>NC_140988.1:143594328-144194328 GCF_052327205.1 Somniosus microcephalus | reverse complement strand
TCACGATGGCTCTATGGTCGCTCTCTGCTTGAGCCAGCAGGTTCTGTTGTCTTTCCAGACTCTCCCATTCGGTGTCATAGAACTTTTTCATTGTTTTCATCTCTTGTACGAGACGGTAACTTAATTGCTCTAATTGTTGTCGTACTTTGAAATAACGTTGAGTTCGAGCCCGGTGTTCCTCCGTAATGCATATGTCTGTAACTTGAACAGACTCAGAATTCTCTGTCTTTATGCACACCATCATTTTTCCAACCTTAGTCAGTGAGTTCATGTTAACCTTGTTTTTCATACGTGGGCTGGACTTATCGTCTTCCAGCTCAGAGTCTGAGCTGCTTGTCTGCACCGAGTCCTCACTCGTCATTGCTTGTAGGTAGTGCCATTCCATGTCTATTTTCTTGATCCACTCCCGTCCTAGAAGTGGTGGTCCTCCCTCAGGTAGTACGTACAAGTTCATTCTTGGGTGTACTTTACCCCTATCTCTCACCTTGACTCTTATTTTTCCCATGGGGTATACTTTATGCCCCGTGTATGTCTGCAATACGAACTTGGTATCTCTTAAGGGTATGTGTGGGAATAGCCGGTGGTAATCCCTTCGATTTATGACTGATACAGCTGATCCAGTGTCCAACTCCATTTTCACTTGGACTCCAGCTATTTTTAGCATGACCCAGATAGTTTGTAGGTCAGCTTCCTTACTCACATGGTGGATACTCAGACTACCCAGCTCCTGGCCGTTTGGACCTGAGTCTGGATTCTGTTCGTCTGAACTCTTCTCAGCTCCCTTGTATACCTTGTTGTACTTTTCTTGTGATGGCTTCCTTGGGTTGTTGGTCTTCTTCCCTGACCGGCATACCTTAGCGATGTGACCCAGTTTGCCACATTTCCTACATTCTTGGTTCTTAAACCAGCATTGATTCTGGTCGTGTGTCGTCTTCCCACAACGATAGCATTTTGTTGTACTCGAGGTAATTTGGTCCACCCCGAGTGCCGCCGCCTTTAGTTGCATTTCCGCCGTTCCTTTCGCTGCGGCTTCGTGTGATGCGGCTATAAGGACAGCCCTGTCAAGTGTAAGGTCGTTCTCTTCGAGTAGGCGCTTTTGCGTCCCTTCCTTGGACAATCCGCCTACGAACTTGTCTCGCAGTGTCTCTGTCAGATTCCCTCCGAACTGGCAGTATTTCGCTAGCCTACGCAGTTCGACCAAGTATTCTGCGTTGCTTTCATCTTTCTTCTGCGTTCTTGCATAGAATTTGAATCGTTCAGCCAGCATTAACGGTGTGGGGTTCAAGTGATCCTTCAGCACCGCCACAATCTCTTCGAAAGTCTGATCCGCCGGTTTGGCTGGTGCTATTAGGTGCTTCAAGGGCCCGTATGTTTTTGCCCCCATCGAGTTTAGCAATGTTATCGCTTTGTCGTCTTCCTCTATTTTGTTGGCTTCACAATAGATCTCTATGCGCTCCACGTACGTGGCCCAGTCTCTATCTCGGAATTAAAATCATTAATACTCCCTCGCTTAGGCATCTTCCTTTCCTTGGAGCAGCACAGTATTTCTTTAAGTATTATTTATTATCTGTTTATTTCTAAAATGGCGGTTTTCCTGCGAAAATGGCGGTTTCCCGCTCTTCCTTTCTCTCCCCGCCCACTTCAATGGCGGTTTCCCGCCTCTGTCGTCTTCTCCGCCTAATGGCGGCTTTCCGCGTTTCTTCCTGGTGGAAGGGGTACGCTTTCCCCACAGCGGACAGGTTCAGCCGCTGGGCTGGCTCTCGCACAGCTCCCCTTACTCGGCTCTGTCTTTTCCTCCCGCCCGCACGGCTCTACCGGCGCTGGGTACACCCCGTTAACGGAGGACAGTTCAGCCGCTGGACTGGCTCTCGCGCAGTCTCTCTCTCCGTACCCGGCTCTGTCGCTCTCTCCCCCGCACGTTCGGTTCTACCGGCTCTGGGTACCCCGTTGGTGGAGAACAGTTCAGCCGCTGGACTGGCTCTCGCGCAGTCTCTCTCCCCTTGTTCGGCTGTGTCTCTCTCCCACTCCCGCACGTTCGGTTCTACCGGCTCTGGGTACCCCGTTGGTGGAGAACAGTTCAGCCGCTGAGCTGGCTCTCGCGCAGCCTCCTTTGCTCGGCTCTGCCTCTCCCACACGCTCGGTTTCAGCGCTCCGCGGCTTCGTCGCCGCCCGGATCTTTGCCGCCGATCGCGGTCCGGCTGTCACCCGACGCCGTTGGACCCGACTTCTGACCGGCTCAGCTCCCCCTCGACCGAGATCGAGTGCTCTGCCCTTATCCTCCGGATACTTCTACACCTTCCCCTACTCACAGTCTCTTCGGCCGCCTTGTTTCCTGCTGGTCGGCTCACTCCGTACCGTGGTAGAAGGGCAGTCAGTGCCTGTTGCAGACGGAAGCTTTTTTTGCTAAAGTCTTCCACCTTTCTTCTGCTGCAGCCTCGTGTTTTCTCCCAGCAGAACGGCGAGGGCGGTTGCCTCTCTTCGACGCTCTTCTTGCTTTGGTAGTCTTGCCGCAGGGTACGATCGGACTCGTCGCCACTGTAAAGTCTGTGGGTTGTACAGTTAATAACGACACAGACTTCAGGAGTAACAAACAAACAGGTCTTTACTAGTCAGAGGTCAGGGCGAATCTGCCCAGTTATCCTGCCACAACACTTATATACTGGTGTGGTCACTGTCGGTATTACAGTATACAGAAGCCAAACAAATAGTGCCACACCTAAAGTAGTTCTCTTAAAGGTGAACGGTTACATTCAATAGTTCCCTTAAAGGTAGACGGGTACATACACTACAGCTAACAAGGGAAATTAGGGATAGCATAAGATCCAAGGAGAAGACATATAAATTGGCCAGAAAAAGCAGTAAACCTGAGGATTGGGAGCAGTTTAGCATTCAGCAAAGGAGGACAAAGGGATTAATTAAGAGGGGGAAACAGAGTATGAGAGTAAGCTTGCAAGGAACATAAAAACTGACTGTAAAAGCTTTTATAGATATGTGAAGAGAAAAAGATTGGTGAAGTCAAGTGTAGGTCCCTTGCAGTCAGAATCAGGGGAATTTATAATGGGGAACAAAGAAATGGCTGACCAATTAAATACATACTTTGGTTCTGTCTTCACAAAGGAGGACACAAATAACCTCGCAGAGATGTCAGGGAACATAGGGTCTAATGAGAGGGAGGAACTGAAATAAATCAGTATTTGTAGGGAAATGGTGTTAGATAAATTGATGGGATTGAAGACCGATACATTCCCAGGGCCTGATAATCTACATTCTAGGGTACTTAAGGAAGTGGCCCTAGAAATAGTAGATGCATTGCTGGTCGTCTTCTAAAATTTGATAGACTCTGGAACAGTTCCCATGGATTGGAGGGTAGCTAATGTTACCCCACTATTCAAAAAAGGTGATATAGAGAAAACGGGGAATTAGCCTGACATCGGTAGTGGGGAAAATGCTAAAGTCATTATAAAAGATGTAATAGCAGAGCACTTGGAAAAAAGTGACAGGATCGGACAAAGTCAACATGGATTTACAAAAGGTAAATCAAGCTTGACTAATCTACTGGAATTTTTTGAGGATGTAACTGGTAGAATAGATAAGGGAGAACCAGTGAATGTGGTGTATTTGGACTTTCAGAAGGCTTTCGATAAGGTCCCGCATAAGAGATTAGCGTGTAAAGTTAAGGCACATGGGATTGGGGGCAAGGTACTGACTTGGATAAAGAACTGGTTGGCAGACAGGAAGCAAAGAGCTGGAATAAACGGCTCTTTTTCCGAGTGGCAGGCAGTGACTAGTGGGGTATCGCAGGGATCGGTCCTTGGACCCCCAGCTATTCACAATATATATAAATGATCTAGACGAGGGAACTAGATGTAATATCTCCAAGTTTGCAGACGACACAAAGCTGGGTGGGCGTGTGTGCTGTGAGGAGGATGCCGAGAAACTCCAGTATGATTTGGACAGGTTGGGTGATTGGGCAGAAGCATGGCAGATGCAATATAATGTGGATAAATGCGAGGTTATCCACTTTGGTGGCAGAAACAGGAAGGCAGATTAATATCTGAACGGCAATAGATTGGGAGAAGGGGAAGTGCAATGAGACCTTGGTGACCTTGTGCACCAGTCGCTGAAGGTAAGCATGCAGGTGCAGCAGGCGGTTAAGAAGGCAAATGGTATGTTGGCCTTCGTAGCGAGAGGGTTCGAGTACAAGAACAAGGATGTCTTGCTGCAGTTGTACAGGGCCTTGGTAAGACCACACCTTGAGTATTGTGTGCAGTTTTGGTCACCTTATCTGAGGAAGGATGTTCTTGCCATGGAGGGAGTGCAGCGAAGATTCACCGGTCTGACACCTGGAATGGCAGGAATGACGTATGAGGAGAGATTGGGTCGATTGGGCTTATACTCGCTGGAGTTTAGAAGAATGAGAGGGGATCTCATCGAAACTTTAAAAATTCTAACAGGACTAGCCAGACTGGATGCAGGAAGGATGTTCCCGATGGCCAGGGAGTCCAGAACCAGGGGTCATAGCCTAAGGGTAATGGGTAAGCCATTTAGGACAGAGATGAGGAGGAATTTCTTCACCCAGAGAGTGGTGAACCTGTGGAATTCTCTACCACAGAAGGCAGTGGAGGCCAATTCATTAAATATATTCAAGAAGGAGTTAGATATATTTCTTACGGCTAAAGGGATCAAGGGATATGGGGAGAAGGCAGGGACAGGGTACTGAATTTGGATTATCAGCCGAATGGCCTACTCCTGCTCCTATCTTCTATATTTCTATGTTTCTATCAAGTGACACACCCCACCACCCCCTACTGTCCAGCCAGAGGAGGAAGACAACTCCTCAGAGGAAGCCGTGGTCTCTGAGGGTGTACCGTCACATGACCCATGGACACCCAGCACCAGTGCAGGTACGCTCACTTCTGTGGGTCCAGTAAGAGAGAGTTGTGTTGTCACCTGGTGTCTCACAGATCACATGTGAACAAGAGCAGATGGTGGAGACAGGGACAGCAGTGGAGAGTCTTTGTCGGAGGGCGTAGGTTGCACGAGCTCTGCTCAGCTGGACGCAGATGCTGAACCTCGGGAGCCATCAACAAAGTGGATGACTCTTGAGGAGCAACAGAAAATGCGGGAGGCTCTGGCAGCTTTTCCAGCCACGATGTGCTCGATTGTAGGGAGAATGGAGGAGTCCATCTCCAGCATGAGCAGCACGATGTCGCAGGCGATGGCTACGATGTGCTTGTCCATGGAAAGGATGGCCACCTGCATAGAGCATCAAATGCACTAGTCAAACGTGTGCATGCTTGCTGTGAACAACAGTTTGCAGACTCTGATTGCAGCCATATCCAGGATGGATAGAAACCTAGAGTTGGCCCTTAATCACCCCACTGATGTGCAGCAAAGTGTTCTCCAGCTGCTTGTTTGCTGGGAAGTGAGTGTCGGTCATGAGAGAGATGATGGTGAGAGGGGACATGGAAGTGGGGGCTTCCACTTCTCCCCCATTGCCTCCCCCTCAGTCAGAGCCCCACATGCTGCCTCAGATCCCGATGGCCGAGTTTGCCCCTGCACAGGTGCAGGAGGAGCAGTCTTTGGTGGGGCCCCCTCGCAGGCTCCAAGACCCCGAGGACATCCGCTAGAAGTGTCTGAGCAGTCAGAGCAGGGAAGTGAGCAGTCTGCCTCTATGTTTGCTGAAGACACAGGGGTTGCACGCTGTAGAAGTAGCAGAAAAGGAGAAAAGACACAATTGTAGATGCGCAAGGGGATGCACATGGGTGTTATAAAATGTCAGAGGGTTAAGTTTCTGTTGAAGTTACGAGCCACATAAATTTATTTCTTTGCACCACTTTTCCGTCTTGTCCATTTTTGCCTGCTACCTGGAAAGTGGCCTTGTCAGTTGAAGTGAATGGTAAGACATTACTTAACTTTGAGCAATGGGTGTGTGTGGAAGGAATGATTTGGTCATTTTAGGACTACTTTGTGGTGCTGGTGGAGCGGGGGGAAAGCTGGTTCAGCATCTGGGTACCATATGGGTGCACTGGTGCAACCTAACTAAATCGTGCCATTACGAGGCCATCCCGGGCCTCCTGGGCAGCAATGTGCGTCGCTCTTGGTTCCATGTCCACTTCAGGTTCCTCCTCCTCCTCCTCGCATTCCTCTTGCTCCTCCTCTTCATCCTCCTCTTCATCCTCCTCTGAAGAGGCTCTGCGCCTTGCTCCTCCTGCAGCTCTAATCCTTGCTACAGCGCTATGTTGTGCAGAGCACACAGCATATGACAATGATTCTGCAGACCCAGGCTAGTGCGTATTGAAGGGCTCCTCCAGATCTGTCCAGGCAAATGAAGCACATCTTCAGCATTCCGAATGCTTGCTCTATTACACACCTGGTTGTCATCTGGCTTTGATTGAAGCATTCTTCGGGCTCATTGCTTGGCCTCCTCAAGGATATCATTAGCCACGTCTTCAGTGGATACCCCTTGTCTATAAGCAGCCAGGTGGTAAGTCTGTTTGGAGGTGTGAAGAGCTGAGGGAGGGTGGACTGGCACAGGATGAATGAATCATGAGAGCTCCCTGGTGATCTGGCACATACATGCATGATGATCTTTTTGTGGTTGCAAATGAGCTTCACATTGAGGGAATGGAAGCCCTTATGGTTCACATACACTCCTGGGTGACCTGGGGTGCCTTGATGGGCGCATGTGTACAATTGATGATGCCAGCCAGAGCCGTGAGGCTGAGTATCCGCTCAGTCTGACTGGCTTCATCAGTGGCAAAGTGTACATAAGTACCTGTCTTGTCACACATGGCATTGGTCACCTGAATGATTCTTTTGTGGGCAGCCGACTGCGAAATCCTGCAAATGTCTCCTGCAAATTCCTGAGGCGAAGAAGTTGAAGGCGGTGGTGACTTTGACAGTCACTGGTAAGGCATGTCCACCAGGTCCTCTGGGCAGCAGGTCTTCTTCCAGCAGGTTACAAATATTTGCCACGACCTGACGCGATAGCCTGAGCTTCCTGAGTGTTCAGTCTTGTCCAGGAAGCTGATCCTCTGCCTATATACCCTGTGTTGTGACTATCGCCTCCTGTGAGTTGCACCCCTGTGCTCATCCCCTCTCTCCTGTGGAGCGGCAGGTCAGTGAGGAGAAGCTGCTGCTGCTGGTGTTGTTGCTGCTGGGGTTCATCTTGATCCGAATCTGAGGTCCAAGGTGAAACAGCATAAGCAGCACCCATGCTGATCTGATAGATGCCAGGTAAAGTGAAGATCAGAGGCTCAATCCTCCAATGTAGTGAGAGTAACTTCTGAAGTTGTAGAAATCACCCGCAAATTTCTGAAACCAAACACTTCGCTCAAATGTTGTCAGCAAGAGCCTTTCCCTAAGGCAAGGAAACAGGTGTGAGTATTTATGTGATTTTTTTTACTGTCAATTGTTCAACTCCCACCTTGCTTTCATTGGCAAAGTTCAGCAAGCCCATGAATCCCATGGACAGCCAGTAAAAGCTGTAACATCAGGTTAAAAAGGCTGTTAATAGCCTCTTAACGAGCTCTCAACTACTTCAATTAGCTCACCCACTTCTCCCAAACAGGTCTCTGACCCACTGACTAACACACCTGAGTTAAAGGCGGAAGCCGGCGAGTTGAAGCCGGCTTCCCGACGAGCTGTCAATTTCAGCGCTTTTAACCGCCCACCCGCTCGCAAACCTGCACTCTCTTCAACGTAAAAACTCCGGTCATAATCTTGGTTGACGCTTCAGTGTAGTACTAAGGGATTGTTTCACTGCTGTAGCTGCTGGCTTTGGGATGAGATGCTAAACAGCGGCTACTTTCAGCTGTTTAGGTGGATTAAAATAATCCTATGCCAATATTTGAGGAGGAACAGGTTGTTCTCTTGGTGTCCTGACCATTCCTCCCGTAACCAACATCACCAAATAAACAGACTCAATGCTCATTTATCACATTTGCTGTTTGTGAGATTATACTGTGGGAAAATTGACGGCTGCAATTACCTATATAACAACAATTACTATACTTCCAAAATAATTCCTTGGATTAATGTGCTTTGGGGAACTCCTGAGGATGTGATAAAATGCTATAGAAATGTGCATATTTTTTTCTTTTACCTATTCCTAAACAGGGGTGGGCACACCTAATTTTATTGGAGAAAATTCATGAAGCAAAATTATACTTAATTTTTAAGCTTCCTTTTATTGTGGCTCAATTGTATGATGTGTCCATCGTGGCTAAACATGACCAAAAATTTTAATTTTAATTGTCATATTTAAAAATATATTAAAAATGGAAAAGAAGCTTCCGAGGTAAGAAGAACAAGTATTTTTTTTTACTTCACTGTGGATTACAATAAATTGCCTTAAATTACCCAAAAGCATTTCATTGGCAACTTTCATCTTGTTGTGCCATGCTGTACAGGTACTATTTTTACACGTTTGGGGTTTCCAGCAGTTCCTATTTTAGTGGTTTAAGACCATCTTATCAGATGCCACTAGTGGTGTTACTTGTTGATTCTGACTCTCTCTTACTCTGTCCTTTCTCACATTTAGACACTCTTTAGGGCTGATTCCCCTGATTGGGCACTCCTGGCAAAGGAGCTTTGATTGAGATATCATAGATCCACGCGGCCTGATTTTCCATCCATTATGAAACATTTTCCTGATCAGTTCTCCCTCCAAGCGTCACTCCTTTGTGGGAGTGCCCAGTCAGGAAATCAGGCCTTGCATCTAGACTATTCCCAGTAAAATGTAATAAATGCACAATTTCACAGATCACCACCCAGAAAAACCTTGCTTGATTATGATGAATTTGTGATATTAAGCCAAAGTTGCAGTTTGGAAACTAGTTCACAATCAGCTCAGATTAAACTTTAACTCATTTGATTTCTTCGCACATTGCAGTTTAGCTTCATTGGCAACCTTTTATTGTTGAACATTTACCTGCAATCTGAGTAAATTAAAATGCATCGGCCTTACTTTTGCAGTAGTTGAGTATGATTCTTTCATGTAGCTGATAGATCGATTACACTTCCAATAGATGAATAAGAATTGTGCTTTAATTTGTATTGTTTTCCAGTATCGCTTGATTCATATCACTGATCCTGCCTATTATCAGATATGATTGACCTCAAAAGTCCTGCTGTACATCTTCATGCTATTACATGCCTCCAGTAGAAGCCTGCCGCGGGAGACAATGGCAGCCCCACAACTCTGCCAGCCTTCGGGAACTTAAGAACAGGAGAAGCCCATTCAGACCCTCAAGTCTGTTCCACCATTCAATTAGATCATGGCTGACCTGTATTTTAACTCATCTACTCGCCTTGGTTCCGTAACCCATAATAACCTTGCCTAACAAAAATCTATCGCTCTCAGTTTTGAAAATTTCAATTGTCCTAGCCTCAAAAGTTTTTTGTGGGGAGAGTTCCAGATCTCCACTACCCTTTGTGTGAAGAAGTGCTTCCTGACATCACCCCTGAATGGCCTAGCTCTAATTTTAAGGTTATGCCCCTTGTTCTGGACTCTCCCACCAAAGGAACACTATTGGAACTGGAAACATAACCTAACCATGATATGTTATTAAACAGCTACCAACTGTGCTTGAGGAAGCTAAAGGCTGTAATTTAATGCTGAAGTTCGGATGACATGCATAACATTTTCGAGGAATGTTCTGGCAGAATAACGCCTCTGCAGCAAACCTCCAACCAAGATAATATTGTGCTCTAACTTGTGCTTTGTCTTTGCTAAATAGCTTCAGGTTTGCAGCCACTTACCTAAACAAATTTGGATATATGTAACAGCCAGTGAAAGTAACTAGCATAAGCACAACTAGAACCTCTGTGACAGCTGTCAAGATTTTAATGTTTTGCACATATTCAAATAATTAATTACCTAACAGGGTACTCATGTTTAGCATTCATTTCTTGGAATGCTTCCTGGAATCCAAGCATGTAAATCATTTATTTTGCTTTTTTTCCTTTAAGGAGATTGGGTCCATAAATAAATAGTGGCTACAGAGACATTAAAACCCAGGTTTGGTTACTCATTCAACCATACAAGAATTCAATAGAATACCAATTCACCCACTCAATACTTCCAGCAGAATTTTCTGGAACAATGCCATTTATTATTGCTTCAGCATGCTTTGTAATCTCTTGATTTATACATACAATACAAGCATGATTGGTGTTGACAGAGTAAATCATGTGTGTATAAACCACAACCACAACTATACTCTGTAAAATGTTTCATTGAATGAGGCTTTTCTGCCAACTAAAGTGAATGTATACTAGCATTTTAAAACAACTTGATTGGAGTTGTCATGAGTCCTTAGTTTCAAATGTAGTATATATTAGATCTAAATATATATAAAAAGCATTCTTATGTTAAAATTCTATTGGCCTTTCAATATTCATCCATTCTATTGGATCTCCCATGGTACTGCTCTGAGGATACACTCCTTTGTGTTCAAATGCCTCCATGGCCTCACCCTTCCCTATCTCTATAACCTCCTCCAGCCCTACAACCCTCTGAGATCTCTGCGCTCCTCCAATCCTGGCCTCTTGTTCATCCCTGAATTTCATCACGCCACCATTGTTGGCCGTGCCTTCAGCTGCCTAGGCTTTAAGCTCTGGAATTCCCTCCCTAAACCTCTCCGCTTCTCTACCTCTCTCTCCTGCTTTAAGATGTTCCTTGAATGCTCCTTAAAAGCTTTTGGTCATCTGTCCTAATATCTCCTTCTGTGGCTTGGTGTCAAATTTTGTTTGATAATGCTCCTGTAAAGCAGTTTAGAATGTTTTACTATCTTAAAGGCTGTATATAAATGCAAGTTGTTGTAAGGACAGAATCATTACACTATGTAGCACACAATGGGGTCAATTTTGACTTTGTGCGATGGTGTAAAACGGGTGATAGCGTGTGAAGGAATAAGCCATATAACTTATTCAGAAAAATACACCATTCTATGAAAGCATTCTGGCCTTATTTAAACATGACAAACTGGGTCTGGAAATCTAGAAACCTAACCATGAAAAAGCAGTGATAGCATTCTGGCTGTTGAGATAAGATAAGTTGTTGACACTGAATCAATAACCTTATTGAAACAGAAGGTTAAAGGCTCCTGAAGTTTGAACCTTTGGGAACAAGACAATAGACAAGGTGTTCTAATTTACACCTCATAAAGGAGCACATAAAAGTAACAAACATCTGCGTTCATAAAAATGATACCAAGTAAAGTACACCTGCTGTTATGCCGTTTTTTATGATAAATTTAGAACACCTAGAGAAGAGACATAATGGGCCAGAAATTCGGGTCCCCATGGGAGAGTACGCGCTGTGTACTCACGCGTAGGGCCAATGAAAGTGCCGGTTTTGTGCATGCACTGGGCAGGCGCTGGAAACCAGAACTTCCGTTCCCTTGAAGGAAGGGATTCACAGGTCAAACGCATGCACCAGAGAGGCAGCGCGTACGCCTGGAACTTCCAATTTTTTTTACAGGTTTCTCCGTGCAGGTAAGTCCCTAGCAGCTGCGCATAAAAAAAGCAGTCGCAAGGCCTGCTTTTAACAAGGTCAGAGGTTAATTAAGTAAAATTAAAACATTTTTTCCACAGGTTTATCATTTTAAAATACTTTAAAGAAACATAAGTTTATTTTTAGCCCCTTTAAAAACTTTAATTTTTTTAAAAATTTAAATTTTTGTTTAAAATAGTTAATTTATGTAATTTATAGTTATTTTTAAAATGTGATTTTTAAAAAATGTATTTGAAGTTTTACTTAGGTTTTGGGGCCGATCTCTATTCATAGATTTGACAGGTCTTCCTGTCAAACCTATGAATAGAGATTCCCTGCTCCAATTGGCTCCCCATGGCCCACATGATCCCAGGGGATGCTGCGAACTAACTTCGCCGCTGGGATACACAAGTGCTGCACAGTGGCAGCTCAAGGAGGCCCAGGATCAGAATCCCATGTGGCCCCACAGCACAACGGCAGGCACGCTATGTAAGTGCAGGTCGGGGGCTTGCGCCCGCGGGAAGCCTCCGACCTGAATTTCTGACCCATAGTTCTGTAGTGCTACCAGCTGAGGTGACTAAGAACTACAGGGGTCAGCAGTAAAATGACTAGAGACAATTAGCTTACATCAGCAGAAAACCTTAAAGGAAATACGACTGCAAAAGGGTAAAAATATTGAACTCTCAAATGGGATAATAGACTCGCTTAAAGGGGCAAAGCGATTCTTGGCTTCAGAACTAGCTCTGTAAGTCTCCAACTCTTTGTACCTCGGGGATCAAGGTACTGTATTTGATTTTGGTGGATATCCTGAATAAACTTTAAGAACTGTAAAACTGAAGCGAAGTTAAGATTTGAGAGTAAGGATCTCTGATAAGATTGTAAAGCTTTCTCTTTTTGGAACTGTTAATGTTACGACTGACTCACCAACTGTAAGTTATATGTTGGTTCTTTAATAAATCTATATATATTTTTTTAAATGTCTCACATAATTCTTCTGTATCAAACTCGCAAACTCAATCTCTGTACACGCTTTGGTGAGGAGTTGCAGAATTCCGGGGGAGTTTTCTGGACCCTCATAATATCCAGAACGTTACAGTCTAGCTATACTTATTAAAAGTGCTACCTGGAGGATGGTAACATTTTCAAGTTGTTCCTTTCCTTTGGGGAGAGATAGTCCAGACCTAGACCCAATTAAGCATCTTTAGGATTTGGCTGCCTCAAACATTAATTGAAAGTGAACGCCTGAGGAATACACCTGATCCGGGGTAGCCCTAAAGTGGTTAGGACTAGTAATTATCATTTCAGTTGGTGCCCATCATGTGTGTTAACGAGTTGATACTGAACCCTATACTTATATTTATATCTGTATCCATCTTGTAGATTGTTAAGTATAGAAGGAGTGTTTTACTGACAGTGGTACTAACACCCAGATTTAGGTCTCTAGAGATGGCAAGTCCCTGATCAGGCCTTGTAGAACTTAAATCAGAACTCCCTCAGTATACCATTGAGGTCTAGAAATTTCTTAGAAAGTTCATATTAAACCCTAACCGAGGTTAGGTCCTGACGAAATGACAAACCCTGACGGAATTGGACAAGTCTTTTCATTAGGAAATTCAAACGATTGCTTTATTAGGGGAAATAATCCTATCCCTGTAGCTCCACAAGACCAAGTGATAATTTTTTTAATAGACGGCTTTGATGCCGACGGAGCCGTTAGAACTCATGGCATGATTAATGTTGATCCCCAGAACCAGGGGATATAGAATATCCAGTAGGATAATCAAACAAATAGCCCAAATCCAATAAATTCCTTAATGATAAGTTGCACACCTGCACAATTGGGAGGCCTAATGAACGGTGCCCAACAAGGTGGTGGCAACCATGGCCGAATAGTAGGACCCGGAGCAGCCTATGCTCCTGGCGGCCATGGATTCTGGTTAAGGTGACAAGCTTATGATGAAATAAATGATCAGAATCTTCAAGAAAAGTATAGAGAGCTTAGAATTCATTATATTCAATGCCAACAGGCACTAGCTCAATCTTATCTAAATGCTGGAGGTGCAAGGATTGCTGGTCCAGTAAGCCAACACCAGCAACCACACATTGCGCCCCTAGGTCAAGTAAACCTGAGCTCTATCTACACAATGTGTGGTAGACTGGGAAACACCAGCCAGGAAAAAACCTGCTGGATTCTAACTAACCTTGATCAATTGGAAACCTGTTGCCAAGATTGGAATGCCCAACACCTGAGGCAACTACTACAAATGATACTAAGTTCAGGCTTAATTCCCCCATTAGACCAGTGTAACAACTGGGTTCAAATATACGCCTATGTTCTCACGGCAACTCAGGGAGGGCATGTAATGGCTTCCATCAAGGAAATACTCACTAATACAGCCACAACTAAAGGGCTGGTAGCTGCCTACAGAATAGGCAAAGTACTCACACAGGATAACTGGGACATTGTCCACGGTTGCCTGGCCAATCAATACCAAAATACAGCCCTCAAACTTGCCTGTGAGGGTGCTCTAAACGATTATCGAGATAACCAACAAAGATGGGATAATGTCAATCGCATTATCTAATTAAATCATGACCTCTTAGGTCTACCCCAAACTAAACCTATAATGAGACCAGAAACTAGGGATAAAAAAACCGGAGAAGGTACCTTTGGTACTCAGAAACAAGGACTGCATAGACCCAAGTCTCAAGTCCACCCCGCCCAGACACAAACTTGTGGCTCGGGACCCCCAAGAGGGTATTCCAGATGGTTTACACCCGCAACTCGCCCACAACACGAGAAAGAGTTCTCCCCGGAAAGATGGGATAGACGAGGGGCTAGACTTCAAAAGGAAAGTGAAGGGCAGTGGACTCCTTATGGGGACAGCTTTTACACTGGCCAAAACTATCAGAGAGCCATGGGAGGATACCGGGGAAACCAAAATTGGGATCAAAAATTCCCGACAGAACCAACGTCCACCCCAACAGGAGGATCGTCGAGATAATAAACGGTCCGACAAACCCCCTAAGGGATCTGGAAAGCATGATACCCCCAAGAGGGAGGAAAAAAAATGGTTAAAATGATTAAAGACAAAGCAGCAAATGAAACTCAGGATCCTGAGAATGAACAATCCCAGGATTGAAGGCCTGGCACCTAGCCAGGGCCTCTTGAATTCCCCTATGCCCTGGCAACCTTGCCCACAAACACACAAGTGAAGGCCCTGTTTGATACGGGAGCTGATTATACTGTAATAGATCCTGCAACTATAAAAACTAAGTGGACAGATTTGTGGAGCCCAATTTGTAAAAAACCATTACGGGATTCACACAAGATAAAACCCAAATAATTAATTTTTACAAAATACCTATTACTATATATGGAATTACGGTGACCCTAGATGTAGGACTGGTACCACAATTGGCCTGTTCCCTCATTATAGGACAACCAGACATGAAACATTACCTTAAAATCTCAACCAGACCTGTAGAAGCATCCACAGACCAGGATGACAGGGAAAAACATGTTCTGACACAGCTTGATCGAACTTGCCTAGAAGGGGGAGGCAAAGACCTCCTCGAGCAACTCATTAATAGATACTATCCTTATCTACAACGCCATCCAAATCAGTGGGAAGATAGACATCAAACCCCACCCACTTCATGCTGGCTGGCACAAATCTAAAAAACAGTGGCCTATTCAAGACCACAAGGGAAAAATAGATCTCCTAACAATGCTCAAAGAACTAACAGACCAAGGTGTCTTAATCAAAATGGCATCTAGAACTAATTCACCATTATTTGGTGTTGCTAAACCAGATGGGTGGTGGAGATTAGTGGTCGATTATACAGCCTTAAATAGGGTATCGGCCCCACATACTGCACAACAGCAAAATTCCACAGCCCTTCTCTCTGGAATTACGAGGGAAAATATAAATCTTGTATTGATCTAGCAAACGGCTTCTGATCCCATCCAATCGAAAAAGTTGATTGGCCAAAAACAGCAATGACTTGACCAGATGGTTCTCAGTGCTGCTGGACCAGATTGCCCCAGGGATTTCAAAGCAGTCCCGTTCTCTTTACAGCCCACATCATTGATCTTTTAAAAGACCTACCTAACGTCAATTCTTATGTGGACGATATATATCTGTCACATGACAATCTCCAAGAGCACTTGAAAGCCATTGATAGTGTTTTATCCAGGCTTACAACTGCTGGGTATTTAATTAACATAAAACATAAGTCATTGTGGGAAGACATTTTCCATTCGAGAGCGGAGAAACAGAATTGTCAGGTGATTCATGTAAACGGGCATACCACTGGGACAGTACACTGAAAAGGAAACAGTCTTGCAGACGAACAAGCAAAACGTTCGATCTGCATGACACCCCCTTGAGAGGGGCCTGCCAATATTAGTGTAATCACTAGGGCAGAATGGGCAGCTAATCAGGATGAGGGACTGATTCAGCTATTAGACCCAACAAAAGAGAATCCACCAGGATATCCACCAAAGTACTTTTACTCGGAAACCCCTACAGGTATTGTGCTAGTTAAGTTGCCCAAGGGAAACTGAGAAGTACCCCCAAGACACAAACGAGAACAGCTTGTAAAAAAAGCTCACGAGGGCATAGGTCAAGCACATTGTGGTGCCAGAACAACATTCTGCAAATTGACTCCCTTATATTGGTGGCCAGGCATGCTTAAGGCCTGTAAAACATACGTGGCAAATTGTGAGCCATGCTATTTAATCAATAAGTCATCACTAATTAAGTCACCACCATTGGCTCCTGTGAAAGCTGAGCCAATGGGAAAATTCTTTATTGACTTTATTGGATCACTTCCCCCATCTTTGGGATACAGACACGTTTTCGTTTGTGTAGATGGATGCACTTCCTTCTCCTGGCTGGTTCCCACAAAAACTGTTTTGGAAAACGCACTCGCCAATGCTATTACTGACATAATTACTGTAGCTGGTGCACCCAAAATCTTACACTCCGACCAAGGCGGAGCCTTTGTCTCCAAGGTCTTCAAAGACTACTGCGAACAAAGGGGGATTGGGTTAGAACACAGCATGCCATGTCATCCGCAATCAGCAGGGCTGGTGGAACGTAAAAACCAGGAAGTAAAAAAGTTATTGGTCAAACTGTTGAGAATTAGGGGAAATAAGTGGACCACCATCATTCCGGAGGTGCAGCTATCACTTAATAATGTGCCTGCATCTGCATCAAGGACAGTGTCCCCTAAAACTCCATATTATCTGATGTATGGGGTTGAGATGCATACACCACTTGCCCATGATTCTTATATTGCCTCTACACTCTCTGATTCCTTGATCCGACAGCAACAGTTAGATTTTAAAAAAGTAACAGAGGAAATTCATCAAATTGATCAGAGGAAAAGGGAGGCAAATAAGCAGAAAAATTTGACAAACAAAGTATGGTAACCCCTAGCAGGAGAATGGGTACAGGAAAAGAAGTTCAAGCAAAAACCTGGTTTAAGACTGAAGTGGAAAAAACCTGTTCAAATACATTCTGTTATTAATGAAAGAACAGTTAAAATACATATTAACCAGTCGAATGGCAAGCATATTCTTAAAACTGTCTCCATAGACAATCTCAAAAGATGTCCTGTGGGATACCGAAAAGGAGGAACAATACAAGGTGCAGTCGTACACTATCTTTCAAGACCCAGCTTGGAGCTCGACACAGGAAATTGATGCGATTGAACTACTGATGACGGTCAGCCAGACAGTGTCACCGAATCCTCTGCACGATGCTTGGCAACGCATCAGGAATTGGATTCGCAAAAAGCCACAACCAAAACAAGTAAAGATCAATGAGTTACTTCAATGAAGGAGGAAACACTGCAGGTGGAGAAGGAATCAACTGAGCTCCTGGCAAGGCCTTTATGAAAACAAGAATCTGTCTTCACGCTGGATCAATGGAACAGCGTGTCAAGCTTCAGCTAGTTCCAAATGACGTCTCCTTGACTCGTATGAATAACTCACCTCTACGGAACGTACATATGCCAATTGGACATTCTAAGTATATGTTGTTTTGCTAATTGCATGACAATGTACCTATCATCCTTTTAATTTGTGTTTAATTTAAAATAAGGCAAAACATTGTCCTGGGATGACTTAAAATGAATTTTAATGTAGCACATGATTAGGCTCTTGTGAATCTCGTGAAATTAATGTGCTATTGTAAACTTATTAGTAACATTGATCAAACTCTGTCTTGATGCTCCAGTTCATTTCTTGGGCAAGAGGGTGTGTGAACAAATAAGCCATATAACTTATTCAGAAAAATACACCATTCTATGTGTAGCCTGGCGAAATGGAGCAGTACAGGACACAGAACGTTCTTTTTTCTGGGGTTTTTTATTCTGAATTGATAACTTGGGTTCTAGGCTTAGGATGTAGTTGTAAATACATAAAACCACATTTAATTGTATAAAATACGGAAAAGACGGAAATACGGCAAATACAAGAAAACACAGTCGATAAAATACGGCAGTGGCTTGCTGTAGAACAGAACACGAGGCAAACCACAGGTGCAGTTAGTTAGTTAGCTAACAATCATTATACAAAACAAAACCAATAGTACAATACATTCTTATGTCCCGTTATCACTTGTTACATCTTACAAGAAAACACAGAATATTAAACTCGTTCGCAACGTAACCCCCAAGGACTCAACAACAATTTTAGCAAGTGTTAACACCAGCACATGGTGGGACAATCTGCAAGCATCCCCGTGGTATCGAGTGATTTGGGAAACAATATCACTTTAAAACTATGTCTGGGTTGCACTTAATACTGTTTTAGTTGTACTTTACACAGAATAAGTTCATTTCAAAAGTCATATTCACCCCAGCTCTCTCAGAGCAATCTCTCACGCTGGATGTAGAAAATGGAAGCTGTGAAGAAAGGGGGGGTTCCTTTGGCATCACATGGTCCTACCCATAACCCTTTTCTTCTTGTTCAAATTACTAAAGGGGAAAATGAACCGTGCCATCTAGTGGACTTAAATATTCACTGCATTTTCCCCACTTGGCTACATATGAAAGAATTCTGGCCTTATTTAAACATGACAAACTGGATCTGGAAATCTAGAAACCGAACTAAGAAAAAGCTGTGATAGCATTCTGGCTATTGAGATAAGATAAGTTGTTGACACTGAATCAATAATCTTATTGAAACAGAAGGTTAAAGGCACCTGAAGTCTGAACCTTTGGGAACAAGACAATAGTTACCCGGTACAAGGTGTTCTAATTTACACCTCGTAAAGGAGCACATAAACGTAACAAACATCTGCCTTCATAAAAATGATACCAAGTAAAGCACACCTGCTGTTACGCTGTTTTTTATGATAAATTTAGAACACCTAGAGAAGAGACATGGGCCTAGAAATTCAGTTGCTTGCGCCAGCCAGTAGCGCCTTAGGAGGAGGAGATGTTGGGCGCTAGGCGGCTAGCGGCCGGGCGCAGCGCGATCTGCGCCTCTCCCCAACTTCACTCACGATTTAGCGGCGGCGCAAAGTCTTTGCGCGCGCTCAGCTGCGCGCGCAGATCCTGACGTCATTTCCTCGTGCAACGCCCTTTGTGCACCCCAAACCGGAAATTCAGTCGTGACGCCCTATTGTGCGCCTGGCTCCCCTAGCGACTGGTAGAGGGGAACGGTTCTCAGTCGATGTGGGGTGCGGGGGGCACAAATTAAAGGGCACACCTCCTGCAGTAGAAAAGGCTGCCATTTCGCAGCACTCCTTCTTTTTGAGAGATGGATCTTTGCAGAGAGACAAAGGTAGAAAGCTTTCTGCTTTGGCTCAACACTCGGACAGGTACTTGTGGCTTCAGGCCACAGCTTTCCACTTGTCTTTGCCTTCAGTGTCATATCATTGTTTGCAAACATATAATGGGGGCTGCAATGGGTGCAAACGCTGGCCTTCTCCATTGCATCCAAAGGGCTCACAGACGCCGTGAGAGAGTGGCAGTCCTGGCTAGACGGAGAGGGGGCAACAGGCGTCGGGAAAGGAGGCCTTACCCACCCAGGGTATGACGCCAGCAGTTCTCCTATCTGAACATGTCTGACGAGCAGTGTGTTCGGAGGCTGCAGTTCCGAAGGGCGGTGGTCACTGAGATCTGCAACCTGCTTGGCGGTGATCAGCAGCCACATCTGAGGAGCAGGACGTCTCTGTCGGTGGCAGTGAAGGTGACGGTGGCTCTCAACTTCTATGCCACCGGCTCCTTCCAATCCGCTACTGGGGACATTTCCAACATCTCCCAGTTCGCCGTGCATTGCTGCATCCGCCAGGTGACCAATGCCCTTTTCAAAAGGAGACGTCAGTTCATCTCTTTCTCCATGGCCCTTGTCAAGCAGCAACAGCGTGCAATGGGCTTTGCAGCATTCGCGGGCTTCCCCATGGTGCAGGGCGCCATTGACTGCACGCATGTGGCTTTGCGGGCACCTCTGGAGAATGCCGAGGATTACCGCAACCGGAAGGGCTACCATTCCCTCAACGTTCAGCTGGTGTGTGACCACAGGCAGCTCATCCTAGCTGTCAATGCCCGCTTTCCAGGCAGCAGCCACGATGCCTTCATCCTGCGCCAGACTTCTGTGGCAGACATGTTCCAGGCCCAGCCTCACCCACGAGGATGGCTTCTCGGGGACAAAGGCTATCCTTTGTGTACCTGGCTGATGACCCCGCTCCGTGCACCCAGCACCCCTGCTGAAGAGGGATACAATGACAGCCATCAAGCGACCAGGAACATCATTGAGCAAACAATCGGCGTCCTGAAGCAATGGTTCCACTGTCTGGATCGTTCCGGTGGAGCCCTACAATATTCGCCAGAGCGAGTCTCCCATTTCGTGGTCATGTGCTGCATGCTGCACAACCTGGCTATCTGCAGGACTCAGCCACTGCCACCAGAGATTGGAGGACCACCTGAGGAGGAGGAGGAGGAGGAGGACCAGCACAGGAGGGAGGCAGAAAGTGCAAGGGCCGCCCGTCGGCGGCTTATTGAACGTCGGTTCTAGGCCCCCTCTCAGGGAATGGCTTGTGCCAATGTCACCAGATGAATGTAGCCGCTCCACAAGCCCTCAGCCGAGCAGGGCAACCAGGACTTGCAAAAAAAAGCATGCACAGTGCGATTTAAGAACATTTATTTATTGGAAACCTCTGCCCTTCCCACATTACAACCTCATGGAGAGAAGCCCCCTCCAAAAACACAAAACGAACAGTCTCGGCCTTACAAAACAAAGAAAGACACCAGTCTCGGCCTTACAAAACAAAGAAAGACACCAGTCTCGGCCTTACAAAACAAAGAAAGACACCAGTCTCGGCCTTACAAAACCACAACTACACCAGTTTCGGCCTTTCAACAAACACAAAGCATTTGGCCAGACCTTCTACTTTTTGCCCTGCGAGGGCGATGCCTTTCGCATCCGTGACTGGCCCCTGCCCGCCCTGCAGCTCCTCCTCAATGGGACCCCAGTGGCTGCAGCAAGGCTGGGGGAAGGCTGCTGAGGGTCAGATGGCGAGACGCCAGATGCCCTTGGGGGTCGGCCTGCACCAGCTCTGGCCCTGGAGGGTCCGGCTGCTGACTGCTCCAACTCTGCTTGGGCAGCAGCAGTCTGTCCAGCGGCTCGTGGCAGCTGCAATGGCGGAGTGGCAGTGTCGGCTGCAGGAATGGTGCCAACCTGACAGATCGCAGGTGCTCCCTGGTCGCCTGAGACATTGGCACTCACATGGGCCAGCACTGCAGCATGTGCAGCAAACAGCTGAAGAACAGACTGCTGGGCTGCTGCTGCGCGGCGAGTGCCCTGGCGATGCCTGGCTGATCCAGCGAGGGTGGCAGCATTTAGAGCCCGTGTGGCCCTGGTCTGTGTCCGCATGACACCAGCCAGTGAATGAACGGCACGACTGAGCACTTGGCTCGAAGCCGCCTGTGCTGCCGCGAAGTCCTGCAGACTCCTGGCCTGTGCTGCACTGAATTGTTCCAGACTCCTGGCCTGTGCTGCACTGAATTGTTGCAGACTCCTGGCCTGTGCTGATCCGAATTCCTGCACACTCCTTGACAGAGACTCAATGGAGTCAGGCATCCTTGCCACTGCAGCCATGAGCTCAGTGTGCCTGCGCTCAGCCTGGACGGCCATTTCCTCCAGGAGCCGCACCTCCTCTGCGCTCACCGTCGCAGGACTGGAGGCCGCACTCACCCTCTGGGGAGAAGCCCGCCAAGCTTCCCCACCCCTCCCGCGTTGCTGCAGGCCGCTGGGCCCCGGAGCTTCACTCTCCTCCGACCCTTCCCCCCGGCTCCCCTCCAGGGAAGACGTGTCCCCTTCATCACCATGGGCTGGCGCGACTGAGGGTGGCACTGATGGGCCGGCTTCCTCTTCCTCCTCCTCGAATTTGGAATCGCTGACAGTGGCAGCTTGAGGGCCCGCCTCCTCACCTGGCGATTCACCATCTGAAAGCAGGGAGGCACAAGAGTTGCTTTAGAGTGAGGACAGGGCAGCAGCGAGGGAGGCATGAGTGCTGCCATGCACTGCATTGGTCGGACAGTGGCAAAGGATGCTGATCTGAGGCGCAAGTGGAAAGAGAGAGGTCAAAAAGGTGATGCCCTTACCATTGGTGCCCAGAACAGGGTCGGCATCTCCACTGGCGACGGGGCCAATCAGCCGTCCTGCCATAATGCGCTCCACACGCTGGTCGAGGTCGGAGAGCTCTTTGACGTCAGGACGGCCTCCCCCGGTCTCACGTTGCTTCCTCCGGTTGTGCGCAACCTTGGCCTGCAAGAGAAACGACGGCCTCTAAGTATAGTGTGAAGCCCTGATCTTGTCTGCACTGCCTCCCATGGTGGACTGGCCCTGACAGTGTGAAGCCCTGATCTTGTCTGCACTGCCTCCCATGGTGGACTGGCCCTGACAGTGTGAAGCCCTGATCTTGTCTGCACTGCCTCCCATGGTGGACTGGCCCTGACAGTGTGAAGCCCTGATCTTGGCTGTACTGCCTCCCATGGTCGAATAGCTTGTACAGTGTGTAAAGTGCTGAATGTGCAAGTGGTTTTCATGACAGTCCCATAGCTGCTGGATGAGGGCTGGCCCTTAGGGCTTTCAGGTCCCTTTGCCCATAAACTGAGGTGCACATGCAGGGATGAGGAGGACACTGGAAAGGGTACTCACCCTGACAACCCGAGTGAGGTCGTTGAACTTTTTCCGGCATTGCACAGGAGTCCTGGCAACCACGCTGTTGGAAGTCACCCTGTTTGAGACCTCCCTCCAGGCTTTCCGGTAGGCGCTGGGCAGCGGCCTCCTGCCACCTTCTGGGAACAGAACACGGCGCCTGCGCTCCACTCCGCCAACCAGCACCCTCAGGTCACCCTCGCTGAAGTGCTGCGCTCTCTCCCTGGCCTTCTCCATAGCCCTGGGCATTGCGCAGGTGAAGCAGAAGTGGTCAGGCCTAGCTTGAGGGCTGCAGTGTGCAGGGTGTGGCAGGCAAACAAATGCACCCTCCCCCTTTAAGAGCTGACCGGCACCAGAGTGTCTGCCGTCAATCAACAACTCTCCGCACCTGCGCTGCGCCCGGCCTCAGGGGTATCGCTCAGGA
Organism: Somniosus microcephalus; assembly: GCF_052327205.1. Classification (NCBI taxonomy): domain Eukaryota; kingdom Metazoa; phylum Chordata; class Chondrichthyes; order Squaliformes; family Somniosidae; genus Somniosus; species Somniosus microcephalus. The sequence continues at coordinate 144,171,225 of NC_140988.1, read as the reverse complement.
CCGCCGGCTTAGCGCCTAAAGATAGTCGTGCATCGCCTGTTTTAGCGCAGCAGCAACCTCTTGGGGCGATGCGACTGAATATCGGCGAAGGTGGTGCGAACTTGCGCCGGGCGCAAACTTTAGTGGCCGCCCGACTTTAGCGCCCCGAACGTGGCTATACTGAATTTCTAGGCCATAGTTCTGTAGTGCTACCAGCTGAGGTGACTAAGAACTGCAGGGGTCAGCAGAAAAATGACAAGAGATAATTAGCTTACATCAGCAGAAAACCTTAAAGGAAATACGACTGCAAAAGGGTATAAATATTGAACTCTCAAATGGGATAATAGACTAGCTTAAAGGGGCAAAGCGATTCTCGGCTTCAGAACTAGCTCTGTAAGTCACCAACTCTTTGTACCTCGGGGATCAAGATACTGTGTTTGATTTTGGTGGATATCCTGAATAAACTTTAAGAACTGTAAAACTGTAGCAAAGTTAAGATTTGAGAGTAAGGATCTCTGATAAGATTGTAAAGCTTTCTCTTTTTGGAACTGTTAATGTTGCGATTGACTCACCAACTGTAAATTATATGTTGGTTCTTTAATAAATCTATACACTTTTAGAATTGTCTCACATAATACTTCTGTATCAAGCTCGCAAACTCAATCTCTGTACACTCTTTGGTGAGGAGTTGCAGAATTCTGGGGGAGTTTTCCGGACCCTCATAATATCCGGAATGTTACAGTCTAGCTATACTTATTAAAAGTGCTATCTGGAGGACGGTAACATTTTCAGGTTGTTCCTTTCCTTTAGGGAGAGATAGTCCGGACCTTTAGACCCAATTAAGCATCTTTAGGATTCAGCTACCTCAAACTGTAGTTGAAAGTGAACGTCTGAGGAATACGCCTGATCCGGGGTAGCCCAAAAGGGGCTAGGGCTAGTAATTATACTTTCAAGCGAATCGGCAGCCCGTTTTACACCTCTCCCGATTTTTTTTCTATTGACTTCAATGGAAATAAAAGATTCCGAAAGCTCATAAATAACAGAATAGTGGACATTATGAGATGATGCCTCCAGCAGTGTCAAGTGTAGACTAACACAAGAGCAGTTCATATCCATTTCAGCAGCATTTCTGTGACATCACATGGTGCTGCACAAGTAACACCAAGTGCAGGCCCTGAAAGTAAAGGATAACCCTGTCATTGATGCAGGTCCATTCAGATTATAGTTACAGATACAGATAAGTATGGCCTGCATCCGCTGAAGCTCATTATTCGTACAATATATCTTGCAAGCAGTCATTCTTTCACTGTGCAGAAAATACTAAAAAAGCCAAGGTGACTGACTCCTATGAGATTCCATGTGGGTGTCTGGAAGATCTCCTTACAACAAGTAAAAATCAGACAACTTCATTTTTTGCGGGAGGGTGTATAATGGGCAGGGTGTATATCGGGCGGGTGTATAACGGGCGGGTATATAACGGGCGGGTGTATATCGGGCTGGTGTATAATGGGCGGGTATTTAACGGGCGGGGTGTTTCATGGGCGGGTGTATAACAGGCATGAAATTCGGTTACGCCCCATTTAGCGCCTGGTGCGGAAGTACCGCCCCAACCGCTAAATTCGGCTTACCACCCCGCACAGGAAGTGGAGTGCAATGTCGGGGGCTCCACTTCCTGGTGGGGCGGTAACTGAGATGATGATCGGCAGCACTCCACGGAGGTTCTGCGGAGAGCTGTTGCATTTCAACGCCCCTCCCCTTCAGTTAATTCTGCATTATTCAGGGCCTCTGATGGCCCAAACTAGGCCACCAGGGTGGCATGGGGCCATGGCAGCAGCCCGGCACCAAGACGCGGTGCCGGGCTGCGTGATGGCGGCCAGGTCCACGCCACAGCACACCATGGAACGCCAACCTGGAGGTCGGCCAAAAAAATGAAATGGCAGCACAGGTCATGGCTGCACCGCCCCTTAAATACTGCCCCGCGAGTGGAGGTTGGCCCAGTTGGTGACCCACAAGGCTGGTGCTGACACTGCCTGTGGCAGCCTCATGGGGCGCAGCCGAATTTCTGCCGTGGGGCGGTAAGGGAACGTTGCGCATTGCGATGACGTCATCGCCGGCAGCGCAGCGGCCCGGGGGGGGGGCGGTGCGCTATTGGGTAGCATCTCAGCAACGTCCTGCCGAATTTCTCGGGAGGTGCATTTCCCCCCACCCAGGGTGAAAAGCCTTTTACGTCCTGTTAGCGCCCTCCAGAGGTGTTAACGGCAGGCACAAAGGAGCCAAATTTCGAACCCAAAGACTTTTACACTAAAATTAATTAGCTCAAGAATATTGTGCCCAATATTGAGATATGGCACACTTTTCACTACTGCAGATTTTCCTCTCAATACATTGCTGTGTCTGTAAATAACACTGCTGAGTGTTATTTAAATCACTAATTACATTCACTACATTAATTACGGGGTGTATTGTAAACAGCACGGCATGAGGTACTTCTTCCCCTCAAGCACATATTGCTAAACCTTGGCATTAACATAATATAACAGAAAATATATTTCATCCTTCAAGTTCCTTCAGATAACAAATGCACCTTGAGAATAGAAGCATACAATGTAACCCATGGGCCAGCCGATACCCATGAAATAAAAAACGAGGAGGAGGCTAATTCTTCAGAGTGGAACACAAGTCAAATGCATACTTAGTATTAAGTGAATGAAACAAATAAGCATCCAACTAAATTCTGAACCCAAAGTCATTAATATTGGGCTGGCTAATTTTAATTGGTGAATGCTCTAAATTTGATCAAATTTGGACACTTTAGCCTAGATTTTTCTCTTCGGGGCACCAGAAGTCAGGCAGGACAACCACCCGCCCGACTGGACCAGCGATCGCCCCTCTACAATTTCTGCAGTCAGCCTCATTCGAATATTCTGGGTTAGTTCCCAGGGTTGCCAATAACCCAGTGTGTGCCTGGGTTTCTGATACAGGTGCTTGAGGCTCCTCACTGGTAACATGAATTTGGAAAGTAACTCTTTAAAAATCAAAGAGGTCATTATACAGTCACAGTATAAAGGAGCATGGGTAAAAACACAGATAGGACAACATACCACTTAGTGCAAAGAATAGCAATTGGTAACGATTGGTGAATTAAATCAATTATATAAATACTGCAAGTAAATATTGTAAGCAAATACACTTTAAAAAAAAACAGAATTTCCTCTACTCCTGTGCTTTGGTTACATTTATTTATAAATATTTCCTATGAAACAGAAGTGAGCAAATTATATGGGTAAAGAAGAGAAGAGAAGCTGAAATGTGCTCAGCTGGCATTTAGCTGATTGTGTCGTTATTCATGGTTTCAATGGATAACATGGTCCCCCACTATTTAGCCTTGCAGCAGTCAGTTATCCTGCTCAAACAAGTGGGGAACCAGCAGTTCAGGGTGAGTTAATGATGTCTTTTCCCAAGAATATGGCAATCCCCAGAAAGATTTTTCACTTGGGATTCCAGACTACTAGCGCATTTTGGTATAGAAATCCTTTCAGTTCATTTATCCATAATATTGTCTGATGGCACCCATAGCTCCATATGTCTATCACGCCTGGGGCCTTAGGGTAGTCAGCAACCATATAACAATTTTTGATAACTGGCCAGCTGTTTCTCAGGATTCCTGGCAAAATTGCTGAAGCTACCAGGCATCCAGAACGATGCACCAGTCACCTGGAGAATGGAGTTGAACACAGTGCTCTGACTGATGCCAGCAAAATCAGTGCCTCATTTTAGAATGATCTTGAAACCGAGATATCGATTCATGCAGTCAATTTTTCAACCTTAGGCAGAGAAGTTGAAGTTACCAACGTCATCTCCAAGTCAAATCCAACTTTGTTATCAGCTTACTAGTAAACTTCAAGGCTAGATCTGCCACTTCTGGCCACCATTGTAGTGGCATAAATCGGGCAGCCAATAGCAGGAAAAAGGAAGGAGTGCCATCTTGGCAGAACACAACCCCTTTGTTCTGCACCATGGTAACTGGGGGTGGGGGTCAGCAGCTTGGCAACTGTCCACTACAAACAGACTGGGCCTTCACTTAAAAATTTATTTTGGAGCTGGCACATCCTGCATACCATTTCCTAATGTTAAAGAATTTAGCACAGCATTTCCAAAGTATGCCAAGTGTCGATAGGAAGTCAACTGTGGCAGCAGCTGAGCTAAAGGGCATAGGTATGTTAAACTGTGATACGTCAGTCATCCTTGATCATTTTTACTACTTTTTTGTCAGCATGCCACTTTGTCATGGGTCTCTGTGCCAAAAAAAATGATTTCCCACAGAACCATTATTAGTTTCAAAGGATTTCCCAATGGAAATTTCCCTGTCCCAGGTGTTTGGACGGGAAGGACCTACAGAGGGATGCCAGACAAGTCTGAATCACCCACTAGGACACTCATACTTCATGTGCAGTCAGATGGAGTGAGACCACACATGCAGTCAGAAGAAGTGAGACATCATATGTGCAGTCAGACAGAGTGAGAAATCAAATGTGCTGTCAGACAGAGTGAGACATCACATGCAGTCAGAAGGAGTGAGGCCGCACATGTGTAGTCAGAAGGAGTGAGACCTCAAATGTGCCGTCAGACGGAGTGAGACCTCACATGTGCAGTTAGACGGAGTGAGGCCTCACATGTGCAGTCAGACGGAGTGAGACCTCACATGTGCAGTCAGAAGGAGTGAGGCCTCACATGTGCAGTCAGAGAAAGTGAGACCTCACTTGTGCAGTCAGAAGGAGTAAGACCTCATATGTGCAGTCAGAAGGAGTGAGACCTCAAATGTGCCGTCAGACGGAGTGAGACCTCACATGTGCAGTTAGACGGAGTGAGGCCTCACATGTGCAGTCAGACGGAGAGAGACCTCACATGTGCGGTCAGAAGGAGTGAGGCCTCACATGTGCAGTCAGAAGAAGTGAGACCTCACATGTGCAGTCAGAAGGAGTAAGACCTCATATGTGCAGTCAGAAGGAGTGAGACCTCACATGTGCAGTCAGACGGAGTGAAACCTCACATGTGCAGTCAGAAGAAGTGAGGCCTCACATGTGCCATCAGAAGGAGTGAGACCTCACATTTGCAATCAGACAGAGTGAGACCTCACATGTGCAGTAAGACGGAGTGAGAACTCACATCTGCAGTCAGAAGGATTGAGACGTCACATGTGCAGTCAAAAGAGTGAGAACTCACATGTGAAGTCAGAAGGAGTGAGGCCTCACATGTGCAGTCAGAAGGAGTGAGACCAAACATGTGCAGTCAGACAGAGTGAGACATCATATGTGCAGTCAGACGGAGTGAGGCCTCACATGTGCCGTCAGACGGCGTGAGACCTCACATCTGCAGTCAGACGGAGTGAGAACTCACATGTGCAGTCACTAGGATTGAGACCTCACATGTGCAGTCAGAAAGAGTGAGAACTCACATCTGAAGTCAGAAGGAGTGTCGCCTCACATGTGCAGTCGGAAGGAGTGAGACATCACATGTGCCGTCAGACGGACTGAGACCTCACATGTGCAGTCAGAAGGAGTGAGACATCAGATGTGCCGTCAGATGGAGTGAGACCTCACATGTGCAGTCAGAAGGAGTGAGACATCACATGTGCAGTCAGACGGAGTGAAGCCTCACATGTGCAGTCAGAAGGAGTGAGACCTCACATGTGCAGTCAGGCGGAGTGAGACCTCACATGTGACGTCAGAAGGAGTGAGACCTCACATGTGCAGTCAGAAGGAGTGAGCCCTCACATGTGCAGTCAGAAGTAGTGAGACCTCACACGTGCAGTCAGAAGGAGTGAGACCTCACATGAGCAGTCAGAAAGAGTGAGTCCTCACATGTGCAGTCAGAAGTAGTGAGACCTCACACGTGCAGTCAGAAGGAGTGAGACCTCACATGTGCAATCAAACAGAGTGAGAACGCACATGTGCAGTCAGAAGGAGTGAGACCTCACATGTGCAGTCAGACGGAGTGAGACCTCACATGTGACGTCAGAAGGAGTGAGACCTCACATGTGCAGTCAGAAGGAGTGAGACCTCACATGTGCAGTCAGAAGGAGTGAGACATCACATGTGCCGTCAGAAGGAGTGAGATCTCATACGTGCAGTCAGAAGGAGTGAGACTTCACATATGCAATCAGACGGAGTGAGACATCACATATGCAGTTAGACGGAGTGAGACATCGCATGTGCTGTCAGAAGGAGTGAAACATCACATGTGCAGTCAGAAGGAGTGAGCCCTCACATGTGCAGTCAGAAGGAGTGAGACCAAACATGTGCAGTCAGACAGAGTGAGACCGCACATGTGCACTCAGATGGAGTGAGAACTCACATGTGCAGTCAGAAGGATTGAGACCTCACATGTGCAGTCAAAAGAGTGAGAACTCACATGTGAAGTCAGAAGGAGTGAGACCTCAAATGTGCAGTCGGAAGGAGTGAGACATCACATGTGCCGTCAGATGGAGTGAGACCTCACATGTGCAGTCAGAAGGAGTGAGACCTCACATGTGCCGTCAGATGGAGTGAAACCTCACATGTACAGTCAGAAGGAGTGAGGCCTCACATGTGCAGTCAGACGGAGTGATGCTACACATGTGCAGTCAGAAGGAGTGAGACCTCACAAGTGCAGTCAGACGGAGTGAGACCTCACATGTGACGTCAGAAGGAGTGAGACCTCACATGTGCAGTCAGAAGGAGTGAGACCTCACATGTGAAGTCAGAAGGAGTGAGACATCACATGTGCCGTCAGAAAGAGTGAGATGTCACACGTGCAGTCAGAGGGAGTGAGACCTCACATGTGTAGTCAGACAACGTGAGACATTACATGTGCAGTTAGACGGAGTGAGACATCGCATGTGCTGTCAGAAGGAGTGAGACCTCACACGTGCAGTCAGAAGGAGTGAGACCTCACATGTGCAGTCAGAAGGAGTGAGACCTCACATGTGCAGTCAGACGAAGTGAGGTGTCAAATGTGCCGTCAGACGGAGTGAGACCTCACGTGCAGTCAGAAGGAGTGAAACCTCACATGGGCAGTCAGACAGAGGGAGACCTCACATGTGCCGTCAGACGGAGTGAGACCTCACATGTGCAGTCAGAAGGAGTGAGGCCTCACATGTGCAGTCAGAGGGCGTAACACCTCATATGTGCAGTCAGAAGGAGTGAGACCTAACATGTGCCATCAGAAGGAGTGAGACATCACATGTGCAATCAGACGGAATGAGACCTCACATCTGCAATCAGACGGAGTGAGAACTCATATGTGCAGTCAGAAGGAGTGAGACCTCACATGTGCAGTCAGGAAGAGTGAGTCCTCACATGTGCAGTCAGAAGTAGTGAGACCTCACACGTGCAGTCAGAAGGAGTGAGACCTCACATGTGCAATCAAACAGAGTGAGAACTCAAATGTGCAGTCAGAAGGAGTGAGACCTCTCATGTGCAGTCAGAAGGAGTGAGACCTCACATGTGCAGTCAGACAGAGTGAGAACTCACATGTGCCATCAGACAGAGTGGGACATCACATGTGCAGTCAGAAGGAATGAGAACTCACATGTGCAGTCAGACGGAGTGAGACCTCACATGTGCCGTCAGATGGAGTGAGACCTCACATGTGCCGTCAGAAGGAGTGAGAGCTCACATGTGCAGTCAGAAGGAGTGAGACCTCACATGTGCAATCAGACGGAGTGCGACCTCACATGTGCCGTCAGACGGAGTGAGACCTCACATGTGCCGTCAGATGGAGTGAGACCTCACATGTGCAGTCAGAAAGAGTGAGACCTCACATGTGCAGTCAGACGGAGTGAGACCTCAAATGTGCAGTCAGAAGGAGTGAGACCTCACATGTGCAGTCAGATGGAGTGAGAACTCACATGTGAAGTCAGACGGAGTGAGACCTCACATGTGCCGTCAGATGGACTGAGACCTCACATATGCAGTCAGACGGAGTGTGGCATCAGACGTGCAGTCAGAAAGGTGAGACCTCACATATGCAGTCGGAAGGAGTGAGACCTCACATGTGCCGTCAGATGGAGTGAGACCTCACATGTGCAGTCAGAAGGAATGAGACCTCTCATGTGACGTCAGAAGGAGTGAGACGTCACATGTGCAGTCAGAAGGAGTGAGAACTCAAATGTGCAGTCAGAAGGAGTGAAACATCACATGAGCCGTCAGAAGGAGTGAGATCTCACATGTACAGTCAGAAGGAGTGAGACCTCACATATGCAATCAGACCGAGTGAGACATCACATGTGTAGTCAGACGACGTGAGACCTCACATGTGCAGTTAGATGGAGTGAGACATCGCATGTGCTGTCAGAAGGAGTGAGACATCACATGTGCAGTCAGAAGGAGTGAGCCCTCACATGTGCAGTCAGAAGGAGTGAGACCAAACATGTGCAGTCAGACAGCGTGAGACCTCACATGTGCAGTCAGACGGAGTGAGACATCACATGTGCCACGAGACGGCGTGAGACCTCACATGTGCAGTCAGACGGAGTGAGAACTCACATGTGTATTCAGAAGGATTGCGTACTCACATGTGCAGTCAAAAGGTGTGAGAACTCACATGTGAAGTCAGAAGGAGTGAGACCTCACATGTGCAGTCAGAAGGAGTGAGACCTCACATGTGCCGTCAGATAGAGTGAGACCTCACATGTACAGTCAGAAGGAGTGAGGCCTCACATGTGCAGTCAGAAGGAGTGAGACCTCACATGTGCAGTCAGACGGAGTGAAGAATCAAATGTGCAGCCAGAAGGAGTGAGACCTCACATGTGCAGTCAGACGGACTGAGACCTCACATGTGACGTCAGAAGGAGTGAGACCTCACCTGTGCAGTCAGAAGGAGTGAGACATCACATGTGCAGTCAGAAGGAGTGAGACCTCACATATGCAATCAGACGGAGTGAGACATCACATGTGTAGTCAGACGACGTGGGACCTCACATGTGCAGTTAGACGGAGTGAGACATCGCATGTGCTGTCAGAAGCAGTGAGACATCACATGAGCAGTCAGAAGGAATGATACATCACATGTGCCGTCAGACGGAATGAGAACTCATATGTGCAGTCAGAAGGAGTGAGACATCACATGTGCAGTCAGAAAGAGTGAGTCCTCACATGTGCAGCCAGAAGTAGTGAGACCTCACACGTGCAGTCAGAAGGAGTGAGAACTCACATGTGCAGTCAGACAGAGTGAGAACTCTCATGTGCCATCAGACGGAGTGGGACCTCACATGTGCAGTCAGAAGGAGTGAGACCACACATGTGCAGTCAGATGGAGTGAGATCTCACATGTGTGGTCAGACGGAGTGAGACCTCACCTGTGCAGTCAGACAGAGTGAGAACTCACATGTGCCGTCAGACGGAGTGAGACCTCACATGTGCAGTCAGAAGGAGTGAGACCTCACATGTGCAGCCAGACGGAGTGCGACCTCACATGTGCCGTCAGACGGAGTGAGACCTCACAAATGCAGTCAGACGGAGTGTGACCTCAGACGTGCAGTCGGAAAGGGTGAGACCTCACATGTGCCATCAGAAGGAGTGAGACATCACATGTGCCGTCAGACGGAATGAGACCTCACATGTGCAGTCAGAAGGAGTGAGACCTCACATGTGCCGTCAGATGGAGTGAGACCTCACATGTGCAGTCAGAAGGAGTGAGACCTCACATGTGCAGTCAGACGGAGTGCGACCTCACATGTGCCGTCAGACGGAGTGAGACCTCACATATGCAGTCAGACGGAGTGTGACCTCAGACGTGCAGTCAGAAAGGGTGAGACCTCACATGTGCCATCAGAAGGAGTGAGAGCTCACATGTGACGTCAGCAGGAGTGAGACCTCACATGTGCAGTCAAAAAGAGTGAGAACTCACATCTGAAGTCAGACGGAGTGAGGCCTCACATGTGCAGTCGGAAGGAGTGAGACATCACATGTGCTGTCAGACGGACTGAGACCTCACATGTGCAGTCAGAAGGAGTGAGACCTCACATGTGCCGTCAGATGGAGTGAGACCTCACATGTGCAGTCAGAAGGAGTGAGACATCACATGTGCAGTCAGACGGAGTGAAGCCTCACATGTGCAGTCAGAAGGAGTGAGGCCTCACATGTGCAGTCAGAAGAAGTGAGACCTCACATGTGCAGTCAGAAGGAGTAAGACCTCATATGTGCAGTCAGAAGGAGTGAGACCTCACATGTGCAGTCAGAAGAAGTGAGGCCTCACATGTGCCATCAGAAGGAGTGAGACCTCTCATTTGCAATCAGACAGAGTGAGACATCACATGTGCAGTCAGATGGAGTGAGAATTCACATCTGCAGTCAGAAGGAGTGAGACCTCACATGTGCCATCAGACGGAGTGAGACCTCACGTGTGCCATCAGATGGAGTGAGAATTCACATGTGCAGTCAGAAGGAGTGAGACCTCACATGTGCAGTCAGATGGAGTGAGAATTCACATGTGCAGTCAGAAGGAGTGAGACCTCACATGTGCAGTCAGACAGAGTGAGACCTCACATGTGACGTCAGAAGGAGTGAGACATCACATGTGCAGTCAGAAGGAGTGAGACCTCAAATGTGCAGTCAGAAGGAGTGAAACATCAAATGTGCCGTCAGAAGGAGTGAGATCTCACATGTGCAGTCAGAAGGAGAGAGACCTCACATATGCAATCAGACGGAGTGAGACATCACATGTGTAGTCAGACGACGTGAGACCTCACATGTGCAGTTAGACGGAGTGAGACATCGCATGTGCTGTCAGAAGGAGTGAGACATCACATGTGCAGTCAGAAGGAGTGAGCCCTCACATGTGCAGTCAGAAGGAGTGAGACCTCACATGTGCAGTCAGACGGAGTGCGACCTCACATGTGCCGTCAGACGGAGTGCGACCTCACATATGCAGTCAGACGGAGTGTGACCTCAGACGTGCAGTCAGAAAGGGTGAGACCTCACATGTGCGGTCAGAAGGAGTGAGAGCTCACATGAGCAGTCAGACGGAGTGAGACCTCACATGTGCAGTCAGAAGGAGTGAGACCTCACATGTGCAGCCAGACGGAGTGCGACCTCACATGTGCCGTCAGACGGAGTGAGACCTCACAAATGCAGTCAGACGGAGTGTGACCTCAGACGTGCAGTCAGAAAGGGTGAGACCTCCCATGTGCCATCAGAAGGAGTGAGACATCACATGTGCCGTCAGACGGACTGAGACCTCACATGTGCAGTCAGAAGGAGTGAGACCTCACATGTGCCGTCAGATGGAGTGAGACCTCACATGTGCAGTCAGAAGGAGTCAGACATCACATGTGCAGTCATACGGAGCGAAGCCTCACATGTGCAGTCAGAAGGAGTGTGACCTCACATGTGCAGTCAGACGGAGTGAGACCTCACAAATGACGTCAGAAGGAGTGAGACCTCACATGCGCAGTCAGAAGGAGTGAGACCTCACATGTGCAGTCAGACAGAGTGGGACCTCACATGTGCAGTCAGAAGGAGTGAGACCTCACATGTGCAGTCAGAGGGAGTGAGATCTCACATGTGTGGTCAGACGGAGTGAGACCTCACCTGTGCAGTCAGACAGAGTGAGAACTCACATTTGCCGTCAGACGGAGTGAGACCTCACATGTGCAGTCAGAAGGAGTGAGACCTCACATGTGCAATCAGACGGAGTGCGACCTCACATGTGCCGTCAGACGGAGTGAGACCTCATATATGCAGTCAGACGGAGTGTGACCTCAGAAGTGCCGTCAGAAAGGGTGAGACCTCACATGTGCCATCAGAAGGAGTGAGAGCTCACATGTGACGTCAGAAGGAGTGAGACCTCACATGTGCAGTCAAAAAGAGTGAGAACTCACATCTGAAGTCAGAAGGAGTGAGGCCTCACATGTGCAGTCGGAAGCAGTGAGACATCACATGTGCTGTCAGACGGACTGAGACCTCACATGTGCAGTCAGAAGGAGTGAGACCTCACATGTGCCGTCAGATGGAGTGAGACCTCACATGTGCAGTCAGAAGGAGTGAGATATCACATGTGCAGTCAGACGGAGTGAAGCCTCACATGTGCAGTCAGAAGGAGTGAGGCCTCACATGTGCAGTCAGAAGAAGTGAGACCTCACATGTGCAGTCAGAAGGAGTAAGACCTCATATGTGCAGTCAGAAGGAGTGAGACATCACATGTGCAGTCAGACGGAGTGAGACCTCACATTTGCAATCAGACAGAGAGAGACATCAGATGTGCAGTCAGAAGGAGTGAGACCGCACATGTGCCATCAGATGGAGTGAGACCTCACAGGTGCCGTCAGATGGAGTGAGAACCCACATGTGCAGTCAGAAGGAGTGAGACCTCACATGTGCAGTCAGATGGAGTGAGAATTCACATGTGCAGTCAGAAGGAGTGAGACCTCACATGTGCAGTCAGACAGAGTGAGACCTCACATGTGACGTCAGAAGGAGTGAGACATCACATGTGCAGTCAGAAGGAGTGAGACCTCAAATGTGCAGTCAGAAGGAGTGAAACATCACATGTGCCGTCAGAAGGAGTGAGATCTCACATGTGCAGTCAGAAGGAGTGAGACCTCACATATGCAATCAGACGGAGTGAGACATCACATGTGTAGTCAGACGACGTGAGACATTACATGTGCAGTTAGACGGAGTGAGACATCGCATGTGCTGTCAGAAGGAGTGAGACATCACATGTGCAGTCAGAAGGAGTGAGCCCTCACATGTGCAGTCAGAAGGAGTGAGACCAAACATGTGCAGTCAGACAGCGTGAGACCTCACATGTGCAGTCAGACGGAGTGAGACCTCACATGTGCCGTGAGACGGCGTGAGACCTCACATGTGCAGTCAGATGGAGTGAGAACTCACATGTGCATTCAGAAGGATTGAGTACTCACATGTGCAGTCAAAAGGTGTGAGAACTCACATGTGATGTCAGAAGGAGTGAGACCTCACATGTGCAGTCAGAAGAAGTGAGACCTCACATGTGCCGTCAGATAGAGTGAGACCTCACATGCACAGTCAGAAGGAATGAGGCCTCAAATGTGCAGTCAGAAGGAGTGAGACCTCACATGAGCAATCAGACGGACTGAGACATCACATGTGACGTCAGAAGGAGTGAGACCTCACATGTGCAGTCAGACGGACTGAGACCTCACATGTGCAGTCAGAAGGAGTGAGACCTCACATGTGCCGTCAGATGGAGTGAGACCTCACATGTGCAGTCAGAAGGAGTGAGATATCACATGTGCAGTCAGACGGAGTGAAGCCTCACATGTGCAGTCAGAAGGAGTGAGGCCTCACATGTGCAGTCAGAAGAAGTGAGACCTCACATGTGCAGTCAGAAGGAGTAAGACCTCATATGTGCAGTCAGAAGGAGTGAGACATCACATGTGCAGTCAGACGGAGTGAGACCTCACATTTGCAATCAGACAGAGTGAGACATCACATGTGCAGTCAGAAGGAGTGAGACCGCACATGTGCCATCAGATGGAGTGAGACCTCACAGGTGCCGTCAGATGGAGTGAGAACCCACATGTGCAGTCAGAAGGAGTGAGACCTCACATGTGCAGTCAGATGGAGTGAGAATTCACATGTGCAGTCAGAAGGAGTGAGACCTCACATGTGCAGTCAGACAGAGTGAGACCTCACATGTGACGTCAGAAGGAGTGAGACATCACATGTGCAGTCAGAAGGAGTGAGACCTCAAATGTGCAGTCAGAAGGAGTGAAACATCACATGTGCCGTCAGAAGGAGTGAGATCTCACATGTGCAGTCAGAAGGAGTGAGACCTCACATATGCAATCAGACGGAGTGAGACATCACATGTGTAGTCAGACGACGTGAGACATTACATGTGCAGTTAGACGGAGTGAGACATCGCATGTGCTGTCAGAAGGAGTGAGACATCACATGTGCAGTCAGAAGGAGTGAGCCCTCACATGTGCAGTCAGAAGGAGTGAGACCAAACATGTGCAGTCAGACAGCGTGAGACCTCACATGTGCAGTCAGACGGAGTGAGACCTCACATGTGCCGTGAGACGGCGTGAGACCTCACATGTGCAGTCAGATGGAGTGAGAACTCACATGTGCATTCAGAAGGATTGAGTACTCACATGTGCAGTCAAAAGGTGTGAGAACTCACATGTGATGTCAGAAGGAGTGAGACCTCACATGTGCAGTCAGAAGGAGTGAGACCTCACATGTGCCGTCAGATAGAGTGAGACCTCACATGTACAGTCAGAAGGAATGAGGCCTCACATGTGCAGTCAGAAGGAGTGAGACCTCACATGAGCAATCAGACGGAGTGAAGACTCAAATGTGCAGTCAGAAGGAGTGAGACCTCACATGTGCAGTCAGACGGACTGAGACATCACATGTGACGTCAGAAGGAGTGAGACCTCACATGTGCAGTCAGACGGAGTGAGACCTCACATGTGCAGTCAGAAGGAGTGAGACCACACATGTGCAGTCAGAAGGAGTGAGACCGCACATGTGCCATCAGACGGAGTGAGACCTCACATGTGCCGTCAGATGGAGTGAGACCCCACATGTGCAGTCAGAAGGAGTGAGACCTCACATGTTCAGGCAGATGGAGTGAGACATCACATGTGCAGTCAGAAGGAGTGAGACCTCACATATGCAATCAGACGGAGTGAGACATCACATGTGTAGTCAGACAACGTGAGACATCACATGTGCAGTTAGACGGAGTGAGACATCGCATGGGCTGTCAGAAGGAGTGGGGCATCACATGTGCAGTCAGAAGGAGTGAGACCTCACATGTTCAGTCAGACGGAGTGCGACCTCACATGTGCCGTCAGACGGAGTTAGACCTCACATATGCAGTCAGACGGAGTGTGACCTCAGACGTGCAGTCAGAAAGGGTGAGACCTCACATGTGCCGTCATAAGGAGTGAGAGCTCACATATGCAGTCAGACGGAGTGAGACTTCACATGTGCAGTCAGAAGGAGTGAGACCTCACATGTGCAGCCAGACGGAGTGCGACCTCACATGTGCCGTCAGACGGAGTGAGACCTCACATATGCAGTCAGACGGAGTGTGACCTCAGACGTGCAGTCAGAAAGGGTGAGACCTCACATGTGCCATCAGAAGGAGTGAGAGCTCACATGTGACGTCAGAAGGAGTGAGACCTCACATGTGCAGTCAAAAAGAGTGAGAACTCACATTTGAAGTCAGAAGGAGTGAGGCCTCACATGTGCAGTCGGAAGGAGTGAGACATCACATGTGCCGTCAGACAGACTGAGACCTCACATGTGCAGTCAGAAGGAGTGAGACCTCACATGTGCCGTCAGATGGAGTGAGACCTCACATGTGCAGTCAGAAGGAGTGAGACATCACATGTGCAGTCAGACGGAGTGAAGCCTCACATGTGCAGTCAGAAGGAGTGAGACCTCACATGTGCAGTCACACGGAGTGAGACCTCACATGTGACGTCAGAAGGAGTGAGACCTCACATGTGCAGTCAGAAGGAGTGAGACCTCACATGTGCCGTCAGATGGAGTGAGACCTCACATGTGCAGTCAGAAGGAGTGAGACATCACATGTGCAGTCAGACGGAGTGAAGCCTCACATGTGCAGTCAGAAGGAGTGAGACCTCACATGTGCAGTCACACGGAGTGAGACCTCACATGTGACGTCAGAAGGAGTGAGACCTCACATGTGCAGTCAGAAGGAGTGAGACCTCACATGTGCAGTCAGACAGAGTGGGACCTCACATGTGCAGTCAGAAGGAGTGAGACCTCACATGTGCAGTCAGATGGAGTGAGATCTCACATGTGTGGTCAGACGGAGTGAGACCTCACCTGTGCAGTCAGACAGAGTGAGAACTCACATGTGCCGTCAGACGGAGTGAGACCTCACATGTGCCATCAGAAGGAGTGAGCACTCACATGAGCAGTCAGGAGGAGTGAGATCCCACATGTGCTGTCAGAAGAAGTGAGACCTCACACGTGCAGTCAGAAAGAGTGAGTCCTTACATGTGCAGTGAGAAGGAGTGAGACATCACATGTGCAGTCAGAAGGAGTGAGACCTCACATGTGCAGTCAGACAGAGTGAGAACTCACATATGCCATCAGACAGAGTGGGACATCGCATGTGCAGTCAGAAGGAGTGAGACCTCACATGTGCAGTCAGATGGAGTGAGATCTCACATGTGTGGTCAGACGGAGTGAGGCCTCACATGTGCAGTCAGACGGATTGAGAACTCATATGTGCCCTCAGACGGAGTGAGACCTCACATGTGCAGTCAGAAGGAGTGAGACCTCGCATGTGCAGTCAGACGGAGTGAGAACTCACATGTGCAATCAGAAGGAGTGAGACCTCACATGTGCCGTCAGATACAGTGAGACCTCACATGTACAGTCAGAAGGAGTGAGGCCTCACATGTGCAGTCAGACGGTGTGAAGACTCAAATGTGCAGTCAGAAGGAGTGAGACCTCACATGTGCAGTCAGACGGACTGAGACCTCACATGTGACGTCAGAAGGAGTGAGACCTCACATGTGCAGTCAGAAGGAGTGAGACATCACATGTGCCGTCAGAAGGAGTGAGATCTCACGCTTGCAGTCAGAAGGAGTGAGACCTCACATATGCAATCAGACGGAGTGAGACATCACATGTGTAGTCAGACGACGTGGGACCTCACATGTGCAGTTAGACGGAGTGAGACATCGCATGTGCTGTCAGAAGGAGTGAGACATCACATGAGCAGTCAGAACGAATGAGACATCACATGTGCAGTCAGAAGGGGTGAGACCTCAAATGTGCAGTCAGAAGGACTGAGACCTCACATGTGCAGTCAGAAGGAGTGAGACCTCACATGTGCAGTCAGACGAAGTGAGGTGTCAAATGTGACGTCATACGGAGTGAGACCTCACGTGCAGTCAGAAGGAGTGAAAACTCACATGGGCAGTCAGACAGAGGGAGACCTCACATGTGCCGTCAGGCGGAATGAGAACTCATATGTGCAGTCAGAAGGAGTGAGACCTCACATGTGCAGTCAGAAAGAGTGAGTCCTCACATGTGCAGCCAGAAGTAGTGAGACCTCACACGTGCAGTCAGAAGGAGTGAGACCTCACATGTGCAGTCAGAATGAGTGAGAACTCACATGTGCAGTCAGACAGAGTGAGAACTCACATGTGCCATCAGACGGAGTGGGACCTCACATGTGCAGTCAGAAGGAGTGAGACCTCACATGTGCAGTCAGATGGAGTGAGATCTCACATGTGTGGTCAGACGGAGTGAGACCTCATCTGTGCAGTCCGACAGTGAGAACTCACATGTGCCTTCAGACGGAGTGAGACCTCACATGTGCAGTCAGAAGGAGTGAGAGCTCACATATGCAGTCAGACGGAGTGAGACCTCACATGTGCAGTCAGAAGGAGTGAGACCTCACATGTGCAGCCAGACGGAGTGCGACCTCACATGTGCCGTCAGACGGAGTGAGACCTCACATATGCAGTCAGACGGAGTGTGACCTCAGACGTGCAGTCAGAAAGGGTGAGACCTCACATGTGCCATCAGAAGGAGTGACAGCTCACATGTGACGTCAGAAGGAGTGAGACCTCACATGTGCAGTCAAAAAGAGTGAGAACTCACATCTGAAGTCAGAAGGAGTGAGGCCTCACATGTGCAGTCGGAAGGAGTGAGACATCACATGTGCCGTCAGACAGACTGAGACCTCACATGTGCAGTCAGAAGGAGTGAGACCTCACATGTGCCGTCAGATGGAGTGAGACCTCACATGTGCAGTCAGAAGGAGTGAGACATCACATGTGCAGTCAGACGGAGTGAAGCCTCACATGTGCAGTCAGAAGGAGTGAGACCTCACATGTGCAGTCACACGGAGTGAGACCTCACATGTGACGTCAGAAGGAGTGAGACCTCACATGTGCAGTCAGATGGAGTGAGATCTCACATGTGTGGTCAGACGGAGTGAGACCTCACCTGTGCAGTCAGACAGAGTGAGAACTCACATGTGCCGTCAGACGGAGTGAGACCTCACATGTGCCATCAGAAGGAGTGAGCACTCACATGAGCAGTCAGGAGGAGTGAGATCTCACATGTGCTGTCAGAAGAAGTGAGACCTCACACGTGCAGTCAGAAAGAGTGAGAACTCACATATGCCATCAGACAGAGTGGGACATCGCATGTGCAGTCAGAAGGAGTGAGATCTCACATGTGCAGTCAGATGGAGTGAGATCTCACATGTGTGGTCAGACGGAGTGAGGCCTCACATGTGCAGTCAGACAGATTGAGAATGCATATGTGCCCTCAGACGGAGTGAGACCTCACATGTGCAGTCAGAAGGAGTGAGACCTCACATGTGCCCTCAGACGGAGTGAGACCTCACATGTGCAGTCAGACGGAGTGCGACCTCACATGTTCCGTCAGACGGAGTGAGACCTCACATGTGCCGTCTGATGGAGTGAGACCTCACATATGCAGTCAGACGGAGTGGGACCTCAGACGTGCAGTCAGAAAGAGTGAGACCTCACATGTGCCGTCAGAAGGAGTGAGAGCTCAAATGTGCAGTCAGACGGAGTGAGAACTCACGTGTGACGTCAGAAGGAGTGAGACCTCACATGTGCATGCAAAAAGAGTGAGAACTCACATCTGAAGTCAGAAGGAGTGAGGCCTCACATGTGCAGTCGGAAGGAGTGAGACCTCACATGTGCCGTCAGATGGAGTGAGACCTCACATGTGCAGTCAGAAGGAGTGAGACCTCACATGTGCCGTCAGATGGAGTGAGACCTCACATGTGCAGTCAGAAGGAGTGAGACATCACATGTGCAGTCAGACGGAGTGAAGCCTCACATGTGCAGTCAGACAGATTGAGAATGCATATGTGCCCTCAGACGGAGTGAGACCTCACATGTGCAGTCAGAAGGAGTGAGACCTCACATGTGCAGTCAGACGGAGTGAGACCTCACATGTGCAGTCAGACGGAGTGCGACCTCACATGTTCCGTCAGACGGAGTGAGACCTCACATGTGCCGTCTGATGGAGTGAGACCTCACATATGCAGTCAGACGGAGTGGGACCTCAGACGTGCAGTCAGAAAGGGTGAGACCTCACATGTGCCGTCAGAAGGAGTGAGAGCTCAAATGTGCAGTCAGACGGAGTGAGAACTCACGTGTGACGTCAGAAGGAGTGAGACCTCACATGTGCATGCAAAAAGAGTGAGAACTCACATCTGAAGTCAGAAGGAGTGAGGCCTCACATGTGCAGTCGGAAGGAGTGAGACCTCACATGTGCCGTCAGATGGAGTGAGACCTCACATGTGCAGTCAGAAGGAGTGAGACCTCACATGTGCCGTCAGATGGAGTGAGACCTCACATGTGCAGTCAGAAGGAGTGAGACATCACATGTGCAGTCAGACGGAGTGAAGCCTCACATGTGCAGTCAGAAGGAGTGAGACCTCACATGTGCAGTCACACGGAGTGAGACCTCACATGTGACGTCAGAAGGAGTGAGACCTCACATGTGCAGTCAGAAGGAGTGAGACCACACATGTGCAGTCAGACAGAGTGGGACATCACATGTGCAGTCAGAAGGAGTGAGACCTCACATGTGCAGTCAGATGGAGTGAGATCTCACATGTGTGGTCAGACGGAGTGAGACCTCACCTGTGCAGTCAGACAGAGTGAGAACTCACATGTGCCGTCAGACGGAGTGAGACCTCACATGTGCCATCAGAAGGAGTGAGCACCCATATGAGCAGTCAGGAGGAGTGAGATCTCACATGTGCTGTCAGAAGAAGTGAGACCTCACACGTGCAGTCAGAAAGAGTGAGCCCTTACATGTGCAGTGAGAAGGAGTGAGACATCACATGTGCCGTCAGACGGACTGAGACCTCACATGTGCAGTCAGAAGGAGTGAGACCTCACATGTGCCGTCAGATGGAGTGAGACCTCACATGTGCAGTCAGAAGGAGTGAGACCTCACATGGGCAGTCAGACAGAGGGAGACCTCACATGTGCCGTCAGACGGAATGAGAACTCATATGTGCAGTCAGAAGGAGTGAGACCTCACATGTGCAGTCAGAAAGAGTGAGTCCTCACATGTGCAGCCAGAAGTAGTGAGACCTCACACGTGCAGTCAGAAGGAGTGAGACCTCACATGTGCAGTCAGATGGAGTGAGATCTCACATGTGTGGTCAGACGGAGTGAGACCTCATCTGCGCAGTCCGACAGAGTGAGAACTCACATGTGCCTTCAGACGGAGTGAGACCTCACATGTGCAGCCAGAAGGAGTGAGACCTCACATGTGCAGTCAGACGGAGTGCGACCTCACATATGCAGTCAGACGGAGTGTGACCTCAGACGTGCAGTCAGAAAGGGTGAGACCTCACATGTGCCATCATAAGGAGTGAGAGCTCACATATGCAGTCAGACGGAGTGAGACCTCACATGTGCAGTCAGAAGGAGTGAGACCTCACATGTGCAGCCAGACGGAGTGCGACCTCACATGTGCCGTCAGACGGAGTGAGACCTCACATATGCAGTCAGACGGAGTGTGACCTCAGACGTGCAGTCAGAAAGGGTGAGACCTCACATGTGCCATCAGAAGGAGTGAGAGCTCACATGTGATGTCAGAAGGAGTGAGACCTCACATGTGCAGTCAAAAAGAGTGAGAACTCACATCTGAAGTCAGAAGGAGTGAGGCCTCACATGTGCAGTCGGAAGGAGTGAGACATCACATGTGCCGTCAGACAGACTGAGACCTCACATGTGCAGTCAGAAGGAGTGAGACCTCACATGTGCCGTCAGATGGAGTGAGACCTCACATGTGCAGTCAGAAGGAGTGAGACATCACATGTGCAGTCAGACGGAGTGAAGCCTCACATGTGCAGTCACTAGGAGTGAGACCTCACATGTGCAGTCACACGGAGTGAGACCTCACATGTGACGTCAGAAGGAGTGAGACCTCACATGTGCAGTCAGAAGGAGTGAGACCTCACATGTGCAGTCAGACAGAGTGGGACCTCACATGTGCAGTCAGAAGGAGTGAGACCTCACATGTGCAGTCAGATGGAGTGAGATCTCACATGTGTGGTCAGACGGAGTGAGACCTCACCTGTGCAGTCAGACAGAGTGAGAACTCACATGTGCCGTCAGACGGAGTGAGACCTCACATGTGCCATCAGAAGGAGTGAGCACTCACATGAGCAGTCAGGAGGAGTGAGATCTCACATGTGCTGTCAGAATAAGTGAGACCTCACACGTGCAGTCAGAAAGAGTGAGTCCTTAAATGTGCAGTGAGAAGGAGTGATACATCACATGTGCAGTCAGAAGGAGTGAGACCTCACATGTGCAGTCAGACAGAGTGAGAACTCACATATGCCATCAGACAGAGTGGGACATCGCATGTGCAGTCAGAAGGAGTGAGACCTCACATGTGCAGTCAGATGGAGTGAGATCTCACATGTGTGGTCAGACGGAGTGAGGCCTCACATGTGCAGTCAGACAGATTGAGAACTCATATGTGCCCTCAGACGGAGTGAGACCTCACATGTGCAGTCAGCAGGAGTGAGACCTCACATGTGCCCTCAGACGGAGTGAGACCTCACATGTGCAGTCAGACGGAGTGCGACCTCACATGTTCCGTCAGACGGAGTGAGACCTCACATGTGCCGTCAGATGGAGTGAGACCTCACATATGCAGTCAGACGGAGTGTGACCTCAGACGTGCAGTCAGAAAGGGTGAGACCTCACATGTGCCGTTAGAAGGAGTGAGAGCTCACATGTGCAGTCAGACGGAATGAGAACTCACATGTGACGTCAGAAGGAGTGAGACCTCACATGTGCATGCAAAAAGAGTGAGAACTCACATCTGAAGTCAGAAGGAGTGCGGCCTCACATGTGCAGTCGGAAGGAGTGAGACATCACATGTGCCGTCAGACGGACTGAGACCTCACATGTGCAGTCAGAAGGAGTGAGACCTCACATGTGCCGTCAGATGGAGTGAGACCTCACATGTGCAGTCAGAAGGAGTGAGACATCACATGTGCAGTCAGATGGAGTGAAGCCTCACATGTGCAGTCAGATGGAGTGAGACCTCACATGTGCAGTCAGACGGAGTGAGACTGCACATCAGCAGTCAGAAGGAGTGAGACCTCACATGTGCAGTCAGATGGAATGAGATCTTACATGTGTAGTCAGGCGGACTGAGACCTCACATGTGAAGTCAGACGGAGTGCGACCTCACATGTGCCGTCGGACGGAGTGAGACCTCACATGTTCCGTCAGACGGAGTGAGACCTCACATATGCAGTCAGACGGAGTGTGACATCAGACGAGCAGTCAGAAAGGGTGAGACCACACATGTACCGTCAGAAGGAGTGAGAGCTCACATGTGCAGTCAGACGGAGTGAGAACTCACATGTGACGTCAGAAGGAGTGAGACCTCACATGTGCAGTGAAAAAGACTGAGCACTCACATCTGAAGTCAGAAGGAGTGAGGCCTCACATGTGCAGTTGGAAGGAGTGAGACATCACATGTGCCGTCAGAAGGACTGAGACCTCACATGTGCAGTCAGAAGGAGTGAGACCTCACATGTGCAGTCAGAAGGAGTGAGACCTCACATGTGCAGTCAGATGGAGTGAGTCATCACATGTGCCATCAGAAGGAGTGAGAACTCACATATGCAGTCAGGAGGACTGAGATCTCACATGTGCCGTCAGACAGAGTGAGACCTCACATGTGCAGTCAGAAGTAGTGAGACATCACATGTGCAGTCAGAAGGAGTGAGCCCTCACATGAGCAGTCAGAAGGAGTGAGACCAAACATGTGC
Organism: Somniosus microcephalus; assembly: GCF_052327205.1. Taxonomy (NCBI): domain Eukaryota; kingdom Metazoa; phylum Chordata; class Chondrichthyes; order Squaliformes; family Somniosidae; genus Somniosus; species Somniosus microcephalus. The sequence continues at coordinate 144,148,422 of NC_140988.1, read as the reverse complement.
AGTCAGACAGAGTGAGACCTCACATGTGCAGTCACACGGAGTGAGACCTCACATGTGCCGTCAGACGGCGTGAGTCCTCACATCTGCAGTCAGACGGAGTGAAAAATCACATGTGCAGTCACTCGGATTGAGACCTCACATGTGCAGTCAGAAAGAGTGAGAACTCACATCTGAAGTCAGAAGGAGTGACGCCTCACATGTGCAGTCGGAAGGAGTGAGACATCACATGTGCCGTCAGACGGACTGAGACCTCACATGTGCAGTCAGAAGGAGTGAGACCTCACATGTGCCGTCAGATGGAGTGAGACCTCACATGTGCAGTCAGAAGGAGTGAGACATCACATGTGCAGTCAGACGGAGTGAAGCCTCACATGTGCAGTCAGAAGGAGTGAGACCTCACATGTGCAGTCAGACGGAGTGAGACCTCACATGTGATGTCAGAAGGAGTGAGACATCACATGTGCAGTCAGAAGGAGTGAGACCTCACATGTGCAGTCAGAAGGAGTGAGACATCACATGTGCCGTCAGAAGGTGTGAGATCTCACACATGCAGTCAGAAGGAGTGACACCTCACATATGCAATCAGACGGAGTGAGACATCACATGTGTAGTCAGACGACGTGAGACCTCACATATGCAGTTAGACGGTGTGAGACATCGCATGTGCTGTCAGAAGGAGTGAAACATCACATGTGCAGTCAGAAGGAGTGAGCCCTCACATGTGCAGTCAGAAGGAGTGAGACCAAACATGTGCAGTCAGACAGAGTAAGACCGCACATGTGCAGTCAGACGGAGTGAGACCTCACATGTGCCGTCAGACGGCATGAGACCTCACATGTGCAGTAAGACGGAGTGAGAACTCACATGTGCAGTCAGAAGGATTGAGACCTCACATGTGCAGTCAAAAGGAGTGAGAACTCACATGTGAAGTCAGAAGGAGTGAGGCCTCACATGTGCAGTCGGAAGGAGTGAGACATCACATGTGCCGTCAGACGGAATGAGACCTCACATGTGCAGTCAGAAGGAGTGAGACCTCACATGTGCCGTCAGACGGAGTGAGACCTCACATATGCATTCAGACGGAGTGTGACTTCAGACGTGCAGTCAGAAAGGGTGAGACCTCACATGTGCCATCAGAAGGAGTGAGCGCTCACATGTGACGTCAGAAGGAGTGAGACCTCACATGTGCAGTCAAAAAGAGTGAGAACTCACATCTGAAGTCAGAAGGAGTGAGGCCTCACATGTGCAGTCGGAAGGAGTGAGACATCACATGTGCCGTCAGATGGAGTGAGACCTCACATGTGCAGTCAGAAGGAGTGAGACATCACATGTGCAGTCAGACGGAGTGAAGCCTCACATGTGCAGTCAGAAGGAGTGAGACCTCACATGTGCAGTCAGACGGAGTGCGACCTCACATGTGCCGTCAGACGGAGTGAGACCTCACATATGCAGTCAGACGGAGTGTGACCTCAGACGTGCAGTCAGAAAGGGTGAGACCTCACATGTGCCGTCAGAAGGAGTGAGAGCTCACATGTGCAGTCAGACGGAGTGAGACCTCACATGTGCATTCAGAAGGAGTGAGACCTCACATGTGCAGTCACACGGAGTGAGACCTCACATGTGACGTCAGAAGGAGTGAGACCTCACATGTGCAGTCAGAAGGAGTGAGACCTCACATGTGCAGTCAGACGGAGTGGGACCTCACATGTGCAGTCAGAAAGAGTGAGACCTCACATATGCAGTCAGATGGAGTGAGATCTCACATGTGTGGTCAGACGGAGTGAGACCTCACCTGTGCAGTCAGACAGAGTGAGAACTAACATGTGCTGTCAGACGGAGTGAGACCTCACATGTGCAGTCGGAAGCAGTGAGACCTCACATGTGCAGTCAGACAGAGTGCGACCTCACATGTGCCGTCAGACGGAGTGAGACCTCACATATGCAGTCAGACGGAGTGTGACCTCAGACGTGCAGTCAGAAAGGGTGAGACCTCACATGTGCCGTCAGAAGGAGTGAGAGCTCACATGTGCAGTCAGACGGAGTGAGACCTCACATGTGCAGTCAGAAGGAGTGAGACCTCACATGTGCAGTCAGACGGAGTGCGACCTCACATGTGCCGTCAGACGGAGTGAGACCTCACATATGCAGTCAGACGGAGTGTGACCTCAGACGTGCAGTCAGAAAGGGTGAGACCTCACATGTGCCATCAGAAGGAGTGAGAGCTCATATGTGACGTCAGAAGGAGTGAGACCTCACATGTGTGGTGTATGTAACCTGTTCCACCTTAAGAGAACTTAAGCCTGGTCCACCTTAAGAAATGTACTACTTTCTTTGGCTGCTGTATACGTAATACCGGTGGTGACCACACAGGTATATAAGCACAGTGTAATAATATTGTATTCAGTATAGTCCTGACCTCCAACCAGTAAAGACCTGTTGAATTTACTCTTGTGGTCTGTGTAGTAATTCTCACTATAACACACAGACTTTACAGTGGCGACGAGTCCGATTCTTACCCTGCTACAGTAATTTCTACGGCGACTTCGTCCACAGACAGGACGTCGAAGAGAGGTTTCCACCCTCATCACCGACTGGAAGGCACGTCGAGCGGCAGGCATCGAACAACCGGAGTGCAGAAGGCATCCTGACCTCGAAGCCTCCATCAGCGACTGTCAGCTTCTTCTACTACCTCGTGGTGGGTAAGCCGGGCAGCGACGCGACAGAAAGCCAACCGCGTTGGTTGTACAGACGGGGCTGGGAAGACAGAGGAATAAGGGTGGTGAGGTCGATCGCGACCGGAGATAAGGGCTGGGCCGCTTTTGAGCGAGAAGCGCAGCGCGGGACATCGATCGTGACCGGAGATAAGGGCCGCATTCGGGCTAAAGGCACAGCGTCTGGGGAAACTGAAGGCGCGAGAGCCGCGGTGAAGCAGAGACAGCGTTGGGGGACGGGTGAAGACCGCCAAGCGCGGGAAAGCCGCCATTTTGTGGGCGGAGGACGACGGCAAGAGCGGGAAGCCGCCATCTTAGATAACATTAAAAATACGATAAATTGCTACGATGCCTAAACATGGGAACATTAATGCCTTCGACAGTGATATAGAAGACTGGGCTATGTATGTAGAACGCACACAAAACTATTGTAAGGCAAATAAAATTCCTGAGGCAGATAAAGCACTAACATTACTAAACTTAATGGGTGCGAAGACATACGGGCAATTGAAACACCTGTTATCACCAGATGAACCGGCGGATAAGGCGTTCGAACAGATTGTTACTGTCCTAAAAAATCATCTTAACCTCACGCTGCTGATGCTAGCGGAATGATTTAAATTTTACGATAGAAGACAGCTGCAAAATGAAAGCAATGCTGAACATTTGATGGAATTACATAAGCTAGCAAAATATTGTCAGTTTGGAACGGGACTGACAGAAGCACTTCGAGATAGATTTGTGTGTGGTTTATTTAAACAGGATACACAAAGGCGGCTGCTCGAGGAGAATGAGCTGTCTCTCGAGAAGGCAGTCACTATGGCAGCAGCACACGAGGCCGCAGCGAGAGGCACGGCAGTAATGCAGCTACGGCCACCGGAACTCGGTACAAACAAATTGGTTTTGAGTTCTGTCAAATGTTATCGTTGTGGAAAGACAACGCACGATCAGAACCAGTGTTGGTTTAAAAACCAAGAATGCAGAACGTGTGGCAGGCTTGGCCACATAGCTAAAGTATGCCGGTCAGGAAAGAAGACCAGCAACAAAAAGTCACCGCAAGGAAAATATGCAAAGGTACACAAGGTGACAAAGAACAGTTTGACCGAACAGAAGTCAGAGTCAGACGCTAGCAGTAATGAACTGGATAGCTTAAGAATACACAACGATGGTAAGGATACAGACCTCCAGACAATTTGGGTCACTCTTAAGATAGCAGGAGTCCAAGTAAAAATGGAATTGGACACTGGATCGGCATTGACGGTCATGAATAAGAAAAATTACAGAAGGTTATTCCAACATATTCCCTTACAGGATACGGAGATTATATTGAAAACGTACACGGGGCAAAGAGTGTACCCCATCGGAAAAATAGAGGTAGAAGTGGTCCACAAGGGCGAAGGAAGCCAAGTAATGGACTTATATGTGTTACCTGAAGGAGGTCCACCACTACTAGGACGGGAGTGGATTAGGAAAATGAATATGGACTGGCACTCCTTGAAAGCACTAACGGTAGATTCCGGGGAAACAGCTGTCAAACCTAAACGATTGTCCAGAATATTGGATGAGGCTAAAGAGGTGTTCCAGCCGGGACTGGGAACACTGAGAGGAATTACGGCAAACATCAAGATTGATGAACATGCACAACCAAAATTTTTTAAAGCCAGACCGGTACCCTATGCAATACGACCTGCGGTTGAAGCGGAGCTGGAAGCACTAGAACGTTCAGGTGTACTGTCTAAAGTAGATTGGAGTGAGTGGGCTACGCCCATTGTTCCCATTATGAAACGTCCTGCGAACAATAAGCCAGGAGATCCAGGGAAGGTTCGCATCTGTGGAGATTTCAAAATCACCGTTAATCCGATGCTTCACACGGTGCAGTATCCGCTTCCACGGATTGAGGATACTTTCGCTTCACTGTCTGGCAGGAAACACTTCACCAAGATAGACCTGGCGCAGGCGTACTTGCAGATGGAGGTTGAAGAAGAGTCACGCCAATACCTCACGATCAACACGCATCGAGGGTTGTACCGGTACAATAGGCTGGTTTTTGGTGTGGCATCGGCTCCAGCAATTTGGCAGAGGGCCATGGAGCAGGTATTACAGGGAATTCCAGGCACACAATGTTACCTGGATGACATTCTGATCACAGGTGATGGTGATGAACAGCATCTCGCTGACTTGGAACTGGTGCTCAACAGACTGAAAGAGTATGGGCTTAGAGTAAATCGGCAGAAATGTGAGTTCTTCCAGAAGCGGATCTCGTACTGTGGTCATGTCATTGACCGGGAGGGGCTTCATAAGTCTCCTGACAAGATAGCGGCAGTTGTAAAGGCTCCCGCTCCGGAGAATGTCTCTCAGTTGAGGTCGTTTCTAGGATTAATTAACTATTACCATAAATTTCTGCCAAATCTATCCACGGTGCTGCATCCGTTGACCGCTCTTTTACAGAAAGGGGTACCATGGGACTGGGGCGAAAACTGTAAGAAGGCATTTCGCAAAAGCAAAGAATTGATCACCTCAGAGGAAGTGTTGGCTCACTTCAACCCGACACTGCCTATTCGGTTGGCTTGTGATGCTTCTCCATATGGTATTGGGGCAGTACTCTCACATAAATTGCCAAATGGCACGGAAAGGCCAGTCGCGTTTGCATCCAGATCATTGACCTCCGCTGAGCGCAACTATGCGCAGATCGATAGGGAGGCCCTTAGCCTTGTATGGGGAGTGAAGAAGTTTAATCATTACCTACAGGGCCAAAAATTCACACTTCTGACGGACCATCAACCGTTGGTGTCCATTTTTAACCCTAAGAAGGGTGTTTCGGTGATGACAGCACAGCGTCTCCAGAGATGGTCTCTTTTCTTAGGGGCACATCAATATCAGATAGAATTCAAAGGTACGAAACAGCATGGCAATGCTGATGGCCTGTCGCGCCTGCCACTACCTGAAGATGAAGACACGACGGAAGTTGACCCTGTTGAGTTAGTTCATTCGACTATTATCGAGTGTTTACCTGTCACCAGCGCAAGTATTGAAAGAGAAACCAGGAACGACCCGACACTGTCCAGAGTCTACGAGGTGACAGTGAAAGGATGGCCAACACGGGGTGATCCTCTGTTACCGGCATTCTCGGCAAGGCGAGACCAGCTGTCCGTCTGCCATGGTACTTTGATGTACGGGACAAGAGTGATTATTCCTCCCAAGTTAAGGGAAAGAGTTTTAAAAGAACTACATGAAGGTCATCTGGGGGGAGTTAAAATGAAAAGTCTTGCTAGGGCTTACGTATGGTGGCCGGGTATTGACCAACAGATTGAGGAGTTAACGAAAAGCTGCGCTGGGTGTCAAAAAGTGCAAAATGCACCTCCGATAGCATCGCTACACCCATGGGAATGGCCTTCAGCCCCATGGCAACGCGTACACATTGACTTTGCTGGTCCATTCATGGACTCCATGTTCCTAATCGCGGTGGACGCACATTCCAAATGGCCAGAAGTCATCAAGATGAATACCACTACTTCAGAAAAGACAATTGCGGTGTTACGAACAATATTCGCAAGGAACGGATTGCCAGAACAGATCTGTTCGGACAACGGACCACAGTTTGTATCGGAAGAATTCCAACAATTCTTAAAGAAGAATGGAGTTAAACATTATACCTCTGCCCCATATCATCCGGCGACAAACGGGTTGACTGAAAGATTTGTCCAGACATTCAAAAAGGCTATTAAGGCCATGAATGATGATCAGATTCCGCTGCAACACAAGGTCGATAAGTTCCTGATGTCATATAGAAACGCCGATCATGCCGTGACTAACCAAAGTCCTGCTATGATGTTTTATAACAGGAGGTTATGGTCCAAGTTGGACTTGTTAAAACCAAATGTGCGGAGGGAAGTGGAAAACAAACAGTTTCGGCATATTAACAGCAAGACCACTCGAACTTTCGATGTAGGACAACCAGTGTTGGCAAGGGGATATGGAAACGAAAAATGGCAGTCCGGAACAATCCGGGCCAGACAAGGACCTCTGATGTACACCGTAGATATTGGTCATAATGTGATAAGGCATCATGCGGATCAACTGGTAGAGTCGAGAGCAAGGGTCAAACCCATGGGTGTGACAGAGACAGCTGTGGAAGACGTTCATGAACCTGAAGCATCTACCTCGGCCGAGAATGTATTTGATGATGAGGACACCCAATACATTGGCAACCAACTAGAGGAGGCACCTCAACAACAAGAATCAGAGACCACTGAAAGGCGTCATCCAAGCCGAATCAGAAAGCCTCCTGAGAGACTGAACCTTTGAACTGTTATACCTGAAGTTATATATGTATATATGTTATGTTTATTTGGGGATATGACTGTTAAGCTAAAAAGGGAGGATTGTGGTGTATGTAACCTGTTCCACCTTAAGAGAACTTAAGCCTGGTCCACCTTAAGAAAGGTACTACTTCCTTTGGCTGCTGTATACATAACACCGGTGGTGACCACACCGGTATTTAGGCGCAGTGTAATAATATTGTATTCAGTATAGTCCTGATCTCCAACCAGTAAAGACCTGTTGAATTTACACTTGTGGTCTGTGTAGTAATTCTCACTATAACACACAGACTTTACAACATGTGCAGTCAAAAAGAGTGAGAACTCACATCTGAAGTCAGAAGGAGTGAGGCCTCACATGTGCAGTCGGAAGGAGTGAGACATCACATGTGCTGTCAGATGGACTGAGACTTCACATGTGCAGTCAGAAGGAGTGAGACCTCACATGTGGCGTCAGATGGAGTGAGACCTCACATGTACAGTCAGTAGGAGTGAGACATCACATGTGCAGTCAGACAGAGTGAAGCCTCACATGTGCAGTCAGAAGAAGTGAGACCTCACATGTGCAGTCAGAAGGAGTAAGACCTCATATGTGCAGTCAGAAGGAGTGAGACCTCACATGTGCAGTCAGACGGAGTGAGACCTCACATGTGCAGTCAGAAGAAGTGAGGCCTCACATGTGCCATCAGAAGGAGTGAGACCTCACATTTGCAATCAGACAGAGTGAGATATCACATGTGCAGTCAGAAGGAGTGAGACCTCACATGTGCAGTCAGAAGGAGTGAGGCCTCACATGTGCAGTCAGATGGAGTGAGAATTCACAGGTGCCATCAGACGGAGTGAGACCTCACATGTGGAGTCAGAAAGAGTGAGACATCACATGTACAGTCAGATGAGGTGAGATCTCGCATGTGTAGTCAGATGGTGTGAGACCTCACATGTGCCGTCAGATGGAGTGAGACCACACATATGCAGTCAGGCGGAGTGAGACGTCAGAGGTGCAGTCAGAAAGGGTGAGACCTCACATGTGCAGTCAGAAGGAGTGAGAGCTCACATATGCAGTCAGACGGAATGAGAACTCACATGTACCGTCAGAAGGAGTGAGACCTCACATGTGCAGTCAGACGGAGTGAGGCCTCACATGTGCAGCCAGACGGAGTGAGACCTCACATGTGCAGGCAGATGGAGTGAGTCAGCACATGTGCCATCAGAAGGAGTGAGAACTCACATGTGCAGTCAGGAGGAGTGAGATCTCACATGTGCCGTCAGACAGAGTGAGACCTCACATGTGCAGTCAGAAGGAGTGAGACATCACATGTGCAGTCAGAAGGAGTGAGCCCTCACATGTGCAGTCAGAAGGAGTGAGACCAAACATGTGCAGTCAGACAGAGTGAGACCTCACATGTGCAGTCAGACAGAGTGAGACCTCACATGTGCCGTCAGACGGCGTGAGACCTCACATCTGCAGTCAGACGGAATGAGAAATCACATGTGCAGTCACTAGGATTGAGACCTCACATGTGCAGTCAGACAGAGTGAGACCTCACATTTGCAGTCAGACGGAGTGAGAACTCTCATCTGAAGTCAGAAGGAGTGACGCCTCACATGTGCAGTCGGAAGGAGTGAGACATCACATGTGCCGTCAGACGGACTGAGACCTCACATGTGCAGTCAGAAGGAGTGAGACCTCACATGTGCCGTCAGATGGAGTGAGACCTCACATGTGCAGTCAGAAGAAGTGAGACATCACATGTGCAGTCAGACGGAGTGAAGCCTCACATGTGCAGTCAGAAGGAGTGAGACCTCACATGTGCAGTCAGACGGAGTGAGACCTCACATGTGCAGTCAGAAGGATTGAGACCTCACATGTGCAGTCAAAAGGAGTGAGAACTCACATGTGAAGTCAGAAGGAGTGAGGCCTCACATGTGCAGTCGGAAGGAGTGAGACATCACATGTGCCATCAGACGGAGTGAGACCTCACATGTGCATTCAGAAGGAGTGAGACCTCACATGGGCCGTCAGATGGAGTGAGACCTCACATGTACAGTCAGAAGGAGTGAGGCCTCACATGTGCAGCCAGAAGGAGAGAGACCTCACATGTGCAGTCAGACGGAGTGAAGCTACACATGTGCAGTCAGAAGGAGTGAGACCTCACAAGTGCAGTCAGACGGAGTGAGACCTCACATGTGCAGTCAGAAGGATTGAGACCTCACATGTGCAGTCAAAAGGAGTGAGAACTCACATGTGAAGTCAGAAGGAGTGAGGCCTCACATGTGCAGTCGGAAGGAGTGAGACATCACATGTGCCATCAGACGGAGTGAGACCTCACATGTGCATTCAGAAGGAGTGAGACCTCACATGGGCCGTCAGATGGAGTGAGACCTCACATGTACAGTCAGAAGGAGTGAGGCCTCACATGTGCAGCCAGAAGGAGAGAGACCTCACATGTGCAGTCAGACGGAGTGAAGCTACACATGTGCAGTCAGAAGGAGTGAGACCTCACAAGTGCAGTCAGACGGAGTGAGACCTCACATGTGACGTCAGAAGGAGTGAGACCTCACATGTGCATTCAGAAGGAGTGAGACCTCACATGTGCAGTCAGAAGGAGTGAGACATCACATGTGCCGTCAGAAGGAGTGAGATGTCACACGTGCAGTCAGAGGGAGTGAGACCTCACATATGCAATCAGACAGAGTGAGACATCACATGTGTAGTCAGACGACGTGAGACCTCACATGTGCAGTTTGATGGAGTGAGACATCGCATGTGCTGTCAGAAGGAGTGAGACCTCACACGTGCAGTCAGAAGGAGTGAGACCTCACATGTGCAGTCAGAAGGAGTGAGACCTGAAATGTGCAGTCAGATGAAGTGAGGTGTCAAATGTGCCGTCAGACGGAGTGAGACCTCACGTGCAGTCAGAAGGAGTGAGGCCTCACATGTGCAGTCAGAGGGCGTAACACCTCATATGTGCAGTCAGAAGGAGTGAGACCTAACATGTGCCGTCAGAAGGAGTGAGACCTCACATGTGCAATCAGATGGAATGAGAACTCACATCTGCAATCAGACGGAGTGAGACATCACATATACAGTTAGAAAGAGTGAGACATCACATGTGCTGTCAGAAGGAGTGAGACATCGCATGTGCAGTCAGAAGGAATGAGACCTCACATGTGCAGCCAGAAGCAGTGAGACCTCATTCTGCAGTCAGAAAGAGTGAGTCCTTACATGTGCACTCCGAAGGAGTGAGACATCACATGTGCAGTCAGAAGGAGTGAGACATCACACGTGCAGTCAGAAGGAGTGAGACCTCACATGTGCAGTCAGAAGGAGTGAGACCTCACATGTGCAGTCAGAATGAGTGAGTCCTCACAAGCGCAGTCAGAAGTACTGAGACCTCACATGTGCAGTCAGACAGAGTGAGAACTCACATGTGCAGTCAGAAGGAGTGAGAACTCACATGTGCAGTCAGAAGGAGTGAGACATTACATGTGCAGCCAGACAGAGTGAGAACTCACTTTTGCTGTCAGACGGAGTGAGACCTCACATGTGCAGCCAGAAGGAGTGAGACGTCACTTGTGCAGCCAGATGGAGTGAGATCTCACATGTGCAGTCAGATGGAGTGAGATCTCACATGTGACGTCAGAAGGAGTGAGACCTCACATGTGCCATCAGAAGGAGTGAGCACTCACATGAGCAGTTAGGAGGAGCGAGATCTCACATGTGCTGTCAGAAGAAGTGAGACCTCACACGTGCAGTCAGAAAGAGTGAGTCCTTACATGTGCAGTGAGAAGGAGTGAGACATCACATGTGCATTCAGATGGAGTGAAGCCTCACATGTGCAGTCAGAAGGAGTGAGACCTCACATGTGCAGTCAGACGGAGTGAGACCTCACATGTGCAGTCAGAAGGAGTGAGACCTCACATGTGCATTCAGATGGAGTGAGATATTACATGTGTAGTCAGACGGACTGAGACCTCACATGTGAAGTCAGACGGAGTGCGACCTCACATGTGCCGTCAGATGGAGTGAGATCTCACATGTTCCGCCAGACGGAGTGAGACCTCACATATGCAGTCAGACGGAGTGTGACATTAGACGAGCAGTCAGAAAGGGTGAGACATCACATGTGCCGTCAGAAGGAGTGAGAGCTCACATGTGCAGTCAGACGGAGTGAGAACTCACATGTGACGTCAGAAGGAGTGAGACCTCACATGTGCAGTCAAAAAGAGTGAGAACTCACATCTGATGTCAGAAGGACTGAGGCCTCAAATGTGCAGTCGGAAGGAGTGAGACATCACATGTGCCGTCAGACGGACTGAGACCTCACATGTGCAGTCAGAAGGAGTGATACCTCACATGTGCAGTCAGAAGGAGTGAGACCTCACATGTGCAGTCAGATGGAGTGAGTCATCACATGTGCCATCAGAAGGAGTGAGAACTCACATGTGCAGTCAGGAGGAGTGAGATCTCACATGTGCCGTCAGACAGAGTGAGACCTCACATGTGCAGTCAGAAGGAGTGAGACATCACATGTGCAGTCAGAAGGAGTGAGACCTCACATGTGCAGTCAGACGGAGTGAGACCTCACATGTGACGTCAGAAGGAGTGAGACCTCACATGTGCAGTCAGAAGGAGTGAGGCCTCACATGTGCAGTCAGAAGGAGTGAGACATCACATGTGCCGTCAGAAGGAGTGAGACCTCACATGTGCCGTCAGAAGGTGTGAGATCTCACACATGCAGTCAGAAGGAGGGAGACCTCACATGTGTAGTCAGACGACGTGAGACCTCACATATGCAGTTAGACGGAGTGAGGCATCGCATGTGCTGTCAGAAGGAGTGAAACATCACATGTGCAGTCAGAAGGAGTGAGCCCTCACATGTGCAGTCAGAAGGAGTGAGACCAAACATGTGCAGTCAGACAGAGTAAGACCGCACATGTGCAGTCAGACAGAGTGAGACCTCACATGTGCCATCAGACGGCATGAGACCTCACATGTGCAGTAAGACAGAGTGAGAACTCACATGTGCAGTCAGAAGGATTGAGACCTCACATGTGCAGTCAAAAGGAGTGAGAACTCACATGTGAAGTCAGAAGGAGTGAGGCCTTACATGTGCAGTCGGAAGGAGTGAGACATCACATGTGCCGTCAGACGGAGTGAGACCTCACATGTGCAGTCAGAAGGAGTGAGACCTCACATGTGCCGTCAGACGGAGTGAGACCTCACATATGCAGTCAGATGGAGTGTGACCTCAGACGTGCAGTCAGAAAGGTGAGACCTCACATGTGCCATCAGGAGTGAGAGCTCACATGTGACGTCAGAAGGAGTGAGACCTCACATGTGCAGTCAAAAAGAGTGAGAACTCACATCTGAAGTCAGAAGGAGTGAGGCCTCACATGTGCAGTCGGAAGGAGTGAGACATCACATGTGCCGTCAGACGGACTGAGACCTCACATGTGCAGTCAGAAGGAGTGAGACCTCACATGTGCCGTCAGATGGAGTGAGACCTCACATGTGCAGTCAGAAGGAGTGAGACATCACATGTGCAGTCAGACGGAGTGAAGCCTCACAGGTGCAGTCAGAAGGAGTGAGACCTCACATGTGCAGTCAGAAGGAGTGAGACCTTACATGTGCAGTCAGATGGAGTGAGATCTCACATGTGTGGTCAGACGGAGTGAGACCTCACCTGTGCAGTCAGACAGAGTGAGAACTCACATGTGCCGTCAGACGGAGTGAGACCTCACATATGCAGTCAGACGGAGTGTGACCTCAGACGTGCAGTCAGAAAGGGTGAGACCTCACATGTGCCGTCAGAAGGAGTGAGAGCTCACATGTGCAGTCAGACGGAGTGAGACCTCACATGTGCAATCAGAAGGAGTGAGACCTCACATGTGCAGTCAGACGGAGTGCGACCTCACATGTGCCGTCAGACGGAGTGAGACCTCACATATGCAGTCAGACGGAGTGTGACCTCAGACGTGCAGTCACAAAGGGTGAGACCTCACATGTGCCGTCAGAAGGAGTGAGAGCTCACATGTGCAGTCAGACGGAGTGCGACCTCACATGTGCCGTCAGACGGAGTGAGACCTCACATATGCAGTCAGACGGAGTGTGACCTCAGACGTGCAGTCAGAAAGGGTGAGACCTCACATGTGCCATCAGAAGGAGTGAGAGCTCACATGTGACGTCAGAAGGAGTGAGTCCTCACATGTGTGGTGTATGTAACCTGTTCCACCTTAAGAGAACTTAAGCCTGGTCCACCTTAAGAAAGGTACTACTTTCTTTGGATGCTGTATATGTAATACCGGTGGTGACCACACCGGTATATAAGCACAGTGTAATAATATTGTATTCAGTATAGTCCTGACCTCCAACCAGAAAAGACCTGTTGAATTTACTCTTGTGGTCTGTGTAGTAATTCTCACTATAACACACAAACTTTACAGTGGTGACGAGTCCGATTCTTACCCTGCTGCAGTAATTTCTACGGCGACTTCGTCCACAGACAGGACGTCGAAGAGAGGTTTCCACCCTCATCACCTACTGGAAGACACGTCGAGCGGCAGGCATCGAACAACCGGAGTGCAGAAGGCATCCTGACCTCGAAGCCTCCATCAGCGACTGTCAGCTTCTTCTACTACCTCGTGGTGGGTAAGCCGGGCAGCGATGCGACAGAAAGCCAACCGCGATGGTTGTACAGACGGGGCTGGGAAGACGGAGGTATAAGGGCGGTGAGGTCGATCGCGACCGGAGATAAGGGCCGGGCCGCTTTCGAGCGAGAGGCGCAGTGCGGGACATCGATCGCGACCGGAGATAAGGGCCGCATTCGGGCTAAAGGCACAGCGTCTGGGGAAATTGAAGGCGCGAGAGCCGCGGTGAAGCGGAGACAGCGTCGGGGGACGGGTGAAGACCGCCAAGCGCGGGAAAACCGCCATTTTGTGGGCGGAGGACGACGGCAAGAGCGGGAAGCCGCCATCTTAGATAACATTAAAAATACGGTAAATTGCTACGATGCCTAAACATGGGAACATTAATGCCTTCGACAGTGATATAGAAGACTGGGCTATGTATGTAGAACGCATACAAAACTATTGTAAGGCAAATAAAATTCCTGAGGCAGATAAAGCACTAACATTACTAAACTTAATGGGTGCGAAGACATACGGGCAATTGAAACACCTGTTATCACCAGATGAACCGGCGGATAAGACGTTCGAACAGATTGTTACTGTCCTAAAAAATCATCTTAACCCCATGCCGCTGATGCTAGCGGAACGATTTAAATTTTACGATAGAAGACAGCTGCAAAATAAAAGCAATGCTGAATATTTGATGGAATTACGTAAGCTAGCAAAATATTGTCAGTTTGGAACGGGACTGACAGAGGCACTTCGAGATAGATTTGTGTGTGGTTTATTTAAACAGGATACACAAAGGCGGCTGCTCGAGGAGAATGAGCTGTCTCTCGAGAAGGCGGTCACTATGGCAGCAGCACACGAGGCCGCAGCGAGAGGCATGGCAGTAATGCAGCTACGGCCACCGGAACTCGGTACAAACAAATTGGTTTTGAGTTCTGTCAAATGTTATCGTTGTGGAAAGACAACGCACGATCAGAACCAGTGTTGGTTTAAAAACCAAGAATGCAGAACGTGTGGCAGGCTTGGCCACATAGCTAAAGTATGCCGGTCAGGAAAGAAGACCAGCAACAAAAAGTCACCGCAAGGAAAATATGCAAAGGTACACAAGGTGACAAAGAACAGTTTGACCGAACAGAAGTCAGAGTCAGACGCTAGCAGTAATGAACTGGATAGCTTAAGAATACACAACGATGGTAAGGATACAGACCTCCAGACAATTTGGGTCACTCTTAAGATAGCAGGAGTCCAAGTAAAAATGGAATTGGACACTGGATCGGCATTGACGGTCATGAATAAGAAAAATTACAGAAGGTTATTCCAACATATTCCCTTACAGGATACGGAGATTATATTGAAAACGTACACGGGGCAAAGAGTGTACCCCATCGGAAAAATAGAGGTAGAAGTGGTCCACAAGGGCGAAGGAAGCCAAGTAATGGACTTATATGTACTACCTGAAGGAGGTCCACCACTACTAGGACGGGAGTGGATTAGGAAAATGAATATGGACTGGCACTCCTTGAAAGCACTAACGGTAGATTCCGGGGAAACAGCTGTCAAACCTAAACGATTGTCCAGAATATTGGATGAGGCTAAAGAGGTGTTCCAGCCGGGACTGGGAACACTGAGAGGAATTACGGCAAACATCAAGATTGATGAACATGCACAACCAAAATTTTTTAAAGCCAGACCGGTACCCTATGCAATACGACCTGCGGTTGAAGCGGAGCTGGAAGCACTAGAACGTTCAGGTGTACTGTCTAAAGTAGATTGGAGTGAGTGGGCTACGCCCATTGTTCCCGTTATGAAACGTCCTGCGAACAATAAGCCAGGAGATCCAGGGAAGGTTCGCATCTGTGGAGATTTCAAAATCACCGTTAATCCGGTGCTTCACACGGTGCAGTATCCGCTTCCACGGATTGAGGATATTTTCGCTTCACTGTCTGGCGGGAAACACTTCACCAAGATAGACCTGGCGCAGGCGTACTTGCAGATGGAGGTTGAAGAAGAGTCATGCCAATACCTCACGATCAACACGCATCGAGGGTTGTACCGGTACAATAGGCTGGTTTTTGGTGTGGCATCAGCTCCAGCAATTTGGCAGAGGGCCATGGAGCAGGTATTACAGGGAATTCCAGGCACACAATGTTACCTGGACGACATTCTGATCACAGGTGATGGTGATGAACAGCATCTCGCTAACTTGGAACTGGTGCTCAACAGACTGAAAGAGTATGGACTTAGAGTAAATCGGCAGAAATGTGAGTTCTTCCAGAAGCGGATCTCGTACTGTGGTCATGTCATTGACCGGGAGGGGCTTCATAAGTCTCCTGACAAGATAGCGGCAGTTGTAAAGGCTCCCGCTCCGGAGAATGTCTCTCAGTTGAGGTCGTTTCTAGGATTAATTAACTATTACCATAAATTTCTGCCAAATCTATCCACGGTGCTGCATCCGTTGAATGCTCTTTTACAGAAAGGGGTACCATGGGACTGGGGCGAAAACTGTAAGAAGGCATTTCGCAAAAGCAAAGAATTGATCACCTCAGAGGAAGTGTTGGCTCACTTCAACCCGACACTGCCTATTCGGTTGGCTTGTGATGCTTCTCCATATGGTATTGGGGCAGCACTCTCACATAAATTGCCAAATGGCACGGAAAGGCCAGTCGCGTTTGCATCCAGATCATTGACCTCCGCTGAGCGCAACTATGCGCAGATCGATAGGGAGGCCCTTAGCCCTGTATGGGGAGTGAAGAAGTTTAATCATTACCTACGGGGCCAAAAATTCACACTTCTGACGGACCATCAACCGTTGGTGTCCATTTTTAACCCTAAGAAGGGTGTTTCGGTGATGACAGCACAGCGTCTCCAGAGATGGTCTCTTTTCTTAGGGGCACATCAATATCAGATAGAATTCAAAGGTACGAAACAGCATGGCAATGCTGGTGGCCTGTCGCGCCTGCCACTACCTGAAGATGAAGACACGACGGAAGTTGACCCTGTTGAGTTATTTCATTCGACTATTATCGAGTGTTTACCTGTCACCAACGCAAGTATTGAAAGAGAAACCAGGAACGACCCGACACTGTCCAGAGTCTACGAGGTGACAGTGAAAGGATGGCCAACACGGGGTGATCCTCTGTTACCGGCATTCTCGGCAAGGCGAGACCAGCTGTCCGTCTGCCATGGTACTTTGATGCACGGGACAAGAGTGATTATTCCTCCCAAGCTAAGGGCAAGAGTTTTAAAAGAACTACATGAAGGTCATCTGGGGGGAGTTAAAATGAAAAGTCTTGCTAGGGCTTACGTATGGTGGCCGGGTATTGACCAACAGATTGAGGAGTTAACGAAAAGCTGCGCTGGGTGTCAAAAAGCGCAAAATGCACCTCCGATAGCATCGCTACACCCATGGGAATGGCCTTCAGCCCCATGGCAACGCGTACACATTGACTTTGCTGGTCCATTCATGGACTCCATGTTCCTAATCGCGGTGGACGCACATTCCAAATGGCCAGAAGTCATCAAGATGAATACCACTACTTCAGAAAAGACAATTGCGGTGTTACGAACAATATTCGCAAGGAACGGATTGCCAGAACAGATCTGTTCGGACAACGGACCACAGTTTGTATCGGAAGAATTCCAACAATTCTTAAAGAAGAATGGAGTTAAACATTATACCTCTGCCCCATATCATCCGGCGACAAACGGGTTGGCTGAAAGATTCGTCCAGACATTCAAAAAGGCTATTAAGGCCATGAATGATGATCAGATTCCGCTGCAACACAAGGTTGATAAGTTCCTGATGTCATATAGAAACGCCGATCATGCCGTGACTAACCAAAGTCCTGCTATGATGTTTTATAACAGGAGGTTGCGGTCCAAGTTGGATTTGTTAAAACCAAATGTGCGGAGGGAAGTGGAAAACAAACAGTTTCGGCATATTAACAGCAAGACCACTCGAACTTTCGACGTACGACAACCAGTGTTGGCAAGGGGATATGGAAACGAAAAATGGCAGTCCGGAACAATCCGGGCCAGACAAGGACCTCTGATGTACACCGTAGATATTGGTCATAATGTGATAAGGCGTCATGCGGATCAACTGGTAGAGTCGAGAGCAAGGGTCGAACCCATGGGTGTGACAGAGACAGCTGTGGAAGACGTTCATGAACCTAAAGCATCTACCTCAGCCAAGAATGTATTTGATGATGATGACACCCAATACATTGGAAACCAACTAGAGGAGGCACCTCAACAACATGAATCAGAGACCACTGAAAGGCGTTATCCAAGCCGAATCAGAAAGCCTCCTGAGAGACTGAACCTTTGAACTGTTATACCTGAAGTTATATATGTATATATGTTATGTTTATTTGGGGATATGACTGTTAAGCTAAAAAGGGAGGATTGTGGTGTATGTAACCTGTTCCACCTTAAGAGAACTTAAGCCTGGTCCACCTTAAGAAAGGTACTACTTTCTTTGGCTGCTGTATACGTAATACCGGTGGTGACCACACCGGTATATAAGCACAGTGTAATAATATTGTATTCAGTATAGTCCTGACCTCCAACCAGTAAAGACCTGTTGAATTTACTCTTGTGGTCTGTGTAGTAATTCTCACTATAACACACAGACTTTACAACATGTGCAGTCAAAAAGAGTGAGAACTCACATCTGAAGTCAGAAGGAGTGAGGCCTCACATGTGCAGTCGGAAGGAGTGAGACCTCACATGTGCAGTCAGAAGGAGTGAGACCTCACATGTGCAGTCAGAAGGAGTGAGACCTCACATGTGCCGTCAGATGGAGTGAGACCTCACATGTGCAGTCAGAAGGAGTGAGACATCACATGTGCAGTCAGACGGAGTGAAGCCTCACATGTGCAGTCAGAAGAAGTGAGGCCTCACATGTGCAGTCAGAAGAAGTGAGACCTCACATGTGCAGTCAGAAGGAGTAAGACCTCATATGTGCAGTCAGAAGGAGTGAGACCTCACATGTGCAGTCAGACGGAGTGAGACCTCACATGTGCAGTCAGAAGAAGTGAGGCCTCACATGTGCCATCAGAAGGAGTGAGACCTCACATTTGCAGTCAGACAGAGTGAGACATCACATGTGCAGTCAGAAGGAGTGAGACCCCACATGTGCAGTCAGAAGGAGTGAGACCGCACATGTGCCATCAGACGGAGTGAGACCTCACATGTGCCGTCAGATGGAGCGAGACCCCACATGTGCAGTCAGAAGGAGTGAGACCTCACATGTGCAGTCAGATGGAGTGAGAATTCACAGGTGCCATCAGACGGAGTGAGACCTCACATGTGGAATCAGAAAGAGTGAGACCTCACATGTGCAGTCAGATGAGGTGAGATCTCGCATGTGTAGTCAGATGGTGTGAGACCTCAAATGTGCAGTCAGATGGAGTGAGACATCACATGAGCCGTCAGATGGGGTGAGACCTCACATGTGCCGTCAGATGGAGTGAGACCACACATATGCAGTCAGGCGGAGTGAGACGTCAGAGGTGCAGTCAGAAAGGGTGAGACCTCACATGTGCAGTCAGAAGGAGTAAGAGCTCACATATGCAGTCAGATGGAATGAGAACTCACATGTACCGTCAGAAGGAGTGAGACCTCACACGTGCAGTCAGACGGAGTGAGGCCTCACATGTGCAGTCAGACGGAGTGAGACCTCACATGTGCAGTCAGATGGAGTGAGTCATCACATGTGCCATCAGAAGGAGTGAGAAATCACATGTGCAGTCAGGAGGACTGAGATCTCACATGTGCCGTCAGACAGAGTGAGACCTCACATGTGCAGTCAGAAGGAGTGAGACATCACATGTGCAGTCAGAAGGAGTGAGCCCTCACATGTGCAGTCAGAAGGAGTGAGACCAAACATGTGCAGTCAGACAGAGTGAGACTTCACATGTGCAGTCAGACGGAGTGAGACCTCACATGTGCCGTCAGACGGCGTGAGACCTCACATCTGCAGTCAGACGGAGTGAGAACTCACATGTGCAGTCACTAGGATTGAGACCTCACATGTGCAGTCAGAAAGAGTGAGAACTCACATCTGAAGTCAGAAGGAGTGACGCCTCACATGTGCAGTCGGAAGGAGTGAGACATCACATGAGCCGTCAGACGGACTGAGACCTCACATGTGCAGTCAGAAGGAGTGAGACATCACATGTGCCATCAGATGGAGTGAGACCTCACATGTGCAGTCAGAAGGAGTGAGACATCACATGTGCAGTCAGACGGAGTGAAGCCTCACCTGTGCAGTCAGAAGGAGTGAGACCTCACATGTGCAGTCAGACGGAGTGAGACCTCACATGTGACGTCAGAAGGAGTGAGTCCTCACATGTGCAGTCAGAAGGAGTGAGACCTCACATATGCAATAGGACGGAGTGAGACATCACATGTGTAGTCAGACGACGTGAGACCTCACATATGCATTTAGACGGAGTGAGACATCGCATGCGCTGTCAGAAGGAGTGAAACATCACATGTGCAGTCAGAAGGAGTGAGCCCTCACATGTGCAGTCAGAAGGAGTGAGACCAAACATGTGCAGTCAGACAGAGTGAGACCGCACATGTGCAGTCAGATGGAGTGAGACCTCACATGTGCCGTCAGACGGCATGAGACCTCACATGTGCAGTAAGACGGAGTGGGAACTCACATGTGCAGTCAGAAGGATAGAGACCTCACATGTGCAGTCAAAAGGAGTGAGAACTCACATGTGAAGTCAGAAGGAGTGAGGCCTCACATGTGCAGTCGGAAGGAGTGAGACATCACATGTGCCGTCAGACGGAGTGAGACCTCACATGTGCAGTCAGAAGGAGTGAGACCTCACATGTGCCGTCAGATGGAGTGAGACCTCACATGTACAGTCAGAAGGAGTGAGGCCTCACATGTGCAGTCAGAAGGAGAGAGACCTCACATGTGCAGTCAGACGGAGTGAAGCTACACATGTGCAGTCAGAAGGAGTGAGACCTCACAAGTGCAGTCAGACGGAGTGAGACATTACAATGCCGTCAGAAGGAGTGAGACCTCACATGTGCAGTCAGAAGGAGTGAAACCTCACATGTGCAGTCAGAAGGAGTGAGACATCACATGTGCCGTCAGAAGGAGTGAGATGTCACACGTGCAGTCAGAGGGAGTGAGACGTCACATATGCAATCAGACAGAGTGAGACATCACATGTGTAGTCAGACGACGTGAGACCTCACATGTGCAGTTAGACGGAGTGAGACATCGCATGTGCTGTCAGAAGGAGTGAGACCTCACACGTGCAGTCAGAAGGGGTGAGACCTCACATGTGCAGTCAGAAGGAGTGAGACCTCACATGTGCAGTCAGACGAAGTGAGGTGTCAAATGTGCCGTCAGACGGAGTGAGACCTCACATGCAGTCAGAAGGAGTGAAACCTCACATGGGCAGTCAGACAGAGGGAGACCTCACATGTGCCGTCAGACGGAGTGAGACCTCACATGTGCAGTCAGAAGGAGTGAGGCCTCACATGTGCAGTCAGAGGGCGTAACACCTCATATGTGCAGTCAGAAGGAGTGAGACCTAACATTTGCCGTCAGAAGGAGTGAGACCTCACATGTGCAATCAGATGGAATGAGACCTCACATCTGCAATCAGACGGAGTGAGACCTCACATATACAGTTAGACAGAGTGAGGCATCACATGTGCTGTCAGAAGGAGTGAGACCTCGCATGTGCAGTCAGAAGGAATGAGACCTCACATGTGCAGTCAGAAGCAGTGAGACCTCATTCTGCAGTCAGAAAGAGTGAGTCCTTACATGTGCAGTCAGAAGGAGTGAGACATCACATGTGCAGTCAGACAGAGTGAGAACTCACATGTGCAGTCAGAAGGAGTGAGACCTCACATGTGCAGTCAGAAGGAGTGAGACATCACATGTGCAACCAGACAGAGTGAGAACTCGCTTGTGCTGTCAGACGGAGTGGGACCTCACATGTGCAGCCAGAAGAAGTGAGACGTCACATGCGCAGCCAGATGGAGTGAGATCTCACATGTGTAGTCAGACGGAATGAGATCTCACATGTGACGTCAGAAGGAGTGAGACCTCACATGTCCTGTCGGAAGAAGTGAGACCTCACACGTTCAGTCAGAAAGAGTGAGTCCTTACATGTGCAGTCAGACAGAGTGAGAACTCACATATGCCATCAGACAGAGTGGGACATCGCATGTGCAGTCAGAAGGAGTGAGACCAAACATGTGCAATCAGACAGAGTGAGACCGCACATGTGCAGTCAGACGGCATGAGACCTCACATGTGCAGTAAGACGGAGTGAGAACTCACATGTGCAGTCAGAAGGATTGAGACCTCACATGTGCAGTCAAAAGGAGTGAGAACTCACATGTGAAGTCAGAAGGAGTGAGGCCTCACATGAGCAGTCGGAAGGAGTGAGACATCACATGTGCCGTCAGAAGGAGTGAGACCTCACATGTGCAGTCAGAAGGAGTGAGACCTCACATATGCAATCAGACGGAGTGAGGCATCACATGTGTAGTCAGACGACGTGAGACCTCACATATGCATTTAGACGGAGTGAGACATCGCATGTGCTGTCAGAAGGAGTGAAACATTACATGTGCAGTCAGAAGGAGTGAGCCCTCACATGTGCAGCAGAAGGAGTGAGACCAAACATGTGCAGTCAGACAGAGTGAGACCGCACATGTGCAGTCAGACGGAGTGAGACCTCACATGTGCCGTCAGACGGCATGAGACCTCACATGTGCAGTAAGACGGAGTGGGAACTCACATGTGCAGTCAGAAGGATTGAGACCTCACATGTGCAGTCAAAAGGAGTGAGAACTCACATGTGAAGTCAGAAGGAGTGAGGCCTCACATGTGCAGTCGGAAGGAGTGAGACATCACATGTGCCGTCAGACGGAGTGAGACCTCACATGTGCAGTCAGAAGGAGTGAGACCTCACATGTGCCGTCAGATGGAGTGAGACCTCACATGTACAGTCAGAAGGAGTGAGACCTCACAAGTGCAGTCAGACGGAGTGAGACATCACAATGCCGTCAGAAGGAGTGAGACCTCACATGTGCAGTCAGAAGGAGTGAGGCATCACATGTGCCGTCAGAAGGAGTGAGATGTCACACGTGCAGTCAGAGGGAGTGAGACCTCACATATGCAATCAGACAGAGTGAGACATCACATGTGTAGTCAGACGACGTGAGACCTCACGTGCAGTTAGACGGAGTGAGACATCGCATGTGCTGTCAGAAGGAGTGAGACCTCACACGTGCAGTCAGAAGGAGTGAGACCTCACATGTGCAGTCAGACGAAGTGAGGTGTCAAATGTGCCGTCAGACAGAGTGAGACCTCACGTGCCGTCAGAAGGAGTGAAACCTCACATGGGCAGTCAGACAGAGGGAGACCTCACATGTGCTGTCAGACGGAGTGAGACCTCACATGTGCAGTCAGAAGGAGTGAGACCTCACATGTGCAGTCAGAAGGAGTGAGGCCTTACATGTGCAGTCAGAGGGCGTAACACCTCATATGTGCAGTCAGAAGGAGTGAGACCTAACATTTGCCGTCAGAAGGAATGAGACCTCACATGTGCAATCAGATGCAATGAGACCTCACATCTGCAATCAGACGGAGTGAGACCTCACATATACAGTTAGACAGAGTGAGACATCACATGTGCTGTCAGGAGGAGTGAGACCTCGCATGTACAGTCAGAAGGAATGAGACCTCACATGTGCAGTCAGAAGCAGTGAGACCTCATTCTGCAGTCAGAAAGAGTGAGTCCTTACATGTGCAGTCAGAAGGAGTGAGACATCACATGTGCAGTCAGAAGGAGTGAGACATCACACGTGCAGTCAGAAGGAGTGAGACCTCACATGTGCAGTCAGAAGGAGTGAGACCTCACATGTGCAGTCAGAATGAGTGAGTCCTCACAAGTGCAGTCAGAAGCAGTGAGACCTCATACGTGCAGTCAGAAGGAGTGAGACCTCACATGTGCAGTCAGACAGAGTGAGAACTCACATGTGCAGTCAGAAGGAGTGAGACCTCACATGTGCAGTCAGAAGGAGTGAGACATCACATGTGCAGCCAGACAGACTGAGAACTCGCTTGTGCAGTCAGACGGAGTGGGACCACACATGTGCAGCCAGAAGGAGTGAGACGTCACATGCGCAGCCAGATGGAGTGAGATCTCACATGTGCAGTCAGACGGAGTGAGACCTCACATGTGAAGTCAGAAGGAGTGAGAGCTCACATGTGCAGTCAGACAGAATGAGATCTCACATGTGACGTCAGAAGGAGTGAGACCTCACATGTGCTGTCAGAAGAAGTGAGACATCACACGTGCAGTCAGAAAGAGTGAGTCCTTACATGTGCAGTCAGACAGAGTGAGAACTCACATATGCCATCAGACAGAGTGGGACATCGCATGTGCAGTCAGAAGGAGTGAGACCAAACATGTGCAGCCAGACAGAGTGAGACCGCACATGTGCAGTCAGACGGCATGAGACCTCACATGTGCAGTAAGACGGAGTGAGAACTCACATGTGCAGTCAGAAGGATTGAGACCTCACATGTGCAGTCAAAAGGAGTGAGAACTCACATGTGAAGTCAGAAGGAGTGAGGCCTCACATGTGCAGTCGGAAGGAGTGAGACATCACATGTGCCGTCAGACGGAGTGAGACCTCACATGTGCAGTCAGAAGGAGTGAGACCTCACATGAGCCGTCAGATGGAGTGAGACCTCATATGTACAGTCAGAAGGAGTGAGGCCTCACATATGCAGTCAGAAGGAGAGAGACCTCACATGTGCAGTCAGACGGAGTGAAGCTACACATGTGCAGTCAGAAGGAGTGAGACCTCACAAGTGCAGTCAGACGGAGTGAGACATCACAATGCCGTCAGAAGGAGTGAGACCTCACATGTGCAGTCAGAAGGAGTGAGACCTCACATGTGCAGTCAGAAGGAGTGAGACATCACATGTGCCGGCAGACGGACTGAGACCTCACATGTGCAGTCAGAAGGAGTGAGACCTCACATGTGCAGTCAGAAGGAGTGAGACCTCACATGTGCAGTCAGATGGAGTGAGTCATCACATGTGCCATCAGAAGGAGTGAGACCTCACATGTGCAGTCAGGAGGAGTGAGATATCACATGTGCCGTCAGACAGAGTGAGACCTCACATGTGCAGTCAGAAGGAGTGAGACATCACATGTGCAGTCAGAAGGAGTGAGCCCTCACATGTGCAGTCAGAAGGAGTGAGACCAAACATGTGCAGTCAGACAGAGTGAGACCTCACATTTGCAGTCAGACGGAGTGAGAACTCACATCTGAAGTCAGAAGGAGTGACGCCTCACATGTGCAGTCGGAAGGAGTGAGACATCACATGTGCCGTCAGACGGACTGAGACCTCACATGTGCAGTCAGAAGGAGTGAGACCTCACATGTGCCGTCAGATGGAGTGAGACCTCACATGTGCAGTCAGAAGGAGTGAGACATCACATGTGCAGTCAGACGGAGTGAGACCTCACATGTGACGTCAGAAGGAGTGAGACCTCACATGTGCAGTCAGAAGGAGTGAGACATCACATGTGCCGTCAGAAGGAGTGAGATCTCACACATGCAGTCAGAAGGAGTGAGACCTCACATATGCAATCAGACGAAGTGAGCCCTCACATGTGCAGTCAGAAGGAGTGAGACATCACATGTGCCGGCAGAAGGAGTGAGATGTCACACGTGCAGTCAGAGGGAGTGAGACCTCACATATGCAATCAGACAGAGTGAGACATCACATGTGTAGTCAGACGACGTGAGAACTTACATGTGCAGTTAGACGGAGTGAGACATCGCATGTGCTGTCAGAAGGAGTGAGACCTCACACGTGCAGTCAGAAGGAGTGAGAACTCACATGTGCAGTCAGAAGGAGTGAGACCTCACATGTGCAGTCAGACGAAGTGAGGTGTCAAATGTGCCGTCAGACGGAGTGAGACCTCACGTGCAGTCAGAAGGAGAGAAACCTCACATGGGCAGTCAGACAGAGGGAGACCTCACATGTGCAGTCAGAAGGAGTGAGGCCTCACATGTGCAGTCAGAGGGCGTAACACCTCATATGTGCAGTCAGAAGGAGTGAGACCTAACATGTGCCGTCAGAAGGAGTGAGACCTCACATGTGCAATCAGATGGAATGAGACCTCACATCTGCAATCAGACGGAGTGAGACCTCACATATACAGTTAGACAGAGTGAGACATCACATGTGCAGTCAGAAGGAGTGAGACATCGCATGTGCAGTCAGAAGGAATGAGACCTCACATGTGCAGTCAGAAGCAGTGAGAGCTCATTCTGCAGTCAGAAAGAGTGAGTCCTTACATGTGCAGTCAGAAGGAGTGAGACATCACATGTGCAGTCAGAAGGAGTGAGACAGCACACGTGCAGTCAGAAGGAGTGAGACCTCACATGTGCAGTCAGAAGGAGTGAGACCTCACATGTGCAGTCAGAATGAGTGAGTCCTCACAAGTGCAGTCAGAAGTACTGAGACCTCACACGTGCAGTCAGAAGGAGTGAGACCTCACATGTGCAGTCAGACAGAGTGAGAACTCACATGTGCAGTAAGAAGGAGTGAGACCTCACATGTGCAGTCAGAAGGAGTGAGACATCACATGTGCAGCCAGACAGAGTGAGAACTCACTTGTGCTGTCAGACGGAGTGGGACCTCACATGTGCAGCCAGAAGGAGTGAGACGTCTCATGTGCAGCCAGATGGAGTGAGATCTCACATGTGCAGTCAGACGGAGTGAGACCTCACATGTGAAGTCAGAAGGAGTGAGAGCTCACAGGTGCAGTCAGACGGAATGAGATCTCACATGTGACGTCAGAAGGAGTGAGACCTCACATGTGCTGTCAGAAGAAGTGAGACCTCACGCGTGCAGTCAGAAGGAGTGAGACCTCACATGTGCAATCATACAGAGTGAGAACTCACATATGCCATCAGACAGAGTGGGACATCGCATTTGCAGTCAGAAGGAGTGAGACCTCACATGTGCAGTCAGATGGCGTGAGATCTCACATGTGTGGTCAGACGGAGTGAGACCTCACATGTGCAGTCAGACAGAGTGAGAACTCATATGTGCCCTCAGACGGAGTGAGACCTCACATGTGCAGTCAGAAGGAGTGAGACCTCTCATGTGCAGTCAGATGGAGTGAGAACTCACATGTGTAGTCAGACGGAGTGAGACCACACATGTGAAGTCAGACGGAGTGCGACCTCACATGTTCCGTCAGACAGAGTGCAACCTCACATGTGCCGTCAGATGGAGTGAGACCTCACATATGCAGTCAGACGGAGTGTGACCTCAGACGTGTAGTCAGAAAGGGTGAGACCTCACATGTGCCGTCAGAAGGAGTGAGAGCTCACATGTGCAGTCGGAAGGAGTGAGACATCACATGTGCCGTCAGATGGAGTGAGACTTCACATGTGCATTCAGATGGAGTGAAGCCTCACATGTGCAGTCAGAAGGAGTGAGAACTCACATGTGAAGTCAGACGGAGTGCGACCTCACATGTTCCGTCAGAAGGAGTGAGACCTCACATATGCAGTCAGACAGAGTGTGACATCAGACGTGCAGTCAGAAAGGGTGAGACCTCACATGTGCCGTCAGAAGGAGTGAGAGCTCGCATGTGCAGTCAGACGGATTGAGAACTCACATGTGACGTCAGAAGGAGTGAGACCTCAAATGTGCAGTCAAAAAGAGTGAGAACTCACATCTGAAGTCAGAAGGATTGAGGCCTCACATGTGCAGTCAGAAGGAGTGAGACATCACATGTGCCGTCAGACGGACTGAGACCTCACATGTGCAGTCAGAAGGAGTGAGACCTCACATGTGCAGTCAGAAGGAGTGAGACCTCACATGTGCAGTCAGATGGAGTGAGTCATCACATGTGCCATCAGAAGGAGTGAGACCTCACATGTGCAGTCAGGAGGAGTGAGATCTCACATGTGCCGTCAGACAGAGTGAGACCTCACATGTGCAGTCAGAAGGAGTGAGACATCACATGTGCAGTCAGAAGGAGTGAGCCCTCACATGTGCAGTCAGAAGGAGTGAGACCAAACATGTGCAGTCAGACAGAGTGAGACCTCACATGTGCAGTCAGACGGAGTGAGAACTCACATCTGAAGTTAGAAGGAGTGACGCCTCACATGTGCAGTCGGAAGGAGTGAGACATCACATGTGCCGTCAGACGGACTGAGACCTCACATGTGCAGTCAGAAGGAGTGAGACCTCACATGTGCCGTCAGATGGAGTGAGACCTCACATGTGCAGTCAGAAGGAGTGAGACATCACATGTTCAGTCAGACGGAGTGAAGCCTCACATGTGCAGTTAGAAGGAGTGAGACCTCACATGTGCAGTCAGACGGAGTGAGACCTCACATGTGACGTCAGAAGGAGTGAGACCTCACATGTGCAGTCAGAAGGAGTGAGACCTCACATGTGCAGTCAGAAGGAGTGAGACATCACATGTGCCGTCAGAAGGAGTGAGATCTCACACATGCAGTCAGAAGGAGTGAGACCTCACATATGCAATCAGACGGAGTGAGACATCACATGTGTAGTCAGACGAAGTGAGCCCTCACATGTGCAGTCAGAAGGAGTGAGAACAAACATGTGCAGTCAGACAGAGTAAGACCGCACATGTGCAGTCAGACGGAGTGAGACCTCACATGTGCCGTCAGACGGCATGAGACCTCACATGTGCAGTAAGACGGAGTGAGAAATCACATGTGCAGTCAGAAGGATTGAGACCTCACATGTGCAGTCAAAAGGAGTGAGAACTCACATGTGAAGTCAGAAGGATTGAGGCCTCACATGTGCAGTCGGAAGGAGTGAGACATCACATGTGCCGTCAGACGGAGTGAGACCTCACATGTGCAGTCAGAAGGAGTGAGACCTCACATGTGCCGTCAGATGGAGTGAGACTTCACATGTACAGTCAGAAGGAGTGAGGCCTCACATGTGCAGTCAGAAGGAGTGAGCCCTCACAAGTGCAGTCAGACAGAGTGAGTCCTCACATGTGACGTCAGAAGGAGTGAGTCCTCACATGTGCAGTCAGAAGGAGTGAGACCTCACATGTGCAGTCAGAAGGAGTGAGACATCACATGTGCCGTCAGAAGGAGTGAGATGTCACACGTGCAGTCAGAGGGAGTGAGACCTCACATATGCAATCAGACAGAGTGAGACATCACATGTGTAGTCAGAAGACGTGAGACCTCACATGTGCAGTTAGACGGAGTGAGACATCGCATGTGCTGTCAGAAGGAGTGAGACCTCACACGTGCAGTCAGAAGGAGTGAGACCTCATATGTGCAGTCAGAAGGAGTGAGACCTCACATGTGCAGTCAGACGAAGTGATGTGTCAAATGTGCCGTCAGACGGAGTGAGACCTCACGTGCAGTCAGAAGGAGTGAAACCTCACATGGGCAGTCAGACAGAGGGAGACCTCACATGTGCCGTCAGACGGAGCGAGACCTCACATGTGCAGTCAGAAGGAGTGAGGCCTCACATGTGCAGTCAGAGGGCGTAACACCTCATATGTGCAGTCAGAAGGAGTGAGACCTAACATGTGCCGTCAGAAGGAGTGAGACTTCACATGTGCAATCAGACGGAATGAGACCTCACATCTGCAATCAGACGGAGTGAGACCTCACATATACAGTTAGACAGAGTGAGACATCACATGTGCTGTCAGAAGGAGTGAGACCTCGCATGTGCAGTCAGAAGGAATGAGACTTCACATGTGCAGTCAGAAGCAGTGAGACCTCATTCTGCAGTCAGAAAGAGTGAGTCCTTACATGTGCAATCAGAAGGAGTGAGACCTCACATGTGCAGTCAGAAGGAGTGAGACATCACACGTGCAGTCAAAAGGAGTGAGACCTCACATGTGCAGTCAGAAGGAGTGAGACCTCACATGTGCAGTCAGACAGAGTGAGAGCTCACATGTGCAGTCAGAAGGAGTGAGACCTCACATGTGCAGTCGGAAGGAGTGAGACATCACATGTGCAGCCAGACAGTGTGAGAACTCACTTGTGCCGTCAGACGGAGTGGGACCTCACATGTGCAGCCAGAAGGAGTGAGACCTCACATGTGCAGCCAGATGGAGTGAGATCTGACACGTGTAGTCAGACGGAGTGAGACCTCACATGTGAAGTTAGACGGAGTGCGACCTCAGAGCTGCAGTCAGAAAGGGTGAGACCTCACATGTGCCGTCAGAAGAAGTGAGAGCTCACATGTGCAGTCAGACGGAGTGAGATCTCACATGTGACGTCAGAAGGAGTGAGACCTCACATGTGCCATCAGAAGGAGTGAGCACTCACATGAGCAGTCAGGAGGAGTGAGGTCTCACATGTGCTGTCAGAAGAAGTGAGACCTCACACATGCAGTCAGAAAGAGTGAGTCCTTACATGTGCAGTGAGAAGGAGTGAGACATCACATGTGCAGTCAGAAGGAGTGAGACCTCACATGTGCAGTCAGACAGAGTGAGAACTCACATATGCCATCAGACAGAGTGGGACATCGCATGTGCAGTCAGAAGGAGTGAGACCTCACATGAGCAGTCAGATGTAGTGAGATCTCACATGTGTGGTCAGACGGAGTGAGACCTCACATGTGCATTCAGACAGAGTGAGAACTCACATGTGCCGTCAGACGGAGTGAGACCTCACATGTGCAGTCAGAAGGAGTGAGACCTCACATGTGCAGTCAGATGGAGTGAGAAATCACAAGTGTAGTCAGACGGAGTGAGACCACACATGTGAAGTCAGACGGAGTGCGACCTCACATGTTCCGTCAGACGGAGTGAGATCTCACATGTGCCGTCAGATGGAGTGAGACATCACATATGCAGTCAGACGGAGTGTGACCTCAGACGTGCAGTCAGAAAGGGTGAGACCTCACATGTGCCGTCAGAAGGAGTGAGAGATCACATGTGCAGTCAGACGGAGTGAGAACTCACATGTGACGTCAGATGGAGTGAGACCTCACATGTGCAGTCAAAAAGAGTGAGAGCTCACATCTGAAGTCAGAAGGAGTGAGGCCTCACATGTGCAGTCAGAAGGAGTGAGACATCACATGTGCCGTCAGACGGACTGAGACCTCACATGTGCAGTCAGAAGGAGTGAGACCTCACATGTGCAGCCAGAAGGAGTGAGACATCACATGTGCAGTCAGATGGAGTGAAGCCTCACATGTGCAGTCAGAAGGAGTGAGACCTCACATGTGCAGTCAGAAGGAGTGAGACCTCACATATGCAATCAGATGGAGTGATACCTCACATGTGCAGTCAGACGGTGTGAGACCTCACATGTGCCGTGAGACGGCGTGAGACCTCACATGTGCAGTCAGACGGAGTGAGAACTCACATGTGCATTCAGAAGGATTGAGACCTCACATGTGCAGTCAACAGGTGTGCGAACTCACATGTGAAATCAGAAGGAGTGAGGCCTCACATGTGCAGTCGGAAGGAGTGAGACATCACATGTGCCGTCAGACGGAGTGAGACCTCACATGTGCAGTCAGAAGGAGTGAGACCTCACATGTGCCGTCAGATAGAGTGAGACCTCACATGTACAGTCAGAAGGAGTGAGGCCTCACATGTGCAGTCAGAAGGAGTGAGAACTCACATGTGCAGTCAGACGGAGTGAAGACTCAAATGTGCAGTCAGAAGGAGTAAGACCTCACATGTGCAGTCAGACAGACTGAGACCTCACATGTGACGTCAGAAGGAGTGAGACCTCACATGTGCAGTCAGAAGGAGTGAGACATCACATGTGCCGTCAGAAGGAGTGAGATCTCACACGTGCAGTCAGAAGGAGTGAGACCTCACATATGCAATCAGACGGAGCGAGACATCACATGTGTTGTCAGACGACGTGAGACCTCACATGTGCAGTTAGACGGAGTGAGACCTCACATGTGCTGTCAGATGGAGTGAGACCTCACATATGCAGTCAGATGGAGTGTGACCTCAGACGTGCAGTCAGAAAGGGTCAGACCTCACATGTGCCGTCAGAAGGAGTGAGAGCTCACATGTGCAGTCAGACGGAGTGAGAACTCACATGTGACGTCAGAAGGAGCGAGACCTCACATGTGCAGTCAAAAAGAGTGAGAACTCACATCTGAAGTCAGAAGGAGTGAGGCCTCACATGTGCAGTCAGAAGGAGTGAGACATCACATGTGCCGTCAGACGGACTGAGACCTCACATGTGCAGTCAGAAGGAGTGAGACCTCACATGTGCAGTCAGAAGGAGTGAGACCTCACATGTGCAGTCAGACGGAGTGAGACCTCACATGTGACGTCAGATGGAGTGAGACCTCACATGTGCAGTCAGAAGGAGTGAGACCTCACATATGCAATCAGACGGAGTGAGACATCACATGTGTAGTCAGACGACGTGAGACCTCACATGTGCAGTTAGACGGAGTGAGACATCGCATGTGCTGTCAGAAGGAGTGAGACATCACATGTGCAGTCAGAAGGAGTGAGCCCTCACATGTGCAGTCCGAAGGAGTGAGACCAAACATGTGCAGTCAGACAGCGTGAGACCTCACATGTGCAGTCAGACGGAGTGAGACCTCACATGTGCCGTGAGACGGCATGAGACCTCACATGTGCAGTCAGACGGAGTGAGAACTCACATGTGCATTCAGAAGGATTGAGACCTCACATGTGCAGTCAAAAGGTGTGAGAACTCACATGTGAAATCAGAAGGAGTGAGGCCTCACATGTGCAGTCGGAAGGAGTGAGACATCACATGTGCCGTCAGACGGAGTGAGACCTCACATGTGCAGTCAGAAGGAGTGAGACCTCACATGTGCCGTCAGATAGAGTGAGACCTCACATGTACAGTCAGAAGGAGTGAGGCCTCACGTGCAGTCAGAAGGAGTGAGAGATCACATGTGCAGTCAGACGGAGTGAAGACTCAAATGTGCAGTCAGAAGGAGTGAGACCTCACCTGTGCAGTCAGACGGAGTGAGACCTCACATGTGACGTCAGAAGGAGACGAAACCTCACATGTGCAGTCAGAAGGAGTGAGACATCACATGTGCCGTCAGAAGGAGTGAGGTCTCACACGTGCAGTCAGAAGGAGTGAGACATCACATATGCAATCAGACGGAGAGAGACATCACATGTGTTGTCAGACGACGTGAGACCTCACATGTGCAGTGAGACGGAGTGAGACATTGCATGTGCTGTCAGAAGGAGTGAGACATCACATGAGCAGTCAGAAGGAATGAGACATCACATGTGCTGTCAGAAGGGGTGAGACCTCACATGTACAGTCAGAAGGAGTGAGACCTCACATGTGCAGTCAGATGGAGTGAGACCTCACATGTGCTGTCAGACGGAATGAGAACTCATATGTGCAGTCAGAAGGAGTGAGACCTCACATGTGCAGTCAGAAAGAGTGAGTCCTCACATGTGCAGTCAGAAGTAGTGAGACCTCACACGTGCAGTCAGAAGGAGTGAGACCTCACATGTGCAGTCAGAATGAGTGAGACCTCACATGTGCAGTCAGACAGAGTGAGAACTCACATGTGACATCAGGCGGAGTGGGACCTCACATGTGCAGTCAGAAGGAGTGAGACCTCACATATGCAGTCAGATGGAGTGAGATCTCACATGTGTGGTCAGACGGAGTGAGACCTCACATATGCAGTCAGACGGAGTGTGACCTCAGACGTGCAGTCAGAAAGGGTGAGACCTCACATGTGCCGTCAGAAGGAGTGATAGCTCACATGTGCAGTCAGACGGAGTGAGAACTCACATGTGCTGTCAGAAGGAGTGAGACCTCACATGTGCAGTCAGACGGAGTGAGACCTCACATATGCAGTCAGACGGAGTGTGACCTCAAACATGCAGTCAGAAAGGGTGAGACCTCACAAGTGCCATCAGAAGGAGTGAGAGCTCACATGTGACTTCAGAAAGAGTGAGACCTCACAAGTGCAGTCAAAAAGAGTGAGAACTCACATCTGAAGTCAGAAGGAATGAGGCCTCACATGTGCATTCGGAAGGAGTGAGACATCACATGTGCCGTCAGACGGACTGAGACCTCAAATGTGCAGTCAGAACGAGTGAGACCTCACATGTGCCGTCAGATGGAGTGAGACCTCACATGTGCAGTCAGAAGGAGTGAGACATCACATGTGCAGTCAGACGGAGTGAAGACTCACATGTGCAGTCAGAAGGAGTGAGACGTGACATGTGCAGTCAGACGGAGTGAGACCTCACATGTGACGTCAGAAGGAGTGAGACCTCACATGTGCAGTCAGAAGGAGTGAGACCTCACATGTGCCGTCCGATGGAGTGAGAACTCACATGTGCCATCAGACGGAGTGGGACCTCACATGTGCAGTCAGAAGGACTGAGACCTCACATGTGCTGTCAGATGGAGTGTGATCTCACATGTGTGGTCAGACGGAGGGAGACCTCACCTGTGCAGTCAGACAGAGTGAGAACTCACATGTGCCGTCAGACGGAGTGAGACCTCACATGTGCAGTCAGAAGGAGTGAGACGTCACATGTGCAGTCAGACGGAGTGCGACCTCACATGTGCCGTCAGACGGAGTGAGACCTCACATATGCAGTCATACGGAGTTTGACCTCAGACGTGCAGTCAGAAAGGGTGAGAACTCACATGTGCCTTCAGAAGGAGTGAGAGCTCACATGTGCAGTCAGACGGAGTGAGGCCTCACATGTGCAGTCAGAAGGAGTGAGACCTCACATGTGCAGTCAGAAGGAGTGCGACCTCACATGTGCCGTCAGATGGAGTGAGACCTCACATACGCAGTCAGACGGAGTGTGACCTCAGACGTGCAGTCAGAAAGGGTGAGACCTCAGATGTGCAGTCAAAAAGAGTGAGAACTCACATCTGAAGTCAGAAGGAGTGAGGCCTCACATGTGCAGTCGGAAGGAGTGAGACATCACATGTGCTGTCAGACGGACTGAGACCTCACATGTGCAGTCAGAAGGAGTGAGGCCTCACATGTGCAGTCAGACGGAGTGAGACCTCACATGTGCAGTCAGAAGGAGTGAGACCTCACATGTGCAGTCAGAGGGAGTGAGACCTCACATGTGACGTCAGAAGGAGTGAGACCTCACATGTGCAGTCAGAAAGAGTGAGATCTCACATGTGCAGTCAGAAGGAGTGAGACCTCACATATGCAATCAGACGGAGAGAGACATCACATGTGTAGTCAGACGACGTGAGACCTCACATGTGCAGTTAGACGGAGTGAGACATCGCATGTGCTGTCAGAAGGAGTGAGACATCACATGTGCCGTCAGAAGGAGTGAGCCCTCACATGTGCAGTCAGATGGAGTGAGACAAAACATGTGCAGTCAGTCAGAGTGAGACCTCACATGTGCAGTCAGACGGAGTGAGACCTCACATGTGCCGTCAGACAGCATGAGACCTCACTTGTGCAGTCAGACGGAGTGCGATCTCACATGTGCAGTCAGAAGGATTGAGACCACACATGTGCAGTCAAAAGGAGTGAGAACTCCCATGTGAAGTCAGAAGGAGTGAGGCCTCACATGTGCAGTCGGAAGGAGTGAGTCATCACATGTGCCGTCACACGGAGTGAGACTTCACATGTGCAGTCAGAACGAGTGAGACCTCACATGTGCCGTCAGATGGAGTGAGACCTCACATGTGCAGTCAGAAGGAGTGAGACATCACATGTGCAGTCAGACGGAGTGAAGACTCACATGTGCAGTCAGAAAGAGTGAGACGTGACATGTGCAGTCAGACGGAGTGAGACCTCACATGTGTTGTCAGACGACGTGAGACCTCACATGTGCAGTTAGACGGAGTGAGACCTCACATGTGCTGTCAGATGGAGTGAGACCTCACATATGCAGTCAGACGGAGTGTGACCTCAGACGTGCAGTCAGAAAGGGTCAGACCTCACATGTGCCGTCAGAAGGAGTGAGAGCTCACATGTGCAGTCAGACGGAGTGAGAACTCACATGTGACGTCAGAAGGAGCGAGACCTCACATGTGCAGTCAAAAAGAGTGAGAACTCACATCTGAAGTCAGAAGGAGTGAGGCCTCACATGTGCAGTCAGAAGGAGTGAGACATCACATGTGCCGTCAGACGGACTGAGACCTCACATGTGCAGTCAGAAGGAGTGAGACCTCACATGTGCAGTCAGAAGGAGTGAGACCTCACATGTGCAGTCAGACGGAGTGAGACCTCACATGTGACGTCAGATGGAGTGAGACCTCACATGTGCAGTCAGAAGGAGTGAGACCTCACATATGCAATCAGATGGAGTGAGACATCACATGTGTAGTCAGACGACGTGAGACCTCACATGTGCAGTTAGACGGAGTGAGACATCGCATGTGCTGTCAGAAGGAGTGAGACATCACATGTGCAGTCAGAAGGAGTGAGCCCTCACATGTGCAGTCAGAAGGAGTGAGACCAAACATGTGCAGTCAGACAGCGTGAGACCTCACATGTGCAGTCAGACGGAGTGAGACCTCACATGTGCCGTGAGACGGCATGAGACCTCACATGTGCAGTCAGACGGAGTGAGAACTCACATGTGCATTCAGAAGGATTGAGACCTCACATGTGCAGTCAAAAGGTGTGAGAACTCACATGTGAAATCAGAAGGAGTGAGGCCTCACATGTGCAGTCGGAAGGAGTGAGACATCACATGTGCAGTCAGAAGGAGTGAGACCTCACATGTGCAGTCAGAGGGAGTGAGACCTCACATGTGACGTCAGAAGGAGTGAGACCTCACATGTGCAGTCAGAAAGAGTGAGATCTCACATGTGCAGTCAGAAGGAGTGAGACCTCACATATGCAATCAGACGGAGAGAGACATCACATGTGTAGTCAGACGACGTGAGACCTCACATGTGCAGTTAGACGGAGTGAGACATCGCATGTGCTGTCAGAAGGAGTGAGACATCACATGTGCCGTCAGAAGGAGTGAGCCCTCACATGTGCAGTCAGATGGAGTGAGACAAAACATGTGCAGTCAGTCAGAGTGAGACCTCACATGTGCAGTCAGACGGAGTGAGACCTCACATGTGCCGTCAGACAGCATGAGACCTCACTTGTGCAGTCAGACGGAGTGCGATCTCACATGTGCAGTCAGAAGGATTGAGACCACACATGTGCAGTCAAAAGGAGTGAGAACTCCCATGTGAAGTCAGAAGGAGTGAGGCCTCACATGTGCAGTCGGAAGGAGTGAGTCATCACATGTGCCGTCACACGGAGTGAGACTTCACATGTGCAGTCAGAAGGCGTGAGACCTCACATGTGCCGTCAGCTGGAGTGAGACCTCACATGTACAGTCAGAAGGAGTGAGGCATCACATGTGCAGTCAGAAGGAGTGAGACCTCACATGTGCAGTGTGACGGAGTGAAGCCTCACATGAGCAGTCAGAAGG
This sequence comes from Somniosus microcephalus, assembly GCF_052327205.1. Lineage (NCBI taxonomy): Eukaryota > Metazoa > Chordata > Chondrichthyes > Squaliformes > Somniosidae > Somniosus > Somniosus microcephalus. The sequence continues at coordinate 144,111,291 of NC_140988.1, read as the reverse complement.
AGTGAGACCTCACATGTGCAGTCAGACAGAGTACGACCTCACATGTGACGTCAGAAGGATTGAGACCTCACATGTGCAGTCAGAAGGAGTGAGACCTCACATGTGCTGTCAGAAAGAGTGAGACATCACATGAGCATGCAGAAGGAATGATACATCACATGTGCAGTCAGAAGTGGTGAGACATCACACGTGCATTCAGAAGGAGTGAGACCTCACATGTGCAGTCAGAAGGAGTCAGATTTCACATGTGCAGTCAGACGAAGTGAGGTGTCAAATGTGCCGTCAGACGGAGTGAGACCTCACGTGTAGTCAGAAGGAGTATAACTGCACATAGGCAGTCGGACAGAGGGAGACCTCACATGTGCCGTCAGGCGGAGTGAGACCTCACATGTGGCGTCAGAAGGAGTGAGACCTCACATGTGCCGTCAGAAGGAGTGAGACCTCACATGTGCAATCAGACGGAATGAGACCTCACATCTGCAATCAGACGGAGTGAGACCTCACATATACAGTTAGACAGAGTGAGACATCACATGTGCTGTCAGAAGGAGTGAGACCTCGCATGTGCAGTCAGAAGGAATGAGACCTCACATGTGCAGTCAGAAGCAGTGAGACCTCATTCTGCAGTCAGAAAGAGTGAGTCCTTACATGTGCAGTCAGAAGGAGTGAGACCTCACACATGCAGTCAGAAGGAGTGAGACCTCACATGTGCAGTCAGACAGAGTGAGAACTCACATGTGCAGTCAGAAGGAGCGAGACCTCACATGTGCAGTCAGAAGGAGTGAGACCTCACATGTGCAGTCAGACAGAGTGAGAACTCACATGTGCCATCAGATGGAGTGAGACCTCACATGTGCAGTCAGAAGGAGTGAGGCCTCACATGTGCAGTCAGATGGAGTGAGATCTCACACGTGCAGTCAGTAGGAGTGAGAGATCACATGTGCATTCAGACGGAGTGAGAACTCACATGTGATGTCAGAAGGAATGAGAACTCACATGTGCCATCAGACGGAGTGAGACCTCACATGTGCAGTCAGAAGGAGTGAGGCCTCACATGTGCAGTCAGATGGAGTGAGATCTCACATGTGCCGGCAGAAGGAGTGAGAGCTCACATGTGCATTCAGACGGAGTGAGAACTCGCATGTGACTTCAGAAGGAATGAAACCTCACATGTGCCATCAGAAGGAGTGAGCACTCACATGTGCAGTCAGACGGAGTGTGACCTCTGAGGTGCAGTTAGAAAGGTTGAGTCCTCACATGTGCCGTCAGAAGTAGTGAGACCTCACACGTGCAGTCAGAAGGAGTGGGACCTCACATGTGCAGTCAGACAGAGTGAGAACTCACATGTGCATTCAGAAGGAGTGAGACCTCACATGTGCAGTCAGAAGGAGTGAGATCTCACATGTGCAGTCAGATGGAGTGAGATCTTACATGTGCCATCAGACGGAGTGAGACCTCACATGTGCAGTCAGAAGGAGTGAGACCTCACATGTGCAGTCAGATGGAGTGAGATCTCACATGTGTAGTCAGAAGGAGTGAGACCTCACATGTGCAGTCAGAAGGAGTGAGGCCTCACATGTGCAGTCAGATGGAGTGAGATCTCACACGTGCAGTCAGTAGGAGTGAGAGATCACATGTGCATTCAGACGGAGTGAGAACTCACATGTGACGTCAGAAGGAATGAGAACTCACATGTGCCATCAGACGGAGTGAGACCTCACATGTGCAGTCAGAAGGAGTGAGGCCTCACATGTGCAGTCAGATGGAGTGAGATCTCACATGTGCCGGCAGAAGGAGTGAGAGCTCACATGTGCATTCAGACGGAGTGAGAACTCACATGTGACTTCAGAAGGAAAGAGACCTCACATGTGCCATCAGAAGGAGTGAGCACTCACATGTGCAGTCAGACGGAGTGTGACCTCTGAGGTGCAGTTAGAAAGGTTGAGTCCTCACATGTGCCGTCAGAAGTAGTGAGACCTCACACGTGCAGTCAGAAGGAGTGGGACCTCACATGTGCAGTCAGACAGAGTGAGAACTCACATGTGCATTCAGAAGGAGTGAGACATCACATGTGCAGTCAGAAGGAGTGAGACCTCACATGTGCAGTCAGATGGAGTGAGATCTTACATGTGCCATCAGACGGAGGGAGACCTCACATGTGCAGTCAGAAGGAGTGAGACCTCACATGTGCAGTCAGATGGAGTGAGATCTCACATGTGTAGTCAGAAGGAGTGAGACATCACATGTGCAGTCAGATGGAGTGAGATGTTACATGTGTGGTCAGACAGAGTGAGACCTCACATGTGCAGTCAGACAGATTGAGAACTCACATGTGCCATCAGACGGAGTGAGAACTCACATGTGCAGTCAGAAGGAGTGAGACCTCACATGTGCAGTCAGATGGAGTGAGATCTCACATGTGTAGTCAGACGGAGTGAGACCTCACATGTGCAGTCAGAATGAGTGAGACTTCACATGTGCAGTCAGAAGGAGTGAGACTTCACATGAGCAGTCAGACAGAGTGAGAACTCACATGTGCTGTCAGAAGGAGTGAGACCTCACATGTGCAGTCAGATGGAGTGAGATCTCACATGTGTGGTCAGATGGAGTGAGACCTCACATGTGCAGTCAGACAGAGTGAGAAATCACATGTGCCGTCAGACGGAGTGAGACCTCACATGTGCAGTCAGAAGGAGTGAGACCTCACATGTGCAGTCAGATGGAGTGAGATCTCACATGTGTAGTCAGATGGAGTGAGACCTCACATGTGAAGTCAGACGGAGTGTGACCTCACATGTGCCGTCAGATGGAGTGAGACCTCACATGTGCAGTCAGATGGAGTGCGAACTCACATATGCAGTCAGACCGAGTGTGACCTCAGACGTGCAGTCAGAAAGGGTGAGACCTCACATGTGCCGTCAGAAGGAGTGAGAGCTCACATGTGCAGTCAGACGGAGTGAGACCTCACATGTGCAGTCAGATTGAGTGAGACCTCACATGTGCCATCAGAAGGAGTGAGCACTCACATGTGCAGTAAGGAGGAGTGCGATCTCACATGTGCCGTCAGACAGAGTGAGACCTCACATGTGCAGTCAGACGGTGTGAGACATCACATGTGCAGTCAGAAGGACTGAGCCCTCACATGTGCCGTCACAAGGAGTGAGACCTAACATGTGCAGTCAGACAGTGTGAGACCTCACATGTGCAGTCAGACGGAGTCAGACCGCACATGTGCAGTCAGACGGAGTGAGAAATCACATGTGCCGTCAGACGGCATGAGACCGCACCTGTGCAGTCAGTTGGAGGGACACATCACATGTGCAGTCAGACGGAGTGAGACTTCACATGTGCAGTCAGAAGTAGTGAGACCTCATATGTGCAGTCAGATGGAGTGAGATCTCACATGTGTAGTCAGACGAAGTGAGACCTCACATGTGCAGTCAGACAGAGTGAGAACTCACATGTGACGTCAGATGGAATGAGACCTCACATGTGCAGTCAGAACGAGTGAGGCCTCACATGTGCAGTCAGATGGAGTGAGATCTCACATATGTAGTCAGACGGAGTGTGACCTCAGAGGTGCTGTCAGAAATGGTGAGACCTCACATGCGCCGTCAGAATGACCGAGAGCTCCCATGTGCAGTCAGACAGAGTCAGAACTCACATGTGACATCAGAAGGAGTGAGACCTCACATGTGCATTCAGACAGAGTGAGAACTCACATGTGCAGTCAGATGGAGTGAGAACTCACATGTGCCGGAAGATGGAGTGAGACCTCACATGTGAAGTCAGAAGGATTGAGACCTCATATGTGCAGTCAGAAGGAGTGAGACCTCACATGTGCAGTCAGACAGAGTGAGAACTCACATGTGCAGTCAGAAGGAGTGAGACCTCACATGTGCAGTCAGAAAGAGTGAGTCCTCACATGTGCCGTCAGAAGTAGTGAGACCTCACACGTGCAGTCAGAAGGAGTGAGACCTCACATGTGCAGGCAGACAGAGTGAGAACTCACATGTGCATTCAGAAGGAGTGAGACCTCACATGTGCATTGAGAAGGAGTGAGACCTCACATGTGCCATCAGACGGAGTGAGACCTCACATGTGCAGTCAGAAGGACTGAGACCTCACATATGCAGTCAGATGGAGTGAGATCTCGCATGTGTAGTCAGACGGAGGGAGACCTCACATGTGAAGTCAGACGGAGTGCGACCTCACATGTGCTGTCAGACAGAGTGAGACCTCACATGTGCCGTCAGATGGAGTGAGACCTCACATATGCAATCAGGCCTGAGTGTGACCTCAGAGGTGCAGTCAGAAAGGGTGAGACCTCACATGTGCCGTCAGAAGGAGTGAGAGCTCACATGTGCATTCAGACAGAGTGAGAACTCACATGTGACGTCAGAAGGAGTGATACCTCACATGTGCCATCAGAAGGAGTGAGCACTCACATGTGCAGTCAGGAGGAGTGAGAGCTCACATGTGCAGTCAGAAGTAGTGAGACCACACACGTGCAGTCAGAAAGAGTGAGACCTTATATGTGCAGTGAGAAGGAGTGAGACATCACACGTGCAGTCAGAAGGATTGAGACCTCACTTGTGCCGTCAGACGGAGTGAGAACTCATATGTGCAGTCAGAAGGAGTGAGACCTCACATGTGCAGTCAGAAAGAGTGAGTCCTCACATGTGCAGTCAGAAGTAGTGAGACCTCACACGTGCAGTCAGAAGGAGTGAGACCTCACATGTGCAATCAGACAGAGTGAGAACACACATGTGCCGTCAGACGGAGTGAGACATCACATGTGCAGTCAGAAGGAGTGAGACCTCACATGTGCAGTCAGACAGAGTGAGAACACACATATGCCGTCAGACGGAGTGGGACATCACATGTGCAGTCAGAAGGAGTGAAACATCACATGTGCAGTCAGATGGAGTGTGATCTTACATCTGTGGTCAGACAGAGTGAGACCTCACATGTGCAGTCAGACAGAGTGAGAACTCACATGTGCCATCAGACGGAGTGAGAACTCACATGTGCAGTCAGAAGGAGTGAGACCTCACATGTGCAGTCAGATGGAGTGAGATCTCACATGTGTAGTCAGACGGAGTGAGACCTCACATGTGAAGTCAGACGGAGTTCGACCTCACATGTGCTGTCAGACAGAGTGAGACCTCACATGTGCCGTCAGATGGAGTGAGACCTCACATATGCAGTCAGACGGAGTGTGACCTCTGAGGTGCAGTCAGAAAAGGTGAGACATCACATGTGCCGTCAGAAGGAGTGAGATCTCACATGTGTAGTCAGACAGAGTGAGACCTCACATGTGCAGTCAGACAGATTGAGAACTCACATGTGCCATCAGACAGAGTGAGAACTCACATGTGCAGTCAGAAGGAGTGAGACCTCACATGTGCAGTCAGATGGAGTGAGATCTCACATGTGTAGTCAGACGGAGTGAGACCTCACATGTGAAGTCAGACGGAGTGCGACCTCACATGTGCTGTCAGACAGAGTGAGACCTCACGTGCCGTCAGATGGAGTGAGACCTCACATATGCAGTCAGACGGAGTGTGACCTCTGAGGTGCAGTTAGAAAGGGTGAGACCTCACATGTGCCGTCAGAAGCAGTGAGAGCTCACGTGCAGTCAGACGGAGTGAGAACTCACATGTGCCGTCAGACGGCATGAGACATCACATGTGCTTTCAGACGGAGTGAGACCTCACATGTGACGTCAGACGGAGTGAGACCTCACATGTGCATTCAGAAGGAGTGAGACCTCACATGTGCTGTCAGACAGAGTGAGAACTCACATGTGCCATCAGACGGAGTGAGACCTCACATGTGCAGTCAGAAGTAGTGAGATCTCACATGTGCAGTCAGATGGAGTGAGGTCTCACATGTGTAGTCAGACGGAGTTAGACCTCACATGTGCAGTCAAACAGAGTGAGAACTCACATGTGCGTTCAGAAGGAGTGAGACCTCACATGTGCCATCAGACGGAGTGAGACCTCACATGTGCAGTCAGAAGTAGTGAGATCTCACATGTGCAGTCAGATGGAGTGAGATCTCACATGTGTAGTCAGACGGAGTGAGGCCTCACATGTGAAGTCAGACAGAGTGCGACCTCACATGTGCAGTCAGAAAGGGTGAGTCCTCACATGTGCCGTCAGAAGTAGTGAGACCTCACACATGCAGTCAGAAGGAGTGGGACCTCACATGTGCAGTCAGACAGAGTGAGAACTCACATGTGCATTCAGAAGGAGTGAGACCTCACATGTGCAGTCAGAAGGAGTGAGACCTCACATGTGCAGTCAGATGGAGTGAGATCTTACATGTGCCATCAGACGGAGTGAGACCTCACATGTGCAGTCAGAAAGGGTGAGACCTCACATGTGCCGTCAGAAGGAGTGAGAGCTCACATGTGCATTCAGACGGAGTGAGAACTCACATGTGACGTCAGAAGGAGTGATACCTCACATGTGCCATCAGAAGGAGTGAGCACTCACATGTGCAGTCAGGAGGAGTGAGATCTCACATGTGCAGTCAGAAGTAGTGAGACCTCACAAGTGCAGTCAGAAAGAGTGAGACCTTACATGTGCAGTGAGAAGGAGTGAGACATCAAACGTGCAGTCAGAAGGAGTGAGACCTCACATGTGCCGTCAGACAGAGTGAGAACTCACATGTGCAGTCAGAATGAGTGAGACTTCACATGTGCAGTCAGAAGGAGTGAGACTTCACATGAGCAGTCAGACAGAGTGAGAACTCACATGTGCTGTCAGAAGGAGTGAGACCTCACATGTGCAGTCAGATGGAGTGAGATCTCACATGTGTGGTCAGACGGAGTGAGACCTCACATGTGCAGTCAGACAGAGTGAGAAATCACATGTGCCGTCAGACAGAGTGAGACCTCACATGTGCAGTCAGACGGTGTGAGACATCACATGTGCAGTCAGAAGGACTGAGCCCTCACATGTGCCGTCACAAGGAGTGAGACCTAACATGTGCAGTCAGACAGTGTGAGACCTCACATGTGCAGTCAGACGGAGTGAGAAATCACATGTGCCGTCAGACGGCATGAGACCGCACCTGTGCAGTCAGTTGGAGGGACACATCACATGTGCAGTCAGACGGAGTGAGACTTCACATGTGCAGTCAGAAGTAGTGAGACCTCATATGTGCAGTCAGATGGAGTGAGATCTCACATGTGCAGTCAGACGAAGTGAGACCTCACATGTGCAGTCAGACAGAGTGAGAACTCACATGTGCCGTCAGACGGAGTGAGACCTCACATGTGCAGTCAGAAGGAGTGAGACCTCACATGTGCAGTCAGACAGAGTGAGAACACACATGTGCCGTCAGACGGAGTGGGACATCACATGTGCAGTCAGAAGGAGTGAGACATCACATGTGCAGTCAGATGGAGTGTGATCTTACATCTGTGGTCAGACAGAGTGAGACCTCACATGTGCTGTCAGACAGACTGAGATCTCACATGTGCCGTCAAATGGAGTGAGACCTCACATATGCAGTCAGAAGGAGTGTGACCTCTGAGGTGCAGTCAGAAAGGGTGAGACATCACATGTGCCGTCAGAAGGAGTGAGATCTCACATGTGTAGTCAGACAGAGTGAGACCTCACATGTGCAGTCAGAAAGATTGAGAACTCACATGTGCCATCAGACGGAGTGAGAACTCACATGTGCAGTCAGAAGGAGTGAGACCTCACATGTGCAGTCAGATGGAGTGAGATCTCACATGTGTAGTCAGACGGAGTGAGACCTCACATGTGAAGTCAGACGGAGTGCGACCTCACATGTGCTGTCAGACAGAGTGAGACCTCACGTGCCGTCAGATGGAGTGAGACCTCACATATGCAGTCAGACGGAGTGTGACCTCTGAGGTGCAGTTAGAAAGGGTGAGACCTCACATGTGCCGTCAGAAGGAGTGAGAGCGCACGTGCAGTCAGACGGAGTGAGAACTCACATGTGCCGGCAGACGGCATGAGACATCACATGTGCTTTCAGACGGAGTGAGACCTCACATGTGCAGTCAGAAGGAGTGAGACCTCACATGTGCAGTCAGATGGAGTGAGATCTTACATGTGCCATCAGACGGAGTGAGACCTCACATGTGCAGTCAGAAAGGATGAGACCTCACATGTGCCGTCAGAAGGAGTGAGAGCTCACATGTGCATTCAGACGGAGTGAGAACTCACATGTGACGTCAGAAGGAGTGATACCTCACATGTGCCATCAGAAGGAGTGAGCACTCACATGTGCAGTCAGGAGGAGTGAGATCTCACATGTGCAGTCAGAAGTAGTGAGACCTCACAAGTGCAGTCAGAAAGAGTGAGACTTCACATGTGCAGTCAGAAGGAGTGAGACCTTACATGTGCCGTCAGACGGAGTGAGAACTCACATGTGCAGTCAGAATGAGTGAGATTCACATGTGCAGTCAGAAGGAGTGAGACACCAAACGTGCAGTCAGAAGGAGTGAGACCTCACATGTGCCGTCAGACGGAGTGAGAACTCACATGTGCAGTCAGAATGAGTGAGACTTCACATGTGCAGTCAGAAGGAGTGAGACTTCACATGAGCAGTCAGACAGAGTGAGAACTCACATGTGCTGTCAGAAGGAGTGAGACCTCACATGTGCAGTCAGATGGAGTGAGATCTCACATGTGTGGTCAGACGGAGTGAGACCTCACATGTGCAGTCAGACAGAGTGAGAAATCACATGTGCCGTCAGACGGAGTGAGACCTCACATGTGCAGTCAGAAGGAGTGAGACCTCACATGTGCAGTCAGATGGAGTGAGATCTCACATGTGTAGTCAGATGGAGTGAGACCTCACATGTGAAGTCAGACGGAGTGTGACCTCACATGTGCCGTCAGATGGAGTGAGACCTCACATGTGCAGTCAGATGGAGTGCGAACTCACATATGCAGTCAGACCGAGTGTGACCTCAGACGTGCAGTCAGAAAGGGTGAGACCTCACATGTGCCGTCAGAAGGAGTGAGAGCTCACATGTGCAGTCAGACGGAGTGAGACCTCACATGTGCAGTCAGATTGAGTGAGACCTCACATGTGCCATCAGAAGGAGTGAGACCTCACATGTGCAGTAAGGAGGAGTGCGATCTCACATGTGCCGTCAGACAGAGTGAGACCTCACATGTGCAGTCAGACGGTGTGAGACATCACATGTGCAGTAGAAGGACTGAGCCCTCACATGTGCCGTCACAAGGAGTGAGACCTAACATGTGCAGTCAGACAGTGTGAGACCTCACATGTGCAGTCAGACGGAGTGAGAAATCACATGTGCCGTCAGACGGCATGAGACCGCACCTGTGCAGTCAGTTGGAGGGACACATCACATGTGCAGTCAGACGGAGTGAGACTTCACATGTGCAGTCAGAAGTAGTGAGACCTCATATGTGCAGTCAGATGGAGTGAGATCTCACATGTGTAGTCAGACGAAGTGAGACCTCACATGTGCAGTCAGACAGAGTGAGAACTCACATGTGACGTCAGATGGAATGAGACCTCACATGTGCAGTCAGAACGACTGAGACCTCACATGTGCAGTCAGATGGAGTGAGATCTCACATATGTAGTCAGACGGAGTGTGACCTCAGAGGTGCTGTCAGAAATGGTGAGACCTCACATGCGCCGTCAGAATGACCGAGAGCTCCCATGTGCAGTCAGACAGAGTCAGAACTCACATGTGACATCAGAAGGAGTGAGACCTCACATGTGCATTCAGACAGAGTGAGAACTCACATGTGCAGTCAGATGGAGTGAGAACTCACATGTGCCGGAAGATGGAGTGAGACCTCACATGTGAAGTCAGAAGGATTGAGACCTCACATGTGCAGTCAGACAGAGTGAGAACTCACATGTGATGTCAGAAGGAGTGAGACCTCACATATGCAGTCAGAAAGAGTGAGTCCTCACACGTGCAGTCAGAAGGAGTGAGACCTCACATGTGCAGTCAGACAGAGTGAGAACTCACATGTGCATTCAGAAGGAGTGAGACCTCACATGTGCATTCAGAAGGAGTGAGACCTCACATGTGCCATCAGACGGAGTGAGACCTCACATGTGCAGTCAGAAGGACTGAGACATCACATATGCAGTCAGATGGAGTGAGATCTCGCATGTGTAGTCAGACGGAGTGAGACCTCACATGTGAAGTCAGACGGAGTGCGACCTCACATGTGCTGTCAGACAGAGTGAGACCTCACATGTGCCGTCAGATGGAGTGAGACCACACATATGCAATCAGGCCTGAGTGTGACCTCAGAGGTGCAGTCAGAAAGGGTGAGACCTCACATGTGCCGTCAGAAGGAGTGAGAGCTCACATGTGCATTCAGACAGAGTGAGAACTCACATGTGACGTCAGAAGGAGTGATACCTCACATGTGCCATCAGAAGGAGTGAGCACTCACATGTGCAGTCAGGAGGAGTGAGAGCTCACATGTGCAGTCAGAAGTAGTGAGACCACACACGTGCAGTCAGAAAGAGTGAGACCTTATATGTGCAGTGAGAAGGAGTGAGACATCACACGAGCAGTCAGAAGGATTGAGACCTCACTTGTGCCGTCAGACGGAGTGAGAACTCATATGTGCAGTCAGAAGGAGTGAGACCTCACATGTGCAGTCAGAAAGAGTGAGTCCTCACATGTGCAGTCAGAAGTAGTGAGACCTCACACGTGCAGTCAGAAGGAGCGAGACCTCACATGTGCAATCAGACAGAGTGAGAACACACATGTGCCGTTAGACGGAGTGAGACCTCACATGTGCAGTCAGAAGGAGTGAGACCTCACATGTGCAGTCAGACAGAGTGAGAACACACATGTGCCGTCAGACGGAGTGGGACATCACATGTGCAGTCAGAAGGAGTGAGACATCACATGTGCAGTCAGATGGAGTGTGATCTTACATCTGTGGTCAGACAGAGTGAGACCTCACATGTGCAGTCAGACAGAGTGAGAACTCACATGTGCCATCAGACGGAGTGAGAACTCACATGTGCAGTCAGAAGGAGTGAGACCTCACATGTGCAGTCAGATGGAGTGAGATCTCAAATGTGTAGTCAGACGGAGTGAGACCTCACATGTGAAGTCAGACGGAGTTCGACCTCACATGTGCTGTCAGACAGAGTGAGACCTCACATGTGCCGTCAGATGGAGTGAGACCTCACATATGCAGTCAGACGGAGTGTGACCTCTGAGGTGCAGTCAGAAAGGGTGAGACATCACATGTGCCGTCAGAAGGAGTGAGATCTCACATGTGTAGTCAGGCGGAGTGAGACCTCACATGTGAAGTCAGACGGAGTGCGACCTCACATGTGCAGTCAGAAAGGGTGAGTCCTCACATGTGCCGTCAGAATTAGTGAGACCTCACACGTGCAGTCAGAAGGAGTGGGACCTCACATGTGCAGTCAGACAGAGTGAGAACTCACATGTGCATTCAGAAGGAGTGAGACCTCACATGTGCAGTCAGAAGGAGTGAGACCTCACATGTGCAGTTAGATGGAGTGAGATCTTACATGTGTGGTCAGACGGAGTGTTACCTCAGAGTTGCAGTCAGAAAGGGTGAGACCTCACATGTGCCGTCAGAAGGAGTGAGAGCTCACATGTGCATTCAGACGGAGTGAGAAACCACATGTGACGTCAGAAGGAGTGATACCTCACATGAGCCATCAGAAGGAGTGAGCACTCACATGTGCAGTCAGGAGGAGTGAGATCTCACATGTGCAGTCAGAAGTAGTGAGACCTCACACGTGCAGTCAGAAAGAGTGAGACCTTACATGTGCAGTGAGAAGGAGTGAGACATCAAACGTGCAGGCAGAAGGAGTGAGACCTCACATGTGCCGTCAGACGGAGTGAGAACTCACATGTGCAGTCAGAATGAGTGAGACTTCACATGTGCAGTCAGAAGGAGTGAGACCTCACATGAGCAGTCAGACAGAGTGAGAACTCACATGTGCAGTCAGAAGGAGTGAGACTTCACATGTGCATTCAGACAGAGTGAGAACTGACATGTGCTGTCAGACGGAGTGGGACCTCACATGTGCAGTCAGAAGGAGTGAGACCTCACATGTGCAGTCAGATGGAGTGAGATCTCACATGTGTGGTCAGACGGAGTGAGACCTCTCATGTGCAGTCAGACAGAGTGAGAAATCACATGTGCCGTCAGACGGAGTGAGACCTCACATGTGCAGTCAGAAGGAGTGAGACCTCACATGTGCAGTCAGATGGAGTGAGATCTCACATGTGTAGTCAGATGGAGTGAGACCTCACATGTGAAGTCAGACGGAGTGTGACCTCACATGTGCCGTCAGATGGAGTGAGACCTCACATGTGCAGTCAGATGGAGAGCGAACTCACATATGCAGTCAGACCGAGTGTGACCTCAGACGTGCAGTCAGAAAGGGTGAGAGCTCACATGTGCAGTCAGACGGAGTGAGACCTCACATGTGCAGTCAGATTGAGTGAGACCTCACATGTGCCATCAGAAGGAGTGAGCACTCACATGTGCATTAAGGAGGCGTGCGATCTCACATGTGCCGTCAGACAGAGTGAGGCCTCACATGTGCAGTCAAACGGTGTGAGACATCACATGTGCAGTCAGAAGGACTGAGCCCTCACATTTGCCGTCACAAGGAGTGAGACCTAACATGTGCAGTCAGAAGGAGTGAGACCTCACATGTGCAGTCAGATGGAGTGAGATCTTACATGTGTGGTCAGACGGAGTGTGACCTCAGAGTTGCAGTCAGAAAGGGTGAGACCTTACATGTGACGTCAGAAGGAGTGATACCTCACATGTGCCATCAGAAGGAGTGAGCACTCACATGTGCAGTCAGGAGGAGTGAGATCTCACATGTGCAGTCAGAAGTAGTGAGACCTCACACGTGCAGTCAGAAAGAGTGAGACCTTACATGTGCAGTGAGAAGGAGTGAGACATCAAACGTGCAGGCAGAAGGAGTGAGATCTCACATGTGCCGTCAGACGGAGTGAGAACTCACATGTGCAGTCAGAATGAGTGAGACCTCACATGTGCAGTCAGAAGGAGTGAGACTTCACATGTGCAGTCAGACAGAGTGAGAACTCACATGTGCTGTCAGACGGAGTGGGACCTCACATGTGCAGTCAGAAGGAGTGAGACCTCACATGTGCAGTCAGATGGAGTGAGACCTCACATATGTGGTCAGACGGAGTGAGACCTCACATGTGCAGTCAGACAGAGTGAGAAATCACATGTGCCGTCAGACGGAGTGAGACCTCACATGTGCAGTCAGAAGGAGTGAGACCTCACATGTGCAGTCAGATGGAGTGAGATCTCACATGTGTAGTCAGATGGAGTGAGACCTCACATGTGCCGTCAGATGGAGTGAGACCTCACATATGCAGTCAGACGGAGTGTGACCTCAGAGGTGCAGTCAGAAAGGGTGAGACCTCACATGTGCCGTCAGAAGGAGTGAGAGCTCACATGTGCATTCAGACGGAGTGAGAACTCACATGTGACGTCAGAAGGAGTGATACCTCACATGTGCCATCAGAAGGAGTGAGCACTCACATGTGCAGTCAGAAGGAGTGAGACCTCACATGTGCAGTCAGAAAGAGTGAGTCCTCACATGTGCAGTCAGAAGTAGTGAGACCTCACATTTGCAGTCAGAAGGAGTGAGACTTCACATGTGCAGTCAGACAGAGTGAGAACTCACATGTGCCGTCAGACAGAGTGGGACCTCACATGTGCAGTCAGAAGGAGTGAGACCTCACATGTGCAGTCAGATGGAGTGAGATCTCACATGTGTAGTCAGACGGAGTGAGACCTCACATGTGCAGTCAGACAGAGTGAGAACTCACATGTGACATCAGATGGAATGAGACATCACATGTGCAGTCAGAACGAGTGAGACCTCACGTGTGCACTCAGATGGAGTGAGATCTCACATATGTAGTCAGACGGAGTGAGACCTCACATGTGCAGTCAGACGGAGTGAAACCTCACGTGTGCCGTCAGATGGAGTGAGACCTCACATGTGCCGTCAGATGGAGTGAGACCTCACATATGCAGTCAGACGGAGTGTGACCTCAGAGGTGCTGTCAGAAAGGGTGAGACCTCACATGCGCCCTCAGAAGGACCGAAAGCTCCCATGTGCAGTCAGACAGAGTGAGCACTCATATGTGACATCAGAAGGAGTGAGACCTCACATGTGCATTCAGACAGAGTGAGAACTCATATGTGCAGTTAGATGGAGTGAGAACTCACATGTGCCGGAAGATGGAGTGAGACCTCACATGTGCAGTCAGAAGGAGTGAGACCTCACATGTGCAGTCAGAAGGAGTGAGACCACACATGTGCAGTCAGACAGAGTGAGAACTCACATGTGCAGTCAGAAAGAGAGAGTCCTCACATGTGCCGTCAGAAGTAGTGAGAACTCACACGTGCAGTCAGAAGGAGTTAGACATCACATGTGCAGTCAGAAAGAGTGAGAACTCACATGTGCATTCAGAAGGAGTGAGACCTCACATGTGCAGTCAGACAGAGTGAGAACACACATGTGCCGTCAGACGGAGTGGGACATCACATGTGCAGTCAGAAGGAGTGAGACCTAACATGTGCAGTCGGATGGAGTGAGATCTTACATGTGTGGTCAGACGGAGTGAGACCTAACATGTGCAGTCAGACAGAGTGAGAACTCACATGTGCCATCAGACGGAGTGAGAACTCTCATGTGCAGTCAGAAGGAGTGAGACCTCACATGTGCAGTCAGATGGAGTGAGGCCTCACATGTGTAGTCAGGCGGAGTGAGACATCACATGTGAAGTCAGACGGAGTGCGACCTCACATGTGCTGTCAGACAGAGTGAGACCTCACATGTGCCGTCAGATGGAGTGAGACCTCACATATGCCGTCAGATGGAGTGTGACCTCAGAGGTGCAGTCAGAAAGGGTGAGACATCACATGTGCCGTCAGAAGGAGTGAGAGCTCACATGTGCAGTCATACGGAGTGAGAACTCACATGTGCCGTCAGACGGCATGAGACATCACATGTGCTTTCAGACGGAGCGAGACCTCACATGGGACGTCAGACGGAGTGAGACCTCACATGTGCAGTCAGAAGGAGTGAGACCTCACATGTGCAGTCAGAAGGAGTGAGACCTCACATGTGCTGTCAGACAGAGTGAGAACTCACATGTGCCGTCAGATTGAGTGAGACCTCACATGTGCAATCAGAAGTAGTGAGATCTCACATGTGAAGTCAGATGGAGTGAGATCTCACATGTGTAGTCAGACGGAGTGAGACCTCACACGTGCAGTCAGACAGAGTGAGAACTCACATGTGACGTCAGACGGAGTGAGACCTCACATGTGCAGTCAGAAGGAGTGAGACCTCACATGTGCAGTCAGATGGAGTGAGATCTCACATATGTAGTCAGACGGAGTGAGGCCTCACATGTGCCGTCAGATGGAGTGAGACCTCACATATGCAGTCAGACGGAGTGTGACCTCAGACATGCAGTCAGAAAGGGTGAGACCTCACATGCGCTGTCAGAAGGACTGAGAGCTCACATGTGCAGTTTGAAGGATTGAGACCTCACATGTGCAGTCAACAGGAGTGAGACCTCACATGTGAAGTCAGAAGGAGTGAGACCACACATCTGCGGTGCGACGGAATGAGAGATCACAAGTGCTGTCAGAAGGAGTGTGACATCGCATGTGCAGTCAGACGGAGTGAGACCTCACATGTACAGTCAGACAGAGTGAGACCTCACATGTGCTGTCAGACAGAGTGAGACCTCACATGTGCCGTCAGATGGAGTGAGACCTCACATATGCAGTCAGATGGAGCGTGACCTCAGAGGTGCAGTCAGAAAGGGTGAGACATCACATGTGCCGTCAGAAGGAGTGAGAGCTCACATGTGCAGTCATACGGAGTGAGAACTCACATGTGCCGTCAGACGGCGTGAGACATCACATGTGCTTTCAGACGGAGTGAGACCTCACATGTGACGTCAGACGGAGTGAGACCTCACATGTGCAGTCAGAAGGAGTGAGACCTCACATGTGCAGTCAGAAGGAGTGAGACCTCACATGTGCTGTCAGACAGAGTGAGAACTCACATGTGCCGTCAGATGGAGTGAGACCTCACATGTGCAATCAGAAGTAGTGAGATCTCACATGTGCAGTCAGACGGAGTGAGACTTCACATGTGCAGTCAGACAGAGTCAGAACTCACATGTGACGTCAGACGGAGTGAGACCTCACATGTGCAGTCAGAAGGAGTGAGACCTCACATGTGCAGTCAGATGGAGTGAGATCTCACATATGTAGTCAGACGGAGTGAGGCCTCACATGTGCCGTCAGATGGAGTGAGACCTCACATATGCAGTCAGACGGAGTATGACCTCAGACGTGCAGTCAGAAAGGGTGAGACCTCACATGCGCCGTCAAAAGGACTGAGAGCTCACATGTTCAGTTTGAAGGATTGAGACCTCACATGTGCAGTCAACAGGAGTGAGACCTCACATGTGAAGTCAGAAGGAGTGAGATCACACATCTGCGGTGCGACGGAATGAGAGATCACAAGTGCTGTCAGAAGGAGTGTGACATCGCATGTGCAGTCTGACAGAGTGAGACCTCACACATGCAGTCAGAAGGAGTGAGACCTCACGTGTGCATTCAGAAGGAGTGAGACCGCACATATGCCGGCAGATGGAGTGAGACCTCACATGTGCAGTCAGAAGGAGTGAGACCTCACATGTGCAGTCAGAAGGAGTGAGACCTCACATGTGCAGTCAGACAGAGTGAGAAATCCCATGTGCAGTCAGAAGGATTGAGACCCCGCATGTGCAGTCAGATGGAGTGAGACCTCACATGTGCAGTCAGACAGAGGGAGTACTCACATGTGCCGTCAGACGGAGTGGGACCTCACATGTGCAGTCAGAATGAGTGAGACCTCACATGTGCAATAAGATGGAGTGAGATCACACATGTGTGGTCAGACGGAGTGAGACATCACATGTGAAGTCAGACAGAGTGAGAACTCAGATGTACCGTCAGACAGAGTGAGACCTCACATGCGCAGTCAGAAGGAGTGAGACCTCACATGTGCAGTCAGATGGAGTGAGATCTCACATGTGCAGTCAGAAGGAGTGAGACATCACATGTGCAGTCAGACAGAGTGAGAACTCACATGTGCAGTCAGAAGGAGTGAGACATCACATGTGCAGTCAGAAAGAGTGAGTCTTCACATGTGCAGTCAGAAGTAGTGAGACCTCACACGTGCAGTCAGAAGGAGTGAGACCTCACATGTGCAGTCAGACAGAGTGAGAACTCACATGTGCATTCAGAAGGAGTGAGACCTCACATGTGCAGTCAGAAGGAGTGAGACCTCACATGTGCAGTCAGACAGAGTGAGAACACACATGTGCCGTCAGACGGAGTGGGAAATCTCATGTGCAGTCAGAAGGAGTGAGACCTCACATGTGCAGTCAGATGGAGTGAGATCTTACATGTGTCGTCAGACGGAGTGAGACCTCACATGTGCAGTCAGACAGAGTGAGAACTCACATGTGCCATCAGTCGGAGTGAGACCTCACATGTGCAGTCAGAAGGAGTGAGACCTCACATGTGCAGTCAGATTGAGTGAGATCTCACATGTGTAGTCAGATGGAGTGAGACCTCACATGTGCCGTCAGATGGAGTGAGACCTCACATATGCAATCAGACGGAATGTGATGTCAGAGGTGCAGTCAGAAAGGGTGAGACCTCACATGTGCCGTCAGAAGGAGTGAGAGCTCACATGTGCATTCAGGCGGAGTGAGAACTCACATGTGACGTCAGGAGGAGAGAGACCTCACATGTGCAATCAGAAGGAGTGAGCACTCTCATGTGCAGTCAGGAGGAGTGAGATCTCACATGTGCAGTCAGAAGTAGTGAGACCTCACACGTGCAGTCAGAAAGAGTGAGACCTTACAAGTGCAGTGAGAAGGATTGAGACATCACACGTGCAGTCAGAAGGAGTGAGACCTCACATGTGCCATCAGACGGAGTGAGAACTCATATGTGCAGTCAGAAGGAGTGAGACCTCACATGTGCAGTCAGAAGGACTGAGACCTCACATGTGCCATCAGACGGAGTGAGACCTCACATGTGCAGTCAGAAGGAGTGAGTCCTCACATGTGCAGTCAGAAAGAGTGAGTCCTCACATGTGCAGTAAGAAGTAGTGAGACCTCACACGTGCTGTCAGAAGGAGTGAGACCTCACATGTGCAATCAAACAGAGTGAGAACTCACATGTGCATTCAGAAGGAGTGAGACCTGATATGTGCAGTCACGAGGAGTGAGACTTCACATGTACAGTCAGACAGAGTGAGATCTCACATGTGTAGTCAGACGGAGTGAGACCTCACATGTGAAGTCAGACGGAGTGAGACCTCACATGTTCCGTCAGATGGAGTGAGACCTCACATGTGCCGTCAGATGGAGTGCGACCTCACATATGCAGTCAGACCGAGTGTGGCCTCAGACATGCAGTCAGAAAGGGTGAGACCTCACATGTGCCATCAGGAGGAGTGAGAGCTCACATGTGCAGTCAGACGGAGTGAGAACTCACATGTGCAGTAAGGAGGAGTGCGATCTCACATGTGCCGTCAGACAGAGATGGACCTCACATGTGCCGTCACAAGGAGTGAGACCTAACATGTGCAGTCAGACAGAGTGAGACCTCACATGCGCAGTCAGACGGAGTCAGACCTCACATGTGCAGTCAGACGGCATGAGACCTCACATGTGCAGTCAGACGGAGGGAGACCTCACACGTGCACTCAGATGGAGTGAGACTTCACATGTGCAGTCAGAAGTAGTGAGAACTCACATGTGCAGTCAGATGCAGTGAGATCTCACATGTGCAGTCAGAAGGAGTGAGACCTCACATGTGCAGTCAGACAGAGTGAGAACTCACATGTGCAGTCAGAAGGAGTGAGACCTCACATGTGCTGTCAGATAGAGTGAGTCCTCACATGTGCAGTCAGAAGTAGTGAGACCTCACACGTGCAGTCAGAAGGAATGAGACCTCACATGTGCAGTCAGACAGAGTGAGAACTCACACGTGCATTCTGAAGGAGTGAGACCTCACATGTGCAGTCAGAAGGAGTGAGACCTCACATGTTTAGTCAGACAGAGTGAGAACACACATGTGCCGTCAGAGGGAGTGAGAGCTCACATGTGCATTCAGACGGAGTGAGACCTCACATGCGCAGTCAGAAGGAGTGAGACCTCACATGTGCAGTCAGATGGAGTGAGATCTCACATGTGCAGTCAGAAGGAGTGAGACATCACATGTGCAGTCAGACAGAGTGAGAACTCACATGTGCAGTCAGAAGGAGTGAGACCTCACATGTGCAGTCAGACAGAGTGAGTCCTCACATGTGCAGTCAGAAGTAGTGAGACCTCACACGTGCAGTCAGAAGGAGTGAGACCTCACATGTGCAGTCAGACAGAGTGAGAACTCACATGTGCATTCAGAAGGAGTGAGACCTCACATGTGCAGTCAGAAGGAGTGAGACCTCACATGTGCAGTCAGACAGAGTGAGAACACACATGTGCCGTCAGACGGAGTGGGAAATCTCATGTGCAGTCAGAAGGAGTGAGACCTCACATGTGCAGTCAGATGGAGTGAGATCTTACATGTGTCGTCAGACGGAGTGAGACCTCACATGTGCAGTCAGACAGAGTGAGAACTCACATGTGCCATCAGACGGAGTGAGACCTCACATGTGCAGTCAGAAGGAGTGAGACCTCACATGTGCAGTCAGATTGAGTGAGATCTCACATGTGTAGTCAGATGGAGTGAGACCTCACATGTGCCGTCAGATGGAGTGAGACCTCACATATGCAGTCAGACGGAGTGTGACCTCAGAGGTGCTGTCAGAAAGGGTGAGACCTCACATGCGCCCTCAGAAGGACCGAGAGCTCCCATGTGCAGTCAGACAGAGTGAGCACTCATATGTGACATCAGAAGGAGTGAGACCTCACATGTGCATTCAGACAGAGTGAGAACTCATATGTGCAGTTAGATGGAGTGAGAACTCACATGTGCCGGAAGATGGAGTGAGACCTCACATGTGCAGTCAGAAGGAGTGAGACCTCACATGTGCAGTCAGAAGGAGTGAGACCACACATGTGCAGTCAGACAGAGTGAGAACTCACATGTGCAGTCAGAAAGAGAGAGTCCTCACATGTGCCGTCAGAAGTAGTGAGAACTCACACGTGCAGTCAGAAGGAGTTAGACGTCACATGTGCAGTCAGAAAGAGTGAGAACTCACATGTGCATTCAGAAGGAGTGAGACCTCACATGTGCAGTCAGACAGAGTGAGAACACACATGTGCCGTCAGACGGAGTGGGACATCACATGTGCAGTCAGAAGGAGTGAGACCTAACATGTGCAGTCGGATGGAGTGAGATCTTACATGTGTGGTCAGACGGAGTGAGACCTAACATGCAGTCAGACAGAGTGAGAACTCACATGTGCCATCAGACGGAGTGAGAACTCTCATGTGCAGTCAGAAGGAGTGAGACCTCACATGTGCAGTCAGATGGAGTGAGGCCTCACATGTGTAGTCAGACGGAGTGAGACCTCACATGTGAAGTCAGACGGAGTGCGACCTCACATGTGCTGTCAGACAGAGTGAGACCTCACATGTGCCGTCAGATGGAGTGAGACCTCACATATGCAGTCAGATGTAGTGTGACCTCAGAGGTGCAGTCAGAAAGGGTGAGACATCACATGTGCCGTCAGAAGGAGTGAGAGCTCACATGTGCAGTCATACGGAGTGAGAACTCACATGTGCCGTCAGACGGCATGAGACATCACATGTGCTTTCAGACGGAGCGAGACCTCACATGTGACGTCAGAAGGAGTGAGACCTCACATGTGCAGTCAGAAGGAGTGAGACCTCACATGTGCTGTCAGACAGAGTGAGAACTCACATGTGCCGTCAGATTGAGTGAGACCTCACATGTGCAATCAGAAGTAGTGAGATCTCACATGTGAAGTCAGATGGAGTGAGATCTCACATGTGTAGTCAGACGGAGTGAGACCTCACACGTGCAGTCAGACAGAGTGAGAACTCACATGTGACGTCAGACGGAGTGAGACCTCACATGTGCAGTCAGAAGGAGTGAGACCTCACATGTGCAGTCAGATGGAGTGAGATCTCACATATGTAGTCAGACGGAGTGAGGCCTCACATGTGCCGTCAGATGGAGTGAGACCTCACATATGCAGTCAGACGGAGTGTGACCTCAGACATGCAGTCAGAAAGGGTGAGACCTCACATGCGCTGTCAGAAGGACTGAGAGCTCACATGTGCAGTTTGAAGGATTGAGACCTCACATGTGCAGTCAACAGGAGTGAGACCTCACATGTGAAGTCAGAAGGAGTGAGACCACACATCTGCGGTGCGACGGAATGAGAGATCACAAGTGCTGTCAGAAGGAGTGTGACATCGCATGTGCAGTCAGACGGAGTGAGACCTCACATGTACAGTCAGACAGAGTGAGACCTCACATGTGCTGTCAGACAGAGTGTGACCTCACATGTGCCGTCAGATGGAGTGAGACCTCACATATGCAGTCAGATGGAGCGTGACCTCAGAGGTGCAGTCAGAAAGGGTGAGACATCACATGTGCCGTCAGAAGGAGTGAGAGCTCACATGTGCAGTCATACGGAGTGAGAACTCACATCTGCCGTCAGACGGCGTGAGACATCACATGTGCTTTCAGACGGAGTGAGACCTCACATGTGACGTCAGACGGAGTGAGACCTCACATGTGCAGTCAGAAGGAGTGAGACCTCACATGTGCAGTCAGAAGGAGTGAGACCTCACATGTGCTGTCAGACAGAGTGAGAACTCACATGTGCCGTCAGATGGAGTGAGACCTCACATGTGCAATCAGAAGTAGTGAGATCTCACATGTGCAGTCAGATGGAGTGAGATCTCACATGTGTACTCAGACGGAGTGAGACCTCACATGTGCTGTCAGACAGAGTGAGAACTCACATGTGACGTCAGACGGAGTGAGACCTCACATGTGCAGTCAGAAGGAGTGAGACCTCACATGTGCAGTCAGATGGAGTGAGATCTCACATATGTAGTCAGACGGAGTGAGGCCTCACATGTGCCGTCAGATGGAGTGAGACCTCACATATGCAGTCAGACGGAGTGTGACCTCAGACATGTAGTCAGAAAGGGTGAGACCTCACATGCGCCGTCAAAAGGACTGAGAGCTCACATGTTCAGTTTGAAGGAGTGAGACCTCACATGTGCAGTCAGAAGGAGTGAGACCTCACATGTTTAGTCAGACAGAGTGAGAACACACATGTGCCGTCAGAGGGAGTGAGAGCTCACATGTGCATTCAGACGGAGTGAGACCTCACATGTGCAGTCAGATGGAGTGAGACCTCACATGTGAAGTCAGAAGGAGTGAGACCACACATCTGCGGTGCGACGGAATGAGAGATCACAAGTGCTGTCAGAAGGAGTGTGACATCGCATGTGCAGTCTGACAGAGTGAGTCCTCACATGTGCAGGCAGAAGTAGTGAGACCTCACACGTGCAGTCAGAAGGAGTGAGACCTCACATGTGCAGTCAGACAGAGTGAGAACACACATGTGCCATCAGACGGAGTGGGAAATCTCATGTGCAGTCAGAAGGAGTGAGACCTCACATGTGCAGTCAGATTGAGTGAGATCTCAAATGTGCAGTCAGACAGAGTGAGAACTCACATGTGCCATCAGACGGAGTGAGACCTCACATGTGCAGTCAGAAGGAGTGAGACCTCACATGTGCAGTCAGATTGAGTGAGATCTCAAATGTGTAGTCAGATGGAGTGAGACCTCACATGTGCCGTCAGATGGAGTGAGACCTCACATATGCAGTCAGACGGAATGTGATGTCAGAGGTGCAGTCAGAAAGGGTGAGACCTCACATGTGCCGTCAGAAGGAGTGAGAGCTCACATGTGCATTCAGGCGGAGTGAGAACTCACATGTGACGTCAGGAGGAGAGAGACCTCACATGAGCAGTCAGGAGGAGTGAGATCTCACATGTGCAGTCAGAAGTAGTGAGACCTCACACGTGCAGTCAGAAAGAGTGAGACCTTACAAGTGCAGTGAGAAGGATTGAGACATCACACGTGCAGTCAGAAGGAGTGAGACCTCACATGTGCCATCAGACGGAGTGAGAACTCATATGTGCAGTCAGAAGGAGTGAGACCTCACATGTGCAGTCAGAAGGACTGAGACCTCACATGTGCCATCAGACGGAGTGAGACCTCACATGTGCAGTCAGAAGGAGTGAGACCTCACATGTGCAGTCAGAAAGAGTGAGTCCTCACATGTGCAGTAAGAAGTAGTGAGACCTCACACGTGCTGTCAGAAGGAGTGAGACCTCACATGTGCAATCAAACAGAGTGAGAACTCACATGTGCATTCAGAAGGAGTGAGACCTGACATGTGCAGTCACAAGGAGTGAGACTTCACATGTACAGTCAGACAGAGTGAGATCTCACATGTGTAGTCAGACGGAGTGAGACCTCACATGTGAAGTCAGACGGAGTGAGACCTCACATGTTCCGTCAGATGGAGTGAGACCTCACATGTGCCGTCAGATGGAGTGCGACCTCACATATGCAGTCAGACCGAGTGTGGCCTCAGACATGCAGTCAGAAAGGGTGAGACCTCACATGTGACTTCAGGAGGAGTGAGAGCTCACATGTGCAGTCAGACGGAGTGAGACCTCACATGTGCAGTCAGATGGAGTGAGAGCTCACATGTGCAGTAAGGAGGAGTGCGATCTCACATGTGCCGTCAGACAGAGATGGACCTCACATGTGCCGTCACAAGGAGTGAGACCTAACATGTGCAGTCAGACAGAGTGAGACCTCACATGTGCAGTCAGACGGAGTCAGACCTCACATGTGCAGTCAGACGGAGTGAGAAATCACATGTGCCGTCAGACGGCATGAGACCTCACATGTGCAGTCAGACGGAGGGAGACCTCACATGTGCACTCAGATGGAGTGAGACTTCACATGTGCAGTCAGAAGTAGTGAGAACTCACATGTGCAGTCAGATGGAGTGAGATCTCACATGTGCAGTCAGAAGGAGTGAGACCTCACATGTGCAGTCAGACAGAGTGAGAACTCACATGTGCAGTCAGAAGGAGTGAGACCTCACATGTGCAGTCAGATAGAGTGAGTCCTCACATGTGCAGTCAGAAGTAGTGAGACCTCACATGTGCAGTCAGAAGGAGTGAGACCTCACATGTGCAGTCAGACAGAGTGAGAACTCACATGTGCATTCTGAAGGAGTGAGACCTCACATGTGCAGTCAGAAGGAGTGAGACCTCACATGTTTAGTCAGACAGAGTGAGAACACACATGTGCCATCAGAGGGAGTGAGACCTCACATGTGCATTCAGACGGAGTGAGACCTCACATGCGCAGTCAGAAGGAGTGAGACCTCACATGTGCAGTCAGATGGAGTGAGATCTCACATGTGCAGTCAGAAGGAGTGAGACATCACATGTGCAGTCAGACAGAGTGAGAACTCACATGTGCAGTCAGAAGGAGTGAGACCTCACATGTGCAGTCAGAAAGAGTGAGTCCTCACATGTGCAGTCAGAAGTAGTGAGACATCACACGTGCAGTCAGAAGAAGTGAGACCTCACATGTGCAGTCAGACAGAGTGAGAACTCACATGTGCATTCAGAAGGAGTGAGACCTCACATGTGCAGTCAGAAGGAGTGAGACCTCACATGTGCAGTCAGACAGAGTGAGAACACACATGTGCCGTCAGACGGAGTGGGAAATCTCATGTGCAGTCAGAAGGAGTGAGACCTCACATGTGCAGTCAGATGGAGTGAGATCTTACATGTGTCGTCAGACGGAGTGAGACCTCACATGTGCAGTCAGACAGAGTGAGAACTCACATGTGCCATCAGACGGAGTGAGACCTCACATGTGCAGTCAGAAGGAGTGAGACCTCACATGTGCAGTCAGATTGAGTGAGATCTCAAATGTGTAGTCAGATGGAGTGAGACCTCACATGTGCCGTCAGATGGAGTGAGACCTCACATATGCAGTCAGACGGAATGTGATGTCAGAGGTGCAGTCAGAAGGAGTGAGAGCTCACATGTGCATTCAGGCGGAGTGAGAACTCACATGTGACGTCAGGAGGAGGGAGACCTCACATGTGCAATCAGAAGGAGTGAGCACTCTCATGTGCAGTCAGGAGGAGTGAGATCTCACATGTGCAGTCAGAAGTAGTGAGACCTCACACGTGCAGTCAGAAAGAGTGAGACCTTACAAGTGCAGTGAGAAGGATTGAGACATCACACGTGCAGTCAGAAGGAGTGAGACCTCACATGTGCCATCAGACGGAGTGAGAACTCATATGTGCAGTCAGAAGGAGTGAGACCTCACATGTGCAGTCAGAAGGACTGAGACCTCACATGTGCCATCAGACGGAGTGAGACCTCACATGTGCAGTCAGAAGGAGTGAGACCTCACATGTGCAGTCAGAAAGAGTGAGTCCTCACATGTGCAGTAAGAAGTAGTGAGACCTCACACGTGCTGTCAGAAGGAGTGAGACCTCACATGTGCAATCAAACAGAGTGAGAACTCACATGTGCATTCAGAAGGAGTGAGACCTGACATGTGCAGTCACAAGGAGTGAGACTTCACATGTACAGTCAGACAGAGTGAGATCTCACATGTGTAGTCAGATGGAGTGAGACCTCACATGTGAAGTCAGACGGAGTGAGACCTCACATGTTCCGTCAGATGGAGTGAGACCTCACATGTGCCGTCAGATGGAGTGCGACCTCACATATGCAGTCAGACCGAGTGTGGCCTCAGACATGCAGTCAGAAAGGGTGAGACCTCACATGTGCCATCAGGAGGAGTGAGAGCTCACATGTGCAGTCAGACGGAGTGAGAACTCACATGTGCAGTAAGGAGGAGTGCGATCCCACATGTGCCGTCAGACAGAGATGGACCTCACATGTGCCGTCACAAGGAGTGAGACCTAACATGTGCAGTCAGACAGAGTGAGACCTCACATGTGCAGTCAGACGGAGTCAGACCTCACATGTGCAGTCAGACGGAGTGAGAAATCACATGTGCCGCCAGACGGCATGAGACCTCACATGTGCAGTCAGACGGAGGGAGACCTCACATGTGCACTCAGATGGAGTGAGACTTCACATGTGCAGTCAGAAGTAGTGAGAACTCACATGTGCAGTCAGATGGAGTGAGATCTCACATGTGTAGTCAGACGGAGTGAGACCTCACATGTGCAGTCAGGCAGAGTGAGAACTCACATGTAACGTCAGATGGAGTGAAACCTCACATGTGCAGTCAGAAGGAGTGAGACCTCACATGTGCAGTCAGAAGGAGTGAGACCTCACATGTGCTGTCAGACAGAGTGAGAACTCACATGTGCCGTCAGATGGAGTGAGACCTCACATGTGCAATCAGAAGTAGTGAGATCTCACATGTGCAGTCAGATGGAGTGAGATCTCACATGTGTACTCAGACGGAGTGAGACCTCACATGTGCTGTCAGACAGAGTGAGAACTCACATGTGACGTCAGACGGAGTGAGACCTCACATGTGCAGTCAGAAGGAGTGAGACCTCACATGTGCAGTCAGATGGAGTGAGATCTCACATATGTAGTCAGACGGAGTGAGGCCTCACATGTGCCGTCAGATGGAGTGAGACCTCACATATGCAGTCAGACGGAGTGTGACCTCAGACATGTAGTCAGAAAGGGTGAGACCTCACATGCGCCGTCAAAAGGACTGAGAGCTCACATGTTCAGTTTGAAGGAGTGAGACCTCACATGTGCAGTCAGAAGGAGTGAGACCTCACATGTTTAGTCAGACAGAGTGAGAACACACATGTGCCGTCAGAGGGAGTGAGAGCTCACATGTGCATTCAGACGGAGTGAGACCTCACATGTGCAGTCAGATGGAGTGAGACCTCACATGTGAAGTCAGAAGGAGTGAGACCACACATCTGCGGTGCGACGGAATGAGAGATCACAAGTGCTGTCAGAAGGAGTGTGACATCGCATGTGCAGTCTGACAGAGTGAGTCCTCACATGTGCAGGCAGAAGTAGTGAGACCTCACACGTGCAGTCAGAAGGAGTGAGACCTCACATGTGCAGTCAGACAGAGTGAGAACACACATGTGCCATCAGACGGAGTGGGAAATCTCATGTGCAGTCAGAAGGAGTGAGACCTCACATGTGCAGTCAGATTGAGTGAGATCTCAAATGTGCAGTCAGACAGAGTGAGAACTCACATGTGCCATCAGACGGAGTGAGACCTCACATGTGCAGTCAGAAGGAGTGAGACCTCACATGTGCAGTCAGATTGAGTGAGATCTCAAATGTGTAGTCAGATGGAGTGAGACCTCACATGTGCCGTCAGATGGAGTGAGACCTCACATATGCAGTCAGACGGAATGTGATGTCAGAGGTGCAGTCAGAAAGGGTGAGACCTCACATGTGCCGTCAGAAGGAGTGAGAGCTCACATGTGCATTCAGGCGGAGTGAGAACTCACATGTGACGTCAGGAGGAGAGAGACCTCACATGAGCAGTCAGGAGGAGTGAGATCTCACATGTGCAGTCAGAAGTAGTGAGACCTCACACGTGCAGTCAGAAAGAGTGAGACCTTACAAGTGCAGTGAGAAGGATTGAGACATCACACGTGCAGTCAGAAGGAGTGAGACCTCACATGTGCCATCAGACGGAGTGAGAACTCATATGTGCAGTCAGAAGGAGTGAGACCTCACATGTGCAGTCAGAAGGACTGAGACCTCACATGTGCCATCAGACGGAGTGAGACCTCACATGTGCAGTCAGAAGGAGTGAGACCTCACATGTGCAGTCAGAAAGAGTGAGTCCTCACATGTGCAGTAAGAAGTAGTGAGACCTCACACGTGCTGTCAGAAGGAGTGAGACCTCACATGTGCAATCAAACAGAGTGAGAACTCACATGTGCATTCAGAAGGAGTGAGACCTGACATGTGCAGTCACAAGGAGTGAGACTTCACATGTACAGTCAGACAGAGTGAGATCTCACATGTGTAGTCAGACGGAGTGAGACCTCACATGTGAAGTCAGACGGAGTGAGACCTCACATGTTCCGTCAGATGGAGTGAGACCTCACATGTGCCGTCAGATGGAGTGCGACCTCACATATGCAGTCAGACCGAGTGTGGCCTCAGACATGCAGTCAGAAAGGGTGAGACCTCACATGTGACTTCAGGAGGAGTGAGAGCTCACATGTGCAGTCAGACGGAGTGAGACCTCACATGTGCAGTCAGATGGAGTGAGAGCTCACATGTGCAGTAAGGAGGAGTGCGATCTCACATGTGCCGTCAGACAGAGATGGACCTCACATGTGCCGTCACAAGGAGTGAGACCTAACATGTGCAGTCAGACAGAGTGAGACCTCACATGTGCAGTCAGACGGAGTCAGACCTCACATGTGCAGTCAGACGGAGTGAGAAATCACATGTGCCGTCAGACGGCATGAGACCTCACATGTGCAGTCAGACGGAGGGAGACCTCACATGTGCACTCAGATGGAGTGAGACTTCACATGTGCAGTCAGAAGTAGTGAGAACTCACATGTGCAGTCAGATGGAGTGAGATCTCACATGTGCAGTCAGAAGGAGTGAGACCTCACATGTGCAGTCAGACAGAGTGAGAACTCACATGTGCAGTCAGAAGGAGTGAGACCTCACATGTGCAGTCAGATAGAGTGAGTCCTCACATGTGCAGTCAGAAGTAGTGAGACCTCACATGTGCAGTCAGAAGGAGTGAGACCTCACATGTGCAGTCAGACAGAGTGAGAACTCACATGTGCATTCTGAAGGAGTGAGACCTCACATGTGCAGTCAGAAGGAGTGAGACCTCACATGTTTAGTCAGACAGAGTGAGAACACACATGTGCCATCAGAGGGAGTGAGAGCTCACATGTGCATTCAGACGGAGTGAGACCTCACATGCGCAGTCAGAAGGAGTGAGACCTCACATGTGCAGTCAGATGGAGTGAGATCTCACATGTGCAGTCAGAAGGAGTGAGACATCACATGTGCAGTCAGACAGAGTGAGAACTCACATGTGCAGTCAGAAGGAGTGAGACCTCACATGTGCAGTCAGAAAGAGTGAGTCCTCACATGTGCAGTCAGAAGTAGTGAGACATCACACGTGCAGTCAGAAGAAGTGAGACCTCACATGTGCAGTCAGACAGAGTGAGAACTCACATGTGCATTCAGAAGGAGTGAGACCTCACATGTGCAGTCAGAAGGAGTGAGACCTCACATGTGCAGTCAGACAGAGTGAGAACACACATGTGCCGTCAGACGGAGTGGGAAATCTCATGTGCAGTCAGAAGGAGTGAGACCTCACATGTGCAGTCAGATGGAGTGAGATCTTACATGTGTCGTCAGACGGAGTGAGACCTCACATGTGCAGTCAGACAGAGTGAGAACTCACATGTGCCATCAGACGGAGTGAGACCTCACATGTGCAGTCAGAAGGAGTGAGACCTCACATGTGCAGTCAGATTGAGTGAGATCTCAAATGTGTAGTCAGATGGAGTGAGACCTCACATGTGCCGTCAGATGGAGTGAGACCTCACATATGCAGTCAGACGGAATGTGATGTCAGAGGTGCAGTCAGAAGGAGTGAGAGCTCACATGTGCATTCAGGCGGAGTGAGAACTCACATGTGACGTCAGGAGGAGGGAGACCTCACATGTGCAATCAGAAGGAGTGAGCACTCTCATGTGCAGTCAGGAGGAGTGAGATCTCACATGTGCAGTCAGAAGTAGTGAGACCTCACACGTGCAGTCAGAAAGAGTGAGACCTTACAAGTGCAGTGAGAAGGATTGAGACATCACACGTGCAGTCAGAAGGAGTGAGACCTCACATGTGCCATCAGACGGAGTGAGAACTCATATGTGCAGTCAGAAGGAGTGAGACCTCACATGTGCAGTCAGAAGGACTGAGACCTCACATGTGCCATCAGACGGAGTGAGACCTCACATGTGCAGTCAGAAGGAGTGAGACCTCACATGTGCAGTCAGAAAGAGTGAGTCCTCACATGTGCAGTAAGAAGTAGTGAGACCTCACACGTGCTGTCAGAAGGAGTGAGACCTCACATGTGCAATCAAACAGAGTGAGAACTCACATGTGCATTCAGAAGGAGTGAGACCTGACATGTGCAGTCACAAGGAGTGAGACTTCACATGTACAGTCAGACAGAGTGAGATCTCACATGTGTAGTCAGATGGAGTGAGACCTCACATGTGAAGTCAGACGGAGTGAGACCTCACATGTTCCGTCAGATGGAGTGAGACCTCACATGTGCCGTCAGATGGAGTGCGACCTCACATATGCAGTCAGACCGAGTGTGGCCTCAGACATGCAGTCAGAAAGGGTGAGACCTCACATGTGCCATCAGGAGGAGTGAGAGCTCACATGTGCAGTCAGACGGAGTGAGAACTCACATGTGCAGTAAGGAGGAGTGCGATCCCACATGTGCCGTCAGACAGAGATGGACCTCACATGTGCCGTCACAAGGAGTGAGACCTAACATGTGCAGTCAGACAGAGTGAGACCTCACATGTGCAGTCAGACGGAGTCAGACCTCACATGTGCAGTCAGACGGAGTGAGAAATCACATGTGCCGCCAGACGGCATGAGACCTCACATGTGCAGTCAGACGGAGGGAGACCTCACATGTGCACTCAGATGGAGTGAGACTTCACATGTGCAGTCAGAAGTAGTGAGAACTCACATGTGCAGTCAGATGGAGTGAGATCTCACATGTGTAGTCAGACGGAGTGAGACCTCACATGTGCAGTCAGGCAGAGTGAGAACTCACATGTAACGTCAGATGGAGTGAAACCTCACATGTGCAGTCAGAAGGAGTGAGACCTCACATGTACAGTCAGATGGAGTGAGAGCTCACATATGTAGTCAGACGGAGTGAGACCTCAGAGGTGCAGTCAGAAAGGGTGAGACCTCACATGCGCCGTCAGAAGGACTGAGAACTCACATGTGCAGTCAGACAGAGTGAGAACTCACATGTGCAGTCAGAAGGAGTGAGACCTCACATGTGCCGGAAGATGGAGTGAGACCTCACATGTGCAGTCAGAAGGAGTGAGACCTCACATGTGCAGTCAGATGAGCTGATATCGCACATGTGCCGTCAGACGATGTGAGACCTCACATGTACAGTTAGACGGAGTGAGACATCACATGTGACGTCAGAAGGAGTGAGACCTCACATATGCAGTCAGACGGACTGAGACATCACATGTGCCGTCAGATGGAGTGAGACCTCACATGTGCAGTCAGAAGGAGTGAGACATCACATGTGCTGTCAGACGGAGTGAAACCTCACATTTGCAGTCAGAAAGAGTGAGTCATCACATGTGCCGTCAGACGGAATGAGACCTCACACGTGCAGTCAGAAGGAGTGAGACCTCACATGTGCAGTCAGAAGGAGTGAGACCTTAAATGTGCAGTCAGACGAACTGATACCTCACATGTGCCGTCAGACGATGTGAGACCTCATATGTACAGTTAGACGGAGTAAGACAACACATGTGACGTCAGAAGGAGTGAGACCTCACATGTGCAGTCAGAAGGAGTGAGACCTCAAACGTGCAGTCAGAAGGAGTGAGAACTCACATGTGCAGTCAGACGGAGTGAGACCTCATATGTGCAGTCAGAAGGAGTGAGACCTCACATGTGCAGTCAGAAAGAGGGAGTCCTCACATGTGCAGTCAGAATAAGTGAGACCTCACATCTGCGGTCCGACGGAATGAGAGATCAAATGTGCAGTCAGAAGGAGTGAGACCTCACATGTGCAGTCATTTGGAGTGATACCTCACATGTGCAGTCAGAAGGAGTGAGACCTCGCATGTGCAGTCAGAAGGAGTGAGACCTCACATGACAGTCTGACGGAGTGAGACCTCACATATGCAGTCAGAAGGAGTGAGACCTCACATGTGCAGTCAGAAGGAGTGAGACCTCAAATGTGCATTCAGAAGGAGTGAGACCTCACATGTGCCGTCAGATGGAGTGAGGCCTCACATATGCAGTCAGAAGGAGTGAGACCTCAGTGTGCAGTCAGAAAGAATGAGTCCTTACATGTGCAGTCTGAAGGAATGAGACCTCACACGTGCAGTTAGAAGGAGTGAGACCTCACATGTACAGTCAGACAGAGTGAGACCTCACATGTCAGTCTGACGGAGTGAGACATCACATGTGCATTCAGAAGGAGTGAGACCTCACATGTGCCATCAGATGGAGGGAGTTCTCATGTGCTGTCAGAAGGAGTGAGACCTCACATGTGCCGTCAGATGGAGTGAGACCTCACATGTGCAGGATGAAGGAGTGTGACCTCACATGTGCTGTCAGACGGAGTGAAGCGTCACCTGTGCAGTCAGAAGGAGTGAGACCTCACATGTGCAGTCAGACGGATTGAGACCTCACATGTGACGTCAGAAGGATTGAGACCTCACATGTGCACAGAGGAGTGAGAACTCGCATGTGCAGTCAGAAGGATTGAGACATCACATGTGCAGTCAGACGACGTCTGACTTCACCTGTGCATTTAGACAGAGTGAGACATCACATGTGCCGTCAAAAAGAGTGAAGCCTCACATGGGCCGTCAGACGGAGTGAGACCTCTCATGTGCCGTCAGATGGAGTGAGACATCACATGTGCAGTCAGAAGGAGTGAGACCTCATTGTGCAGTCAGAAATAGTGAGTCCTTACATGTGCAGTCAGTAGGAATGAGACCTCACACGTGCATTCAGAGGGAGTGAGACCTCACATGTACAATCAGACAGAGAGAGACCTCACATGTCAGTCTGACGGAATGAGACCTCACATATGCAGTCAGAAGGAGTGAGACCTCACATGTGCAGTCAGAAGGAGTGAGACCTCACATGTGCATTCAGACGGGGTGAAGCCTCACATGTGCATTCAGAAGGAGTGAGACCTCACATGTGGAGTCAGACGGATTGAGACCTCACATGTGACGTCAGAAGGATTGAGACCTCACATGTGCACAGAAGGAGTGAGAACTCACATGAGCAGTCAAAAGGAGTGAGACATCACATGTGCAGTCAGACGACGTGAGACCTCACATGTGCAGTTAGATGGAGTGAGACATCTCATGTGCCGTCAGAAAGAGTGAAGCCTCACATGTGACGTCAGACAGAGTGAGACCTCACATGTGCCATCAGAAGGAGTGAGACCTCACATGTGCTGTCAGAAGGAGTGAGAGCTCACATGTGCAGTCAGGCGGAGTGAGACCTCACATGTGCAAGTCAGATGGAGTGAGACCTCACATGTGCCGTCAGACGGAATGAGACCTCAAAAGTGCAGTCATACGGAGTGAGACCTCACATGTGACATCAGCAGGAGTGAGACCTCACATGTACAGTAAGACGGAGTGAGACCTCACATGTGCAGTTAGACGGAATGAGACATCACATGTGCCGTCAGAAGGAGTGAGACCTCAAATGTGCATTCAGACGGAGTGAGATCTCACATGTGCCGTCAGAATGAGTGAGACCTCACATATGCAGTCAGACGGAGTGTGACATCAGAGGTGCAGTCAGAAAGGTTGAGACATCACATGTGCCGTCAGAAGGAGTGAGAGCTCACTTGTGCAGTCAGACGGAGTGAGAACTTATATGTACAGTCAGACAGAGTGAGACCTCACAAGTCAGTCTGACGGAGTGAGACCTCACATATGCAGTCAGAAGGAGTGAGACCTCACATGAGCAGTCAGAAGGAGTGAGACCTCACATGTGCAGTCAGACGGAGTGAGAACTCACATGTGCAGACAGAAGAAAAGAGACCTCACCTGCAGTCAGACGAAGTGAGAACTCACTTGTGCCATCAGATTGAGTGAGATCTCACATGTGCAGTCAGATGGAGTGAGGCGTCACATGTGCTGTCAGACAGAGTGAGAACTCACATGTGCCGTCAGATGGAGTAAGACCTCACATATGCATTCAGATGTAGTGTGACATCAGAGGTGCATTCAGAAAGGTTGAGACCTCACATGTGCCGTCAGAAGGAGTGAGAGCTCACATGTGCAGTCAGAAGGAGTGAGACCTCACATGTGCCGTCAGATGGAGTGAGACCTCACATGTGCAGTCAGAAAGAGTGAGACATCACATGTGCAGTCAGAAGGAGTGAGACCTTAAATGTGCAGTCAGATGGAGTGGGAACTCACATGTGCAATCAGATGGAGTGAGACATCACATGTGCAGTCAGACGACGTGAGACCTCACATGTGCAGTTAGACGGAGTAAGACATCACATGTGTCGTCAGAAGGAGTGAAAACTCACATGTGCCGTCAGACAGAGTGAGACCTCACATGTGCAGTCAGACGGAGTGAGACCTCATATGTGCAGTCAGAAGGAGTGAGACCTCACATGTGCAGTCAGAAACAGTGAGTCCTCATAGGTGCAGTCAGACAGAGTGAGGCCTCACACGTGCAGTCAGAAGGAGTGAGACCTCACATGTGCAGTCAGACGAAGTGAGACCTCACATGTGCCATCAGATGGAGTGAGACCTCACATGTGCAGTCAGAAGGAGTGAGACCCCACATGTGCATTCAGACGGAGTGAGATCTCACATGTGTAGACAGACGGAGTGAGACCTCACATGTGCAGTCAGACGGAGTGAGAACTCACATGTGCCGTCAGATGGAGTGAGACCTCACATATGCAGTCAGACGGAGTGTGACCTCAGAGGTGCTGTCAGAAAGGTTGAGACCACACATGTGCCGTCAGAAGGAGTGAGAGCTCACATGTGCAGTCAGACAGAGTGAGAACTCACATGTGCCGCCAGAAGGAATGAGACCTCACATCTGCAGTCAGATAGCGTGAGGCCTCACATGTGCAGTCAGACGGAGTGAGACCTCACATGTGCAGTCAAATGGAGTGAGACCTCACATGTGCCGTCAGAAGGAGTGAAATCTCACATGTGCCGTCAGACGGAGTAAGACTTCATATGTGCCGTCAGATGGAGTGTGACCTCACATGTGCAGTCAGAAGGAGTGAGACCTCACATGTGCAGTCAGACGGAGTGAGACCTCACATGTGCAGTCAGATGGAGTGAGACCTCACACGTGCCGTCAGAAGGAGTGAAATCTCACATGTGCAGTCAGAAGGATTGAGACCTCACATGTGCAGTCAGACGGAGTGAGAACTCACATGTGCAGTCAGACGGAGTGAGACCTCACATGTGCAGTCAGATGGAGTGTGACCTCACATGTGCAGTCAGAAGGAGTGAGACCTCACATGTGCAGTCAGACGGAGTGAGAACTCACATGTGCCGTCAGACAGAGTGAGACCTCACATGTGCAGTCAGACGGAGTGAGACCTCACATGTGCATTCAGAAGGAGTGAGACATCACATGCACAGTCAGACGGATTGAGATCTCACATGTGTAATCAGAAGGAGTGAGACCTCACATGTGCAGTCAGAAGGAGTGAGACCTCACATGTGCAGTCAGAAAGAGTGAGTCCACACATGTGCAGTCAGAAGGAGTGAGACCTCACACGTGCAATCAGAAGGATTGAGATCTCACATGTGCAGTCAGATGAAATGATATCTCACATATGCCGTCAGACGATGTGAGACCTCACATGTACAGTTAGACGGAATGAGAGATCACATGTGCAGGCAGTAGGAGTGAGACCTCACATGTTGAGTCAGAAGGAGTGAGAAATCACATCTGCGGTCCGACGGAATGAGAGATCACATGTACAGTCAGATGGAGTGAGACCTCACATGTACAGTCAGGCAGATTGAGACCTCACATGTCAGTCTGACGGAGTGGGACCTCACATATGTAGTCAGAAGGAGTGAGACCTCACATGTGCAGTCAGAAGGAGTGAGAGCTCACATGTGCCGTGAGACAGAGTGAGACCTCACATGTGCATTCAGAAGGAGTGAGACCTCACATGTGCCGTCAGATGGGGTGAGACCTCACATGTGCAGTCAGAAGGAGTGAGACCTCATTGTGCAGTAAGAAAGAGTGAGTCCTTACATGTGCAGTCAGAAGGTGTGAGACTTCACACGTGCAGTCAGAAGGAGTGAGACCTCACATGTGCAGTCAGATGGATGAGAACTCACATGTGCCGTCAGATGGAGTGAGACCTCATATATGCATTCAGATGGAGTGTGACCTCAGAGATGCAGTCAGAAAGGTTGAGACCTCACATGTGCCGTCAGAAGCAGTGAGAGCTCACATGTGCAGTCAGACGGAGTGAGAACTCACATGTGCCGTCAGAAGGAGTGAGACGTCACATATGCATTCAGATGGAGTGTGACATCAGAGGTGCATTCAGAAAGGTTGAGACCTCACATGTGCCATCAGAAGGAGTGAGAGCTCACTTGTGCAGTCAGACGGAGTGAGAACTCACATGTACATTCAGACAGAGTGAGACCTCACAAGTCAGTCTGACGGAGTGAGATCTCACATAGGCCGTCAGAAGGAGTGAAACCTCACATGTGCAGTCAGAAGGAGTGAGACCTCACATGTGCCGTCAGATGGAGTGAGACCTCACATGTGCAGTCAGAAGGAGTGAGACCTCACATGTGCAGTCAGACGGAGTGAAGCCTCACATGTGCAGTCAGAAGTATTGAGACCTCACATGTGCAGTCAGAAGGAGTGAGACCTCACATGTGACTTCAGAAAGAGTGAGATCTCACATGTGCACAGAAGGAGTGAGACCTCACATGTGCAGTTAGAAGTAGTGAGGCCTTAAATATGCAGTCCGATGGACTGGGAACTCACATGTGCAATCAGACGGAGTGAGACATCACATGTGCATTCAGACGACGTGAGACCTCACATGTGTAGTTAGAGGGAGTGAGACATCACATGTGTCGTCAGAAGGAGTGAAAACTCACATGTGCCGTCAGACGGAGTGAGACCTCACATGTGCAGTCAGACGGAGTGAGACCTCATATGTGCATTCAGAAGGAGTGAGACCTCACATGTGCAGTCAGAAACAGTGAGTCCTCATAGGTGCAGTCAGACGGACTGAGACCTCACACATGCAGTCAGAAGGAGTGAGACCTCACATGTGCAGTCAGACGGAGTGAGAACTCACATGTGCCATCAGATGGAGTGAGACCTCACATGTGCAGTCAGAAGGAGTGAGACCTCACATCTGCCGTCAGATGGAGTGAGACCTCACATGTGCAGTCAGAAAGAGTGAGACATCACATGTGCAGTCAGACAGAGTGAAGCCTCACATGTGCAGTCAGAAGGATTGAGACCTCACATTTGCAGTCAAATGGAGTGAGACCTCACATGTGACTTCAGAAAGAGTGAGATCTCACATGTGCACAGAAGGAGTGAGACCTCAAATGTGCAGTCAGAAGGAGTGAGACCTTAAAAGTGCAGTCAGATGGAGTGGGAGCTCACATGTGCAATCAGATGGAGTGAGACATCACATGTGCAGTCAGACGACGTGAGACCTCACATGTGCAGTTAGACGGAGTGAGACATCACATGTGTCGTCAGAAGGAGTGAAAACTCACATGTGCCGTCAGACAGAGAGAGACCTCACATGTGCAGTCAGACGGAGTGAGACCTCATATGTGCAGTCAGAAGGAGTGAGACATCACATGTGCAGTCAGAAACAGTGAGTCCTCATAGGTGCAGTCAGACAGAGTGAGACCTCACACGTGCAGTCAGAAGGAGTGAGACCTCACATGTGCAATCAGACGGAGTGAGACATCACATGTGCAGTCAGAAGGAGTGAGACCCCACATGTGCATTCAGACGGAGTGAGATCTCACATGTGTAGACAGACGGAGTGAGACCTCACATGTGCAGTCAGACGGAGTGAGAACTCACATGTGCCGTCAGATGGAGTGAGACCTCACATGTGCAGTCAGAAGGAGTGAGACCTCATTGTGCAGTCAGAAAGAGTGAGTCCTTACATGTGCAGTCAGAAGGTGTGAGACTTCACACGTGCAGTCAGAAGGAGTGAGACCTCACATGTGCAGTCAGATGGATGAGAACTCACATGTGCCGTCAGATGGAGTGAGACCTCATATATGCATTCAGATGGAGTGTGACCTCAGAGGTGCAGTCAGAAAGGTTGAGACCTCACATGTGCCGTCAGACGCAGTGAGAGCTCACATGTGCAGTCAGACGGAGTGAGAACTCACATGTGCCGTCAGAAGGAGTGAGACGTCACATATGCATTCAGATGGAGTGTGACATCAGAGGTGCATTCAGAAAGGTTGAGACCTCACATGTGCAGTCAGATGGAGTGAGAGCTCACTTGTGCAGTCAGATGGAGTGAGAACTC
The DNA here is from genome assembly GCF_052327205.1 of Somniosus microcephalus. NCBI lineage: Eukaryota > Metazoa > Chordata > Chondrichthyes > Squaliformes > Somniosidae > Somniosus > Somniosus microcephalus. The sequence goes on along the minus strand of NC_140988.1, from coordinate 144,072,834 downwards.
ACATGTATATTCAGACAGAGTGAGACCTCACAAGTCAGTCTGACGGAGTGAGATCTCACATAGGCCGTCAGAAGGAGTGAAACCTCACATGTGCAGTCAGAAGGAGTGAGACCTCACATGTGCCGTCAGATGGAGTGAGACCTCACATGTGCAGTCAGAAGGAGTGAGACCTCACATGTGCAGTCAGACGGAGTGAAGCCTCACATGTGCAGTCAGAAGTATTGAGACCTCACATGTGCAGTCAGACGGAGTGAGACCTCACATGTGACTTCAGAAAGAGTGAGATCTCACATGTGCACAGAAGGAGTGAGACCTCACATGTGCAGTTAGAAGGAGTGAGACCTTAAATGTGCAGTCCGATGGACTGGGAACTCACATGTGCAATCAGACGGAGTGAGACATCACATGTGCATTCAGACGACGTGAGACCTCACATGTGCAGTTAGAGGGAGTGAGACATCACATGTGTCGTCAGAAGGAGTGAAAACTCAAATGTGCCGTCAGACGGAGTGAGACCTCACATGTGCAGTCAGACGGAGTGAGACCTCATGTGTGCATTCAGAAGGAGTGAGACCTCACATGTGCAGTCAGGCGGAGTGAGAACTCACATGTGCCATCAGATGGAGTGAGACCTCACATGTGCAGTCAGAAGGAGTGAGACCTCACATGTGCATTCAGACGGAGTGAGATATCACATGTGTAGACAGCCGGAGTGAGACCTCACATGTGCAGTCAGACGGAGTGAGAACTCACATGTGCCGTCAGATGGAGTGAGACCTCACATATGCAGTCAGACGGAGTGTGACCTCAGAGGTGCAGTCAGAAAGGTTGAGACCACACATGTGCCGTCAGAAGGAATGAGACATCACATGTGCAGTCAGATGGCGTGAGACCTCACATGTGCAGTCAGACGGAGTGAGACTTCACATGTGCAGTCAGATGGAGTGAGACCTCACATGTGCCGTCAGAAGGAGTGAGCACTCACATGTGCAGTCAGGAGGAGTGAGATCTCAGATGTGCTGTCAGGCAGAGTGAGACCTCACATGTGCAGTCAGACGGAGTGAGACATCGCATGTGCAGTCAGATGGAGTGAGCCCTCACATGTGAAGTCACAATGAGGGAGAACTCACATGTGCTGTCAGGCAGAGTGGGACCTCACATGTGCAGTCAGACGGAGTGAGACATCGCATGTGCAGTCAGATGGAGTGAGCCCTCACATGTGAAGTCAGAATGAGGGAGACCTAACATGTGCAGTCAGACGGAGTGAGACCTCACATGTGCCGTCAGATGGAGTGTGAACTCACATGTGCAGTCAGAAGAAGTGAGACCTCACATGTGCATTCAGACGGAGTGAGATCTCACATGTGTAGTCAGACGGAGTGAGACCTCACATGTGCAGTCAGACGGATTGAGACCTCACGTGTGCCGTCAGAAGGAGTGAGAGCTCACATGTGCAGTCAGACGGAGTGAGACCTCACATGTGCCGGCAGAAGGAGTGAGAGCTCACATGTGCAGTCAGACGGAGTGAGAACTCACATGTACAGTCAGACAGAGTGAGACCTCACAAGTCAGTCTGACGGCGTGAGAGCTCACATATGCAGTCAGAAGGAGTGAGACCTCACATGTGCAGTCAGAAGGAGTAAGGCCTCACATGTGCCGTCAGAAGAAGTGAGACCTCACATGTGCTGTCAGAAGGAGTGAGACATCGCATGTGCAGTCAGATGGAGTGAGACCTCACATGTGCAGTCAGATTGAGTGAGACCTAACATGTGCAGTCAGAAGGAGTGAGACCTCACATGTGCAGTCAGATTGGATGAGACCTCACATGTGCAGTCTGACGGAGTGAGTAATCACATGTGTCGTCAGACGGTGTGAGACCTCACATGTGCCGTCAGATGGAGTGAGATATCACATGTGCAGTCAGAAGGAGTGAGACCTCACATGTGCATTCAGATGGAGTGAGATCTCACATGTGTAGTCAGACTGAGTGAGACCTCACATGCGCAGTCAGACGGAGTGAAACATCACATGGGAAGTCAGACGGAGTGAGACCTCACATGCGCAGTCAGACGGAGTGAAACATCACATGAGTAATCAGACGGAGTGAGACCTCACTTGTGCAGTCAGATGAAGTGATATCTCACATGTCCCATCAGACGATGTGAGACATCATATGTACAGTTAGACGGAGTGAGACATCACAGTTGACGTCAGAAGGAGTGAGTCCTCACATGTGCAGTCAGAAGGAGTGAGACATCACATGTGCAGTCAGAAGGAGTGGGACCTCACATGTGCATTCAGACGGAGTGAGATCTCACATGTGCCTTCAGACGGAGTGAGACCTCACATGTGCCGTCAGATGGAGTGAGACCTCACATATGCATTCAGACAGAGTGAAGCCTCACATGTGCAGTCAGAAGGAGTGAGACCTCACATGTGCCATCAGACGGAGTGAGACCTCACATGTGCCGCCAGATGGAGTGAGACCTCACAGGTGCAGTCAGACGGAGTGAGATCTCACATGTGTAATCAGACGGAGTGAGACCTCACATGTGCAGTTAGACGGAATAAGGCCTCAAATGTGCAGTCAGAAGGACTGAGACAACACATTTGCAGTCAGACGGAGTGAGATCTCACATGTGTAATCAGACGGAGTGAGACCTCACACGTGCAGTCAGACGACGTGAGTTCTCACATGTGCAGTTAGACGGAGTGAGACCACACATGTGCAGTCAGACGGAGTGAGACCTCACATGTGCAGTCAGATGGAAGTGAGACCTCACATGTGCGGTTAGACGGAGTGAGGCATCACATGTGCCATCAGAAGGAGCGCAACCTCACATGTGCCGTCAGACGGAGTGAGACCGCACATGTGCCGTGAGATGGAGTGAGATCTCACATGTGCAGCCAGAAGGAGTGAGACCTCACATGTGCAGTCAGACGGAGTGAGAACTCACATGTGCCGTCAGATGGAGTGAGACCTCACATGTGCAGTCAGAAGGAGTGAGACCTCACATGTGCAATCAGACGGAGTGAGAACTCACATGTGCCGTCAGACGGAGTGAGACCTCACATGTGCAGTCAGAAGGACTGAGACAACACATTTGCAGTCAGACGGAGTGAGATCTCACATGTGTAATCAGACGGAGTGAGACCTCACACGTGCAGTCAGACGACGTGAGTTCTCACATGTGCAGTTAGACGGAGTGAGACCACACATGTGCAGTCAGACGGAGTGAGACCTCACATGTGCAGTCAGATGGAATGAGAGATCACATGTGCAGTCAGACGGAGTGAGAACTCACATGTGTAATCCGACGGAGTGAGACCTCACATGTGCAGTCAGACGGAGTGAGACCTCACATGTGCAGTCAGAAGGAGTGAGACCTCACATATGCAGTCAGACGGAGTGTGACCCCAGAGGTGCACTCAGAAAGGTTGAGACCTCACATGTGCCGTCAGAAAGAGTGAGAGCTCGGATGTGCAGTCAGACGGAGTGAGAACTCACTTGTGCCGTCAGGAGGAGTGAATCCTCACATGTGCAGTCAGACGGAGTGAGGCCTCACATGTGCAGTCAGATCGAGTGAGACCTCACATGTGGAGTCAGACGGAGAGAGACATCACATGTGCCGTCAGAAGGAGTGAGACATCAAATGTGCAGTCAGAAGGAGTGAGACCTCACTTGTGCAGTCAGACGAAGTGATATCTCACATGTCCCATCCGACGATGTGAGACCTCACATGTACAGTTAGACAGAGTGAGACATCACATGTGATGTCAGAAGGAGTGAGACCTCACATGTGCAGTCAGAAGGAGTGAGATCTCACATGTGCAGTCAGAAGGAGTGAGACCTCACATGTGCAGTCAGATGGAGTGAGACCTCATATGTGCAGTCAGAAGGAGTGAGACCTCACATGTGCAGTCGGAATGAGTGAGTCCTCACATGTGCTGTCAGAAGGAGTGAGACATCACATGTGCAGTCAGAAGGAGTTAGACCTCACATGTGCATTCAGACGGAGTAAAATCTCACATGTGCCTTCAGACGGAGTGAGACCTCACATGTGCCGTCAGATGGAGTGAGACCTCACATATGCAGTCAGACGGAGTGTGACATCAGAGGTGCAGTCAGAAAGGTTGAGACATCACATGTGCCGTCAGAAGGAGTGAGAGCTCACTTGTGCAGTCAGACGCAGTGAGAACTTACATGTACATTCAGACAGAGTGAGACATCACAAGTCAGTCTGACTGAGTGAGACCTCACATATGCAGTCAAAAGGAGTGAGACCTCACATGAGTAGTCAGAATGAGTGAGACCTCACATGTGCCGTCAGATGGAGTGAGGTCTCACATGTGCAGTCAGAAGGAGTGAGACCTCACATGTGCAGTCAGACGGAGTGAAGCCTCACATGTGCATTCAGAACGAGTGAGACCTCACATGTGCAGTCAGACGGAGTGAGACCTCACATGTGACTTCAGAAAGAGTGAGATCTCTTATGTGCAGTCAGAAGGAGTGAGAACTTAAATGTGCAGTCAGATGGAGTGGGAACTCACATGTGCATTCAGACGGAGTGAGACAACACATGTGCAGTCAGACGACGTGAGACCTCACATGTGCAGTCAGATGGAGTGAGACCTCACACGTGCCGTCAGAAGGAGTGAAATCTCACATGTGCAGTCAGAAGGATTGAGACCTCACATGTGCAGTCAGACGGAGTGAGAACTCACATGTGCAGTCAGACGGAGTGAGACCTCACATGTGCAGTCAGATGGAGTGTGACCTCACATGTGCAGTCAGAAGGAGTGAGACCTCACATGTGCAGTCAGACGGAGTGAGAACTCACATGTGCCGTCAGACAGAGTGAGACCTCACATGTGCAGTCAGACGGAGTGAGACCTCACATGTGCATTCAGAAGGAGTGAGACATCACATGCACAGTCAGACGGATTGAGATCTCACATGTGTAATCAGAAGGAGTGAGACCTCACATGTGCAGTCAGAAGGAGTGAGACCTCACATGTGCAGTCAGAAAGAGTGAGTCCACACATGTGCAGTCAGAAGGAGTGAGACCTCACACGTGCAATCAGAAGGATTGAGATCTCACATGTGCAGTCAGATGAAATGATATCTCACATATGCCGTCAGACGATGTGAGACCTCACATGTGCATTCAGAAGGAGTGAGACCTCACATGTGCCGTCAGATGGAGTGAGACCTCACATGTGCAGTCAGAAGGAGTGAGACCTCATTGTGCAGTAAGAAAGAGTGAGTCCTTACATGTGCAGTCAGAAGGTGTGAGACTTCACACGTGCAGTCAGAAGGAGTGAGACCTCACATGTGCAGTCAGATGGATGAGAACTCACATGTGCCGTCAGATGGAGTGAGACCTCATATATGCATTCAGATGGAGTGTGACCTCAGAGATGCAGTCAGAAAGGTTGAGACCTCACATGTGCCGTCAGAAGCAGTGAGAGCTCACATGTGCAGTCAGACGGAGTGAGAACTCACATGTGCCGTCAGAAGGAGTGAGACGTCACATATGCATTCAGATGGAGTGTGACATCAGAGGTGCATTCAGAAAGGTTGAGACCTCACATGTGCCATCAGAAGGAGTGAGAGCTCACTTGTGCAGTCAGACGGAGTGAGAACTCACATGTACATTCAGACAGAGTGAGACCTCACAAGTCAGTCTGACGGAGTGAGATCTCACATAGGCCGTCAGAAGGAGTGAAACCTCACATGTGCAGTCAGAAGGAGTGAGACCTCACATGTGCCGTCAGATGGAGTGAGACCTCACATGTGCAGTCAGAAGGAGTGAGACCTCACATGTGCAGTCAGACGGAGTGAAGCCTCACATGTGCAGTCAGAAGTATTGAGACCTCACATGTGCAGTCAGAAGGAGTGAGACCTCACATGTGACTTCAGAAAGAGTGAGATCTCACATGTGCACAGAAGGAGTGAGACCTCACATGTGCAGTTAGAAGTAGTGAGGCCTTAAATATGCAGTCCGATGGACTGGGAACTCACATGTGCAATCAGACGGAGTGAGACATCACATGTGCATTCAGACGACGTGAGACCTCACATGTGTAGTTAGAGGGAGTGAGACATCACATGTGTCGTCAGAAGGAGTGAAAACTCACATGTGCCGTCAGACGGAGTGAGACCTCACATGTGCAGTCAGACGGAGTGAGACCTCATATGTGCATTCAGAAGGAGTGAGACCTCACATGTGCAGTCAGAAACAGTGAGTCCTCATAGGTGCAGTCAGACGGACTGAGACCTCACACATGCAGTCAGAAGGAGTGAGACCTCACATGTGCAGTCAGACGGAGTGAGAACTCACATGTGCCATCAGATGGAGTGAGACCTCACATGTGCAGTCAGAAGGAGTGAGACCTCACATCTGCCGTCAGATGGAGTGAGACCTCACATGTGCAGTCAGAAAGAGTGAGACATCACATGTGCAGTCAGACAGAGTGAAGCCTCACATGTGCAGTCAGAAGGATTGAGACCTCACATTTGCAGTCAAATGGAGTGAGACCTCACATGTGACTTCAGAAAGAGTGAGATCTCACATGTGCACAGAAGGAGTGAGACCTCAAATGTGCAGTCAGAAGGAGCGAGACCTTAAAAGTGCAGTCAGATGGAGTGGGAGCTCACATGTGCAATCAGATGGAGTGAGACATCACATGTGCAGTCAGACGACGTGAGACCTCACATGTGCAGTTAGACGGAGTGAGACATCACATGTGTCGTCAGAAGGAGTGAAAACTCACATGTGCCGGTAGACAGAGAGAGACCTCACATGTGCAGTCAGACGGAGTGAGACCTCATATGTGCAGTCAGAAGGAGTGAGACATCACATGTGCAGTCAGAAACAGTGAGTCCTCATAGGTGCAGTCAGACAGAGTGAGACCTCACACGTGCAGTCAGAAGGAGTGAGACCTCACATGTGCAATCAGACGGAGTGAGACATCACATGTGCAGTCAGAAGGAGTGAGACCCCACATGTGCATTCAGACGGAGTGAGATCTCACATGTGTAGACAGACGGAGTGAGACCTCACATGTGCAGTCAGAAGGAGTGAGACCCCACATGTGCATTCAGACGGAGTGAGATCTCACATGTGTAGACAGACGGAGTGAGACCTCACATGTGCAGTCAGACGGAGTGAGAACTCACATGTGCCGTCAGATGGAGTGAGACCTCACATGTGCAGTCAGAAGGAGTGAGACCTCATTGTGCAGTCAGAAAGAGTGAGTCCTTACATGTGCAGTCAGAAGGTGTGAGACTTCACACGTGCAGTCAGAAGGAGTGAGACCTCACATGTGCAGTCAGATGGATGAGAACTCACATGTGCCGTCAGATGGAGTGAGACCTCATATATGCATTCAGATGGAGTGTGACCTCAGAGGTGCAGTCAGAAAGGTTGAGACCTCATATGTGCCGTCAGAAGCAGTGAGAGCTCACATGTGCAGTCAGACGGAGTGAGAACTCACATGTGCCGTCAGAAGGAGTGAGACGTCACATATGCATTCAGATGGAGTGTGACATCAGAGGTGCATTCAGAAAGGTTGAGACCTCACATGTGCAGTCAGATGGAGTGAGAGCTCACTTGTGCAGTCAGATGGAGTGAGAACTCACATGTATATTCAGACAGAGTGAGACCTCACAAGTCAGTCTGACGGAGTGAGATCTCACATAGGCCGTCAGAAGGAGTGAAACCTCACATGTGCAGTCAGAAGGAGTGAGACCTCACATGTGCCGTCAGATGGAGTGAGACCTCACATGTGCAGTCAGAAGGAGTGAGACCTCACATGTGCAGTCAGACGGAGTGAAGCCTCACATGTGCAGTCAGAAGTATTGAGACCTCACATGTGCAGTCAGACGGAGTGAGACCTCACATGTGACTTCAGAAAGAGTGAGATCTCACATGTGCACAGAAGGAGTGAGACCTCACATGTGCAGTTAGAAGGAGTGAGACCTTAAATGTGCAGTCCGATGGACTGGGAACTCACATGTGCAATCAGACGGAGTGAGACATCACATGTGCATTCAGACGACGTGAGACCTCACATGTGCAGTTAGAGGGAGTGAGACATCACATGTGTCGTCAGAAGGAGTGAAAACTCACATGTGCCGTCAGACGGAGTGAGACCTCACATGTGCAGTCAGACGGAGTGAGACCTCATGTGTGCATTCAGAAGGAGTGAGACCTCACATGTGCAGTCAGGCGGAGTGAGAACTCACATGTGCCATCAGATGGAGTGAGACCTCACATGTGCAGTCAGAAGGAGTGAGACCTCACATGTGCATTCAGACGGAGTGAGATATCACATGTGTAGACAGCCGGATTGAGACCTCACATGTGCAGTCAGACGGAGTGAGAACTCACATGTGCCGTCAGATGGAGTGAGACCTCACATATGCAGTCAGACGGAGTGTGACCTCAGAGGTGCAGTCAGAAAGGTTGAGACCACACATGTGCCGTCAGAAGGAATGAGACATCACATGTGCAGTCAGATGGCGTGAGACCTCACATGTGCAGTCAGACGGAGTGAGACTTCACATGTGCAGTCAGATGGAGTGAGACCTCACATGTGCCGTCAGAAGGAGTGAGCACTCACATGTGCAGTCAGGAGGAGTGAGATCTCAGATGTGCTGTCAGGCAGAGTGAGACCTCACATGTGCAGTCAGACGGAGTGAGACATCGCATGTGCAGTCAGATGGAGTGAGCCCTCACATGTGAAGTCACAATGAGGGAGAACTCACATGTGCTGTCAGGCAGAGTGGGACCTCACATGTGCAGTCAGACGGAGTGAGACATCGCATGTGCAGTCAGATGGAGTGAGCCCTCACATGTGAAGTCAGAATGAGGGAGACCTAACATGTGCAGTCAGACGGAGTGAGACCTCACATGTGCCGTCAGATGGAGTGTGAACTCACATGTGCAGTCAGAAGAAGTGAGACCTCACATGTGCATTCAGACGGAGTGAGATCTCACATGTGTAGTCAGACGGAGTGAGACCTCACATGTGCAGTCAGACGGATTGAGACCTCACGTGTGCCGTCAGAAGGAGTGAGAGCTCACATGTGCAGTCAGACGGAGTGAGACCTCACATGTGCCGGCAGAAGGAGTGAGAGCTCACATGTGCAGTCAGACGGAGTGAGAACTCACATGTACAGTCAGACAGAGTGAGACCTCACAAGTCAGTCTGACGGCGTGAGAGCTCACATATGCAGTCAGAAGGAGTGAGACCTCACATGTGCAGTCAGAAGGAGTAAGGCCTCACATGTGCCGTCAGAAGAAGTGAGACCTCACATGTGCTGTCAGAAGGAGTGAGACATCGCATGTGCAGTCAGATGGAGTGAGACCTCACATGTGCCGTCAGATTGAGTGAGACCTAACATGTGCAGTCAGAAGGAGTGAGACCTCACATGTGCAGTCAGATTGGATGAGACCTCACATGTGCAGTCTGACGGAGTGAGTAATCACATGTGTCGTCAGACGGTGTGAGACCTCACATGTGCCGTCAGATGGAGTGAGATATCACATGTGCAGTCAGAAGGAGTGAGACCTCACATGTGCATTCAGATGGAGTGAGATCTCACATGTGTAGTCAGACTGAGTGAGACCTCACATGCGCAGTCAGACGGAGTGAAACATCACATGGGAAGTCAGACGGAGTGAGACCTCACATGCGCAGTCAGACGGAGTGAAACATCACATGAGTAATCAGACGGAGTGAGACCTCACTTGTGCAGTCAGATGAAGTGATATCTCACATGTCCCATCAGACGATGTGAGACATCATATGTACAGTTAGACGGAGTGAGACATCACAGTTGACGTCAGAAGGAGTGAGTCCTCACATGTGCAGTCAGAAGGAGTGAGACATCACATGTGCAGTCAGAAGGAGTGGGACCTCACATGTGCATTCAGACGGAGTGAGATCTCACATGTGCCTTCAGACGGAGTGAGACCTCACATGTGCCGTCAGATGGAGTGAGACCTCACATATGCATTCAGACAGAGTGAAGCCTCACATGTGCAGTCAGAAGGAGTGAGACCTCACAGGTGCAGTCAGACGGAGTGAGATCTCACATGTGTAATCAGACGGAGTGAGACCTCACATGTGCAGTTAGACGGAATAAGGCCTCAAATGTGCAGTCAGATGACGTGAGACCTCACATGTGCGGTTAGACGGAGTGAGGCATCACATGTGCCATCAGAAGGAGTGCAACCTCACATGTGCCGTCAGACGGAGTGAGACCGCACATGTGCCGTGAGATGGAGTGAGATCTCACATGTGCAGCCAGAAGGAGTGAGACCTCACATGTGCAGTCAGACGGAGTGAGAACTCACATGTGCCGTCAGATGGAGTGAGACCTCACATGTGCAGTCAGAAGGAGTGAGACCTCACATGTGCAATCAGACGGAGTGAGAACTCACATGTGCCGTCAGACGGAGTGAGACCTCACATGTGCAGTCAGAAGGACTGAGACAACACATTTGCAGTCAGACGGAGTGAGATCTCACATGTGTAATCAGACGGAGTGAGACCTCACACGTGCAGTCAGACGACGTGAGTTCTCACATGTGCAGTTAGACGGAGTGAGACCACACATGTGCAGTCAGACGGAGTGAGACCTCACATGTGCAGTCAGATGGAATGAGAGATCACATGTGCAGTCAGACGGAGTGAGAACTCACATGTGTAATCCGACGGAGTGAGACCTCACATGTGCAGTCAGACGGAGTGAGACCTCACATGTGCAGTCAGAAGGAGTGAGACCTCACATATGCAGTCAGACGGAGTGTGACCCCAGAGGTGCACTCAGAAAGGTTGAGACCTCACATGTGCCGTCAGAAAGAGTGAGAGCTCGGATGTGCAGTCAGACGGAGTGAGAACTCACTTGTGCCGTCAGGAGGAGTGAATCCTCACATGTGCAGTCAGACGGGGTGAGGCCTCACATGTGCAGTCAGATCGAGTGAGACCTCACATGTGGAGTCAGACGGAGAGAGACATCACATGTGCCGTCAGAAGGAGTGAGACATCAAATGTGCAGTCAGAAGGAGTGAGACCTCACTTGTGCAGTCAGACGAAGTGATATCTCACATGTCCCATCCGACGATGTGAGACCTCACATGTACAGTTAGACAGAGTGAGACATCACATGTGATGTCAGAAGGAGTGAGACCTCACATGTGCAGTCAGAAGGAGTGAGACCTCACATGTGCAGTCAGAAGGAGTGAGACCTCACATGTGCAGTCAGATGGAGTGAGACCTCATATGTGCAGTCAGAAGGAGTGAGACCTCACATGTGCAGTCGGAATGAGTGAGTCCTCACATGTGCTGTCAGAAGGAGTGAGACATCACATGTGCAGTCAGAAGGAGTGAGACCTCACATGTGCATTCAGACGGAGTAAAATCTCACATGTGCCTTCAGACGGAGTGAGACCTCACATGTGCCGTCAGATGGAGTGAGACCTCACATATGCAGTCAGACGGAGTGTGACATCAGAGGTGCAGTCAGAAAGGTTGAGACATCACATGTGCCGTCAGAAGGAGTGAGAGCTCACTTGTGCAGTCAGACGCAGTGAGAACTTACATGTACATTCAGACAGAGTGAGACATCACAAGTCAGTCTGACTGAGTGAGACCTCACATATGCAGTCAAAAGGAGTGAGACCTCACATGAGTAGTCAGAATGAGTGAGACCTCACATGTGCCGTCAGATGGAGTGAGGTCTCACATGTGCAGTCAGAAGGAGTGAGACCTCACATGTGCAGTCAGACGGAGTGAAGCCTCACATGTGCATTCAGAACGAGTGAGACCTCACATGTGCAGTCAGACGGAGTGAGACCTCACATGTGACTTCAGAAAGAGTGAGATCTCTTATGTGCAGTCAGAAGGAGTGAGAACTTAAATGTGCAGTCAGATGGAGTGGGAACTCACATGTGCATTCAGACGGAGTGAGACAACACATGTGCAGTCAGACGACGTGAGACCTCACATGTGCAGTTAGACGGAATCAGACATCACATGTGGCGTCAGAAGGAGTGAAACATCACATGTGCTGTCAGAGGGAGTGAGACCTCACATGTGCAGTCAGAAGGAGTGAGACATCACATGTGCAGTCAGACGGAGTGAGATCTCACATGTGTAATCAGACGGAGTGAGGCCTCACATGTGCCGTCAGATGGAGTGAGATCTCACATATGCAGTCAGATGGAGTGAGAACTCACATGTACAGTCAGACAGAGTGAGACCTCACAAGTGAGTCTGACGGAGTGAGACCTCACATTTGCAGTCAGAAGGAGTGAGACATCACATGTGCAGTAAAAGGAGTGAGACCTCACATGTGCCGTCAGATGGAGTGAGACCTCACATGTGCAGTCAGAAGGAGTGAGACCTCACATGTGCAGTCAGACGGAGTGAGAACTCACATGTGCCGTCAGATGGAGTGAGACCTCACATGTGCAGTCAGAAGGAGTGAGACCTCACATGTGCAATCAGACGGAGTGAGAACTCACATGTGCCGTCAGACGGAGTGAGACCTCACATGTGCAGTCAGAAGGACTGAGACAACACATTTGCAGTCAGACGGAGTGAGATCTCACATGTGTAATCAGACGGATTGAGACCTCACACGTGCAGTCAGACGACATGAGTTCTCACATGTGCAGTTAGACAGAGTGAGACCACACATGTGCAGTCAGACGGAGTGAGACCTCACATGTGCAGTCAGATGGAATGAGAGATCACATGTGCAGTCAGATGGAGTGAGAACTCACATGTGTAATCCGACGGAGTGAGACCTCACATGTGCAGTCAGATGGAGTGAGACCTCACATGTGCAGTCAGATGGAGTGAGACCTCATATGTGCAGTCAGAAGGAGTGAGACCTCACATGTGCAGTCGGAATGAGTGAGTCCTCACATGTGCTGTCAGAAGGAGTGAGACATCACATGTGCAGTCAGAAGGAGTGAGACCTCACATGTGCATTCAGACGGAGTAAAATCTCACATGTGCCTTCAGACGGAGTGAGACCTCACATGTGCCGTCAGATGGAGTGAGACCTCACATATGCAGTCAGACGGAGTGTGACATCAGAGGTGCAGTCAGAAAGGTTGAGACATCACATGTGCCGTCAGAAGGAGTGAGAGCTCACTTGTGCAGTCAGACGCAGTGAGAACTTACATGTACATTCAGACAGAGTGAGACATCACAAGTCAGTCTGACTGAGTGAGACCTCACATATGCAGTCAAAAGGAGTGAGACCTCACATGAGTAGTCAGAATGAGTGAGACCTCACATGTGCCGTCAGATGGAGTGAGGTCTCACATGTGCAGTCAGAAGAAGTGAGACCTCACATGTGCAGTCAGACGGAGTGAAGCCTCACATGTGACTTCAGAAAGAGTGAGATCTCTTATGTGCAGTCAGAAGGAGTGAGAACTTAAATGTGCAGTCAGATGGAGTGGGAACTCACATGTGCATTCAGACGGAGTGAGACAACACATGTGCAGTCAGACGACGTGAGACCTCACATGTGCAGTTAGACGGAATCAGACATCACATGTGGCGTCAGAAGGAGTGAAACATCACATGTGCTGTCAGAGGGAGTGAGACCTCACATGTGCAGTCAGAAGGAGTGAGACATCACATGTGCAGTCAGACGGAGTGAGATCTCACATGTGTAATCAGACGGAGTGAGACCTCACATGTGCCGTCAGATGGAGTGAGATCTCACATATGCAGTCAGACGGAGTGAGAACTCACATGTACAGTCAGACAGAGTGAGACCTCACAAGTGAGTCTGACGGAGTGAGACCTCACATTTGCAGTCAGAAGGAGTGAGACATCACATGTGCAGTAAAAGGAGTGAGACCTCACATGTGCCGTCAGATGGAGTGAGACCTCACATGTGCAGTCAGAAGGAGTGAGACCTCACATGTGCAGTCAGACGGAGTGAGAACTCACATGTGTAATCCGACGGAGTGAGACCTCACATGTGCAGTCAGACGGAGTGAGACCTCACATGTGCAGTCAGAAGGAGTGAGACCTCACATATGCAGTCAGACGGAGTGTGACCGCAGAGGTGCACTCAGAAAGGTTGAGACCTCACATGTGCCGTCAGAAAGAGTGAGAGCTCGGATGTGCAGTCAGACGGAGTGAGAACTCACTTGTGCCGTCAGGAGGAGTGAATCCTCACATGTGCAGTCAGACGGAGTGAGGCCTCACATGTGCAGTCAGATCGAGTGAGACCTCACATGTGGAGTCAGACGGAGAGAGACATGACATGTGCCGTCAGAAGGAGTGAGACATCAAATGTGCAGTCAGAAGGAGTGAGACCTCACTTGTGCAGTCAGACGAAGTGATATCTCACATGTCCCATCCGACGATGTGAGACCTCACATGTACAGTTAGACAGAGTGAGACATCACATGTGATGTCAGAAGGAGTGAGACCTCACATGTGCAGTCAGAAGGAGTGAGACCTCACATGTGCAGTCAGATGGAGTGAGACCTCATATGTGCAGTCAGAAGGAGTGAGACCTCACATGTGCAGTCGGAATGAGTAAGTCCTCACATGTGCTGTCAGAAGGAGTGAGACATCACATGTGCAGTCAGAAGGAGTGAGTCCTCACATGTGCATTCAGACGGAGTAAAATCTCACATGTGCCTTCAGACGGAGTGAGACCTCACATGTGCCGTCAGATGGAGTGAGACCTCACATATGCAGTCAGACAGAGTGTGACATCAGAGGTGCAGTCAGAAAGGTTGAGACATCACATGTGCCGTCAGAAGGAGTGAGAGCTCACTTGTGCAGTCAGACGCAGTGAGAACTTACATGTACATTCAGACAGAGTGAGACATCACAAGTCAGTCTGACTGAGTGAGACCTCACATATGCAGTCAAAAGGAGTGAGACCTCACATGAGTAGTCAGAATGAGTGAGACCTCACATGTGCCGTCAGATGGAGTGAGGTCTCACATGTGCAGTCAGAAGGAGTGAAACATCACATGGGAAGTCAGACGGAGTGAGACCTCACATGCGCAGTCAGACGGAGTGAAACATCACATGAGTAATCAGACGGAGTGAGACCTCACTTGTGCAGTCAGATGAAGTGATATCTCACATGTCCCATCAGACGATGTGAGACATCATATGTACAGTTAGACGGAGTGAGACATCACAGTTGACGTCAGAAGGAGTGAGTCCTCACATGTGCAGTCAGAAGGAGTGAGACATCACATGTGCAGTCAGAAGGAGTGGGACCTCACATGTGCATTCAGACGGAGTGAGATCTCACATGTGCCTTCAGACGGAGTGAGACCTCACATGTGCCGTCAGATGGAGTGAGACCTCACATATGCATTCAGACAGAGTGAAGCCTCACATGTGCAGTCAGAAGGAGTGAGACCTCACAGGTGCAGTCAGACGGAGTGAGATCTCACATGTGTAATCAGACGGAGTGAGACCTCACATGTGCAGTTAGACGGAATAAGGCCTCAAATGTGCAGTCAGATGACGTGAGACCTCACATGTGCGGTTAGACGGAGTGAGGCATCACATGTGCCATCAGAAGGAGTGCAACCTCACATGTGCCGTCAGACGGAGTGAGACCGCACATGTGCCGTGAGATGGAGTGAGATCTCACATGTGCAGCCAGAAGGAGTGAGACCTCACATGTGCAGTCAGACGGAGTGAGAACTCACATGTGCCGTCAGATGGAGTGAGACCTCACATGTGCAGTCAGAAGGAGTGAGACCTCACATGTGCAATCAGACGGAGTGAGAACTCACATGTGCCGTCAGACGGAGTGAGACCTCACATGTGCAGTCAGAAGGACTGAGACAACACATTTGCAGTCAGACGGAGTGAGATCTCACATGTGTAATCAGACGGAGTGAGACCTCACACGTGCAGTCAGACGACGTGAGTTCTCACATGTGCAGTTAGACGGAGTGAGACCACACATGTGCAGTCAGACGGAGTGAGACCTCACATGTGCAGTCAGATGGAATGAGAGATCACATGTGCAGTCAGACGGAGTGAGAACTCACATGTGTAATCCGACGGAGTGAGACCTCACATGTGCAGTCAGACGGAGTGAGACCTCACATGTGCAGTCAGAAGGAGTGAGACCTCACATATGCAGTCAGACGGAGTGTGACCCCAGAGGTGCACTCAGAAAGGTTGAGACCTCACATGTGCCGTCAGAAAGAGTGAGAGCTCGGATGTGCAGTCAGACGGAGTGAGAACTCACTTGTGCCGTCAGGAGGAGTGAATCCTCACATGTGCAGTCAGACGGGGTGAGGCCTCACATGTGCAGTCAGATCGAGTGAGACCTCACATGTGGAGTCAGACGGAGAGAGACATCACATGTGCCGTCAGAAGGAGTGAGACATCAAATGTGCAGTCAGAAGGAGTGAGACCTCACTTGTGCAGTCAGACGAAGTGATATCTCACATGTCCCATCCGACGATGTGAGACCTCACATGTACAGTTAGACAGAGTGAGACATCACATGTGATGTCAGAAGGAGTGAGACCTCACATGTGCAGTCAGAAGGAGTGAGACCTCACATGTGCAGTCAGAAGGAGTGAGACCTCACATGTGCAGTCAGATGGAGTGAGACCTCATATGTGCAGTCAGAAGGAGTGAGACCTCACATGTGCAGTCGGAATGAGTGAGTCCTCACATGTGCTGTCAGAAGGAGTGAGACATCACATGTGCAGTCAGAAGGAGTGAGACCTCACATGTGCATTCAGACGGAGTAAAATCTCACATGTGCCTTCAGACGGAGTGAGACCTCACATGTGCCGTCAGATGGAGTGAGACCTCACATATGCAGTCAGACGGAGTGTGACATCAGAGGTGCAGTCAGAAAGGTTGAGACATCACATGTGCCGTCAGAAGGAGTGAGAGCTCACTTGTGCAGTCAGACGCAGTGAGAACTTACATGTACATTCAGACAGAGTGAGACATCACAAGTCAGTCTGACTGAGTGAGACCTCACATATGCAGTCAAAAGGAGTGAGACCTCACATGAGTAGTCAGAATGAGTGAGACCTCACATGTGCCGTCAGATGGAGTGAGGTCTCACATGTGCAGTCAGAAGGAGTGAGACCTCACATGTGCAGTCAGACGGAGTGAAGCCTCACATGTGCATTCAGAACGAGTGAGACCTCACATGTGCAGTCAGACGGAGTGAGACCTCACATGTGACTTCAGAAAGAGTGAGATCTCTTATGTGCAGTCAGAAGGAGTGAGAACTTAAATGTGCAGTCAGATGGAGTGGGAACTCACATGTGCATTCAGACGGAGTGAGACAACACATGTGCAGTCAGACGACGTGAGACCTCACATGTGCAGTTAGACGGAATCAGACATCACATGTGGCGTCAGAAGGAGTGAAACATCACATGTGCTGTCAGAGGGAGTGAGACCTCACATGTGCAGTCAGAAGGAGTGAGACATCACATGTGCAGTCAGACGGAGTGAGATCTCACATGTGTAATCAGACGGAGTGAGGCCTCACATGTGCCGTCAGATGGAGTGAGATCTCACATATGCAGTCAGATGGAGTGAGAACTCACATGTACAGTCAGACAGAGTGAGACCTCACAAGTGAGTCTGACGGAGTGAGACCTCACATTTGCAGTCAGAAGGAGTGAGACATCACATGTGCAGTAAAAGGAGTGAGACCTCACATGTGCCGTCAGATGGAGTGAGACCTCACATGTGCAGTCAGAAGGAGTGAGACCTCACATGTGCAGTCAGACGGAGTGAGAACTCACATGTGCCGTCAGATGGAGTGAGACCTCACATGTGCAGTCAGAAGGAGTGAGACCTCACATGTGCAATCAGACGGAGTGAGAACTCACATGTGCCGTCAGACGGAGTGAGACCTCACATGTGCAGTCAGAAGGACTGAGACAACACATTTGCAGTCAGACGGAGTGAGATCTCACATGTGTAATCAGACGGATTGAGACCTCACACGTGCAGTCAGACGACATGAGTTCTCACATGTGCAGTTAGACAGAGTGAGACCACACATGTGCAGTCAGACGGAGTGAGACCTCACATGTGCAGTCAGATGGAATGAGAGATCACATGTGCAGTCAGATGGAGTGAGAACTCACATGTGTAATCCGACGGAGTGAGACCTCACATGTGCAGTCAGATGGAGTGAGACCTCACATGTGCAGTCAGATGGAGTGAGACCTCATATGTGCAGTCAGAAGGAGTGAGACCTCACATGTGCAGTCGGAATGAGTGAGTCCTCACATGTGCTGTCAGAAGGAGTGAGACATCACATGTGCAGTCAGAAGGAGTGAGACCTCACATGTGCATTCAGACGGAGTAAAATCTCACATGTGCCTTCAGACGGAGTGAGACCTCACATGTGCCGTCAGATGGAGTGAGACCTCACATATGCAGTCAGACGGAGTGTGACATCAGAGGTGCAGTCAGAAAGGTTGAGACATCACATGTGCCGTCAGAAGGAGTGAGAGCTCACTTGTGCAGTCAGACGCAGTGAGAACTTACATGTACATTCAGACAGAGTGAGACATCACAAGTCAGTCTGACTGAGTGAGACCTCACATATGCAGTCAAAAGGAGTGAGACCTCACATGAGTAGTCAGAATGAGTGAGACCTCACATGTGCCGTCAGATGGAGTGAGGTCTCACATGTGCAGTCAGAAGAAGTGAGACCTCACATGTGCAGTCAGACGGAGTGAAGCCTCACATGTGACTTCAGAAAGAGTGAGATCTCTTATGTGCAGTCAGAAGGAGTGAGAACTTAAATGTGCAGTCAGATGGAGTGGGAACTCACATGTGCATTCAGACGGAGTGAGACAACACATGTGCAGTCAGACGACGTGAGACCTCACATGTGCAGTTAGACGGAATCAGACATCACATGTGGCGTCAGAAGGAGTGAAACATCACATGTGCTGTCAGAGGGAGTGAGACCTCACATGTGCAGTCAGAAGGAGTGAGACATCACATGTGCAGTCAGACGGAGTGAGATCTCACATGTGTAATCAGACGGAGTGAGACCTCACATGTGCCGTCAGATGGAGTGAGATCTCACATATGCAGTCAGACGGAGTGAGAACTCACATGTACAGTCAGACAGAGTGAGACCTCACAAGTGAGTCTGACGGAGTGAGACCTCACATTTGCAGTCAGAAGGAGTGAGACATCACATGTGCAGTAAAAGGAGTGAGACCTCACATGTGCCGTCAGATGGAGTGAGACCTCACATGTGCAGTCAGAAGGAGTGAGACCTCACATGTGCAGTCAGACGGAGTGAGAACTCACATGTGTAATCCGACGGAGTGAGACCTCACATGTGCAGTCAGACGGAGTGAGACCTCACATGTGCAGTCAGAAGGAGTGAGACCTCACATATGCAGTCAGACGGAGTGTGACCGCAGAGGTGCACTCAGAAAGGTTGAGACCTCACATGTGCCGTCAGAAAGAGTGAGAGCTCGGATGTGCAGTCAGACGGAG
This sequence comes from Somniosus microcephalus, assembly GCF_052327205.1. Lineage (NCBI taxonomy): Eukaryota > Metazoa > Chordata > Chondrichthyes > Squaliformes > Somniosidae > Somniosus > Somniosus microcephalus. Next base: position 144,053,298 of record NC_140988.1, on the reverse strand, counting down.
TGAGAACTCACTTGTGCCGTCAGGAGGAGTGAATCCTCACATGTGCAGTCAGACGGAGTGAGGCCTCACATGTGCAGTCAGATCGAGTGAGACCTCACATGTGGAGTCAGACGGAGAGAGACATGACATGTGCCGTCAGAAGGAGTGAGACATCAAATGTGCAGTCAGAAGGAGTGAGACCTCACTTGTGCAGTCAGACGAAGTGATATCTCACATGTCCCATCCGACGATGTGAGACCTCACATGTACAGTTAGACAGAGTGAGACATCACATGTGATGTCAGAAGGAGTGAGACCTCACATGTGCAGTCAGAAGGAGTGAGACCTCACATGTGCAGTCAGATGGAGTGAGACCTCATATGTGCAGTCAGAAGGAGTGAGACCTCACATGTGCAGTCGGAATGAGTAAGTCCTCACATGTGCTGTCAGAAGGAGTGAGACATCACATGTGCAGTCAGAAGGAGTGAGTCCTCACATGTGCATTCAGACGGAGTAAAATCTCACATGTGCCTTCAGACGGAGTGAGACCTCACATGTGCCGTCAGATGGAGTGAGACCTCACATATGCAGTCAGACAGAGTGTGACATCAGAGGTGCAGTCAGAAAGGTTGAGACATCACATGTGCCGTCAGAAGGAGTGAGAGCTCACTTGTGCAGTCAGACGCAGTGAGAACTTACATGTACATTCAGACAGAGTGAGACATCACAAGTCAGTCTGACTGAGTGAGACCTCACATATGCAGTCAAAAGGAGTGAGACCTCACATGAGTAGTCAGAATGAGTGAGACCTCACATGTGCCGTCAGATGGAGTGAGGTCTCACATGTGCAGTCAGAAGGAGTGAGACCTCACATGTACAGTCAGACGGAGTGAAGCCTCACATGTGCATTCAGAACGAGTGAGACCTCACATGTGCAGTCAGACGGAGTGAGACCTCACATGTGACTTCAGAAAGAGTGAGATCTCTTATGTGCAGTCAGAAGGAGTGAGAACTTAAATGTGCAGTCAGATGGAGTGGGAACTCACATGTGCATTCAGACGGAGTGAGACAACACATGTGCAGTCAGACGACGTGAGACCTCACATGTGCAGTTAGACAGAATCAGACATCACATGTGGCGTCAGAAGGAGTGAAACATCACATGTGCTGTCAGAGGGAGTGAGACCTCACATGTGCAGTCAGAAGGAGTGAGACATCACATGTGCAGTCAGACGGAGTGAGATCTCACATGTGTAATCAGACGGAGTGAGACCTCACATGTGCCGTCAGATGGAGTGAGATCTCACATATGCAGTCAGACGGAGTGAGAACTCACATGTACAGTCAGACAGAGTGAGACCTCACAAGTGAGTCTGACGGAGTGAGACCTCACATTTGCAGTCAGAAGGAGTGAGACATCACATGTGCAGTAAAAGGAGTGAGACCTCACATGTGCCGTCAGATGGAGTGAGACCTCACATGTGCAGTCAGAAGGAGTGAGACCTCACATATGCAGTCAGACGGAGTGTGACCCCAGAGGTGCACTCAGAAAGGTTGAGACCTCACATGTGCCGTCAGAAAGAGTGAGAGCTCGGATGTGCAGTCAGACGGAGTGAGAACTCACTTGTGCCGTCAGGAGGAGTGAATCCTCACATGTGCAGTCAGACGGAGTGAGGCCTCACATGTGCAGTCAGATCGAGTGAGACCTCACATGTGGAGTCAGACGGAGAGAGACATGACATGTGCCGTCAGAAGGAGTGAGACATCAAATGTGCAGTCAGAAGGAGTGAGACCTCACTTGTGCAGTCAGACGAAGTGATATCTCACATGTCCCATCCGACGATGTGAGACCTCACATGTACAGTTAGACAGAGTGAGACATCACATGTGATGTCAGAAGGAGTGAGACCTCACATGTGCAGTCAGAAGGAGTGAGACCTCACATGTGCAGTCAGAAGGAGTGAGACCTCACATGTGCAGTCAGATGGAGTGAGACCTCATATGTGCAGTCAGAAGGAGTGAGACCTCACATGTGCAGTCGGAATGAGTAAGTCCTCACATGTGCTGTCAGAAGGAGTGAGACATCACATGTGCAGTCAGAAGGAGTGAGTCCTCACATGTGCATTCAGACGGAGTAAAATCTCACATGTGCCTTCAGACGGAGTGAGACCTCACATGTGCCGTCAGATGGAGTGAGACCTCACATATGCAGTCAGACAGAGTGTGACATCAGAGGTGCAGTCAGAAAGGTTGAGACATCACATGTGCCGTCAGAAGGAGTGAGAGCTCACTTGTGCAGTCAGACGCAGTGAGAACTTACATGTACATTCAGACAGAGTGAGACATCACAAGTCAGTCTGACTGAGTGAGACCTCACATATGCAGTCAAAAGGAGTGAGACCTCACATGAGTAGTCAGAATGAGTGAGACCTCACATGTGCCGTCAGATGGAGTGAGGTCTCACATGTGCAGTCAGAAGGAGTGAGACCTCACATGTACAGTCAGACGGAGTGAAGCCTCACATGTGCATTCAGAACGAGTGAGACCTCACATGTGCAGTCAGACGGAGTGAGACCTCACATGTGACTTCAGAAAGAGTGAGATCTCTTATGTGCAGTCAGAAGGAGTGAGAACTTAAATGTGCAGTCAGATGGAGTGGGAACTCACATGTGCATTCAGACGGAGTGAGACAACACATGTGCAGTCAGACGACGTGAGACCTCACATGTGCAGTTAGACAGAATCAGACATCACATGTGGCGTCAGAAGGAGTGAAACATCACATGTGCTGTCAGAGGGAGTGAGACCTCACATGTGCAGTCAGAAGGAGTGAGACATCACATGTGCAGTCAGACGGAGTGAGATCTCACATGTGTAATCAGACGGAGTGAGACCTCACATGTGCCGTCAGATGGAGTGAGATCTCACATATGCAGTCAGACGGAGTGAGAACTCACATGTACAGTCAGACAGAGTGAGACCTCACAAGTGAGTCTGACGGAGTGAGACCTCACATTTGCAGTCAGAAGGAGTGAGACATCACATGTGCAGTAAAAGGAGTGAGACCTCACATGTGCCGTCAGATGGAGTGAGACCTCACATGTGCAGTCAGAAGGAGTGAGACCTCACATATGCAGTCAGACGGAGTGTGACCCCAGAGGTGCACTCAGAAAGGTTGAGACCTCACATGTGCCGTCAGAAAGAGTGAGAGCTCGGATGTGCAGTCAGACGGAGTGAGAACTCACTTGTGCCGTCAGGAGGAGTGAATCCTCACATGTGCAGTCAGACGGAGTGAGGCCTCACATGTGCAGTCAGATCGAGTGAGACCTCACATGTGGAGTCAGACGGAGAGAGACATGACATGTGCCGTCAGAAGGAGTGAGACATCAAATGTGCAGTCAGAAGGAGTGAGACCTCACTTGTGCAGTCAGACGAAGTGATATCTCACATGTCCCATCCGACGATGTGAGACCTCACATGTACAGTTAGACAGAGTGAGACATCACATGTGATGTCAGAAGGAGTGAGACCTCACATGTGCAGTCAGAAGGAGTGAGACCTCACATGTGCAGTCAGAAGGAGTGAGACCTCACATGTGCAGTCAGATGGAGTGAGACCTCATATGTGCAGTCAGAAGGAGTGAGACCTCACATGTGCAGTCGGAATGAGTAAGTCCTCACATGTGCTGTCAGAAGGAGTGAGACATCACATGTGCAGTCAGAAGGAGTGAGTCCTCACATGTGCATTCAGACGGAGTAAAATCTCACATGTGCCTTCAGACGGAGTGAGACCTCACATGTGCCGTCAGATGGAGTGAGACCTCACATATGCAGTCAGACGGAGTGTGACATCAGAGGTGCAGTCAGAAAGGTTGAGACATCACATGTGCCGTCAGAAGGAGTGAGAGCTCACTTGTGCAGTCAGACGCAGTGAGAACTTACATGTACATTCAGACAGAGTGAGACATCACAAGTCAGTCTGACTGAGTGAGACCTCACATATGCAGTCAAAAGGAGTGAGACCTCACATGAGTAGTCAGAATGAGTGAGACCTCACATGTGCCGTCAGATGGAGTGAGGTCTCACATGTGCAGTCAGAAGGAGTGAGACCTCACATGTACAGTCAGACGGAGTGAAGCCTCACATGTGCATTCAGAACGAGTGAGACCTCACATGTGCAGTCAGACGGAGTGAGACCTCACATGTGACTTCAGAAAGAGTGAGATCTCTTATGTGCAGTCAGAAGGAGTGAGAACTTAAATGTGCAGTCAGATGGAGTGGGAACTCACATGTGCATTCAGACGGAGTGAGACAACACATGTGCAGTCAGACGACGTGAGACCTCACATGTGCAGTTAGACGGAATCAGACATCACATGTGGCGTCAGAAGGAGTGAAACATCACATGTGCTGTCAGAGGGAGTGAGACCTCACATGTGCAGTCAGAAGGAGTGAGACATCACATGTGCAGTCAGACGGAGTGAGATCTCACATGTGTAATCAGACGGAGTGAGACCTCACATGTGCCGTCAGATGGAGTGAGATCTCACATATGCAGTCAGACGGAGTGAGAACTCACATGTACAGTCAGACAGAGTGAGACCTCACAAGTGAGTCTGACGGAGTGAGACCTCACATTTGCAGTCAGAAGGAGTGAGACATCACATGTGCAGTAAAAGGAGTGAGACCTCACATGTGCCGTCAGATGGAGTGAGACCTCACATGTGCAGTCAGAAGGAGTGAGACCTCACATGTGCAGTCAGACGGAGTGAGAACTCACATGTGCCGTCAGATGGAGTGAGACCTCACATGTGCAGTCAGAAGGAGTGAGACCTCACATGTGCAATCAGACGGAGTGAGAACTCACATGTGCCGTCAGACGGAGTGAGACCTCACATGTGCAGTCAGAAGGACTGAGACAACACATTTGCAGTCAGACGGAGTGAGATCTCACATGTGTAATCAGACGGAGTGAGACCTCACACGTGCAGTCAGACGACATGAGTTCTCACATGTGCAGTTAGACAGAGTGAGACCACACATGTGCAGTCAGACGGAGTGAGACCTCACATGTGCAGTCAGATGGAATGAGAGATCACATGTGCAGTCAGATGGAGTGAGAACTCACATGTGTAATCCGACGGAGTGAGACCTCACATGTGCAGTCAGATGGAGTGAGACCTCATATGTGCAGTCAGAAGGAGTGAGACCTCACATGTGCAGTCGGAATGAGTGAGTCCTCACATGTGCTGTCAGAAGGAGTGAGACATCACATGTGCAGTCAGAAGGAGTGAGACCTCACATGTGCATTCAGACGGAGTAAAATCTCACATGTGCCTTCAGACGGAGTGAGACCTCACATGAGTAGTCAGAATGAGTGAGACCTCACATGTGCCGTCAGATGGAGTGAGGTCTCACATGTGCAGTCAGAAGGAGTGAGACCTCACATGTGCAGTCAGACGGAGTGAAGCCTCACATGTGCATTCAGAACGAGTGAGACCTCACATGTGCAGTCAGACGGAGTGAGACCTCACATGTGACTTCAGAAAGAGTGAGATCTCTTATGTGCAGTCAGAAGGAGTGAGAACTTAAATGTGCAGTCAGATGGAGTGGGAACTCACATGTGCATTCAGACGGAGTGAGACAACACATGTGCAGTCAGACGACGTGAGACCTCACATGTGCAGTTAGACGGAATCAGACATCACATGTGGCGTCAGAAGGAGTGAAACATCACATGTGCCGTCAGAGGGAGTGAGACCTCACATATGCAGTCAGACGGAGTGAGACATCACATGTGCAGTCAGATGGAGTGAGATCTCACATATGCAGTCAGACGGAGTGAGAACTCACATGTACAGTCAGACAGAGTGAGACCTCACAAGTGAGTCTGACGGAGTGAGACCTCACATTTGCAGTCAGAAGGAGTGAGACATCACATGTGCAGTAAAAGGAGTGAGACCTCACATGTGCCGTCAGATGGAGTGAGACCTCGCATGTGCAGTCAGAAGGAGTGAGACCTCACATGTGCAGTCAGACGGAGTGAGAACTCACATGTGCCGTCAGATGGAGTGAGACCTCACATGTGCCGTCAGATGGAGTGAGACCTCACATGTGCAGTCAGAAGGACTGAGACAACACATTTGCAGTCAGACGGAGTGAGATCTCACATGTGTAATCAGACGGAGTGAGACCTCACACGTGCAGTCAGACGACATGAGTTCTCACATGTGCAGTTAGACAGAGTGAGACCACACATGTGCAGTCAGACGGAGTGAGACCTCACATGTGCAGTCAGATGGAATGAGAGATCACATGTGCAGTCAGATGGAGTGAGAACTCACATGTGTAATCCGACGGAGTGAGACCTCACATGTGCAGTCAGACGGAGTGAGACCTCACATGTGCAGTCAGAAGGAATGAGACCTCACATATGCAGTCAGACGGAGTATGACCCCAGAGGTGCACTCAGAAAGGATGAGACCTCACATGTGCCGTCAGAAAGAGTGAGAGCTCGGATGTGCAGTCAGACGGAGTGAGACCTCACATGTGCACAGAAGGAGTTAGACCTTAATTATGCAGTCAGATGGAGTGGGAACTCACATGAGCAATCGGACGGAGTGAGAACACACATGTGCCGTCAGACGGAGTGAGAACACACATGTGCCGTCAGACGGAGTGAGACCTCACATGTGCAGTCAGAAGGAGTGAGACCTCACACGTGCAGTCAGAAGGAGTGAGATCTCACATGTGCAGTCAGACGAAGTGATATCTCACATGTGCCGTCAGTCGATGTGAGACCTCACATGTACAGTTTGACGGAGTGAGACATCACATGTGACGTCAGAAGGAGTGAGACCTCACATGTGCAGTCAGAAGGAGTGAAACCTCACGTGTGCCATCAGACGGAGTGAAACCTCACATGTGTCGTCAGATGGAGTGAGACCTCACATGTGCAGTCAGAAGGAGTGAGACCTCACATGTGCAGTCAGACGGAGTGAGACATCACATGTGCAGTCAGACGGAGTGAGAACTCACATGTGTAATCAGACGGAGTGAGACCTCAAGTGTGCAGTCACACGGAGTGAGACCTCACATATCAGTCTGAAGGAGTGAGACCTCACATGTGCAGTCAGATGGAGTAAGACCTCACATGTGCCGTCAGAAGCAGTGAGCACTCACATGTGCAGTCAGGAGGAGTGAGATCTCACATGTGCCGTCACACAGAGTGAGAACTCACATGGGCAGTCAGACGGGTTTAGACAGCACATGTGCAATAAGAAGGAGTGAGACCTCACATGTGCAGTCAGACGGAGTGAGACCTCACATGTGTAGTCAGAAGGAGTGAGACCTCACATCTGCAGTCCGACGGAATGAAAGATCACATGTGCAGTCAGAAGGAGTGAGATCTCACCTGTACAGTCAGACGGAGTGAGACCTCACATGTACAGTCAGACAGAGTGAGACCTCACATGTCAGTCTGACTGAGTGAGACATCACATATGCAGTCAGAAGTAGTGAGACCTCACATGTGCAGTCAGAAGGAGTGAGACCTCACATGTGCCGTCACACGGTGTGAGAGCTCATATGTGCCGTTAGATGGAGTGAGAACTCACATGTGCAGTCAGACGGAATGAAGACTCACATGTGCAGTCAGAAGGTGTGAGACCTCACATGTGCAGTCAGACGTAGTGAGACCTTACATGTGACGTCAGAAGGAGCGCGACCTCACATGTGCAGTCAGAAGGAGTGAGACCTCACATGTGCAGTCAGAAGGAGTGAGACCTTAAATGTGCAGTCAGATGGAGAGGGAACTCACAAGTGCAGTCAGACGGAGTGAGACATCACATCTGCAGACAGACGATGTGAGACCTCACATGTGCAGTTAGATGGAGTGAGACATCACATGTGCCATCAGAAGGAGGGAAACCTCACATGTGCCGTCAGACGGCGTGAGACCTCACATGTGCCGTCAGATGGAGTGAGACATCACATGTGCAGTCAGACGGAGTGCGATCTCACATGTGTAGTCAGACAAAGTGAGACATCACATGTGCAATCTGAAGGAGTGAGAACTCACATGTACAGTCGGAGTGAGTGAGAACTCACATGTGCAGTCAGATGGAGTGAGACATCACATCTGCGGTCCGACGGAATGAGTGATCACATCTGCAGTCAGAAGGAGTGAGACCTCACATGTGCAGTCACACGGAGTGAGACCTCACATGTCAGTCTGAAGGAATGAGATCTCAAATGTGCAGTCAGATGAAGTAAGGCCTCACGTGTGCCGTCAGAAGGAGTGAGCACTCACATGTGCAGTTAGGAGGAGTGAGATCTCACATGTGCCGTCAGACAGAGTGAGAACTCACATGGGCAGTCAGGCGGGGTAAGAGAGCACATGTGCCGTAAGAAGGAGTGAGACCTCACATCTGCGGTCCGACGGAATGAGAGATCACATGTGCAGTCAGAAGGAGTGAGACCTCACATGTGCAGTCAGACGAAGTGAGACCTCACATGTACAGTCAGAGAGAGTGAGACCTCACATGTCAGCCTGACAGAGTGAAACCTCACATATGCAGTCAGAAGTAGTGAGACCTCACATGTGCAGTCAGAGGCAGTGAGACCTCACATGTGCAGTCAGACAGAGTGAGACCTCACATGTGCAGTCAGACGGAGTGAAGCCTCACATGTGCAGTCAGAAGGAGTGAGACCTCACATGTGCAGCCAGACGGAGTGAGACCTTACATGTGACGTCAGAAGGAGCGAGACTTCACATGTGCAGTCAGAAGGAGTGAGACCTCACATGTGCAGTCAGACCGAGTGAGACCTTACATGTGACGTCAGAAGGAGCGAGACCTCACATGTGCAGTCAGAAGGAGTGAGACCTCACTTGTGCAGTCAGAAGCAGTGGGACCTTAAATGTGCAGTCAGAAGGAGTGGGACATCACATGTGCAGTCAGACGACGTGAAACCTCACATGTGCAGTTAGACAGAGTGAGACATCACATGTGCCATCAGAAGGAGTGAAACTTCACATGTGCTGTCAGACGGAGTGAGACCTCAAATGTGCCGTCACATGGAGTGAGACTGTAAGGATATCAGCAAATGGTGATGATATTTGTCTGTGTTTGATTACTTATGCCTTACAGCATATTTGTCTGTGTTTTTGATTACTTGTGCCTGACCAGCAGAGGTCATGTGAGAGACAAGCAGTCCAGAGGAGTTTTACTTTCAGTTTCATTCTAGATGCATCGCAGCATAGTGTGTTCTGTAAAAAGCTGTAGAAAGTCTTGAACAAGACTTTAGATTAAACAACATTCTCTTTCAGAAATGAGTCTTTATTGAACACAAAAAGAAATCAAAACATGATGTCAGAAGTGGCTGAAAGAGAAAAAATCTGAAGTTAGCAACTTGATGGGACAGTGAAAGCAGTTGTGGCAAGTAAGCGAAACCAGCTCTCCACATATTAGCAAGCCAGAAGAGAACATCGTTGCTTACCATTAGAGAATAGCTAACGAAGTGAAAAAATGGAAGGTTTACTCCCACCGGCGACGCTTCAATTGACCGGTAATGTGGCTGAAAATTGGAGGAGATTCAAACAACGTGTAGGGTTGTATTTATCAGCAATCGGAGCTGACGATAAAAGTAATAAACAGAAATCGTCCGTGTTTTTACATGTAGTGGGTGATGCAGCGCTGGAGGTATATAATAATTTCATATTTGCCGTTGATGGAGACAAAATGAAGCTAGATAAAATAATGGAACAGTTTGAGGCCTACTGCATACCTAAACGCAACGTGACCTTTGAGAGGCACAAATTTTTCACATGTGCACAGAAAATCGGCAAGACTATTGATCAGTATGTGACTGAACTGAGAAACCGGAGCAAATCGTGTGAATTTGGGGGACTCACAGACTCGCTGATAAAAGACAGACTGGTGTGTGGTATTCCAGATAATGATCTAAGGGAAAGGCTGCTAAGAGAGCAAGATCTAGACCTGGGAAAAGCCATAGCACTGTGTAGGGTTACAGAGACTGTGAGGTTGCAGGCAAAGGAGCTGTTCAGTGACAGTAGCTGCAACGTGGATGCAGTGAGAAAGCACGGATACAAACCGTTTACCAAAAAGAGCGCCAATGTGAAAAAAGAGACGTGGCCAGCAAACGAAAATGAAAGGGACAATCGGAAGTCATGTAGTCGATGCGGTACACAGCATCCACCAAGAAAGTGTCCTGCATATTGTAAAACTTGCTATAGTTGCAACAAGAACAACCATTATGCCTGTTGCTGCAAGAACCAAGTGCAACAAAGCAAGGTCCATGCAGTAGATGCAAGCGACATAGAGGAATTCTATGTAGATGTTGTGTCTGAAAACAAAAGAGAAGAAAGAGACTGGATGTTGACACTAAAAGTGAACGACATACACATTCCATTTAAATTGGATACTGGAGCACAAGTTAATGTGATATCAGAGACCGATTTTAAGAGAATTAGACCAGACCAAAGTTACATGGAATACAAGTGAAAGTGACCGGATACTCAGGTACTGATATACCAGTGAAAGGAAAATGCATTGTCAAAGTAACACACAAGGACAGAGAGCACACGCTAGCATTAATCGTGGTGCCAAAGGATGTGCAAGCCATACTAGGTTTAAAAGCCTGTGAGAGACTGAACCTGGTAAAGAGAGTCCTCGTCGTGGAAAGTGAAAGAGAGACAGTCTATGATGAACTGAATGTTGCGTACACACCGGGTAAGCTGATGTATACAGCAGACACGTTGATGTAAGAAAAAGGAGATTTACCATCAAGTAACTTTAAAGTAAGCTTTAAGTAACTTATAAACACACTATATACAAGAGAGGTCTTTACCATGCCTCTGGTAGAAGCCTCTTACAATACTGAACAGACCAGTATTTATACCAGTCCAACAGGAAGTGACATATGACAGGAAGTGAGGTATGTACACAGTTCATAGTTCATAGTTCATAGTTCACAGGAAGTGATGACATAACTTCCCGGATGTTATCATTTTTATCACATTCTTCCCTCCTGCAGGATTAGGAGGCTGTGGTCTACCTTTTGGTCCGCAGCCGCCGAACAAGGAAGAGTCGCACCCGTTTGGTTTCCCGTCGTAGAGGGTCGCTGGTCCGCTTACATGCGATTGGCCATTGGTCAGAGTCTGTGTGGCCTGGATTGCCCTGTGAAGGGTCGGGGAGATCATGGCTTCGAGTACGAGCCCCAATAGGTTCAAAGTCGGACTGCCTCTGTTCAGAGGGAGGTGCAGAGCTGGTCTGTGGTGGATCAGTACTTTCATGCGCGGTACTGGGAGGGTCGCAACCTTGAGCACGGGGTTCTACCGGCACCAAGCTAGTTGGTGTCCGATCAGGATCCTGGAGAGGGGTACCCGATAGGTCCCAAGAGTTTCCTGGTGAAATGCCATCACCCGATGTCCCACTAGGTCCTGGTGGGCAGGGAGCCAGATCCCGTAATGATACGGTAGATTCTCGGCCGTCGGAATATCGTATGTTTGCATAGGTGGGGTTGGCATCGGTTAGTTCGACCTCGTCTACAAGAGGGTCATTTTTAGACGTCCGAACGTATCTTCGGAGTAATACAGGTCCAGGAGTAGTTAGCCATGACGGGAGTGATGTCCCATGAGATGAGCGACGCTGGAATCCAAAGAACCGCTCATGAGGTGTAGTATTTGTGGCTGTAGAAAGCAGGGACCGTATAGAGTGCAATGCATCCGGAAGCACTGTTTCCCATTGCTGGTCTGGTAGGCCCCGAGATCTTAAAGCGAGACGTACGGAATTCCAGATGATACCGTTATACCTCTCTACCTGCCCATTTCCGATGGGATGGTATGGTGTTGTTTTGCTTGTAGCAATTCCCCGTTCTGAGAGGTAGTCCTTGAGTTCCCTTGACATAAAGGATGGACCCCGATCTGAGTGAATATAAGCCGGCATGCCACAGAGAGAAAATACCTGCTCAAGGCAGCAGATTACTGTGGACGCCAGCATATTGGAGCAGGGGAAGGCAAACGGAAAACGTGAATATTCGTCGATCATGGTGAGCAAATATGTGTTCCGAGTTGAAGAGGGCACTGGGCCCTTAAAATCGATGCTAAGTCGTTGCATCGGTTAGGTTGCATGTATGAGTATACCATCTGAGGGGCGGAAGAACTGAGGTTTTAATTCCGCACAAAGCCGGCATTCTGAGCATATTTTCTTTACATCTCCAGTGGAAAAAGGGAGATTCCGTGATCGTACGAAATGTAGCATGCGCGTAACGCCAGGATGACACAAACCATTGTGGACATCCATGAGAGTGGAGGATGACATAGTGGAGCAGAATGCCCGTGTGAGGGTGTCCGGGGCCACATTCTCCTTGCCAGGCCGATAGAGAATGGTATAACCAAAAGAGGCCAGTTCCATCCTCCAAAGTTGTATTTTATTATTCTTAATTTTGGTTCGTTTTCGATTATCGAGCATGAAGGCGACTGATCGTTGGTCCGTGATCAATGTAAAGTGCTGGCGAGCTAGAAAATGGTTCCACTTCCGTACTGCCTCTATGATGGCTGTGGCTTCTTTCTCAACCGGAGGATAATGTAGCTCGGCACCTTGTAAGGTCCTGGACATAAATGCTACAGGACGACCTTCCTGATTCAGAGTAGCCGAGATCGCCACCTCCGAGGCATCACATTCAACCACGAAAGGGAGATTCTCATCAATGGAGTGAAGAGCCGCTTTCTCCAACTGTTTTTTGAGAAGGTTAAAGGCTGCAACAGCCGCTGTTCCCAGTGGAAATGATCTAGCATGCAGCAAGGGTTGGATTTCGTCCGAAAAATTAGGAATCCATTTAGCGTAGTATGCAAACAGACCGAGAGCCCGACGTAAAGAAGCCGGATTCTTAGGTGACGGGAGCTCTTGGAGCGGGCGAAGTCTTTCTGGGTCTGGCTTAATGATACCATTGCCTACGCAGTAGCCAAGGATGTTGATGGTCGGTTGCGACTCAACAGATTTGGATTCATTCAGGGTCAAATTACGGCGATGGAGGGCATCCCGAAATTTTTGGAGGTTGGAGTCGTGTTCCTGTTGATCGTGACCTGCAATGGTAATGTTATCAAGATAGGGAAAAGTGTCCCTTAGGTTTTCCTGCTTAACCAGGCCATCCATTGCCCGTTGAAAGACAGCCACTCCATTAGTAACCCCGAATGGGAGGCGACGAAATTGGTACAGCCGTCCATTAGCCTCAAAGGCTGTGTACTGCTTATCTGAGACCTTCAAGGGTAACTGATGATAGGCACTTTTTAAATCGTAAGTTGAGAACACTTTGTATTCGGCCAGTTTATTAGCCATATCATCAATGCGTGGCAATGGGTAGGCGTCCAAGTCGGTATATTGATTGATGGTTTGCGAATAATCGATGCATAGTCGCTGTTTGTGAGGTTTTAGAGGGTTCTTGACAATGACGACTTGAGCCCGCCAGGGCGACGAACATGGTTCAATGATATCCTCTGCTAGAAGTCGAGAGATTTCAGCCGCAATAAAAGATTGGTCTTCCTGATTAAAGCGCCGCGATTTCGTTATTATCGGTTGGCATTGAGGCGGAATACTGGCAAATAATGAGGGTTCATCAAGTGAAGCTGCTGATAATGCACAAAATGGTAATTTAGATGATATATTAGAAATAGTAAGTCCGGGTTTGGATCCACCAAACTCAATGGTGAGTTTCTTATGCTGTTTTTGGAAGTCCAGCCCTAAGAGGAGATCACTACATAAGTCTTTGAGCACCGAAAGTCGGGTGGAGGGATACATACGACCATGAAGTGTCATATCAACAACACAAAAGCCGGAGATTCTGGTATTAAGTGATGACTGGGCCATCGCAATTGCCTGGTCCGATGGGAAGACATGTAGTTTCAATTTCGCAACAATCTGTTCCTTAATGAAACTATCAGTACTTCCTGAGTCAATTAAGGCATCTAAGGTACGCCCTTTAATTGAAATTTTTGTGGCTGCCTGAGACAGGTTCTGTGGGCAAGCAGCTGTAATTGGTGTCGTTGCACAGAGAGTGGCTAAAACTCTCGGTGTGCTTCTTCGGGAGAGAGCTCGAGAGGAAGCTTGATAGGTCCTAGCTGGAGCATCTTGATAGGCCCTAATTGGGGCAGTTCGGTAGGCCTTAGCTGGATTGGCCCTCGTAGAGGCCCTTGATAGGCAAACTTTAGCAAAGTGTCCTTTTTTCCCGCAATAACTGCAGATTGCATTGCGAGCAGGGCAGGTTTTCCTAGGGTGAAAAGCATCTCCACAAAAGAAGCATTCCTTCCTAGATTGCCAAGAGGCTGCTAAAGTGGGGTCGTCCTCCTCTTCTTCATCAGAATTATCAGAATTAGATTCCCCCATGATAGGGTTCACCTGAGACCGCTTGAATTGTCTGGTTGCAGCTACAGCAGCAGATCGAGATCTGGGCAGCTGATAGAGGTCTGCATTTCTCTTTGCCAAATCCAGTGAACAAGCTAGGTCAAAAGCTTTTTGTAGCTCAAGTGTTTTACTTTCTAGTAGACGCTGGCGTATAAATGGAGAGGCAATCCCGCAGATGAAAGCATCACGAATCATTTCTTGGCGGTACAGCTCAGCTGAGGCTGCCTGAAAGTTACAATCTACGCTGAGCCTGCGAAGTTCTTGCAGGAATTCGTCAATTGATTCCCCTGGCCCTTGTCGGGCTGTGGCCAGTAGATGTCTAGCATAGACCTCATTTGGGGTCTTCGCATACAGTTTCTTAAGTGCCCGAATCACCTCTTCGTAATTATCCCAGTCATCAACATATTCGAACACTTTTGGGGTCACATAATTGACAAGTATCTTCAATTTAGCAGGAGCATCCGCTTTACATTCATCCAGAAAATTCTCAAAAGTACGATACCAATGCTTCCATACCCTGCCAGCTGCTGGTGTATTCGGGTCCAAGTCCAGACGAATAGGTCTAAGGATTTTCTCCATGATGGGTGGTTCCCTGGATCCTTAACTTCCGAGTTTGTCTGAAGGTCTAGTATTTGTCAGTGTAAATACTAAGTTACTTAAATTGATGTAAGAAAAAGGAGACTTACCATCAAGTAACTTTAAAGTAAGCTTTAAGTAACTTATAAACACACTATATACAAGAGAGGTCTTTACCATGCCTCTGGTAGAAGCCTCTTACAATACTGAACAGACCAGTATTTATACCAGTCCAACAGGAAGTGACATATGACAGGAAGTGAGGTATGTACACAGTTCATAGTTCATAGTTCATAGTTCACAGGAAGTGATGACATAACTTCCCGGATGTTATCATTTTTATCACACACGTTGTCCAGAGCTGTTGACCCAAGTGAGCCCGCAAACACCACAATGGATGAAAAAGTGAACGCCTACGTGGACATGATCACAAGTGCACTGCCCATAGCAGATGCAAAAATGGAGCTCATAAAGACTGAGACAAACAAAGATGACACAATGAGACGACTGAGAAAAAGCATCTTGGATGGATGGCCCAACATGAAGCAAGACTGCTCACCTGATATAGCAGAGTACTGGAACTGCAGGGCGGAACTATCAGTGGTCGAAGACATCATCTACAAAGGAAGTAAAATAGTTATCCCAAAGAGTCTGAGAAGAGAGATGCTAAAAAAGATCCATGGCGGACATCTGGGAATCGAAAAGTGTAAGAAAAGAGCACGAGAGGTGATGTACTGGCCACGAATCAACCAAGATGTGACAAATGAGGTGTCAAACTGCACAATATGCCTGAAATATCGAGCAAGCAATCCGGTAGAACCACTAAAGCCACACCCAGCACCAGACAGACCTTACCAGAAGGTAGGCGCTGACCTATTCGTATGTCAAGGGAAGGACTATCTTGTCGTCACAGACTATTACTCCCTGTATCCAGAGGTTTGTAGACTGTACACCACCACTGCAGAAGCTGTGATAAGAAGTATGAAAGCCATATTCTCCAGACATGGCGTGGCAAGCGAGGTCTTCACAGTCAACGGACCCCAGTTTAACAATGCAAATTTCCGACACTTTGCCAAAGAGTGGGACTTTGTCCACACAACGTCAAGTCCTCACTATCCACAGTCCAATGGACTAGTGGAAAAATCGGTCCAGACAGTGAAAAGACTGATGTACAAGGCAAAAGACAGTGGAACTGACTTCTACCAAAGCATGCTTGTATACCGCACAACGCCGCTCGAGTGTGGTATGTCACCAGCCCAACTCCTGATGGGACGTCGGCTAAGGTCAAACCTACCCATCCCGGAGAACCGCCTGATAACAAAAGAGGGGGAGAAAGTGAGGAAGTTCAAAGAGCAACGGAAAGAAAAGCAAAAGTACTACTATGACAGAGGAACACAAAACCTACCTGAACTCCACACTGGTGACCAAGTAAGGTTGAAAGACAAAACAAACACATGGACTCAGAAGGGAACTGTCCTGAGTGAAGTTCAACCAAGATCATACACCATTCAGACAGATGAGGGTGCTGTTCTGAGAAGAAATCGTCGAGATCTTCCCATGGGACCAGCCACAGCAGGTCAAGAGACTGATACTGGTGAACAGCCTGATCACACAGCTGAGAACCAATCATCTGAGGCAACAACTCAGATTCAAGGACAATCAATCAGAAAATCCTCAAGACACGTGAAGCCTCCTGAGAGACTCATTGAGCAAATTTAAGGACTATTGTTAAAGAAGGAAGTAATGTTATCTTATTCTTTCTTCAAGTTCTAGTGTATTGACATATTTCATGTGAACACACAAAGCAAGGGTAAAAAACCTTGATCATGATAATGATGATGTAAGTTCATTAAATGTTGTTAGTTAAAAGTAAAATATTTTTGTTTTAAGAAAGGGAGATGTAAGGATATCAGCAAATAGTGATGATATTTGTCTGTGTTTGATTACTTATGCCTTACAGCATATTTGTCTGTGTTTTTGATTACTTGTGCCTGACCAGCAGAGGTCATGTGAGAGACAAGCAGTCCAGAGGAGTTTTACTTTCAGTTTCATTCTAGATGCATCACAGCATAGTGTGTTCTGTAAAAAGCTGTAGAACAAGACTTTAGATTAAACAACATTCTCTTTCAGAAATGAGTCTTTATTGAACCCAAAAAGAAATCAAAACAGAGACCTCACACGTGCAGTCAAAAGGAGTGAGACCTCACATGTGCAGTCAGACGGAGTGAGAATTCAGATGTGCCATCAGACGGAGTGAGACCTCACATGTGCAGTCAGAAGGAGTGAGACCTCACATATGCAGTCAAGCGGAGTGAGACATCACATGTGCAGTCAGAAGGGGTGAGACCTCACATGTGCAGTCAGACGGAGTGAGAACTCAGATGCGCCATCAGACAGAGTGAGACCTCACATGTGCCGTCAGACAGCGTGAGACCTCACCTGTGCAGTCAGGCAGAGTGAGACCTCACATGTGCAGTCAGAAGGATTGAGAACTCACATGTGCAGTTGGAGTGAGCGAGACCTCACATGTGCAGTCAAAAGGAGTGGGACATCACATCTGCGGTCCAACGGAATGAGAGCTCACATGTGCAGTCAGACGGAGTGAGAACTCACTTGTGCCGTCAGAAGGAGTGAAACCTCACATGTGCAGTCAGATGGAGTGAGGCCTCACATGTGCAGTCAGACGGAGTGAGACATCACATGTGCAGTCAGATGGAGTGAGACCTCACATGTGCAGTGAGACAGAGTGATAACTCAGATGTGCCATCAGACAGGGTGAGACCTCACATGTGCAGTCAGAAGGAGTGAGACCTCACATATGCAGTCAAGTGGAGTGAGACCTCACATGTGCAGTCAGACAGAGTGAAACCTCACATGTGCAGTCAGACGGAGTGAGGCCTCACATGTGCAGTCAGACAGAGTGACACATCACATGTGCAGTCAGATGGAGTGAGACCTCACAAGTGCCGTCGGAAAGGGTGAGACATCACACCTGCGGTCCGGCGGAATGAGTGATCACATGTGCAGTCAGAAGGAGTGAGACCTCAAATGTGCAGTCACACGGCGTGAGACCTCACATGTCAGTCTGAAGGAGTGAGACCTCACATGTGCAGAGATGGAGTAAGACCTCACATGTTCCATCAGAAGCAGTGAGCACTCACATGTGCAGTCAGGAGGAGTGAGATCTCACATGTGCCGTCACACAGAGTGAGAACTCACATGGGCAGTCAGACGGGGTGAGACAGCACATGTGCAGTAAGAAGGAGTGAGATCTCATATGTGCAGTCAGACAGAGTGAGACCTCTCACGTACATTCAGACAGAATGAGACCTCACATGTCAGTCTGATGGAGTGAGACCTCACATATGCAGTCAGAAGTAGTGAGACCTCACATGTGCAGTCAGAAGGAGTGAGACCTCAAATGTGCCGTCAGATGGAGTGAGACATCACATGTGCTGTCAGACGGAATGAAGCCTCACATGTGCAGTCAGAAGGAATGAGAGCTCACATGTGCAGTCAGACGGAGTGAGACCTTACATGTGATGTCAGAAGGAGCGCGACCTCACATGTGCAGTCAGAAGGATTGAGACCTCACATGTGCAGTCAGAAGGAGTGAGACCTTAAATGTGCAGTCAGATGGAGAGGGAACTCACATGTGCAGTCAGACGGAGTGAGACCTCACATGTGCAGTCAGAAGGAGTGAGACATCACATGTGCAGTCAGATGACGTGAGACTTCATATGTGCAGTTAGATGGAGTGAGACATCACATGTGCCGTCGGAAGGAGTGAAACCTCACATGTGCAGTGAGACGGAGTGAGATCTCACATGTGTAGTCAGATGGAGTGAGACCTCACATGTACAGCCAGATGGAGTGAGACCTCACATGTGCCGTCAGATGGAGTGAGACCTCACACGTGCCGTCAGATGGAGTGAGACCTCACATATGCTGTAAGATGGAGTGTGACCTCAGAGGTGCAGTCAGAAAGGTTGAGACATCACATGTGCAGTCAGACGGAGTGAGAACTCAAATGTGCCGTCAGATGGAGTGAGACCTCACATGTGCAGTCAGAAGGATTGAGACCTCACATGTGCAGTCAGACGGAGTGAGATCTCACATGTGTATTCAGACGGAGTGAGACCTCACATGTGCAGTCAGATGGAGTGAGACCTCACATGTGCCGTCAGACGGAGTGAGAACTCACTTGTGCTGTCAGAAGGAGTGAGACCTCACATGTGCAGTCAGACAGAGTGAGACCTTACATGCACAGTCAGAAGGAGTGAGACATCTGATCTGCGGTCCGACGGAATGAGTGATCACATGTGCAGTCAGAAGGAGTGAGATCTCAAATGTGCAGTCACACGGAGCGAAACCTCACATGTCAGTCTGAAGGAGTGAGACCTCACATGGGCAGTCAGATGGAGTAAGACCTCACATGTGCCGTCAGAAGGAGTGAGCACTCACATGTGCAGTCAGGACGAGTGAGATCTCACATGTGCCGTCAGACAGAGTGAGAACTGACATGGGCAATCAGACGGGGTGAGACATCTCATGTGCAGTCAGATGGAGTGAGACATAACATGTGCCGTCAGATGGAGTGAGACCTCACATGTGCTGTCAGAGGGAGTGAGACCTCACATGTGCAGTCAGATGGAGTGAAACCTCACATGTGCCGTCGGAAGGGGTGATCACTGACATGTGCAGTCATGAGGAGTGAGATCTCACATGTGCCGTCAGACAGAGTGAGAACTCACATGGGCAGTCAGACGGGGTGAGACATGACATGTGCAGTCAGAAGGATTGAGAACTCACATGTGCAGTCGGAGTGAGTGAGACCTCACATGTGCAGTCAGAAGGAGTGAGACATCACATGTGCGGTCCGATGGAATGAGTGATCACATGTGCAGTCAGAAGGAGTGGGACCTCAAATGTGCAGTCAGACGGAGTGAGACCTCACATGTGCAGTCAGAGGAGTGAGACCTCTCATCTGCGGTCCGACGGAATGAGAGATCACATGTGCAGTCAGAGGAGTGAGACCTCTCATCTGCGGTCCGACGGAATGAGAGATCACATATGCAGTCAGAAGGAGTGAGATCTCACATGTGCAGTCAGACGGAGTGCGACCTCACAAGTACAGACAGACAGAGTGAGACCTCACATGTCAGTCTGACGGAGTGAGACCTCACATATGCAGTCAGAAGTAGTGAGACCACACATGTGCAGTCAGAAAGAGTGAGACCTCACATATGCCGTCAGACGGAGTGAGAGCTCACATGTGCCGTCAGATGGAGTGAGACCTCACATGTGCAGTCAGAAGGAGTGAGACCTCACATGTGCAGTCAGACGGAATGAAGCCTCACATGTGCAGTCAGAAGGAATGAGACCTCACATGTGCAGTCAGGCGGAGTGAGACCTTACATGTGACGTCAGAAGGAGCGCGACCTCACATGTGCAGTCAGAAGGAGTGAGACCTCACATGTGCAGTCAGAAGGAGTGAGACATCACATGTGCAGTCAGAAGGAGTGAGACATCACATGTGCAGTCAGACGACGTGAGACCTCACATGTGCAGGTAGATGGAGTGAGACATCACATGTGCCGTCAGAAGGAATGAAACCTCACATGTGCCGTCAGACGGCGTGAGACCTCACATGTGCCGTCAGATGGAGTGAGACATCACATGTGCAGTCAGAAGGAGTGAGATCTCACATGTGTAGTCAGACGGAGTGAGACCTCACATGTGCTGTCAGAAGGAGTGAGACATCACATATGCGGTCAGAAGGAGGGAGACCTCACATGTGCAGTCAGACGGAGTGAGATCTCACATGTGTAGTCAGACAGAGTGAGACCTCACATGTGCAGTCAGACGGAGTGAGACCTCACATGTGCCATCAGACGGAGTGAGACCTCACATGTGCCGTCAGATTGAGTGAGACCTCACATATGCAATCAGATGGAGTGTGACATCAGAGGTGCAGTCAGAAAGGTTGAGACCTCGCATGTGCCGTCAGAAAGAGTGAGAGCTCACATGTGCAGTCAGACGGAGTGAGAACTCACTTTTGCCGTCAGAAGGAGTGAGACCTCACATGTGCAGTCAGACGGAGTGAGGCCTCACATGTGCAGTCAGACGGAGTGAGACCTCACATGTGCAGTCAGAAGAATTGAGAACTCACATGTGCAGTCAAAAGGAGTGAGACCTCACATGTGAAGTCAGAAGGAGTGAGACCTCACATGTGCAGTCGGAGGGAGTGAGACCTCACATGTGCAGTCAGAAGGAGTGAAACATCAGATCTCCGGTCCGACGGAATGAGTGATCAGATGTGCAGTCAGATGGAGTGAGATCTCAAATGTGCAGTCACACGGAGTGAAACCTCACATGTCAGTCTGAAGGAGTGAGACCTCACATGGGCAGTCAGATGGAGTAAGACCTCACGTGCCGTGAGAAGGAGTGAGCACTCACATGTGCAGTCAGGACGAGTGAGATCTCACATGTGCCGTCAGACAGAGTGAGAACTCACATGGGCAGTCAGACGGGGTGAGACATCTCATGTGCAGTCAGAGGAGTGAGACCTCTCATCTGCGGTCCGACGGAATGAGAGATCACATGTGCAGTCAGAGGAGTGAGACCTCTCATCTGCGGTCCGACGGAATGAGAGATCACATATGCAGTCAGAAGGAGTGAGATCTCACATGTGCAGTCAGACGGAGTGCGACCTCACAAGTACAGACAGACAGAGTGAGACCTCACATGTCAGTCTGACGGAGTGAGACCTCACATATGCAGTCAGAAGTAGTGAGACCACACATGTGCAGTCAGAAAGAGTGAGACCTCACATATGCCGTCAGACGGAGTGAGAGCTCACATGTGCCGTCAGATGGAGTGAGACCTCACATGTGCAGTCAGAAGGAGTGAGACCTCACATGTGCAGTCAGACGGAATGAAGCCTCACATGTGCAGTCAGAAGGAATGAGACCTCACATGTGCAGTCAGGCGGAGTGAGACCTTACATGTGACGTCAGAAGGAGCGCGACCTCACATGTGCAGTCAGAAGGAGTGAGACCTCACATGTGCAGTCAGAAGGAGTGAGACATCACATGTGCAGTCAGAAGGAGTGAGACATCACATGTGCAGTCAGACGACGTGAGACCTCACATGTGCAGGTAGATGGAGTGAGACATCACATGTGCCGTCAGAAGGAATGAAACCTCACATGTGCCGTCAGACGGCGTGAGACCTCACATGTGCCGTCAGATGGAGTGAGACATCACATGTGCAGTCAGAAGGAGTGAGATCTCACATGTGTAGTCAGACGGAGTGAGACCTCACATGTGCTGTCAGAAGGAGTGAGACATCACATATGCGGTCAGAAGGAGGGAGACCTCACATGTGCAGTCAGACGGAGTGAGATCTCACATGTGTAGTCAGACAGAGTGAGACCTCACATGTGCAGTCAGACGGAGTGAGACCTCACATGTGCCATCAGACGGAGTGAGACCTCACATGTGCCGTCAGATTGAGTGAGACCTCACATATGCAATCAGATGGAGTGTGACATCAGAGGTGCAGTCAGAAAGGTTGAGACCTCGCATGTGCCGTCAGAAAGAGTGAGAGCTCACATGTGCAGTCAGACGGAGTGAGAACTCACTTTTGCCGTCAGAAGGAGTGAGACCTCACATGTGCAGTCAGACGGAGTGAGGCCTCACATGTGCAGTCAGACGGAGTGAGACCTCACATGTGCAGTCAGAAGAATTGAGAACTCACATGTGCAGTCAAAAGGAGTGAGACCTCACATGTGAAGTCAGAAGGAGTGAGACCTCACATGTGCAGTCGGAGGGAGTGAGACCTCACATGTGCAGTCAGAAGGAGTGAAACATCAGATCTCCGGTCCGACGGAATGAGTGATCAGATGTGCAGTCAGATGGAGTGAGATCTCAAATGTGCAGTCACACGGAGTGAAACCTCACATGTCAGTCTGAAGGAGTGAGACCTCACATGGGCAGTCAGATGGAGTAAGACCTCACGTGCCGTGAGAAGGAGTGAGCACTCACATGTGCAGTCAGGACGAGTGAGATCTCACATGTGCCGTCAGACAGAGTGAGAACTCACATGGGCAGTCAGACGGGGTGAGACATCTCATGTGCAGTCAGAAGGAGTGAGACATAACAGCCTAGAAATTCAGTTGGTTGCGCCAGCCGGTAGTGCCTTAGGAGGAGTAGATGTCGGGCGCTAGGCGGCTAGCGGCCGGGCGCAGCGCGATCTGCGCCTCGCCCCAACTTCACTCAAGATTTAGCGGCGGCGCAAAGTCTTTGCGCGCGCTCTGCTGCGCGCGCAGATCCTGACGTCACTTCCTCGTGCAACGCCCTTTGTGCGCCCCAAACCGGAAATTCAGTCGCTTCGCCCCATTGTGCGCTTGGCGCCCCTAGCGACTGTTACAGTGGAACGGTGCTCAGTCGATGCGGGGCGCGGGGGGCGCAAATTAAAGGGCACTCCTCCTGCATTATAAAAGGCTGCCATTTCGCAGCACTCCTTCTTGAGAGACGGATCTTTGCAGAGAGACCAAGGTAGAGAGCTTTCTGCTTTGGCTCATCACTCGGACCGGTACTTGTGGCTTCAGGCCACAGCTTTCCACTTGTCTTTGCCTTCATTGACATCTCATTGTTTGCCAGCATATTATGGGGGCTGCAATGGGTGTAAACGCTGGCTTTCTCAATTACATCCAAGGGCTCACAGACGCCGTGAGAGAGTGGCAGCCCTGGCTAGACGGAGAGGGGGCAACAGGCGTCGGCAAAGGAGGCCTTACCCACCCAGGGTATACCGCCAGCAGTTCTCCTATCTCAACATATCTGAAGAGCAGTGTGTTCGGAGGCTGCGATTCCGAAGGGAGGTGGTCACAGAGATCTGCCACCTGCTTGGCGGTGATCTGCAGCCACAGCTGAGGTGCAGGACGTCTCTGTCGGTGGCAGTGAAGGTGACGGTGGCTCTCAACTTCTATGCCACCGGCTCCTTCCAATCCGCTGCTGGGGACATTGCCAACATCTCCCAGTTTGCCGTGCATTGCTGCATCCGCCAGGTGACCAATGCCCTTTTCAAAAGGAGACGTCAGTTCATCTCCTTCTCCATGGCCCTTGCCAAGCAGCAACAGCGTGCAATGGGCTTTGCAGCATTCGCGGGCTTCCCCATGGTGCAGGGCGCCATTGACTGCACGCATGTGGCTTTGCGGGCACCTCTGGAGAATGCCGAGGATTACCGCAACCGGAAGGGCTACCATTCGCTGAACGTCCAGCTGGTGTGTGACCACAGGCAGCTCATCCTAGCTGTCAATGCCCGCCTTCCAGGCAGCAGCCACGATGCCTTCATCCTGCAACAGACTTCTGTGGCAGACATGTTCCAGGCCCAGCCTCACCCACGAGGATGGCTTATCGGGGACAAAGGCTATCCTTTGTGTACCTGGCTGATGACCCCGCTCCGTGCGCCCAGCACCCCTGCTGAAGAGGGATACAATGATAGCCATCAAGCGACCAGGAACATCATCGAACAAACAATCGGTGTCCTGAAGCAACGGTTCCGCTGTCTGGATCGTTCCGGTGGAGCCCTACAATATTCGCCAGAGCGAGTCTCCCATTTCGTGGTCGTTTGCCGCATGCTGCACAACCTGGCTATCCGCAGGACTCAGCCACTGCCACCAGAGATTGGAGGACCACCTGAGGAGGAGGAGGAGGAGGAGGAGGACCAGCACAGGAGGGAGGCAGAAAGTGCAAGGGCCGCCCGTCGCCGGCTTATTGAACGTCGGTTCTAGGCCCCCTCTCAGGGAATGGCTTGTGCCAATGTCAGCAGATGAATGTAGCCACTCCACAAGCCCTCAGCCGAGCAGGGCAACCAGGACTTAGCCAAAAAACCATGCACAGTGCAATTTAACAACAATAATTTATTGAAAACCTCTGCCCTTCCCACATTACATCCTCATGTGGAGAAGCCCCCTCCAAAAACACAAAACTACCAGTCTCGGCCTTACAAAAAGAAAGAAAGACACCAGTCTCGGCCTTACAAAAACACAACTGCACCAGTCTCGGCCTTACAAAAAGAAAGAAAGACACCAGTCTCGGCCTTACAAAAACACAACTGCACCAGTCTCGGCCTTACAAAAAGAAAGAAAGACACCAGTCTCGGCCTTACAAAAACACAACAGGCATTTGAGCATACCTTCTACTTTTTGCCCTGCAAGGGCGATGCCTTTCGCATCCTTGCCTGGCCCCTGCCCGCCCTGCAGCTCCTCCTCAATGGGAGCCCAGTGGCTGCAGCAAGGCTGGGGGAAGGCTGCTGAGGGTCAGATGGCGAGACGGCAGATGCCCTTGGGGGTCGGCCTGCACCAGCTCTGGCCTTGGAGTGGCCGGCTGCTGACTGCTCCAACTCTGGCTGGGCGGCAGCAGTCTGTCCAGCGGCTCGTGGCAGCTGCAATGGCAGAGTGGCAGTGTCGGCTGCAGGAATGGTGCCAACCTGGCAGATCGCAGGTGCTCGCTGGTCGCCTGATACATTGGCACTCGCACGGGCCAGCACTGCAGCATGCGCAGCAAATAGCTGAAGGACAGACTGCTGGGCTGCTGCTGCACGGCGGGTGCCGTGTTGATGCCTGGCTGATCCAGTGAGGGTGGCAGCAGTTAGTGCCCGTGTGGCCCTGGTCTGTGTCCGCATGACAACAGCCAGTGAATGGACGGCACGACTGGGCACTTGGCTCGAAGCCGCCTGTGCTGCCGCGAAGTCCTGCAGACTCCTGGCCTGTGCTGCTCCAAATTGCTGCACACTCCTTGACAAAGACTCAATGGAGTCAGGTATCCTTGCCACTGCAGCCATGAGGTCATTGTGCCTGCGCTCAGCCTGGACGGCCATTTCCTCCAGGAGCCGCACCTCCTCTGTGCTCACCGTCGCAGGACTGGAGGCCGCACTCACCCTCTGGGGAGAAGTCCGCCGAGCTTCCCCACCCCTCCCGCGTTGCTGCAGGCCGCTGGGCCCCGGAGCTTCACTCTCCTCCGACCCTTCCCCCCGGCTCCCCTCCAGGGAAGACGTGTCCCCTACATCGCCATGGGCTGGCGCGGCTGAGGGTGGCACTGATGGGCCGGCTTCCTCTTCCTCCTCCTCGTCTTCCGAAGGGCTGACAGTGGCAGCTTGAGGGCCCGCCTCCTCACCTGACGATTCACCATCTGAAAGCAGGAAGCCACAAGAGTAGCTTTAGAGTGAGGACAGGGCGGCAGCGAGGGAGGCATGAGTGCTGCCATTCACCGCATTGGTCGGACAGTGGCATAGGATGCTGATCTCATGCGCAAGTGGAACGAGAGAGGTCCAAAAGGTGATGCCCTTACCATTGGTGCCCAGAACAGGGTCGGCATCTCCACTGGCGACGGGGCCAATCAGCCGGCCTGCCATAATGCGCTCCACACGCTGGTCGAGGTCGGAGAGCTCTTCGAGGTCAGGACGGCCTCCCCCAGTCTCAGTTCGGTTGCGCCGGTTGTGCGCCGCCTTGGCCTGCAAGAGAAAGGACAGCTCTAAGTACAGTGTGAAGCCCTGATCTTGTCTGCACTGCCTCCCATGGTCGAATAGCTTGTACAGTGTGTAGCCCTGATCTTGTCTGCAATGCCTCCCATGGTCGAATAGCTTGTACAGTGTGTAGCCCTGATCTTGTCTGCAATGCCTCCCATGGTCGAATAGCTTGTACAGTGTGTAAAGTGCTGAATGTGCAAGTGATTTTCATGCCAGTCCCATAGCTGCTGGATGAGGGCTGGCCATTAGGGCTTTCAGGTCCCTTTGCCCATAAAGTGAGGTGCACATGCAAGGATGAGGAGGACAGTGGAAAGGGTACTCACCCTGACAACCCGAGTGAGGTCGTTGAACTTCTTCCGGCATTGCACAGGAGTCCTGGCAACCACGCTGTTGGAAGACATCCTGTTGGAGACCTCCCTCCAGGCTTTCCGGTAGGCGCTGGGCAGCGGCCTCTTGCCACCTTCTGGGAACAGAACATGGCGCCTGCGCTCCACTCCGCCAACCAGCAGCCTCAGGTCACCGTCGCTGAAGCGCTGCGCTCTCTCCCTGGCCTTCTCCATAGCCCTGGGCATTGTGCAGGTGAAGCTGAAGTGGTCAGGCCTAGGTTGAGGGCTGCAGTGTGCAGGGCGTGGCAGGCAAACAAATCCACCCTCCCCCTTTAAGAGCTGACCGGCGCCAGAGTGTCTGCCGTCAATCAAGAACTCGCCAGACCGGCGCTGCGCCCGGCCTCGGGGGTACCGCTCAGCACCGCCGGCATAGCGCCTAAAGATAGTCGTGCATCGCCTGTTTTAGCGCAGCAGCAACCTCTTGCGGCGATGCGACTGAATATCGGCGAAGGGGGCACGACTTTGCGCCGGGCGCAAACTTTAGCGGCCGCCCGACTTTACCGCCCCAAAAGTGGCTATACTGAATTTCTAGGCCAACATGTGCAGTCAGACAGAGTGAGACCTCACATGTGCCGTCAGATGGAGTGAGACCTCACATGTGCAGTCAGAAGGAGTGGGACCTTAAATGTGCAGTCAGATGGAGTGAGAACTCACATGTGCAGTCAGACGGAGTGAGACATCACATGTGCCATCAGACGACGTGAAACCTCATATGTGCAGTTAGGCGGAGTGAGACATCACATGTGCCGTCAGAAGGAGTGAAACTTCACATGTGCCGTCAGACGGAGTGAGATCTCACACATGCAGTCAGAAGAAGTGAGACCTCACATGTGCAGTCAGACGGATTGAGAACTCAGATGTGCAGTTGGAGTGAGTGAGACCTCACATGTGCAGTCAGATGGAGTAAGACCTCACATGTGCCATCAGAAGCAGTGAGCACTCACATGTGCAGTCAGGAGGAGTGAGATCTCACATGTGCCGTCACACAGAGTGAGAACTCACATGGGCAGACAGACGGGATGAGACAGCACATGTGCAGTCAGACGGAGTGAGACCTCACATGTGCAGTCAGAAGGAGTGAGACCTCACATCTGCGGTCCAACGGAGTGAGACCTCACATGTACAGTCAGACAGAGTGAGACGTCACATGTGCAGTCAGACGGGGTGAGACCTCACATGTGCAGTCAGAAGGAGTGAAACTTCACATGTGCCGTCAGACGGAGTGAGACCTCACATATGCCGTCAGATGGAGTGAGACATCACACGTGCAGTCAGAAGGAGTGAGACCTCCCATGTGCAGTCAGACGGAGTGAGAACTCAGATGTGCCATCAGACGGAGTGAGACCTCACATGTGCAGTGAGACGGAGTGAGATTTCACATGTGTAGTCAGACGGAGTGAGACCTCACATGTGCCGTCAGACGGCGTGAGTCCTCACATATGCAGTCAGACGGAGTGTGACCTCAGACGTGCAGTCAGAAAGGTTGAGACCTCACATGTGCTGTCAGAAGGAGTGAGAGCTCACATGTGCAGTCAGACGGAGTGAGAACTCACATATGCTGCCAGCTGGAGTGAGACCTCACATGTGCCATCAGACGGCGTGAGTCCTCACATATGCAGTCAGACGGAGTGTGACCTCAGACGTGCAGTCAGAAAGGTTGAGACCTCACATGTGCAGTCAGAAGGAGTGAGAGCTCACATGTGCAGTCAGACGGAGTGAGATCTCACATGTGTAGTCAGACGGAGTGAGACCTCACATGTGCAGTCAGACGGAGTGAGACCTCACATGTGCCGTCAGACGGAGTGAGACCTCACATGTGCCGTCAGATCGAGTGAGACCTCACATATGAAGTCAGACGGAGTGTGACCTCAGAGGTGCAGTCAGAAAGGTTGAGACCTCACATGTGCCGTCAGAAGGAGAGAGACATCACATCTGCGGTCCGACGGAATGAGTGATCGCATGTGCAGTCAGAAGGAGTGCGATCTCAAATGTGCAGTCACACGGAGTGAGACCTCACATGTGCAGTCAGATGGAGTAAGACCTCACATGTGCCGTCAGAAGGAGTGAGCACTCACATGTGCAGTCAGGACGAGTGAGATCTCACATGTGCCGTCAGACAGAGTGAGAACTCACATGGGCAGTCAGACGGGGCGAGACATATCATGTGCAGTCAGACAGAGTGAGACCTCACATGTGTAGTAAGACGGAGTGAGAAATCACATGTGGCGTCAGACGGCGTGAGACCTCACATGTGCAGTCAGAAGGAGTGAAACCACACCTGTGCAGTCAGACGGAGTGAGGCCTCACATGTGCAGTCAGAAGGAGTGAAACCTCACCTGTGCAGTCAGACGGAGTGAGGCCTCACATGTGCAGTCAGATGGAGTGAGACCTCACATGTGCCGTCGTAAGGGGTGATCACTCACATGTGCAGGCAGGAGGAGTGAGATCTCACATGTGCCGTCAGACAGAGTGAGAACTCACATGGGCAGTCAGGCGGGGTGAGACATCACATGTGCAGTCAGATGGATTGAGAATTCACATGTGCAGTCGGAGTGAGTGAGACCTCACATGTTCAGTCAGAAGGAGTGAGACATCACATCTGCGGGCCAACGGAATGAGTGATCACATGTGCAGTCAGAAGGAGTGAGACCTCAAATGTGCAGTCACACGGAGTGAGACCTCACATGTCAGTCTGAAGGAGTGAGACCTCACATGTGCAGTCAGATGGAGTAAGGCCTCACATGTGCCATCAGAAGCAGTGAGCACTCACATGTGCAGTCAGGAGGAGTGAGAACTCACATGTGCCATCACACAGAGTGAGAACTCATATGGGCAGTCAGACGGGGTGAGACAGCACATGTGCAGTAAGAAGGAGCGAGACCTCACATGTGCAGTCAGACGGAGTGAGACCTCACATGTGCAGTCAGAAGGGGTGAGACCTCACATCTGCGGTCCGACGGAATGATAGATCACATGTGCAGTCTGAAGGAGTGAGATCTCACATGTGCAGTCAAACAGAGTGAGACCTCACATGTACAGTCAGACAGAGAGAGACCTCACATGTCAGTCTGACGGAGTGAGACCTCACATATGCAGTCAGAAGAAGTGAGACCTCACATGTGCAGTCAGAAGGAGTGAGACCTCAGATGTGCCGTCAGACGGAGTGAGAGCTCACATGAGCCGTCAGATGGAGACAGACCTCACATGTGCAGTCAGAATGAGTGAGACCTCACATGTGCAGTCAGACGGAATGAAGCCTCACATGTGCAGTGAGAAGGAATGAGGCCTCACATGTGCAGTCAGACGGAGTGAGACCTTACATGTGACGTCAGAAGGAGTGAGACCTCACATGTGCAGTCAGAAGGAATGAGAATTTAAATGTGCAGTCAGATGGAGAGGGAACTCACATGTGCAGTCAGAAGGAGTGAGACATCACATGTGCAGTCAGACGACGTGAGATCTCACATGTGCAGTTAGATGGAGTGAGACATCACATGTGCCGTCAGAAGGAGTGAAACCTCACATGTGCCGTCAGACGGAGTGAGACCTCACATGTGCCGTCAGATGGAGTAAGACATCACATGTGCAGTTAGACGGAGTGAGATCTCACATGTGTAGTCAGACGGCGTGAGACCTCACATGTACAGTCAGACGGAGTGAGACCTCACATGTGCCGTCAGACGGAGTGAGACCTCACATGTGCCGTGAGATGGAGTGAGACCTCACATATGCAGTCAGACGGAGTGTGACCTCAGAGGTGCAGTCAGAAAGTTTGAGATCTCACATGTGCTGTCAGAAGGAGTGAGACCTCACATGTGCAGTCAGATGGAATGAGAACACAAACGTGCCGTCAGATGGAGTGAGACCTCACATGTGCAGTCAGAAGGAGTGAGACCTCACATGTGCAGTCAGACGGAGTGAGATCTCACATGTGTACTCAGACGGAGTGAGACCTCACATGTGCAGTCAAACGGAGTGAGACCTCCCATGTGCAGTCAGACGGAGTGAGACCTCACATGTGCAGTCAGAAGGAGTGATACCTCACATGTGCAGTCAGACGGAGTGAAGCCTCACATGTGCAGTCAGAAGGAGTGAGACCTCACATGTGCAGCCAGACGGAGAGGGACCTTACATGTGACGTCAGAAGGAGAGTGACCTCACATGTGCAGTCAGAAGGAGTGAGACCTCACATGTGCAGTCAGAAGGAGTGGGACCTTAAATGTGCAGTCAGAAGGATTGAGAACTCACATGTGCAGTCAGACGGAGTGAGACATCACATGTGCAGTTAGACAGAGTGAGACATCACATGTGCCGTCAGAAGGAGTGAGACCTCACACGTGCAGTCAGAAGGAGTGAGACCTCACATGTGCAGTCAGACGGAGTGAGAACTCAGATGTGCCATCAGACGGATTGAGACCTCACATGTGCAGTCAGAAGGAGTGAGAACTCACATGTGCAGTCAGGCAGAGTGAGACCTCACATGTGCAGTCAGAAGGAGTGAGACCTCACATGTGCAGTCAGACGGAGTGAGAACTCAGATGCGCCATCAGACAGAGTGAGACCTCACATGTGCCGTCATACAGCGTGAGACCTCACATGTGCAGTCAGACAGAGTGAGACCTCACATGTGCAGTCAGAAGGATTGAGAACTCACATGTGCATTTGGAGTGAGTGAGACCTCACATGTGCAGTCAGACGGAGTGAGAACTCACATATGCTGCCAGCTGGAGTGAGACCTCACATGTGCCATCAGACGGCGTGAGTCCTCACATATGCAGTCAGACGGAGTGTGACCTCAGACGTGCAGTCAGAAAGGTTGAGACCTCACATGTGCAGTCAGAAGGAGTGAGAGCTCACATGTGCAGTCAGACGGAATGAGATCTCACATGTGTAGTCAGACGGAGTGAGACCTCACATGTGCAGTCAGACGGATTGAGACCTCACATGTGCCGTCAGACGGAGTGAGACCTCACATGTGCCGTCAGATCGAGTGAGACCTCACATATGAAGTCAGACGGAGTGTGACCTCAGAGGTGCAGTCAGAAAGGTTGAGACCTCACATGTGCCGTCAGAAGGAGAGAGACATCACATCTGCGGTCCGACGGAATGAGTGATCGCATGTGCAGTCAGAAGGAGTGCGATCTCAAATGTGCAGTCACACGGAGTGAGACCTCACATGTGCAGTCAGATGGAGTAAGACCTCACATGTGCCGTCAGAAGGAGTGAGCACTCACATGTGCAGTCAGGACGAGTGAGATCTCACATGTGCCGTCAGACAGAGTGAGAACTCACATGGGCAGTCAGACGGGGCGAGACATATCATGTGCAGTCAGACAGAGTGAGACCTCACATGTGTAGTAAGACGGAGTGAGAAATCACATGTGGCGTCAGACGGCGTGAGACCTCACATGTGCAGTCAGAAGGAGTGAAACCACACCTGTGCAGTCAGACGGAGTGAGGCCTCACATGTGCAGTCAGAAGGAGTGAAACCTCACCTGTGCAGTCAGACGGAGTGAGGCCTCACATGTGCAGTCAGATGGAGTGAGACCTCACATGTGCCGTCGTAAGGGGTGATCACTCACATGTGCAGGCAGGAGGAGTGAGATCTCACATGTGCCGTCAGACAGAGTGAGAACTCACATGGGCAGTCAGGCGGGGTGAGACATCACATGTGCAGTCAGATGGATTGAGAATTCACATGTGCAGTCGGAGTGAGTGAGACCTCACATGTTCAGTCAGAAGGAGTGAGACATCACATCTGCGGGCCAACGGAATGAGTGATCACATGTGCAGTCAGAAGGAGTGAGACCTCAAATGTGCAGTCACACGGAGTGAGACCTCACATGTCAGTCTGAAGGAGTGAGACCTCACATGTGCAGTCAGATGGAGTAAGGCCTCACATGTGCCATCAGAAGCAGTGAGCACTCACATGTGCAGTCAGGAGGAGTGAGAACTCACATGTGCCATCACACAGAGTGAGAACTCATATGGGCAGTCAGACGGGGTGAGACAGCACATGTGCAGTAAGAAGGAGCGAGACCTCACATGTGCAGTCAGACGGAGTGAGACCTCACATGTGCAGTCAGAAGGGGTGAGACCTCACATCTGCGGTCCGACGGAATGATAGATCACATGTGCAGTCTGAAGGAGTGAGATCTCACATGTGCAGTCAAACAGAGTGAGACCTCACATGTACAGTCAGACAGAGAGAGACCTCACATGTCAGTCTGACGGAGTGAGACCTCACATATGCAGTCAGAAGAAGTGAGACCTCACATGTGCAGTCAGAAGGAGTGAGACCTCAGATGTGCCGTCAGACGGAGTGAGAGCTCACATGAGCCGTCAGATGGAGACAGACCTCACATGTGCAGTCAGAATGAGTGAGACCTCACATGTGCAGTCAGACGGAATGAAGCCTCACATGTGCAGTGAGAAGGAATGAGGCCTCACATGTGCAGTCAGACGGAGTGAGACCTTACATGTGACGTCAGAAGGAGTGAGACCTCACATGTGCAGTCAGAAGGAATGAGAATTTAAATGTGCAGTCAGATGGAGAGGGAACTCACATGTGCAGTCAGAAGGAGTGAGACATCACATGTGCAGTCAGACGACGTGAGATCTCACATGTGCAGTTAGATGGAGTGAGACATCACATGTGCCGTCAGAAGGAGTGAAACCTCACATGTGCCGTCAGACGGAGTGAGACCTCACATGTGCCGTCAGATGGAGTAAGACATCACATGTGCAGTTAGACGGAGTGAGATCTCACATGTGTAGTCAGACGGCGTGAGACCTCACATGTACAGTCAGACGGAGTGAGACCTCACATGTGCCGTCAGACGGAGTGAGACCTCACATGTGCCGTGAGATGGAGTGAGACCTCACATATGCAGTCAGACGGAGTGTGACCTCAGAGGTGCAGTCAGAAAGTTTGAGATCTCACATGTGCTGTCAGAAGGAGTGAGACCTCACATGTGCAGTCAGATGGAATGAGAACACAAACGTGCCGTCAGATGGAGTGAGACCTCACATGTGCAGTCAGAAGGAGTGAGACCTCACATGTGCAGTCAGACGGAGTGAGATCTCACATGTGTACTCAGACGGAGTGAGACCTCACATGTGCAGTCAAACGGAGTGAGACCTCCCATGTGCAGTCAGACGGAGTGAGACCTCACATGTGCAGTCAGAAGGAGTGATACCTCACATGTGCAGTCAGACGGAGTGAAGCCTCACATGTGCAGTCAGAAGGAGTGAGACCTCACATGTGCAGCCAGACGGAGAGGGACCTTACATGTGACGTCAGAAGGAGAGTGACCTCACATGTGCAGTCAGAAGGAGTGAGACCTCACATGTGCAGTCAGAAGGAGTGGGACCTTAAATGTGCAGTCAGAAGGATTGAGAACTCACATGTGCAGTCAGACGGAGTGAGACATCACATGTGCAGTTAGACAGAGTGAGACATCACATGTGCCGTCAGAAGGAGTGAGACCTCACACGTGCAGTCAGAAGGAGTGAGACCTCACATGTGCAGTCAGACGGAGTGAGACCTCACACGTGCAGTCAGAAGGAGTGAGACCTCACATGTGCAGTCAGACGGAGTGAGAACTCAGATGTGCCATCAGACGGATTGAGACCTCACATGTGCAGTCAGAAGGAGTGAGAACTCACATGTGCAGTCAGGCAGAGTGAGACCTCACATGTGCAGTCAGAAGGAGTGAGACCTCACATGTGCAGTCAGACGGAGTGAGAACTCAGATGCGCCATCAGACAGAGTGAGACCTCACATGTGCCGTCATACAGCGTGAGACCTCACATGTGCAGTCAGACAGAGTGAGACCTCACATGTGCAGTAAGAAGGATTGAGAACTCACATGTGCATTTGGAGTGAGTGAGACCTCACATGTGCAGTCAGACGGAGTGAGACCTCACATGTGCAGTCAGATGGAGTGAGACCTCACATGTGCCGTCAGAAGGGGTGATCACTCACATGTGCAGGCAGGAGGAGTGAGATCTCACATGTGCCGTCAGACAGAGTGAGAACTCACATGGGCAGTCAGACGGGGTGAGACATCACATGTGCAGTCAGAAGGATTGAGAACTCACATGTGCAGTCGGAGTGAGTGAGACCTGACATGTTCAGTCAGAAGGAGTGAGACATCACATCTGCGGTCCGACGGAATGAGTGATCACATGTGCGGTCAGAAGGAGTGAGACCTCAAATGTGCAGTCACATGGAGTGAGACCTCACATGTCAGTCTGAAGGAGTGAGGCCTCACATGTGCAGTCAGATGGAGTAAGACCTCACATGTGCCGTCAGAAGCAGTGAGCACTCACGTGCAGTCAGGAGGAGTGAGATCTCACATGTGCCATCACACAGAGTGAGAACTCACATGGGCAGTCAGACGGGGTGAGACAGCACATGTGCAGTAAGAAGGAGTGAGACATCACATGTGCAGTCAGACGGAGTGAGACCTCACATGTGCAATCAGAAGGAGTGAGACCTCACATCTCTGGTCCGACGGAATGAGAGATCCCATGTGCAGTCAGAAGGAGTGAGATCTCAGATGTGCAGTCAGACGGAGTGAGACCTCACATGTACAGTCAGACAGAGTGAGACCTCACATGTCAGTCTGACGGAGTGAGACCTCACATATGCAGTCAGAAGTAGTGAGACCTCACATTTGCAGTCAGAAGGAGTGAGACCTCACATGTGCCGCCAGACGGATTGAGAGCTCACATGTGCCGTCAGATGGAGTGAGACCTCACATGTGCAGTCAGAAGGAGTGAGACCTCACATGAGCAGTCAGACGGAATGAAGCCTCACATGTGCAGTCAGAAGGAGTGAGACCTCACATGTGCAGTCAGATGGAGTGAGACCTTACATGTACAGTCAGAAGGAGCGCGACCTCACATGTGCAGTCAGAAGGAGTGAGACCTCACATGTGCAGTCAGAAGGAGTGAGAACTTAAATTTGCAGTCAGATGGAGATGGAACTCACATGAGCAGTCAGACAGAGTGAGACCTCACATGTGCAGTCAGAAGGAGTGAGACATCACATGTGCAGTCAGACGACGTGAGACCTCACATGTGCAGTTAGATGGAGTGAGACATCACATGTGCCGTCAGAAGGAGTGAAACATCACATGTGCCGTCAGACGGAGTGAGACCTCACATGTGCCGTCAGATGGAGTGAGGCATCACATGTGCAGTCAGAAGGAGTCAGACCTCACATGTGCAGTCAGACGGAGTGAGATCTCACATGTGTAGTCAGACGGAGTGAGACCTCACATGTGCAATCAGACGGAGTAAGACCTCACATGTGCCGTCAGATGGAGTGAGACCTCACATATGCAGTCAGATGGAGTGTGACCTCAGAGGTGCAGTCAGAAAGGTTGAGACCTCACATGTGCTGTCAGAAGGAGTGAGACCTCACATGTGCAGTCAGACGGAGTGAGAACTCACATGTGATGTCAGCTGGAGTGAGACCTCACATGTGCAGTCAGAAGGAGTGAGACCTCACATGTGCAATCAGACGGAGTGAGATCTCACAGGTGTAGTCAGACGGAGTGAGACCTCACATGTGCAATCAGATGGAGTAAGACCTCACATGTGCCGTCAGATGGAGTGAGACCTCACATATGCAGTCAGACGGAGTGTGACCTCAGAGGTGCAG
Source organism: Somniosus microcephalus (assembly GCF_052327205.1). Lineage (NCBI taxonomy): Eukaryota > Metazoa > Chordata > Chondrichthyes > Squaliformes > Somniosidae > Somniosus > Somniosus microcephalus. The sequence goes on along the minus strand of NC_140988.1, from coordinate 144,016,733 downwards.
TCAGAAAGTTTGAGACCTGACATGTGCCGTCAGAAGGAGTGAGAGCTCACATATGCAGTCAGACGGAGTGAGAACTCACTTGTGCAGTCAGAAGGAGTGAGACCTCACATGTGCAGTCAGACGGAGTGAGAACTCACATGTGACGTCAGCTGGAGTGAGACCTCACATGTGCAGTCAGAAGGAGTGAGACCTCACATGTGCAATCAGACGGAGTGAGATCTCACAGGTGTAGTCAGACGGAGTGAGACCTCACATGTGCAATCAGACGGAGTAAGACCTCACATGTGCCGTCAGATGGAGTGAGACCTCACATATGCAGTCAGACGGAGTGTGACCTCAGAGGTGCAGTCAGAAAGTTTGAGACCTGACATGTGCCGTCAGAAGGAGTGAGAGCTCACATATGCAGTCAGACGGAGTGAGAACTCACTTGTGCAGTCAGAAGGAGTGAGAACTCACATGTGCAGTCAGAACGAGTGAGATCTCACATGTGCCGTCAGACAGAGTGAGAACTCACATGGGCAGTCAGACGGGGTGAGACATCTCATGTGCAGTCAGAAGAAGTGAGACATAACATGAGCAGTCAGACGGCGTGAGACCTCACATGTGCAATCAGATGGAGTGAGACCACAATTGTGCAGCCATACGGAGTGAGTAACCACATGTGCCGTCAGACGGCGTGAGACTTTACATGTGCAGTCAGAAGGATTGAGAACTCACATGTGCAGTTGGAGTGAGTGAGTCCTCACATGTGCAGTCAGAAGGTGTGAGACATCACATGTGCAGTCAGACGGAGTGAGCCCTCACATGTGCAGTCAGATGGAGTGAGACCTCACATGTGCCGTCGTAAGGGGTGATCACTCACATGTGCAGGCAGGAGGAGTGAGATCTCACATGTGCCGTCAGACAGAATGAGAACTCACATGGGCAGCCAGATGGGGTGAGACATCACATGTGCAGTCAGAAGGATTGAGAATTCACATGTGCAGTCGGAGTGAGTGAGACCTCACATGTTCAGTCAGAAGGAGTGAGACATCACTTCTGCAGTCCAACGGAATGAGTGATCACATGTGCAGTCAGAAGGAGTGAGACCTCAAATGTGCAGTCACACGGAGTGAGACCTCACATGTGCAGTCAGACGGCGTGAGACCTCACATGTGCAGTCAGACGTAGTGAGACCTCACATGTGCCATCAGACGGCGTGAGACCACACATATGCAGTCAGACGGAGTGTGACCTCAGACGTGCAGTCAGAAAGGTTGAGACCTCACTTGTGCTGTCAGAAGGAGTGAGAGCTCACATGTGCAGTCAGACGGAGTGAGAACTCACATGTGCTGTCAGCTGGAGTGAGACCTCACATGTGCAGTCAGAAGGGGTGAGAGCTCACATGTGCAGTCAGACGGAGTGAGATCTCACATGTGTAGTCAGACGGAGTGAGACCTCACATTTGCAGTCAGACGGAGTGAGACCTCACATGTGCCGTCAGAAGGAGTGAGCACTCACATGTGTAGTCAGGACGAGTGAGAGCTCACATGTGCCGTCAGACAGAGTGAGAACTCACATGGGCAGTCAGACGGGGCGAGACCTCACATGTGCCGTCAGACAGAGTGAGAACTCACATGTGCAGTCAGACGGAGTGAGAAATCACATGTGCCGTCAGACAGCGTGAGACCTCACATGTGCAGTCAGACGGAGTGATGCCTCAATTGTGCAGTCTGACAGAGTGAGAAATCACATGTGCCATCATACGGCGTGAGACCTCACATGTGCAGTCAGAAGGAGTGAGACATCACAAATGCGGTCCAACGGAATGAGAGCTCACATGTGCAGTCAGACGGAGTGAGAACTCACTTGTGCCGTCAGAAGGAGTGAAACCTCACCTATGCAGTCAGGCGGAGTGAGGCCTCACATGTGCAGTCAGACGGAGTGAGACCTCACATGTGCCGTCGTAAGGGGTGATCACTCACATGTGCCGTCAGACAGAGTGAGAACTCACATGGGCAGTCAGATGGGGTGAGAAATCACATGTGCAGTCAGATGGATTGAGAATTCACATGTGCAGTCGGAGTGAGTGAGACCTCACATGTTCAGTCAGAAGGAGTGAGACATCACATCTGCGGTCCAACGGAATGAGTGATCACATGTGCAGTCAGAAGGAGTGAGACCTCAAATGTGCAGTCACACGGAGTGAGACCTCACATGTCAGTCTGAAGGAGTGAGACCTCACATGTGCAGTCAGATGGAGTAAGACCTCACATGTGCCGTCAGAAGCAGTGAGCACTCACATGTGCAGTCAGGAGGAGTGAGATCTCACATGTGCAGTCAAACAGAGTGAGACCTCACATGTACAATCAGACAGAGTGAGACCTCACATGTCAGTCTGACGGAGTGAGACCTCACCTATGCAGTCAGAAGTAGTGAGATCTCACATGTGCAGTCAGAAGGAGTGAGACCTCAGATGTGCCGTCAGACGGAGTGAGAGCTCACATGTACTGTCAGATGGAGTCAGACCTCACATGTGCAGTCTGAAGGGGTGAGACCTCACATGTGCAGTCAGGCGGAATGAAGCCTCACATGTGCAGTGAGAAGGAGTGAGGCCTCACATGTGCAGTCAGACGGAGTGAGACCTTACATGTCACGTCAGAAGGAGCGCGACCTCACATGTACAGTCAGAAGGAGTGAGACCTCACATGTGCAGTCAGAAGGAGTGAGAACTTAAATGTGCAGTCAGATGGAGAGGGAACTCACGTGTGCAGTCAGACGGAGTGAGACCTCACATGTGCAGTCAGAAGGAGTGAGACATCACATGTGCAGTCAGACGACGTGAGATCTCACATGTGCAGTTAGATGGAGTGAGACATCACATGTGCCGTCAGAAGGAGTGAAACCTCACATGTGCCGTCAGACGGAGTGAGACCTCACATGTGCCATCAGAAGGAGTGAGACATCACATGTGCAGTTAGACGGAGTGAGATCTCACATGTGTAGTCAGACGGAGTGAGACCTCACATGTGCCGTCAGACGGAGTGAGACCTCACATGTGCCGTGAGATGGAGTGAGACCTCACGTATGCAGTCAGATGGAGTGTGACCTCAGAGGTGCAGTCAGAAAGTTTGAGATCTCACATGTGCTGTCAGAAGGAGTGAGACCTCAAATGTGCAGTCAGACGGAATGAGAACTCAAACGTGGCGTCAGATGGAGTGAGACCTCACATGTGCAGTCAGAAGGAGTTAGACCTCACATGTGCAGTCAGACGGAGTGAGATCTCACATGTGTACTCAGACGGAGTGAGACCTGACATGTGCCGTCAGACGGAGTGAGACCTCCCATGTGCAATCAGATGGAGTGAAACCTCACATGTGCAGTCAGAAGGAGTGAGACCTCACATGTGCAGTCAGACGGAGTGAAGCCTCACATGTGCAGTCAGAAGGAGTGAGACCTCACATGTGCAGTCAGACGGAGAGGGACTTTTCATGTGATGTCAGAAGGAGAGAGACCTCACATGAGCAGTCAGAAGGAATGAGACCTCACATGTTCAGTCAGAAGGAGTGGGACCTTAAATGTGCAGTCAGATGGAGTGAGAACTCACATGTGCAGTCAGACGGAGTGAGACATCACATGTGCATTCAGACGACGTGAAACCTCACATGTGCAGTTAGACAGAGTGAGACATCACATGTACCGTCAGAAGGAGTGAAACTTCACATGTGCCGTCAGATGGAGTGTGACCTCACACGTGCAGTCAGAAGGAGTGAGACCTCACATGTGCAGTCAGACGGAGTGAGAACTCAGATGTGCCATCAGACGGAGTGAGACCTCACATGTGCAGTCAGGAGGAGTGAGACATCACATATGCAGCCAGGCGGAGTGAGACCTCACATGTGCAGTCAGAAGGAGTGAGACCTCACATGTGCAGTCAGACGGAGTGAGATCTCAGATGCGCCATCAGACAGAGTGAGACCTCACATGTGCCGTCATACAGCGTGAGACCTCACATGTGCAGTCAGACAAAGTGAGACATCACATGTGCAGTCAGAAGGATTGAGAACTCACATGTGCAGTTGGAGTGAGACCTCACATGTGCAGTCAGAAGGAGTGAGACATCACATCTGCGGTCCAACGGAATGAGAGCTCACATGTGCAGTCAGACAGAGTGAGAACTCACATCTGCCGTTAGAAGGAGTGAAACATCACATGTGCAGTCAGACGGAGTGAGGCCTCACATGTGCAGTCAGACGGAGTGAGACCTCACATGTGCAGTCAGATGGAGTGAGACCTCACATGTGCCATCAGAAGGGGTGATCACTCACATGTGCAGGCAGGAGGAGTGAGATTTCACATGTGCCGTCAGACAGAGTGAGAACTCACATGGGCAGTCAGACGGGGTGAGATATCACATGTGCAGTCAGAAGGATTGAGAACTCACATGTGCAGTCGGAGTGAGTGAGACCTCACATGTTCAGTCAGAAGGAGTGAGACATCACATCTGCGGTTCGACGGAATGAGTGATCACATGTGCGGTCAGAAGGAGTGAGACCTCAAATGTGCAGTCACACGGAGTGAGACCTCACATGTCAGTCTGAAGGAGTGAGGCCTCACATGTGCAGTCAGATGGAGTAAGACCTCACATGTGCCGTCAGAAGCAGTGAGCACTCACATGTGCAGTCAGGAGGAGTGAGATCTCACATGTGCCATCACACAGAGTGAGAACTCACGTGGGCAGTCAGACGGGGTGAGACAGCACATGTGCAGTAAGAAGGAGTGAGACATCACATGTGCATTCAGACGGAGTGAGACCTCACATGTGCAGTCAGAAGGAGTGAGACCTCACATCTGTGGTCCAACGGAATGAGAGATCCCATCTGCAGTCAGAAGGAGTGAGATCTCACATGTGCAGTCAGACGGAGTGAGACCTCACATGTACAGTCAGACAGAGTGAGACCTCACATGTCAGTCTGACGGAGTGAGACCTCACATATGCAGTCAGATGTAGTGAGACCTCACATGTGCATTCAGAAGGAGTGAGACCTCACATGTGCCGCCAGACGGAGTGAGAGCTCACATGTGCCATCAGATGGAGTGAGACCTCACATGTGCAGTCAGAAGGAGTGAGACCTCACATGAGCATTCAGACGGAATGAAGCCTCACATGTGCGGTCAGAAGGAGTGAGACCTCACATGTGCAGTCAGACGGAGAGAGACCTTACATGTGACATCAGAAGGAGCGCGACCTCACATGTGCAGTCAGAAGGAATGAGACCTCACATGTGCAGTCAGAAGGAGTGAGAACTTAAATTTGCAGTCAGATGGAAATGGAACTCACATGTGCAGTCAGACAGAGTGAGACTTCACATGTGCAGTCAGAAGGAGTGAGACATCACATGTGCAGTCAGACGACGTGAGACCTCACATGTGCAGTTAGATGGAGTGAGACATCACATGTGCCGTCAGAAGGAGTGAAACCTCACACGTGCCGTCAGACGGAGTGAGACGTCACATGTGCCGGCAGATTGAGTGAGACATCACATGTGCAGTCAGAAGGAGTCAGACCTCACATGTGCAGTCAGACGGAGTGTGATCTCACATGTGTAGTCAGACGGAGTGAGACCTCACATGTGCAATCAGACGGAGTAAGGCCTCACATGTGCCGTCAGATGGAGTGAGACCTCACATGTGCAGTCAGAAGGAGTCAGACCTCACATGTGCCGTCAGACGGAGTGAGATCTCACATGTGTAGTCAGACGGAGTGAGACCTCACATGTGCAATCAGACGGAGTAAGACCTCACATATGCAGTCAGACGGAGTGTGACCTCAGAGGTGCAGTCAGAAGGAGTGAGACCTCAGATGTGCCGTCAGACGGAGTGAGAGCTCACATGTACCGTCAGATGGAGTCAGACCTCACATGTGCAGTCTGAAGGAGTGAGACCTCACATGTGCAGTCAGGCGGAATGAAGCCTCACATGTGCAGTGAGAAGGAGTGAGGCCTCACATGTGCAGTCAGACGGAGTGAGACCTTACATGTCACGTCAGAAGGAGCGCGACCTCACATGTACAGTCAGAAGGAGTGAGACCTCACATGTGCAGTCAGAAGGAGTGAGAACTTAAATGTGCAGTCAGATGGAGAGGGAACTCACATGTGCAGTCAGACGGAGTGAGACCTCACAAGTGCAGTCAGAAGGAGTGAGACATCACATGTGCAGTCAGACGACGTGAGATCTCACATGTGCAGTTAGATGGAGTGAGACATCACATGTGCCGTCAGAAGGAGTGAAACCTCACATGTGCCGTCAGACGGAGTGAGACCTCACATGTGCCGTCAGAAGGAGTGAGACATCACATGTGCAGTTAGACGGAGTGAGATCTCACATGTGTAGTCAGACGGAGTGAGACCTCACATGTGCCGTCAGACGGAGTGAGACCTCACATGTGCCGTGAGATGGAGTGAGACCTCACTTATGCAGTCAGATGGAGTGTGACCTCAGAGGTGCAGTCAGAAAGTTTGAGATCTCACATGTGCTGTCAGAAGGAGTGAGACCTCAAATGTGCAGTCAGACGGAATGAGAACTCAAACGTGGCGTCAGATGGAGTGAGACCTCACATGTGCAGTCAGAAGGAGTTAGACCTCACATGTGCAGTCAGACGGAGTGAGATCTCAAATTTGTACTCAGACGGAGTGAGACCTGACATGTGCAGTCAGACGGAGTGAGACCTCCCATGTGCAATCAGACGGAGTGAGACCTCACATGTGCAGTCAGAAGGAGTGAGACCTCACATGTGCAGTCAGACGGAGTGAAGCCTCACATGTGCAGTCAGAAGGAGTGAGACCTCACATGTGCAGTCAGACGGAGAGGGACTTTTCATGTGATGTCAGAAGGAGAGAGACCTCACATGAGCAGTCAGAAGGAGTGAGACCTCACATGTTCAGTCAGAAGGAGTGGGACCTTAAATGTGCAGTCAGACGGAGTGAGACATCACATGTGCATTCAGACGACGTGAAACCTCACATGTGCAGTTAGACAGAGTGAGACATCACATGTACCGTCAGAAGGAGTGAAACTTCACATGTGCCGTCAGATGGAGTGTGACCTCACACGTGCAGTCAGAAGGAGTGAGACCTCACATGTGCAGTCAGACGGAGTGAGAACTCAGATGTGCCATCAGACGGAGTGAGACCTCACATGTGCAGTCAGGAGGAGTGAGACATCACATATGCAGCCAGGCGGAGTGAGACCTCACATGTGCAGTCAGAAGGAGTGAGACCTCACATGTGCAGTCAGACGGAGTGAGATCTCAGATGCGCCATCAGACAGAGTGAGACCTCACATGTGCCGTCATACAGCGTGAGACCTCACATGTGCAGTCAGACAAAGTGAGACATCACATGTGCAGTCAGAAGGATTGAGAACTCACATGTGCAGTTGGAGTGAGACCTCACATGTGCAGTCAGAAGGAGTGAGACATCACATCTGCGGTCCAACGGAATGAGAGCTCACATGTGCAGTCAGACAGAGTGAGAACTCACATCTGCCGTTAGAAGGAGTGAAACATCACATGTGCAGTCAGACGGAGTGAGGCCTCACATGTGCAGTCAGAGGGAGTGAGACCTCACATGTGCAGTCAGATGGAGTGAGACCTCACATGTGCCATCAGAAGGGGTGATCACTCACATGTGCAGGCAGGAGGAGTGAGATTTCACATGTGCCGTCAGACAGAGTGAGAACTCACATGGGCAGTCAGACGGGGTGAGATATCACATGTGCAGTCAGAAGGATTGAGAACTCACATGTGCAGTCGGAGTGAGTGAGACCTCACATGTTCAGTCAGAAGGAGTGAGACATCACATCTGCGGTTCGACGGAATGAGTGATCACATGTGCGGTCAGAAGGAGTGAGACCTCAAATGTGCAGTCACACGGAGTGAGACCTCACATGTGCCGTCAGAAGCAGTGAGCACTCACATGTGCAGTCAGGAGGAGTGAGATCTCACATGTGCCATCACACAGAGTGAGAACTCACGTGGGCAGTCAGACGGGGTGAGACAGCACATGTGCAGTAAGAAGGAGTGAGACATCACATGTGCATTCAGACGGAGTGAGACCTCACATGTGCAGTCAGAAGGAGTGAGACCTCACATCTGTGGTCCAACGGAATGAGAGATCCCATCTGCAGTCAGAAGGAGTGAGATCTCACATGTGCAGTCAGACGGAGTGAGACCTCACATGTACAGTCAGACAGAGTGAGACCTCACATGTCAGTCTGACGGAGTGAGACCTCACATATGCAGTCAGATGTAGTGAGACCTCACATGTGCATTCAGAAGGAGTGAGACCTCACATGTGCCGCCAGACGGAGTGAGAGCTCACATGTGCCGTCAGATGCAGTGAGACCTCACATGTGCAGTCAGAAGGAGTGAGACCTCACATGAGCATTCAGACGGAATGAAGCCTCACATGTGCGGTCAGAAGGAGTGAGACCTCACATGTGCAGTCAGACGGAGTGAGACCTTACATGTGACATCAGAAGGAGCACGACCTCACATGTGCAGTCAGAAGGAATGAGACCTCACATGTGCAGTCAGAAGGAGTGAGAACTTAAATTTGCAGTCAGATGGAGATGGAACTCACATGTGCAGTCAGACAGAGTGAGACTTCACATGGGCAGTCAGAAGGAGTGAGACATCACATGTGCAGTCAGACAGAGTGAGACTTCACATGTGCAGTCAGAAGGAGTGAGACCTCACATGTGCAGTCAGAAGGAGTGAGACATCACATCTGCTGTCCAACGGAATGAAAGCTCACATGTGCAGTCAGACGGAGTGAGAACTCACTTGTGCCGTCAGAAGGAGTGAAACCTCACCTGTGCAGTCAGGCGGAGTGAGGCATCACATGTGCAGTCAGACGGAGTGAGACATCACATGTGCAGTCAGATGGAGTGAGACCTCACATGTGCCGTCGTAAGGGATGATCACTCACATGTGCAGGGATGAGGAGTGAGATCTCACATATGCCGTCAGACAGAGTGAGAACTCACATGGGCAGTCAGGCGGGGTGAGACATCACATGTGCAGTCAGAAGGCTTGAGAATTCACATGTGCAGTCGGAGTGAGTGAGACCTCACATGTTCAGTCAGAAGGAGTGAGACATCACATCTGCGGTCCAACGGAATGAGTGATCACATGTGCAGTCAGAAGGAGTGAGACCTCAAATGTGCAGTCACACGGAGTGAGATATCACATGTCAGTCTGAAGGAGTGAGACCTCACATGTGCAGTCAGATGGAGTAAGACCTCACATGTGCCGTCAGAAGCAGTGAGCACTCACATGTGCAGTCAGGAGGATTGAGATCTCACATGTGCCGTCACACAGAGTGAGAACTCACATGGGCAGTCAGACGGGGTGAGACAGCACATGTGCAGTAAGAAGGAGTGAGACCTCACATGTGCAGTCAGAAGGAGTGAGATCTCACATGTGCAGTTAGACGGAGTGAGACCTCACATGTACAGTCAGAAAGAGTGAGACCTCACATGTCAGTCTGACGGAGTGAGACCTCACATATGCAGTCCGATGTAGTGAGACCTCACATGTGCAGTCAGAAGGAGTGAGACCTCAGATGTACCGTCAGACGGAGTGAGAGCTCACATGTGCCGTCAGATGGAATGAGACCTCACATGTGCAGTCAGAAGGAGTGAGACCTCACAAGTGCAGTCAGACGGAATGAAGCCTCACATGTGCAGTCAGAAGGAGTGAGACCTCACATGTGCAGTCAGAAGGAGTGAGACCTGACATGTGACGTCAGAAGGAGCACGACCTCACATGTGCAGTCAGAAGGAGTGAGACCTCACATGTGCAGTCAGAAGGAGTGAGAGCTTAAATGTGCAGTCAGATGGAGAGGGAACTCACATCTGCAGTCAGACGGAGTGAGACCTCACATGTGCAGTCAGAAGGAGTGAGACCTCACATGTGCAGTCAGACGGAATGAAGCCTCACATGTGCAGTCAGAAGGAGTGAGACCTCACATCTGCAGTCAGACGGAGTGAGACCTTACATGTGACGTCAGAAGGAGCGCGACCTTACATGTGACGTCAGAAGGAGCGCGACCTCACATGTGCAGTCAGAAGGAGTGAGACCTCACATGTGCAGTCAGGCGGAATGAAGCCTCACATGTGCAGTGAGAAGGACTGAGGCCTCACATGTGCAGTCAGACGGAGTGAGACCTTACATGTCACGTCAGAAGGAGCGCGACCTCACATGTACAGTCAGAAGGAGTGAGACCTCACATGTGCAGTCAGAAGGAGTGAGAACTTAAATGTGCAGTCAGATGGAGAGGGAACTCATATGTGCAGTCAGACGGAGTGAGACCTCACATGTGCAGTCAGAAGGAGTGAGACATCACATGTGCAGTCAGACGACGTGAGATCTCACATGTGCAGTTAGATGGAGTGAGACATCACATGTGCCGTCAAAAGGAGTGAAACCTCACATGTGCCGTCAGACGGAATGAGACCTCACATGTGCCGTCAGAAGGAGTGAGACATCACATGTGCAGTTAGACGGAGTGAGATCTCACATGTGTAGTCAGACGGAGTGAGACCTCACATGTACAGTCAGACGGAGTGAGACCTCACATGTGCCGTCAGACGGAGTGAGACCTCACATGTGCCGTGAGATGGAGTGAGACCTCACATATGCAGTCAGATGGAGTGTGACCTCAGAGGTGCAGTCAGAAAGTTTGAGATCTCACATGTGCTGTCAGAAGGAGTGAGACCTCAAATGTGCAGTCAGACGGAATGAGAACTCAAACGTGCCGTCAGATGGAGTGAGATCTCACATGTGCAGTCAGAAGGAGTTAGACCTGACATGTGCAGTCAGACGGAGTGAGATCTCACATGTGTACTCAGACGGAGTGAGACTTCACATGTGCAGTCAGAAGGAGTGAGACCTCACATGTGCAGTCAGACGGAGTGAAGCCTCATATGTGCAGTCAGAAGGAGTGAGACCTCACATGTGCAGTCAGACGGAGAGGGACTTTTCATGTGACGTCAGAAGGAGAGAGACCTCACATGAGCAGTCAGAAGGAGTGAGACCTCACATGTGCAGTCAGAAGGAGTGGGACCTTAAAAGTGCAGTCAGATGGACTGAGAACTCACATGTGCAGTCAGACGGAGTGAGACATCACATGTGCATTCAGACGACGTGAAACCTCACATGTGCAGTTAGACAGAGTGAGACATCACATGTACCGTCAGAAGGAGTGAAACTTCACATATGCCGTCAGATGGAGTGTGACCTCACACGTGCAGTCAGAACGAGTGAGACCTCACATGTGCAGTCAGATGGAGTGAGAACTCAGATGTGCCATCAGACGGAGTGAGACCTCACATGTGCAGTCAGGAGGAGTGAGACATCACATATGCAGCCAGGCGGATTGAGACCTCACATGTGCAGTCAGAAGGAGTGAGACCTCACATGTGCAGTCAGACGGAGTGAGATCTCAGATGCGCCATCAGACAGAGTGAGACCTCACATGTGCCGTCATACAGCGTGAGACCTCACATGTGCAGTCAGACAGAGTGAGACCTCACATGTGCAGTCAGAAGGATTGAGAACTCACATGTGCAGTTGGAGTGAGACCTCACATGTGCAGTCAGAAGGAGTGAGACATCACATCTGCGGTCCAACGGAATGAGAGCTCACATGTGCAGTCAGACAGAGTGAGAACTCACATGTGCCGTTAGAAGGAGTGAAATGTCACATGTGCAGTCAGACGGAGTGAGGCCTCACATGTGCAGTCAGATGGAGTGAGACCTCACATGTGCAGTCAGATGGAGTGAGACCTCACATGTGCCATCAGAAGGGGTGATCACTCACATGTGCAGGCAGGAGGAGTGAGATTTCACATGTGCCGTCAGACAGAGTGAGAACTCACATGGGCAGTCAGACGGGGTGAGATATCACATGTGCAGTCAGAAGGATTGAGAACTCACATGTGCAGTCGGAGTGAGTGAGACCTCACATGTTCAGTCAGAAGGAGTGAGACATCACATCTGCGGTTCGACGGAATGAGTGATCACATGTGCGGTCAGAAGGAGTGAGACCTCAAATGTGCAGTCACACGGAGTGAGACCTCACATGTCAGTCTGAAGGAGTGAGGCCTCACATGTGCAGTCAGATGGAGTAAGACCTCACATGTGCCGTCAGAAGCAGTGAGCACTCACATGTGCAGTCAGGAGGAGTGAGATCTCACATGTGCCGTCACACCGAGTGAGAACTCACATGGGCAGTCAGACGGGGTGAGACAGCACATGTGCAGTAAGAAGGAGTGAGACATCACATGTGCATTCAGACGGAGTGAGACCTCACATGTGCAGTCAGAAGGAGTGAGACCTCACATCTGTGGTCCAACGGAATGAGAGATCCCATCTGCAGTCAGAAGGAGTGAGATCTCACATGTGCAGTCAGACGGAGTGAGACCTCACATGTACAGTCAGACAGAGTGAGACCTCACATGTCAGTCTGACGGAGTGAGACCTCACATATGCAGTCAGATGTAGTGAGACCTCACATGTGCATTCAGAAGGAGTGAGACCTCACATGTGCCGCCAGACGGAGTGAGAGCTCACATGTGCCGTCAGATGGAGTGAGACCTCACATGTGCAGTCAGAAGGAGTGAGACCTCACATGAGCATTCAGACGGAATGAAGCCTCACATGTGTGGTCAGAAGGAGTGAGACCTCACATGTGCAGTCAGACGGAGTGAGACCTTACATGTGACATCAGAAGGAGCGCAACCTCACATGTGCAGTCAGAAGGAATGAGACCTCACATGTGCAGTCAGAAGGAGTGAGAACTTAAATTTGCAGTCAGATGGAGATGGAACTCACATGTGCAGTCAGACAGAGTGAGACTTCACATGTGCAGTCAGAAGGAGTGAGACATCACATGTGCAGTCAGACGACGTGAGACCTCACATGTGCAGTTAGATGGAGTGAGACATCACATGTGCCGTCAGAAGGAGTGAAACCTCACACGTGCCGTCAGACGGAGTGAGACGTCACATGTGCCGTCAGATTGAGTGAGACATCACATGTGCAGTCAGAAGGAGTCAGACCTCACATGTGCAGTCAGACGGAGTGTGATCTCACATGTGTAGTCAGACGGAGTGAGACCTCACATGTGCAATCAGACGGAGTAAGGCCTCACATGTGCCGTCAGATGGAGTGAGACCTCACATGTGCAGTCAGAAGGAGTCAGACCTCACATGTGCCGTCAGACGGAGTGAGATCTCACATGTGTAGTCAGACGGAGTGAGACCTCACATGTGCAGTCAGACGGAGTGAGACCTCACATGTGCCGTCAGACGGAGTGAGACCTCACATGTGCCGTCAGATGGAGTGAGACCTCACATATGCATTCAGATGGAGTGTGACCTCAGAGGTGCATTCAGAAAGGTTGAGACCTCACATGTGCCTTCAGAAGGAGTGAGAGCTCACATGTGCAGTCAGACGGAGAGAGACATCACATCTGCCGTCCGACGGAATGATTGATCACATGTGCAGTCAGAAGGAGTGGGATCTCAAATGTGCAGTCACACGGAGTGGAACCTCACATGTCAGTCTGAAGGAGTGAGACCTCACATGTGCAGTCAGATGGAGTAAGACCTCACATGTGCCGTCAGATGGAGTGAGACATCACATGTGCAGTCAGAAGGAGTCAGACCTCACATGTGCAGTCAGAAGGAGTGAGACCTTACATGTGACGTCAGAAGGAGCACGACCTCACATGTGCAGTCAGAAGGAGTGAGACCTCACATGTGCAGTCAGAAGGAGTGAGAGCTTAAATGTGCAGTCAGATGCAGAGGGAACTCACATCTGCAGTCAGACGGAGTGAGACCTCACGTGTGCAGTCAGAAAGAGTGAGACCTCACATGTGCAGTCAGACGGAATGAAGCCTCACATGTGCAGTCAGAATGAGTGAGACCTCACATCTGCAGTCAGACGGAGCGAGAACTTACATGTGACGTCAGAAGGAGCGCGACCTCACATGTGCAGTCAGAAGGAGTGAGACATCACATCTGCGTTCCAACGGAATGAGAGCTCACATGTGCAGTCAGACAGAGTGAGAACTCACATGTGCCGTTCGAAGGAGTGAAACGTCACATGTGCAGTCAGACGGAGTGAGGCCTCACATGTGCAGTCAGACGGAGTGAGACCTCACATGTGCAGTCAGATGGAGTGAGACCTCACATGTGCCATCAGAAGGGGTGATCACTCACATGTGCAGGCAGGAGGAGTGAGATCTCACATGTGCCGTCAGACAGAGTGAGAACTCACATGGGCAGTCAGACGGGGTGAGATATCACATGTGCAGTCAGAAGGATTGAGAACTCACATGTGCAGTCGGAGTGAGTGAGACCTCACATGTTCAGTCAGAAGGAGTGAGACATCACATCTGCGGTTCGACGGAATGAGTGATCACATGTGCGGTCAGAAGGAGTGAGACCTCAAATGTGCAGTCACACGGAGTGAGGCCTCACATGTCAGTCTGAAGGAGTGAGGCCTCACATGTGCAGTCAGATGGAGTAAGGCCTCACATGTGCCGTCAGAAGCAGTGAGCACTCACATGTGCAGTCAGGAGGAGTGAGATCTCACATGTGCCTTCACACAGAGTAAGAACTCACATGGGCAGTCAGACGGGGTGAGACAGCACATGTGCAGTAAGAAGGAGTGAGACATCACATCTGCGGTCCGACGGAATGAGAGATCCCATGTGCAGTCAGAAGGAGTGAGATCTCACATGTGCAGTCAGACGGAGTGAGACCTCACATGTACAGTCAGACAGAGTTAGACCTCACATGTCAGTCTGACGGAGTGAGACCTCACATATGCAGTCAGATGTAGTGAGACCTCTCATGTGCAGTCAGAAGGAGTGAGACCTCACATATGCCGCCAGACGGAGTGAGAGCTCACATGTGCCGTCAGATGGAGTGAGACCTCACATGTGCAGTCAGAAGGAGTGAGACCTCACATGAGCATTCAGACGGAATGAAGCCTCACATCTGCAGTCAGAAGGAGTGAGACCTCACATGTGCAGTCAGACGGAGTGAGACCTTACATGTGACATCAGAAGGAGCGCGACCTCACATGTGCAGTCAGAAGGAATGAGACCTCACATGTGCAGTCAGAAGGAGTGAGAACTTAAATTTGCAGTCAGATGGAGATGGAGCTCACATGTGCAGTCAGAAGGAGTGAGACATCACATGTGCAGTCAGACGACGTGAGACATCACATGTGCAGTTAGATAGAGTGAGACATCACATGTGCCGTCAGAAGGAGTGAAACCTCACATGTGCCGTCAGACGGAGTGAGACCTCACATGTGCCGTCAGATGGAGTGAGACCTCACATATGCAGTCAGATGGAGTGTGACTTCAGAGGTGCAGTCAGAAAGGTTGAGACCTCACATGTGCTGTCAGAAGGAGTGAGACCTCACATGTGCAGTCAGACGGAGTGAGAACTCACATGTGCCGTCAGCTGGAGTGAGACCTCACATGTGCAGTCAGACGGAGTGGGACCTCACATGTGCCGTCAGACGGAGTAAGACCTCACATGTGCCGTCAGATGGAGTGAGACCTCACATATGCATTCAGATGGAGTGTGACCTCAGAGGTTGATGCACTATCAATTGCTACAAAAGACTGGAGATTGAGAAAGTAATAAACAGGCTTTTATTACCAAAGAACAGAGCATGCCTCTTGTGGTTGCCTGGTATCCAAAAGGGCCGGAGGCTTCTGAGCAGCGACCTTTATACCCAGCCATGAGGGTGGAGCCAGGGGCGGAGTCAGCTGAGGCATGCACAGACAAGTACAACAATATGCAAGAGTGAACAACAGTACTAACAGTGAACAACAATACTAACAACAGTGGTTTACCACATTCACCCCTTGTTTAGAATTGAGTCCGGCGGGGTGAAGTGCACTAAAAATTCGTGTACTGAAGTCTATCAGGAGGCCTTGTAAGCCGTCCTGAGCGTCGCAGCAGCGGCGGTGATGGTGCAGCATCCAACGGTGAACCCGGTGTCTCGTTCAGAGGAGGTGTAGCAGGTGGCGGACCCTGGGGCTGCTGCATGCCGTCTACAGGGGTCAGAGCATGGGTAATGGGAGGTAGCGATGGTGGTCTCTCAGAGGCACCCGAAGGTGCGAGGTCTCGTGCGGGGACTGTGTCCTGGGGGTAGGCAGGAGTAGCGGTGGGTGGCGAAGAGGGTGTTTCAGGAGCACCTGCAGGTGCGAGGTCTCGAATGGAGACTGTGTCCTCCCGCCCGTCCGGGTACACCACGTAAGCATACTGCGGGTTGGCGTGGAGGAGGCTCACCCTCTCGACCAGGGGGTCCGCCTTATGGGTCCTCACGTGCTTCCGCAGTAGGACGGGACCTGGAGAAGTCAGCCATGTTGGTAGCGAAATCCCCGACGTGGACTTCCTGGGGAAGGAGAACATTCTCTCGTGAGGAGTGGCATTGGTGGGTGTACAGAGCAGCGACCGAATGGAATGGAGCGCCGCAGGGAGGACCTCCTGCCAGCGGGAGGTCGGAAGGCCCTTAGATTTTAAGTTTAAAAGGACTGCCTTCCAGACTGTCGCATTCTCCCTTTCCACCTGGCCGTTACCCCGGGGGTTGTAGCTGGTGGTCCTGCTTGTAGCAATGCCTCTCGCGAGCAGGTACTGCCGAAGTTCGTCGCTCATAAAAGATGAGCCCCTGTCGCTATGGATATAGCTAGGGAAACCGAACAAGGCGAAGAGGTCATTCAGACATTTAATGACCGTGGTACTGGTCATGTCCGAGCAAGGGATGGCAAACGGGAAACGGGAGTACTCATCAATTATATTGAGGAAGTACACATTGCGGTCAGAGGAGGGGAGGGGCCCTTTAAAATCGATGCTCAGCCGCTCGAAGGGGCGCGTGGCTTTGATCAGGCTCGCTCTGTCTGGCCTATAAAAATGCGGCTTGCACTCGGCACAGATCTGGCAGTTCCTGGTCATGGTCCTGACCTCCTCGATGGAGTAGGGCAGGTTACGGAATTTGATAAAATGGAAGAACCTGGTGACCCCCGGGTGGCAGAGGTCATTGTGGAGGGTCTGTAGCCTATCAACCTGCGCGTTGGCGCACGTACCACGTGATAGGGCATCTGGGGGCTCATTGAGTTTCCCGGGCCGGTACAAGATATCGTAATTGTAGGTGGAGAGTTCGATTCTCCACCTTAAGATCTTGTCATTCTTGATTTTGCCCCGCTGCTTATTATGCAACATAAAAGCCACTGAACGCTGGTCAGTGAGCAGGGTAAATCGTTTTCCGGCCAGGTAATGCCGCCAATGTCGCACGGCTTCCACAATGGCCTGGGCCTCCTTTTCGACAGAGGAGTGTCGAATCTCGGGGCCCTGGAGGGTCCTTGAGAAAAAGGCCACGGGTCTCCCCGCCTGGTTAAGGGTTGCAGCTAGGGCAAAGTCGGATGCGTCGCTCTCCACTTGAAAAGGAAGGGACTCATCCACAGCGTGCATTGTGGCCTTCGCAATGTCTCCTTTTATGAGAGTGAAGGCTGCACAGGCCTCTGCTGTCAGGGGGAAGGAGGCGGACTTGATGAGGGGTCGGGCTTTATCCGCATAGTTGGGCACCCACTGAGCATAGTAAGAGAAAAACCCCAGGCATCTCTTCAGTGCTTTCTGGCAGTGGGGGAGGGGGAGCTCCATAAGGGGGCGCATTCTATCGGGGTCTGGGCCGATGACTCCGTTCTCCACTACGCAGCCAAGAATAGCAAGGCGCGTAGTACGAAACATACATTTGTCTTTGTTGTATGTGAGATTCAGCCGCTGGGCCGTCCGGAGGAATTTCTCTAGATTAACGTCGTGGTCCTGCTGGTCGTGGCCGCAGATGGTGACGTTGTCTAGATATGGGAAAGTGGCCTGGAGAGCGTTCTGGTCAACCATCCGGTCCATCTCCCGTTGGAAGACAGAAACTCCGTTGGTGACGCCGAAGGGAACTCTGAGAAAGTGATAGAGCCGACCGTCAGCTTCAAAAGCTGTGTACTGGCGGTCCTCAGCCCTGATGGGGAGCTGGTGGTATGCCGACTTCAGATCAATCGTCGAGAACACCCGGTATTGTGCTATCTGATTGACCATGTCAGATATGCGGGGGAGTGGGTATGCATCTAGTTGGGTGTAGCGATTGATCGTCTGGCTGTAGTCAATAACTAGGCGCTGTTTTTCGCCAGTCTTCACTACCACCACTTGTGCTCGCCATGGGCTGGTGCTACTTTCAATAATCCCTTCCTTCAGGAGTCTCGCTACCTCGGATTTAATGAAGCTCCTATCCCCAACACTGTAACGCCTGCTTTTGGTAGCGATGGGCTTACAGTCGCGGGTGAGGTTAGCGAACAAGGAGGGGGGGGGGACTTTAAGGGTGGAGAGGCTGCAAATGGTGCACGGCGGGCGATTTAAAAGCTGCTGGCTGCAGACTGTGAGTGGGGGGAGGGGTCCGTCATACGCTAATGTGACACTCTTAAGGTGGCACTGAAAATCCAACCCCAGTAGAACGGCAGCGCAGAGATGGGGCAGGACCAGAAGTTTAAAATTTTTGTATTCTGTGCCCCTTACTGAAAGGGTCACTACACAGTAGCCACCGACGTCCGCTGACTGGGCTTTGGAAGCCAAAGAGATCCGATGGCGCGTCGGCAGGACCGGGAGAGAGTAACTGCGCACCGTGTCGGGGTGGATAAAGCTCTCCGTGCTCCCGCTGTCAAAAAGGCAGGTAGTGGCGCGGCCGTTTACCGTAATATCCATCATGGACCTGGACAGTTGATGAGGGAGAGATTGGTCCAGCGTCACGGAGGCCAGCGTATGGTCGAGCGAGTCGATGTGGTCGTCAGATGAGGCGGTGGTTGAGTCCGGGTCCCCCGTGGTTGAAGTCGGAGGCGTCCAAGATGGCGGACAAAATGGCGGCGCCCACGGTCCCGATCCCCACGCGGCTGGGGGAGCCCAAGATGGCGGACAAGATGGCTGCGTCCACGGTTCGCACGCAGCGCTGCTGGCGTTAGCGGTCTTCCCTTTGCAGGCGCTAACGTAGTGACCTTTCTTCCCGCAGCCGGAGCAGGTAGCATTCTTCGCGGGGCAGCGTACTCTAGGGTGTTTAGCTTGGCCACAAAAATAGCATTTTTGTGCCTTGGACATCGCTGCAGCAGTCGGAGGTGGCGGTCCCATGGCCCAAGATTGCGGCGTCCACGGCGCGGGGCGATGAGGGGAGAAAGCGTCCATATTTCTGTGGGCCGCGTCGAGCGAGAGCGCGAGGGACACTGCCTTTGTCAGGTCTATTTCACCCTTCTCCAGCAGCCTCTGCCGGGAGTAGTCGGACCTTAGACCCGCAACGAAAGCGTCTCGTATCAGTCCCTCCGCATGTGCCGCGGCCGATACTTCCTTGCAGTCGCAGCCGCGTCCGAGTACCCGCAGTGCCCGTAGGAAGGCTTCCACCGATTCCCCGGGCTGCTGTCTGCGAGATCTTAAAAGGTGCCTGGCATAGACCGTGTTAACCGGGCGTGCATACTGCCCTTTCAGTAGGTCGATAGCCGCCGCGTAGGTCGTCGCATCTTGGATTAAAGTATAGACTTGGTGGCTCACCTTCGAGGCCAGGATTTTCAGTTTATTTTCATCAAGAGTCACGGTCGAGGCTTCCAGATACGCCTCAAAGCAACGCAGCCATTGTGCGAATTTAGTCGACGAACCTGCTTCTTGGGGGTCTAAGTCCAGGCATGTTGGTCTGAGGGCTCGCAGCAGCGCCTGCTGCTCAGCGTTTTGCGCCATCGGTTGATCAGCATCCGCAGCCAACATTTAACTTTGGTAATAAAATTGATGCACTATCAATTGCTACAAAAGACTGGAGATTGAGAAAGTAATAAACAGGCTTTTATTACCAAAGAACAGAGCATGCCTCTTGTGGTTGCCTGGTATCCAAAAGGGCCGGAGGCTTCTGAGCAGCGACCTTTATACCCAGCCATGAGGGTGGAGCCAGGGGCGGAGTCAGCTGAGGCATGCACAGACAAGTACAACAATATGCAAGAGTGAACAACAGTACTAACAGTGAACAACAATACTAACAACAGTGGTTTACCACAGAGGTGCATTCAGAAAGGTTGAGACCTCACATGTGCCGTCTGAAGGAGTGAGAGCTCACATGTGCAGTCAGACGGAGAGAGACATCACTTCTGCCGTCCGACGGAATGAGTGATCACATGTGCAGTCAGAAGGAGTGAGATCTCAAATGTGCAGTCACACGGAGTGGTACCTCACATCTCAGTCTGAAGGAGTGATACCTCACATGTGCAGTCAGATGGAGTAAGACCTCACATGTGCAGTCAGAAGGAGTGAGACATAACATGAGCAGTCAGAAGGCGTGAGACCTCACATGTGCAGTCAGGACGAGTGAGATCTCACATGTGCCGTCAGACAGAGTGAGAACTCACATGGGCAGTCAGACGGGGTGAGACATCTCATGTGCAGTCAGAAGAAGTGAGACATAACATGAGCAGTCAGACGGAGTGAGACCACAATTGTGCAGTCAGACGGAGTGAGAAATCACATGTGCAGTCAGACGGCGTGAGACCTCACATGTGCAATCAGACGGAGTGAGACCACAATTGTGCAGTCAGACGGAGTGAGAAATCACATGTGCCGTCAGACGGCGTGAGACCTTACATGTGCAGTCAGAAGGATTGAGAACTCACATGTGCAGTTGGATTGAGTGAGACCTCACATGTGCAGTCAGAAGGAGTGAGATATCACATCTGCTGTCCAACGGAATGAAAGCTCACATGTGCCGTCAGAAGGAGTGAAACCTCACCTGTGCAGTCAGGCGGAGTGAGGCATCACATGTGCAGTCAGATGGAGTGAGACCTCACATGTGCCGTCGTAAGGGATGATCACTCACATGTGCAGGCATGAGGAGTGAGATCTCACATATGCCGTCAGACAGAGTGAGAACTCACATGGGCAGTCAGACGGGGTGAGACATCACATGTGCAGTCAGAAGGATTGAGAATTCACATGTGCAGTCGGAGTGAGTGAGACCTCACATGTTCAGTCAGAAGGAGTGGGACATCACATCTGCGGTCCAACGGAATGAGTGATCACATGTGCAGTCAGAAGGAGTGAGACCTCAAATGTGCAGTCACACGGAGTGAGATATCACATGTCAGTCTGAAGGAGTGAGACCTCACATGTGCAGTCAGATGGAGTAAGACCTCACATGTGCCGTCAGAAGCAGTGAGCACTCACATGTGCAGTCAGGAGGATTGAGATCTCACATGTGCCGTCACACAGAGTGAGAACTCACATGGGCAGTCAGACGGGGTGAGACAGCACATGTGCAGTAAGAAGGAGTGAGACCTCACATGTGCAGTCAGACGGAGTGAGACCTCACATGTGCAGTCAGAAGGAGTGAGACCTCACATCTGTGGTCCAACAGAATGAGAGAGCACATGTGCAGTCAGAAGGAGTGAGATCTCACATGTGCAGTCAGACGGAGTGAGACCTCACATGTACAGTCAGACAGAGTGAGACCTCACATGTCAGTCTGACGGAGTGAGACCTCACATATGCAGTCAGATGTAGTGAGACCTCACATGTGCAGTCAGAAGGAGTGAGACCTCAGATGTACCGTCAGATGGAGTGAGAGCTCACATGTGCCGTCAGATGGAATGAGACCTCACATGTGCAGTCAGACGGAATGAAGCCTCACATGTGCAGTCAGAAGGAGTGAGACCTCACATGTGCATTCAGACGGAGTGAGACCTCACATGTGCAGTCAGAAGGAGTGAGAACTTAAATTTGCAGTCAGATGGAGAGGGAACTCACATCTGCAGTCAGACGGAGTGAGACCTCACATGTGCAGTCAGAAGGAGTGAGAACTCACATGTGCATTCAGACGGAATGAAGCCTCACATGTGCAGTCAGAAGGAGTGAGGCCTCACATGCGCAGTCAGACGGAGTGAGGCCTTACATGTGACGTCAGAAGGAGCGCGACCTCACATGTACAGTCAGAAGGAGTGAGACCTCACATGTGCAGTCAGAAGGAGTGAGAACTTAAATGTGCAATCAGATGGAGTGGGAACTCACATGTGCAGTCAGACGGAGTGAGACCTCACATGTGCAGTCAGAAGGAGTGAGACATCACATGTGCAGTCAGACGACGTGCGATCTCACATGTGCAGTTAGATGGAGTGAGACATCACATGTGCCGTCAGAAGGAGTGAAACCTCACATGTGCCGTCAGACGGAGTGAGACCTCACATGTGCCGTCAGATGGAGTAAGACATCACATGTGCAGTCAGACGGAGTGAGACCTCACATGTGCAGTCAGACGGAGTGAGACCTCACATGTGCCGTCAGACGGAGTAAGACCTCACATGTGCAGTCAGACGGAGTGAGACCTCACATGTGCAGTCAGAAGGAGTGAGACCTCACATGTGCAGTCAGACGGAGTGAAGCCTCACATGTGCAGTCAGAAGGAGTGAGACCTCACATGTGCAGTCAGACGGAGAGGGACCTTACATGTGACGTCAGAAGGAGAGAGACCTCACATGTGCAGTCAGAAGGAGTGAGACCTCACATGTGCAGTCAGAAGGAGTGGGACCTTAAATGTGCAGTCAGATGGAGTGAGAACTCACATGTGCAGTCAGACGGAGTGAGACCTCACATGTGCAGTCAGACGGAGTGAGAACTCAGATGTGCCATCAGACGGAGTGAGACATCACATGTGCAGTCAGGAGGAGTGAGACATCACATATGCAGCCAGGCGGAGTGAGACCTCACATGTGCAGTCAGAAGGAGTGAGACCTCACATGTGCAGTCAGACGGAGTGAGAACTCAGATGCGCCATCAGACAGAGTGAGACCTCACATGTGCCGTCATACAGCGTGAGACCTCACATGTGCAGTCAGACAGAGTGAGACCTCACATGTGCAGTCAGAAGGATTGAGAACTCACATGTGCAGTTGGAGTGAGACCTCACATGTGCAGTCAGAAGGAGTGAGACATCACATCTGCGGTCCAACGGAATGAGAGCTCACATGTGCAGTCAGACAGAGCGAGAACTCACATGTGCCGTTAGAAGAAGTGAAACGTCACATGTGCAGTCAGACGGAGTGAGGCCTCACATGTGCAGTCAGACGGAGTGAGACCTCACATGTGTAGTCAGATGGAGTGAGACCTCACATGTGCCGTCAGAAGGGGTGATCACTCACATGTGCAGGCAGGAGGAGTGAGATCTAACATGTGCCGTCAGACAGAGTGAGAACTCACATGGGCAGTCAGACATGGTGAGATATCACATGTGCAGTCAGAAGGATTGAGAACGCACGTGCAGTCGGAGTGAGTGAGACCTCACATCTGCAGTCAGAAGGAGTGAGACCTCACATGTGCAGTCAGGCGGAGTGAGACCTTACATGTGACATCAGAAGGAGCGCAACCTCACATGTGCAGTCAGAAGGAATGAGACCTCACATGTGCAGTCAGAAGGAGTGAGAACTTAAATTTGCAGTCAGATGGAGATGGAACTCACATGTCCAGTCAGAAGGAGTGAAACATCACATGTGCCATCAGACGGAGTGAGACCTCACATATGCCGTCAGATGGAGTGAGACATCACATGTGTAGTCAGAAGGAGTCAGACCTCACATGTGCAGTCAGAAGGAGTGAGACCTCACATGTGCAGTCAGAAGGAGTGAGAGCTTAAATGTGCAGTCAGATGGAGAGGGAACTCACATCTGCAGTCAGACGGAGTGATACCTCACATGTGCAGTCAGAAGGAGTGAGACCTCACATGTGCAGTCAGACGGAATGAATCCTCACATGTGCAGTCAGAAGGAGTGAGACCTCAGATCTGCAGTCAGACGGAGTGAGACCTTGCATGTGACGTCAGAAGGAGCGCGACCTCACATGTGCAGTCAGAAGGAGTGAGACCTCACATGTGCAGTCAGGCGGAATGAAGCCTCAGATGTGCAGTGAGAAGGAGTGAGGCCTCACATGTGCAGTCAGACGGAGTGAGACCTTACATGTGATGTCAGAAGGAGCGCGACCTCACATGTACAGTCAGAAGGAGTGAGACCTCACATGTGCAGTCAGAAGGAGTGAGAACGTAAATGTGCAGTCAGATGGAGAGGGAACTCACATGTGCAGTCAGACGGAATGAAGCCTCACATGTGCAGTCAGAAGGAGTGAGACCTCACATGTGCATTCAGACGGAGTGAGACCTCACATGTGCAGTCAGAAGGAGTGAGAACTTAAATTTGCAGTCAGATGGAGAGGGAACTCACATCTGCAGTCAGACGGAGTGAGACCTCACATGTGCAGTCAGAAGGAGTGAGAACTCACATGTGCATTCAGACGGAATGAAGCCTCACATGTGCAGTCAGAAGGAGTGAGGCCTCACATGCGCAGTCAGACGGAGTGAGGCCTTACATGTGACGTCAGAAGGAGCGCGACCTCACATGTACAGTCAGAAGGAGTGAGACCTCACATGTGCAGTCAGAAGGAGTGAGAACTTAAATGTGCAATCAGATGGAGTGGGAACTCACATGTGCAGTCAGACGGAGTGAGACCTCACATGTGCAGTCAGAAGGAGTGAGACATCACATGTGCAGTCAGACGACGTGCGATCTCACATGTGCAGTTAGATGGAGTGAGACATCACATGTGCCGTCAGAAGGAGTGAAACCTCACATGTGCCGTCAGACGGAGTGAGACCTCACATGTGCCGTCAGATGGAGTAAGACATCACATGTGCAGTCAGACGGAGTGAGACCTCACATGTGCAGTCAGACGGAGTGAGACCTCACATGTGCCGTCAGACGGAGTAAGACCTCACATGTGCAGTCAGACGGAGTGAGACCTCACATGTGCAGTCAGAAGGAGTGAGACCTCACATGTGCAGTCAGACGGAGTGAAGCCTCACATGTGCAGTCAGAAGGAGTGAGACCTCACATGTGCAGTCAGACGGAGAGGGACCTTACATGTGACGTCAGAAGGAGAGAGACCTCACATGTGCAGTCAGAAGGAGTGAGACCTCACATGTGCAGTCAGAAGGAGTGGGACCTTAAATGTGCAGTCAGATGGAGTGAGAACTCACATGTGCAGTCAGACGGAGTGAGACCTCACATGTGCAGTCAGACGGAGTGAGAACTCAGATGTGCCATCAGACGGAGTGAGACATCACATGTGCAGTCAGGAGGAGTGAGACATCACATATGCAGCCAGGCGGAGTGAGACCTCACATGTGCAGTCAGAAGGAGTGAGACCTCACATGTGCAGTCAGACGGAGTGAGAACTCAGATGCGCCATCAGACAGAGTGAGACCTCACATGTGCCGTCATACAGCGTGAGACCTCACATGTGCAGTCAGACAGAGTGAGACCTCACATGTGCAGTCAGAAGGATTGAGAACTCACATGTGCAGTTGGAGTGAGACCTCACATGTGCAGTCAGAAGGAGTGAGACATCACATCTGCGGTCCAACGGAATGAGAGCTCACATGTGCAGTCAGACAGAGCGAGAACTCACATGTGCCGTTAGAAGAAGTGAAACGTCACATGTGCAGTCAGACGGAGTGAGGCCTCACATGTGCAGTCAGACGGAGTGAGACCTCACATGTGTAGTCAGATGGAGTGAGACCTCACATGTGCCGTCAGAAGGGGTGATCACTCACATGTGCAGGCAGGAGGAGTGAGATCTAACATGTGCCGTCAGACAGAGTGAGAACTCACATGGGCAGTCAGACATGGTGAGATATCACATGTGCAGTCAGAAGGATTGAGAACGCACGTGCAGTCGGAGTGAGTGAGACCTCACATCTGCAGTCAGAAGGAGTGAGACCTCACATGTGCAGTCAGGCGGAGTGAGACCTTACATGTGACATCAGAAGGAGCGCAACCTCACATGTGCAGTCAGAAGGAATGAGACCTCACATGTGCAGTCAGAAGGAGTGAGAACTTAAATTTGCAGTCAGATGGAGATGGAACTCACATGTCCAGTCAGAAGGAGTGAAACATCACATGTGCCATCAGACGGAGTGAGACCTCACATATGCCGTCAGATGGAGTGAGACATCACATGTGTAGTCAGAAGGAGTCAGACCTCACATGTGCAGTCAGAAGGAGTGAGACCTCACATGTGCAGTCAGAAGGAGTGAGAGCTTAAATGTGCAGTCAGATGGAGAGGGAACTCACATCTGCAGTCAGACGGAGTGATACCTCACATGTGCAGTCAGAAGGAGTGAGACCTCACATGTGCAGTCAGACGGAATGAATCCTCACATGTGCAGTCAGAAGGAGTGAGACCTCAGATCTGCAGTCAGACGGAGTGAGACCTTGCATGTGACGTCAGAAGGAGCGCGACCTCACATGTGCAGTCAGAAGGAGTGAGACCTCACATGTGCAGTCAGGCGGAATGAAGCCTCAGATGTGCAGTGAGAAGGAGTGAGGCCTCACATGTGCAGTCAGACGGAGTGAGACCTTACATGTGATGTCAGAAGGAGCGCGACCTCACATGTACAGTCAGAAGGAGTGAGACCTCACATGTGCAGTCAGAAGGAGTGAGAACGTAAATGTGCAGTCAGATGGAGAGGGAACTCACATGTGCAGTCAGACGGAGTGAGACCTCACATGTGCAGTCAGAAGGAGTGAGACATCACATGTGCAGTCAGACGACGTGAGATCTCACATGTGCAGTTAGATGGAGTGAGACATCACATGTGCCGTCAGAAGGAGTGAAACCTCACATGTGCCGTCAGACGGAATGAAACCTCACATATGCCGTCACATGGAGTGAGACATCACATGTGCAGTTAGACGGAGTGAGATCTCACATGTGTAGTCAGACAGAGTGAGACCTCACATGTACAGTCAGACGGAGTGAGACCTCACATGTGCCGTCAGACGGAGTGAGACCTCACATGTGCCGTGAGATGGAGTGAGACCTCACATATGCAGTCAGATGGAGTGTGACCTCAGAGGTGCAGTCAGAAAGTTTGAGATCTCACATGTGCTGTCAGAAGGAGTGAGACCTCACATGTGCAGTCAGACTGAATGAGAACTCAAACGTGCCGTCAGATGGAGTGAGACATCACATGTGCAGTCAGAAGGAGTGAGACCTCACATGTGCAGTCAGACGGAGTGAGATCTCACATGTGTACTCAGACGGAGTGAGACCTCACATGTGCAGTCAGACGGAGTGAGACCTCCCATGTGCAGTCAGACGGAGTGAGACCTCACATGTGCAGTCAGAAGGAGTGAGACCTCACATGTGCAGTCAGACGGAGTGAAGCCTCACATGTGCAGTCAGAAGGAGTGAGACCTCACATGTGCAGTCAGACGGAGAGGGACCTTACATGTGACGTCAGAAGGAGAGAGACCTCACATGTGCAGTCAGAAGGAGTGAGACCTCACATGTGCAGTCAGAAGGAGTGGGACCTTAAATGTGCAGTCAGATGGAGTGAGAACTCACATGTGCAGTCAGACGGAGTGAGACATCACATGTGCATTCAGACGACGTGAAACCTCACGTGCAGTTAGACAGAGTGAGACATCACATGTACCGTCAGAAGGAGTGAAACTTCACATGTGCCGTCAGACAGAGTGAGACCTCACATGTGCCGTCAGATGGAGTGAGACCTCACACGTGCAGTCAGAAGGAGTGAGACCTCACATGTGCAGTCAGACGGAGTGAGAACTCAGATGTGCCATCAGACGGAGTGAGACCTCACATGTGCAGTCAGGAGGAGTGAGACATCACATATGCAGCCAGGCGGAGTGAGACCTCACATGTGCAGTCAGAAGGAGTGAGACCTCACATGTGCAGTCAGACGGAGTGAGATCTCAGATGCGCCATCAGACAGAGTGAGACCTCACATGTGCCGTCATACAGCGTGAGACCTCACATGTGCAGTCAGACAGAGTGAGACCTCACATGTGCAGTCAGAAGGATTGAGAGCTCACATGTGCAGTTGGAGTGAGACCTCACATGTGCAGTCAGAAGGAGTGAGACATCACATCTGCGGTCCAACGGAATGAGATCTCACATGTGCAGTCAGACGGAGTGAGGCCTCACATGTGCAGTCAGACGGAGTGAGACCTCACATGTGCAGTTAGATGGAGTGAGACCTCACATGTGCCATCAGAAGGGGTGATCACTCACATGTGCAGGCAGGAGGAGTGAGATCTCACATGTGCCGTCAGACAGAGTGAGAACTCACATGGGCAGTCAGACGGGGTGAGATATCACATGGGCAGTCAGAAGGATTGAGAACTCACATGTGCAGTCGGAGTGAGTGAGACCTCACATGTTCAGTCAGAAGGAGTGAGACATCACATCTGCGGTTCGACGGAATGAGTGATCACATGTGCGGTCAGAAGGAGTGAGACCTCAAATGTGCAGTCACACGGAGTGAGACCTCACATGTCAGTCTGAAGGAGTGAGGCCTCACATGTGCAGTCAGATGGAGTAAGACCTCACATGTGCCGTCAGAAGCAGTGAGCACTCACATGTGCAGTCAGGAGGAGTGAGATCTCACATGTGCCGTCACACAGAGTGAGAACTCACATGGGCAGTCAGACGGGGTGAGACAGCACATGTGCAGTAAGAAGGAGTGAGACATCACATGTGCAGTCAGACGGAGTGAGACCTCACATGTGCAGGCAGAAGGAGTGAGACCTCACATCTGCGGTCCGACGGAATGAGAGATCCCATGTGCAGTCAGAAGGACTGAGATCTCACATGTGCAGTCAGACGGAGTGAGACCTCACATGCACAGTCAGACAGAGTGAGACCTCACATGTCAGACTGACGGAGTGAGACCTCACATATGCAGTCAGATGTAGTGAGACGTCTCATGTGCAGCCAGAAGGAGTGAGACCTCACATGTGCCGCCAGACGGAGTGAGAGCTCACATGTGCCGTCAGATGGAGTGAGACCTCACATGTGCAGTCAGAAGGAGTGAGACCTCACATGAGCATTCAGACAGAATGAAGCCTCACATCTGCAGTCAGAAGGAGTGAGACCTCACATGTGCAGTCAGACGGAGTGAGACCTTACATGTGACATCAGAAGGAGCGCGACCTCACATGTGCAGTCAGAAGGAATGAGACCTCACATGTGCAGTCAGAAGGAGTGAGAACTTAAATTTGCAGTCAGATGGAGATGGAACTCACATGTGCAGTCAGAAGGAGTGAGACCTCACGTGTGCAGTCAGAAGGAGTGAGACCTCACATGTGCAGTCAGAAGAAGTGAGACATAACATGAGCAGTCAGACGGCGTGAGACCTCACATGTGCAATCAGACGGAGTGAGACCACAATTGTGCAGTCAGACGGAGTGAGAAATCACATGTGCCGTCAGACGGCGTGAGACCTTACATGTGCAGTCAGAAGGATTGAGAACTCACATGTGCAGTTGGATTGAGTGAGACCTCACATGTGCAGTCAGAAGGAGTGAGACATCACATCTGCTGTCCAACGGAATGAAAGCTCACATGTGCAGTCAGACGGAGTGAGAACTCACTTGTGCCGTCAGAAGGAGTGAAACCTCACCTGTGCAGTCAGACGGAGTGAGGCATCACATGTGCAGTCAGACGGAGTGAGACCTCACATGTGCAGTCAGATGGAGTGAGACCTCACATGTGCCGTCGTAAGGGATGATCACTCACATGTGCAGCCATGAGGAGTGAGATCTCACATATGCCGTCAGACAGAGTGAGAACTCACATGGGCAGTCAGACGGGGTGAGACATCACATGTGCAGTCAGAAGGATTGAGAATTCACATGTGCAGTTGGAGTGAGTGAGACCTCACATGTGCAGTCAGAAGGAGTGAGACCTCACATCTGTGGTCCGACAGAATGAGAGAGCCCATGTGCAGTCAGAAGGAGAGAGATCTCACATGTGCAGTCAGACGGAGTGAGACCTCACATGTACAGTCAGACAGAGTGAGACCTCACATGTCAGTCTGACGGAGTGAGACCTCACATATGCAGTCAGATGTAGTGAGACTTCACATGTGCAGTCAGAAGGAGTGAGACCTCAGATGTACCGTCAGACGGAGTGAGAGCTCACATGTGCCATCAGATGGAATGAGACCTCACATGTGCAGTCAGAAGGAGTGAGACCTCACATGTGCAGTCAGAAGGAGTGAGACCTCACATGTGCAGTCAGAAGGAGTGAGACCTCACATGTGCAGTCAGACGGAATGAAGCCTCACATGTGCAGTCAGAAGGAGTGAGACCTCACATGTGCAGTCAGACGGAGTGAGACCTTACATGTGACGTCAGAAGGAGCGCGACCTCACATGTGCAGTCAGAAGGAGTGAGACCTCACATGTGCAGTCAGAAGGAGTGAGAACTTAAATGTGCAGTCAGATGGAGAGGGAACTCACATCTGCAGTCAGACGGAGTGAGACCTCACATGTGCAGTCAGAAGGAGTGAGACCTCACATGTGCAGTCAGACGGAATGAAGCCTCACATGTGCAGTCAGAAGGAGTGAGACCTCACATCTGCAGTCAGACGGAGTGAGACCTTACATGTGACGTCAGAAGGAGCGCGACCTCACATGTGCAGTCAGAAGGAGTGAGACCTCACATGTGCAGTCAGGCGGAATGAAGCCTCACATGTGCAGTGAGAAGGAGTGAGGCCTCACATGTGCAGTCAGACGGAGTGAGGCCTTACATGTGACGTCAGAAGGAGTGCGACCTCTCATGTACAGTCAGAAGGAGTGAGACCTCACATGTGCAGTCAGAAGGAGTGAGAACTTAAATGTGCAGTCAGATGGAGAGGGAACTCACATGTGCAGTCAGACGACGTGAGATCTCACATGTGCAGTTAGATGGAGTGAGACATCACATGTGCGTCAGAAGGAGTGAAACCTCACATGTGCCGTCAGACGGAGTGAGACCTCACATGTGCCGTCAGATGGAGTGAGACATCACATGTGCAGTTAGACGGAGTGAGATCTCACATGTGTAGTCAGACGGAGTGAGACCTCACATGTACAGTTAGACGGAGTGAGACCTCACATGTGCCGTCAGACGGAGTGAGACCTCACATGTGCAGTCAGACGGAGTGAGACCTCACATGTGCAGTCAGAAGGAGTGAGACCTCACATGTGCAGTCAGACGGAGAGGGACCTTACATGTGACGTCAGAAGGAGAGAGACCTCACATGTGCAGTCAGAAGGAGTGAGACCTCACATGTGCAGTCAGAAGGAGTGGGACCTTAAATGTGCAGTCAGATGGAGTGAGAACTCACATGTGCAGTCAGACGGAGTGAGACCTCACATGTGCAGTCAGAAGGAGTGGGACCTTAAATGTGCAGTCAGATGGAGTGAGAACTCACATGTGCAGTCAGACGGAGTGAGACATCACATATGCAGCCAGGCGGAGTGAGACCTCACATGTGCAGTCAGAGGAGTGAGACCTCACATGTGCAGTCAGACGGAGTGAGAACTCAGATGCGCCATCAGACAGAGTGAGACCTCACATGTGCCGTCATACAGCGTGAGACCTCACATGTGCAGTCAGACAGAGTGAGACCTCACATGTGCAGTCAGAAGGATTGAGAACTCACATGTGCAGTTGGAGTGAGACCTCACATGTGCAGTCAGAAGGAGTGAGACATCACATCTGCGGTCCAACAGAATGAGAGCTCACATGTGCAGTCAGACAGAGTGAGAACTCACATGTGCCGTTAGAAGAAGTGAAACGTCACATGTGCAGTCAGACGGAGTGAGGCCTCACATGTGCAGTCAGACGGAGTGAGACCTCACATGTGTAGTCAGATGGAGTGAGACCTCACATGTGCCATCAGAAGGGGTGATCACTCACATGTGCAGGCAGGAGGAGTGAGATTTCACATGTGCCGTCAGACGGAGTGAGTACTCACATGTGCCGTCAGCTGGAGTGAGACCTCACATGTGCAGTCAGACGGAGTGAGACCTCACATGTGCCGTCAGACGGAGTGAGGCCTCACATGTGCCGTCAGCTGGAGTGAGACCTCACATGTGCAGTCAGACGGAGTGAGACCTCACATGTGCCGTCAGACGGAGTGAGGCCTCACATGTGCCGTCAGATGGAGTGAGACCTCACATATGCATTCAGATGGAGTGTGACCTCAGAGGTGCAGTCAGAAAGGTTGAGACCTCACATGTGCCGTCAGAAGGAGTGAGAGCTCAAATGTGCTGTCAGACGGAGAGAGACATCACATCTGCCGTCCGACGGAATGAGTGATCACATGTGCAGTCAGAAGGAGTGGGATCTCAAATGTGCAGTCACACGGAGTGGAACCTCACATGTCAGTCTGAAGGAGTGAGACCTCACATGTGCAGTCAGATGGAGTAAGACCTCACATGGTGGCATAGTGGTTAGCACTGTTGCCTCACAGCACCAGGGACCCGGGTTCGAATCCAGCCTCGGGTGACTGTCTGTGTGGAGTTTGCACATTCTCCCCGTGTTTGCGTGGGTTTCCTCCGGGTGCTCCGGTTTCCTCCCACAGTCCAAAGATGTGCGGGTTAGGTTGATTGGCTGTGATAAATTGACCCTTAGTGTTAGGGGGATTAAATACATGGGGTTACGGGGATCGGGTGGGATATGTGTCGGTGCAGGCTCGATGGGCCGAAATGGCCTCTATCTGCACTGTGGGGTTTCTGTGATTCTGTGATTCTGTGATGTGCAGTCAGAAGGAGTGAGGCATAATATGAGCAGTCAGACGGCGTGAGACCTCACATGTGCAGTCAGGACGAGTGAGATCTCACATGTGCCGTCAGACAGAGTGAGAACTCACATGGGCAGTCAGACGGGGTGAGAACTCACATGTGCAGTCAGAAGGAGTGAGACCTCACATCTGTGGTCCGACAGAATGAGAGAGCACATGTGCAGTCAGAAGGAGTGAGATCTCACATGTGCAGTCAGATGGAGTGAGACCTCACATGTACAGTCAGAGTGAGACCTCACATGTCAGTCTGATGGAGTGAGACCTCACATATGCAGTCAGATGTAGTGAGACCTCACATGTGCACAGAAGGAGTGAGACCTCAGATGTACCGTCAGACGGAGTGAGAGCTCACATGTGCCGTCAGATGGAATGAGACCTCACATGTGCAGTCAGAAGGAGTGAGACCTCACATGTGCAGTCAGATGGAATGAAGCCTCACATGTGCAGTCAGAAGGAGCGAGACCTCACATGTGCAGTCAGACGGAGTGAGACCTTACATGTGACGTCAGAAGGAGCGCGACCTCACATGTGCAGTCAGAAGGAGTGAGACCTCACATGTGCAGTCAGAAGGAGTGAGAACTTAAATGTGCAGTCAGATGGAGAGGGAACTCACATCTGCAGTCAGACGGAGTGAGACCTCACATGTGCAGTCAGAAGGAGTGAGACCTCACATGTGCAGACGGAATGAAGCCTCACATGTGCAGTCAGAAGGAGTGAGACCTCACATCTGCAGTCAGACGGAGTGAGACCTTACATGTGACGTCAGAAGGAGCGCGACCTCACATGTGCAGTCAGAAGGAGTGAGACCTCACATGTGCAGTCAGAAGGAGTGAGAACTTAAATATGCAGTCAGATGGAGAGGGAACTCACATCTGCAGTCAGACGGAGTGAGACCTCACATGTGCAGTCAGAAGGAGTGAGACATCACATGTGCAGTCAGACGACGTGAGACCTCACATGTGCAGTTAGATGGAGTGAGACATCACATGTGCTGTCAGAAGGAGTGAAACCTCACATGTGCCGTCAGACGGAGTGAGACCTCACATGTGCCATCAGATGGAGTGAGACCTAACATGTGCAGTCAGAAGGAGTGAGACCTCACATGTGCAGTCA
This sequence comes from Somniosus microcephalus, assembly GCF_052327205.1. Taxonomy (NCBI): domain Eukaryota; kingdom Metazoa; phylum Chordata; class Chondrichthyes; order Squaliformes; family Somniosidae; genus Somniosus; species Somniosus microcephalus. The sequence continues at coordinate 143,982,846 of NC_140988.1, read as the reverse complement.
GACGGAGTGAGATCTCACATGTGTAGTCAGATGGAGTGAGACCTCACATGTGCCGTCAGACGGAGTGAGAATTCACATGTGCCGTCAGATGGAGTGAGTCCTCACATATGCAGTCGGACGGAGCGTGACCTCAGAGGTGCAGTCAGAAAGGTTGAGACCTCACATGTGCCGTCAGAAGGAGTGAGAGCTGACATGTGCAGTCAGACTGAGAACTCACTTGTGCCGTCAGAAGGAGTGAGACCTCACATGTGCAGTCAGACGGAGTGAGACCTCACATGTGCAGTCAGAAGGAGTGAGACATCACATCTGCGGTCCAACGGAATGAGTGATCTCATGTGCAGTCAGAAGGAGTGAGATCTCAAATGTGCAGTCACACGGAGTGAAACCTCACATATCAGTCTGAAGGAGTGAGACCTCACATGTGCAGTCAGATGGAGTAAGACCTCACATGTGCCGTCAGAAGGAGTGAGCACTCACATGTGCAGTCAGGACGAGTGATATGTGCCGTCAGACAGAGTGAGAACTCACATGGGCAGTCAGACGGGGTGAGACATCTCATGTGCAATCAGAAGGAGTGAGACATAACAAGTGCAGTCAGACAGAGTGAGACCTCACATGTGCAGTCAGAAGGATTGAGATCTCAATTGTGCAGTCAGACGGAGTGAGAAATCACATGTGCAGTCAGACAGAGTGATGTTAAGTATGTGTATTGTATTGAACAATTAACACAAAGACTTAAACGTATAACTCAAACAGGTCTTTACTGGTTGGAGGTAGGGACTGCACGTAGGTATTTACTTCATGCCCACAGGCGGGAACTGAGGGGAGATCAGTACCCACAGTACTATTTATACCCCTATGGCCAGGAGTGGTACTGCGTATCACTACGCCCTACAAGTAGTGCAGTCCTGTCCATAGGTTCAAAGTAGCACACAGATTACATACACAACATTCCTCCCTTCTTAGCTTTACAGTCATCTCCCCATTTAACATAACGTAATAACCTATATACATATATAACTTCAGGTTTACATAACAGAATAACATAGATACATAGATAACTTCATGTCAAAACAGATCACAGATTCAGTCTCTGCGGAAAACAGTTCACAGATTCAATCTCTGTGGTGTAGTCGGTTCACGTTGCTGGAGTGACTCATTCAATAGTCCTTCCATGGATTTAACAGTTTGAACTTCCGAACTGAATTGGCTCCGTTCGGAGGGACCACGTGTGTGATCTGGTAGAGGTAATAATGGTTCAGATGGGTCATCTTCTGTTTCGACTTTTCCTTTTCTGCTTCTTGGAGACTCTCTGGGCTCCACTGTCAGCTGCCAGCTGCATGCGCAGTTCCTCCTTCTCTTCCTCCTTTTTCCGTAGTAGAGCCACCTTCTCCCGATGTTCCGTAGACTTTCGGTGCTCCTCCATGATTTCTGTATGGTGGGAGTCGAAGTTACAAGTTGGGCAGGACAGGACATAGTAATATTCGGTGTCGTCCTGATCTAGGCCAGCGAGAGGGTCTTCTATTTCCTCCATACCCAGCTGGGCGTTAGCCAGCTTTTGTTCCAAGTCCAGACATCTTTCCTGAAGAGACTTCTTCATGCGTACCTCTTCATCCAGCTTTTTCTGGGCTTTCAGCAAGTCGTTTACTAATGACCTCATTTGAGATTTTACTACTTCAACTTCTTTTGGAGATTGATTGATCGGACTATTCAATCCCTCTACCGGAGCAGCTGTTTCAGCGGTCTGTTGTTCTACGTTGACGTGAGTCAGCGTACTTTTGGCATCCAAGGGCTGCTCTGTTGCAGTCATCTCAGTCTGTGTTGCCACCTCAGCTCTTCCAATAACCTTTGAGAGCTCCGAACCCCTTTCGTTTGAATACTGAAGTTCGTGTTCAAGTTTTTCCCATTTCAGAGTCCGGTCCTTCAGCATATGCAGGAGTTGGCTGACCGTTAACTCCTCTGACATCAGACGTTTTGTGTGCTCCTGCTCCATTTTCTCCATCAGCTGCTTCTGTTGTCTTTCCAGATTCTCCAACTCTATATCAAAGAACTCTTTCGTTGCATTCAACTCTTGCTCAAAACGGCGAAGCTTTTGTTCTAATTGCTGTTGTAGTTTGAAATGGAGTTGAGTTCGAGCCCGGTGTCCCTCAGAAATGGGCACATCAGTAGACTTGCCAGACTCAGAATCCACAATTAAACTATGTTGTTGTTGCTCAGTGGAATTCTGTGCTGAAACTTTGTCTTTTGCACCTGAGTTGGGCTTACCATCATCCGTTCCAGAGTCTGGGCCGACTATCTTCACCGAGTTCTCACTCATTATTGTTTGTAGGAAATGCCAGTCCATATTCATTTTCCTAATCCACTCCCGTCCTAGTAGTGGAGGACCTCCTTCAGATATCACATATAAGTCCATTATTTGACTGTCTTCGCCCTTGTGGACCACTGCAACCTCTATTTTCCCGATGGGGTACACTCTTTGCCCCGTGTATGTTTTCAATATAATCCCCGTATCCTGTAGGGGAATATGTTGGAATAACTTTCCGTAATCTTTCTTATTTATGACCGTCAATGCCGATCCAGTGTCCAATTCCAGTTTTACTTGGACTCCTTCTATCTGAAGAGTGACCCAAATTGTCTGGAGGTCTGCACCCTTACCAGCGTTGAGTACTCTTAAGCTAGCCAGTTCATTACAGCTTAAGCTAGCCAGTTCATTACTGCTAGCGTCTGAATCGGACTCCTGTTCGTTCACCTTGTGTACCTTTGCGTATTTTCCTTGCGGTGACTTCTTGTTGCTGGTCTTCTTCCCTGACCTGCATACTCTAGCTATATGTCCAAGCCTACCACAAGTTCTACATTCTTGGTTTTTAAACCAACACTGGTTCTGATCATGCGTTGTCTTTCCACAACGATAACATTTGCCAGAACTCGCACCCAATTTGTGTGCACTGAGCTCCGGTGCCCGTAGCTGCATTACTGCCGTGCCTCTCGCTGTGGCTTCGTGTGCTGCTGCCATAGTGACCGCCTTCTCAAGCGTCAGCTCATTCTCCTCGAGCAGTCGCTTTTGTGTATCCTGTTTAAATAAACCACACACAAATTTGTCTCGTAATGCATCTGTCAGTCCCGTTCCAAACTGGCAATATTTCGCTAATTTACGCAATTCCAGCAAATATTCAGCATTGCTTTCATGCTGTAGCTGCCTTCTGTCGTAAAATTTAAATCGTTCCGCTAGCATCAGCGGCGTGGGGTTTAGATGATCTTTCAGGACAGTAACAATCTCATCGAACGTCTTATCCGCCGGTTCATCTGGTGATAACAGGTGTTTCAATTGCCCGTATGTCTTCGCACCCATTAAATTTAATAATGTTAGAGCTTTATCTTGGTCACGAATTTTATTGGCCTTACAATAATTTTTTACTCTTTCAACATATATGGCCCAATCTTCGAGGTCACTATCAAAGGTGCTAATATTCCCGTGTTTAGGCATTGTAGATTTGCAATTTCTCAGATTTTCTTTTCTTTACTTGTTATCAAAGATGGCGGCTTCCCGCTCTTGCCGTCGTCCTCTGCCCACAAAATGGCGGTTTTCCCGCGCTTGGCGGTCTTCACCTGTCCCCGACGCCGTCTCCCTTCAGCCCCCGAGTGCGGCCCTTATCTTCGCCGCGATCGCCCGAGTGCGGCCCTTATCTTTGGTCCCGATCGCTGGCCCGCGCTGCGCCTCGCACTTGAAGCGGCTCGCGGCCTCTGGCTCACCCGCTCGCGCGGCTCTTGCTCGCTCCCTCCCGGGCTCTGGCTTACCCACGAGGCTATGGAGGCTTCAGGGTCCTAATGCCTGTCGCTTCCAGTCGCTGGAAGCTGCCAGGATTTCTGCTGCCCTTCAGTTTTGAGTGGGGTGTTGAGGATTGAAACCTCTCTTCAACGTCCTGTCTTTGGACGAAGCCGCCGTGGAATAACTGCCGCAGGGTTCGAACCGACTCATCGCCAGTGTTAAGTATGTGTATTGTATTGAACAATTAACACAAAGACTTAAACGTATAACTCAAACAGGTCTTTACTGGTTGGAGGTAGGGACTGCACGTAGGTCTTTACTTCATGCCCACAGGCGGGAACTGAGGGGAGATCAGTACCCACAGTACTATTTATACCCCTATGGCCAGGAGTGGTACTGCGTATCACTACGCCCTACAAGTAGTGCAGTCCTGTCCATAGGTTCAAAGTAGCACACATATTACATACACAACAAGTGAGACCTCACATGTGCAGTCAGAAGGATTGATACCTCACATGTGCAGTCAATAGGAGTGAGACCTCATATGTGATGTCAGAAGAAGTGAGACCTCAGATGTGCAGTCGGAAGGAGTGAGACCGCACATGTGCAGTCAGAAGGAGTGAGTCCTCACATGTGCAGTCAGAAGGAGTGAGACCTCACATGTGCCGTCAGACGGAGTGAGAGGTCACATGTGCCGTCAGATGGAGTGTGACCTCACATGTGCAGTCAGAAGGAGTGAGACCTCACATGTGCAGTCAGACAGAGTGAAGCCTCACATGTGCATTCAGAAGGTGTGAGACCTCATATGTGCAGTCAGACGGAGTGAGACCTTTTCATGTGACGTCAGAAGGAACGAGACCTCACATGTGCAGTCGGAAGGAGTGAGACTTTACATGTGCAGTCAGAAGGAGTGGTGTAGTGTATTTACCTTTAAGGGAGAGAATTACTTTTTACAGCTCCTGTGTACTGTAGTACCGGCAGTGACCACACCTGCATATAAACCCTGAGTAGGGATCTGTACTGTTAGTTTTAGAGTAACCCTCATCCAGTAAACACATGTTGATTGTTCCTCTGCAGTCTCTGTCTATTGCTTGAAGAACACCATACATCAAGATTCACGGATTTAACATTGGCGACGAGTCGATTCGAACCTACCTGCAACTCTGCAGAGGAAGGCCAATTCCAGAGGCATGGGCATCGACCATCTGGCGGAGACTCCAGCGAGGCGGGCTGACAACAGGTACGGCGCAGACCCTTCCCGCACAGCGGTGGCTAGAGCCGACCGACGGCACAAGAAAAGGCCGAGCAGCGTCGACGGGAGCAGAGAGATAGGGTAAAGCGCATAGGGCGCAGCCGGGGTTCAGGAGCGAGCGGCATCAACAAGAGAGGCACGCTGGAAAATGCGCAGAGCGTGGCCGGTGTTCAAGGGCTGAGCAGCGTCCGCGGGGGAAGAAAGGAAAGCGCGGGAGACGCCATTTTTGAGCCACAGCGGAGAAGAAGGGAGAGCGCGGGAGATGTCATTTTGAGCCACAGCGGAGAAGAAGGGAGAGCGCGGGAGATGCCATTTTTAGCCAGTCTAACCACACCCAGGGATGCCGAAGAGTGGCAGTGTCACAGCGTTCGACAATGAAGTCGAAGATTGGGGGACATATGTAGAACGCATAGAAGTGTACTGCAAGGCGAATGAAGTGCCAGATGCCAGGAAAGCACTGGTATTGTTGAATTCCATGGGTGCAAAAATGTATGGCTTACTGCGAAACCTAGTAACCCCAGAGAAGCCAGTGGAAAAGGATTTTGAAAGCATAGTGGCAATCCTACAGGACCACTTAAACCCCACACCGCTGCTGATAGCAGAAAGATTTGAGTTTCACAAAAGGAACCAGCATAAAGACGAAAGCAATGCTGAGTATTTAATGGAACTGTGCAAGCTATCGAAACACTGCCAGTTTGGAACGGGACTAGCAGATACTTTAAGGGACAAGTTTGTGTGTGGGCTTCAAAGTGAAGGAACCCAGAAACGGCTTCTATCAGAAAAGGATCTTAAGCTGGACAAGGCTTTCAGCATGGCAGTATCACATGAAGCAGCGGCACGGGGCACTGCAGAGATACAACGGTGACCGCAAGAATATGGAACAAATGAAATGTCATATGGAGCAGTGAAGTGTTATCGCAGCGGCAGAACAACACACGACCATAAGGATTGTTGGTTCAAGGACCAAGTGTGCAGACAGTGTGGAAAAGTAGGACACATAGCAAGAGTCTGCAGGTCGGGAAAGGAAACCAGCAGCAAGAAATCTCCACAGGAGAAGTACAAAAAGGTACATAAGGTGACGGAGAGTAGTTCAGGTGAACAGAAAAGTGATACAGACTCCGGAAGCAAGGAGCTGGGTTGCCTGAAACTACATAATCTAATCAAAATGGAGGATCACCAAACCATCTGGGTCACGCTCAAGATAGACGGAGTCCAAGTGAAAATGGAATTGGACACAGGATCAGCCCTAACAGTCATAAACCGAAGGGACTACAAGCGACTATTCTCACATATACCCTTGAGAGATACAGAGATTGTCTTGAAGATGTACACGGGGCAAAAAGTCTACCCCAAAGGCAAATAAAGGGTGAACGTTATATATAACGGCAAGGAAACACCAAAAATGGACCTATATGTATTGCCAGATGGAGGACCCCCACTACTAGGACGTGAATGGATCCGGAAGATACAGCTAGATTGGCATTCCATACAAGCACTGACTGTAGATGCCAAAAAGGATGACAACGTCACACCTGAACGACTGTCAAAAATGCTAACTGACGCACAAGAGGTGTTCCAGGAGGGACTTGGAACACTAAAAGGCATAACAGCGACGATCAAAATAGAGGAAAATGCAAGGCCAAAGTTTTTTAAGGCCAGACCGGTGCCTTATGCGATCCGCCCAGCTGTCGAAGCAGAGCTGGAAGGTTTGGAACGTTCTGGAGTACTGTCCAAAGTGGACTGGAGCAAGTGGGCTACACCCATCGTTCCTGTAATGAAGAGGTCGTTGAGTAATACGCCTGGGGAACCAAAGAAGGTTCGCATCTGTGGGGACTTTAATGTGACAGTGAACCCAGTCCTTCACACGGTACAATATCCGCTTCCGCGGATTGAAGATATTTTCGCCTCGCTATCTGGAGGAAAATGCTTCACTAAGATTGATCTGGCCCAGGCGTACCTGCAAATGGAAGTAGAAGAAGCCTCGAAACAGTACCTCACGATCAACACTCATAAAGGTCTCTACCAATACAACCGTCTGGTGTTCGGGGAAGCATCAGCTCCGGCTATTTGGCAAAGGGCAATGGATCAAGTCCTGCAAGGGATTCCAGGGACCCAGTATTATTTGGACGACATCCTGGTCACGGGCAAAAATGACAGTGATCACCTCGCCAACCTGGAGCAGGTGCTCACTAGATTGAAGGAATATGGGCTCCGAGCTAATCGCCACAAATGCGAGTTTTTCCAGAAGCAGATCTCGTATTTGTAAAGTCTGTGGGTTATATGGTGAATTAATACACAGACTACAAGAGTAACTTTAACAGGACTTTACTATTCGAAAGTCAGGGCGAATCCGCCCAATAAATCCTTACACAGCACTTATATACCGGTGTGGTCACCACCGGTATTACAGTATACAGTAGCCAAGATAAAGTAGTGCAACCCTTAAAATAGTTCTCTTAAAGGTGGAACGTTACATACACTACAATCCTCCCTTTTTAGGTTAACAATATATACATATTCCCATTAATATAACATCTTAACATATATACAACTTTATGTGAAACAGTTCACAGATTCAGTCTCTCTGGAGGCTTCCGGACTCTGTCCGGATAACGCCTCGGTGGTGTAGTCGTTTTCGGTGGTGTAGTAGGTTCTTCTGGCAAGGTCGATTCGGCTTGAAGGACCGTTTCAGGTTCATCGGATTCCAGTATTACCGGATCGGAGGTAGATGCTCTGGGTATCTCTGCTTCAACATTAGACGTATAGAGTTGTGGAGTAGGTTGGGCCTTTGTGGATGATTCTATGATCTGGTCAACATGGCGCCTTATTATGCTTTCACCAATGTCCACGGTATACATCAACGGTCCTAGCCTTTTTCCAATAGTTCCCGGCTGCCATTTCTCGGTACGGTAGTCCCGGGCCAAAACTTGTTGACCTATCTGAAAGGATCTAGTTGGCCTTTCATTCATGCCTTGAAATTGCCGGTTCTCTACGTCCCTTCTGACTTTTGGCTTAATCAAATCCAGCCGGCATCTTATTCTTCTATTGAAAAACATCATGGCGGGAGTTTGGTTTGTGACCGCATGTGTTGCATTCCTGTACGCCAACAAGAAGTTATTTACCTTATGTTGTAGATTTATGTCTTCATTACCCATGGCCTTTATGGCCTTCTTGAAGGTCTGGACAAACCTTTCAGCTAATCCATTGGTGGCGGGATGGTATGGGGCGGACGTATAGTGCTTGACCCCATTGCTTTTTAAGAACTTCCTGAATTCTTCGGACACAAATTGCGGTCCATTATCAGAACAGATCTGTTCCGGCAGCCCATTCCTGGCAAATATGGTCCTTAATACTGTGATGGTTTTTTCCGTGGTGGTGGAGGACATTTTTATTACCTCCGGCCACTTGGAGTGTGCATCCACCGCGATTAAAAACATTGAGTCCATAAATGGACCAGCAAAGTCGATATGTACCCTTTGCCATGGAGATGAGGGCCACTCCCATGGATGCAGGGGAGCTTGTGGTGGCGCATTTTGGACCTTCTGGCATCCTAGACAGCTCTTGGTTATTTCTTCGATGTCTCCATCAATACCTGGCCACCACACAAACGCTCTGGCTAGGTTCTTCATTTTCACTCCACCCAGATGCCCCTCGTGAAGCTCCTTTAGTACTTTCTGCTGGAGTTTGGGTGGAATCACCACTCTAGATCCACACATCAAGGTTCCTCGGCACACTGACAGCTGTTCTCTTCTGTGCAAAAATGCTGGCAGCATTGGTTCGCCATGTACTGGCCATCCCTCCACCGTTAAATCGTAGACTCGTGAGAGAGTCGGGTCATTTCTTGTTTCCTTTTCGATCATGGAATTTGTTACTGGTAGACATTCCATTATGGTTGAGTGGAACATCTCCACTGGGTCCACTGTAGTCGCCTCTTCTTCCACTGGCAACGGTAGGCGCGATAACCCATCAGCATTTCCATGCTGTTTGGACCTTTTGTATTCGATGTCATATTGGTGTGCCCCTAGTAGAACGGACCACCTCTGTAGCCTTTGTGCTGTCATAGTGGAAACGGCCTTGTTAGGGTTGAATATGGACACCAACGGCTGGTGGTCTGTCAGCAATGTAAACTTCTTGCCCTGCAGGTAATGATTGAATTTCTTTACTCCCCACACAAGGCTGAGAGCCTCCCTATCTATCTGAGCATAATTTCGCTCAGCGGAGGTCAATGATCGGGACGCAAATGCGACTGGCCTTTCCGAGCCATTTGGTAACTTGTGTGAGAGTACAGCTCCAATACCATAAGGGGAAGCATCACAAGCTAGATGAAGAGGTAGCGTTGGGTTGAAGTGAGCCAACACTTCCTCAGAGGTAATCAACGCCTTGCTTCTGCGAAAGGCCTTCTTACAGTCCTCGCTCCACTTCCATGGTACTTCTTTCCGCAACAGAGCATTCAGCGGATGTAGCACCGTGGATAGATTTGGCAGAAACTTATGGTAATAATTAATCAACCCCAGAAACGACCTCAACTGTGATACATTTTCCGGAGCGGGGGCCTTCACGACCGCTTCGATCTTGTCAGGTGACTTGTGCAGCCCCTCTTGGTCAATGACATGACCGCAGCACGAGATCCGTTTCTGGAAGAACTCACATTTCTGGCGATTAACTCGAAGGCCATATTCCTTCAACCTGGTGAGCACCAGTTTCAAATTTGTGAGGTGTTCCTCCTCGTCTTCTCCCGTAATCAGGATATCGTCCAAGTAACACTGAGTGCTTGGAATACCCTGTAAGACCTGCTCCATGGCCCTCTGCCAAATTGCTGGAGCCAAAGCTACTCCAAAAACCAGTCTATTATATCGATACAAGCCTCTGTGCGTGTTGATTGTGAGATACTGGCGTGACTCTTCCTCGACCTCCATCTGTAAATATGCTTGTGCCAGGTCTATCTTGGTGAAGTGTTTCCCACCAGACAATGAAGCAAAGATATCCTCAATCCGCGGAAGCGGGTATTGTACCGTGTGAAGCACCGGATTAACTGTGATCTTGAAGTCTCCGCAGATGCGGACCTTCCCCGGTCCCCCTGACTTGTTACTTGATGAAGACTTCATGACAGGAACAATGGGCGTGGCCCACTCACTCCAGTCCACCTTCGACAGTACCCCTGCACGTTCAAGCTCTTCCAGTTCTGCCTCCACAGCAGGTCGTATCGCGTAAGGTACCGATCTGGCTTTGAAAAATTTTGGCCTTGCATGTTCTGCAATCTTGATTTTTGCCTTAATTCCTCTCAGTGTTCCTAGTCCCTGCTGGAATACCTCTTTAGCCTCGTCCAATATTCTGGACAACCGTTCAGGTTTGACATCTTTCTTTCCGAAATCTACCGTCATTGTGTTTAGTGAGTGCCAGTCTATCTTTATTTTCCTGATCCACTCCCGTCCCAGAAGTGGTGGACCTCCCTCGGGTAGTACATATAAGTCCATTCCTTGGTGATCTTTGCCCTTGTGTCTCACCTTGACTTTTATCTTTCCGATGGGGTATACTTTATGCCCCGTGTATGTCTGCAATACTATCTCCGTATCCCGTAGGGGAATATGTTTGAATAACTTTTTGTAATCTTGTTTATTCATGACCGTCAACGCCGATCTGGTGTCCACTTCCATCTTCACTTGGACTTTTGCAATCTGCAGTGTGACCCAGATAGTTTGTCGGTCAGCTTCTTTACTCACATTGTGAATCCTCAGACTACCCAGTTCCTTGCTGTTGGGGTCTGAATCCGAATTCAGTTCATCTGGACTCTTCACAGTCACCTTATGTACCTTTCTGTACTTCTTCTGCGGTGACTTATTGTTGCTGGTCTTCTTTCCTGACCGGCATACTTTAGCTATGTGACCAAGTTTGCCACATTTTCTACATTCCTGGTTTTTAAACCAGCATTGGTTCTGGTCGTGTGTTGTCTTCCCACAACGGTAACATTTCGTTGTACCCGAAGTCATTTGATCCACACTGAGTACCGCTGTCTTCAGCTGCATTTCCGCCGTGCCTCTCGCTGCGGCTTCGTGCGATGCTGCAATAAGGACAGCCTTATCAAGTGTAAGATCGTTCTCTTCGAGCAGTCGCTTTTGTGTTCCTTCCTTTGACATCCCGCACACGAACTTGTCTCTCAGTGCCTCTGTCAGATTTACCCCAAACTGACAGTATTTTGCTAGCCTATGCAGTTCAACCAGGTACTCCGCGTTGCTTTCCTCCTTTAGTTGCGTTCTCCCGTAAAATTTAGCTCGTTCCGCTAACATCAGCGGTGTGGGGTTCACATGATCCGTCAGGACAGCAACAATATTAGCGAAAGACTGATTCGCCGGTTTAGCTGGTGATAGAAGATGCTTCAATAACCCGTATGTCTTCGCACCCATTGAGTTTAGTAAGGTTAGAGCTTTATCATAATTTGCTATCTTATTGACCTTACAATATATCTCGATGCGTTCTACATACGTGGTCCAATCTTCCACATCAGAATCGAATTCGTTGATGTTGCCACGCTTAGGCATCTTCACAATCTTCCTGAGAAACAACAACAAAATTTTTCTTTAACTTTTTTTTTCCAAAAATGGCGGTTTCCCACGCTTGTCTTCTTCCCCGCCCACTTTCAAAATGGCGGTTTCCCGCTCCTGTCTTCTTCTCCGCCTACTGGCGGGAGGGGTAAGCTTTTCCCTCGGGCGGCGACCGCTGGCTTTCGGGGTTCGCAGCCTGCGCGCCGGCTTCAGTGCGTTCTTTGTTCCCTTTTCTCGGCAGGGCAACCGGCGCTGGGGACAACCCGTTGACGGCGAACAGTTCCAGCCGCTGGCTGAATCTCCTCGGTCTCCCTCGCTCGGCTCTGTCTCTCCCGCTCGCTCGGGCTCTGTCTCTCCCTCAGCGGCTTCCAATCGCGCCTCCCAGCCCTCTCGCAGTCCAGTCCTTTCCTCCCCCGGCTGCGGCTGAGTTCTCCGCGGTTTCTTATTTTTATTTCTTCCCGCGCCTTACAATCCCGGTCGCAGCGCCTCGCGGCCTCGGTAGCTGCCCGGCCTTTCGCCGGTCGCAGTCGAGCTGTCTCACGACGCTGTTGCATCTCCCAGCCCGCTTGTAGCCCGGCCTCTCACACGGGCTGCGTTCCCGCTGGTAGCCCAGTCTCTCACACCGGCTGCGTTCCCGCTTGCACCGCGGCTTCCGTGCCCCACGCTGCCCCAGTCTCAGTGCCTCTGGGCCCGACTTCTGTCCGGCTCCTTTCCCCCCCGACCGTGGTCGAGTTCACCGCCCTTCCTCCGTTCTTTTTTTTTATTTTCCCCCTACTCACAGTCAACGTGGCCGACTTGCTTCTCGTGGCTGATCGGCTCATTCACCACCGTGGCAGAAGGGACGATCACTGCCTGTTGCTGATGGAAGGCTTCGTGTCTGAATTCTTCCTTCTTCCTTGCTCTGCAGACTCGAGTCTTCTCTCAGCAGAATGGCGAGGGCGGGTGCCTCCTCTCAACGCTCGTTAACTGCTTCGGATGTATCGCTGCCGCAGGGTAAGATCGAACTTGTCGCCACTGTAAAGTCTGTGGGTTATATGGTGAATTAATGCACAGACTACAAGAGTAACTTTAACAGGACTTTACTATTTGAAGGTCAGGGCGAATCTGCCCAATAAATCCTTACACAGCACTTATATACCGGTGTGGTCACCACCGGTATTACAGTATACAGTAGCCAAGATAAAGTAGTGCAACCCTTAAAATAGTTCTCTTAAAGGTGGAACGTTACATACACTACAGTATTGTGGCCACGTTATTGATGAAGAGGGGTTACATAAGTCCCCTGAAAAGATTGAGGCCGTAGTCAAGGCTCCAGCACTGGAAAATGTGTCACAACTGAGGTCGTTCCTCGGCCTGGTGAACTACTACCATAAGTTCTTGCCGAATTTGTCTACAGTACTACACCCACTGAACACCCTACTGCAAATGGGGGTACCATGGAAGTGGAATGACGAATGTAAACAAGCTTTCCAGAAGTGCAAAGGATTGATCACATCAAAAGAGGTGTTGGCTCATTTCAACCCAGCACTACCAATTCGGTTGGCGTGTGATGCATCACCCTATGGTATTGGAGCGGTGCTGTCGCACAAATTCCCGGACGGCTCGGAGGGGCCAGTAGCCTTTGCGTCTCGGTCACTAACCTCAGCCGAGCGTAACTATGCGCAGATTGACAGGGAGGCCCTCAGCCTAGTGTGGGGAGTGAAAAAGTTCAACCACTATCTGCACGGGCAGAAGTTCACCTTGCTGACTGACCACCAACCACTTGTCTCCATCTTTAATCCAAAGAAGGGCATTCCGGTGATGACTGCGCAACGGCTACAAAGATGGTCCCTTTTTCTAGGGACGAACCAATATGAAATAGAGTATAAGGGCACGAAACAGCATGGAAACGCTGATGGGCTATCACGCCTGCCAGTGCCTACGGCGGAGGAAGCACCAGCAGTGGACCCTGTCGAAATATTTTATTTGACTATAATTGAACGCTTGCCAGTAACTAACGCGGATATAGAGAAGGCGACCCGAAATGACCCGACACTGCCTCGGTATATGACTTGACGGTGAAGGGATGGCCAACACATGGCGACTCACTGTTGCCAGCATTCTCATCCAGAAGAGAACAGCTGTCAGTATGCCAGGGGACCTTGATGTGTGGATCCCGAGTGGTAATTCCACCCAAGTTAAGGGAGAGAGTGCTCAATGAGTTTCACGAAGGCCATCTGGGAGGGGTGAAAATGAAAAGCCTTGCTAGGGCTTATGTGTGGTGGCCAGGGATCGATCAGCAAATCGAGGACCTGACAAAGAGCTGCTCAGGATGCCAGAAGGTCCAAAATGCACCACCACATGCCCCTTTACACCATTGGGAGTGGCCCTCCTCTCCATGGCAACGGGTGCATATTGATTTTGCTGGTCCATTCATGGACTCCATGGATGTGCACTCGAAATGGCCTGAGGTGATCAAAATATCCTCCACCACCATGGAGAAAACGATTGCAGTCCTACGGACCATATTTGCCAGGAACGGCTTGCCAGAGCAGATTTGCTCTGATAACGGACCACAGTTTGTGTCCGAAGAGTTTCGGAAATTTATGAAAAGGAATGGGGTAAGGCATTACACATCCGCCCCATATCATCCAGCCACAAATGGATTGGCTGAGAGGTTCGTACAAACCTTTAAAAAGGCAGTAAGGGCCATGTGCGATGACGACATTCCACTGCAGCATAAGGTGGACAATTTCCTGTTAGCCTACAGAAATACGACACATGCAGTCACCAACCAGACCCCGGCCATGATGTTCTTTAACCGAAGGTTGAGATCTCGTCTGGATTTGATCAGACCAAATGAACGAAGAGATGTTGAGAATAAGCAATTCCAGCACATCAATGAGAAGCCGACAAGGAGCTTCAATGCAGGGCAACCAGTCTTGGCCCGCGACTACCGAACAGAGAAATGGCAACCAGGAACGATATGCACACGGCAGGGGCCACTAATGTACACAGTGGATGTTGGGGAGAACATTGTGAGACGCCATGTCGACCAGATCCTAGAGTCACAGGAATGAGTCAACCCCATGTCTCGCGTACCTGGTGATGAATCCGATATACAGGTAGCATCTACCCCAGAAACAGTAGCATCGGATGCTGATCAACCAACCGACGACAGGGGGCCAGAATCACCTCCGCACCAAGAGCAAGACACTCAGGAAAGGCGCTATCCAGAAAGGATCAGGAAGCCGCCCCAAAGACTGAATTTATAAATGGACTATTTTCAGTTAATGTTGCATGTTAAAAAAGTTAATTGTTAAATGAATGTTTTGGTACTGTTAATCTAAAAGGGGAGGAATTGTAGGGTATGTACCTTTAAGGGAAGAACTACTTTTTACAGCTCCTGTATATAAACCCTGAGTAGGGATCTGTACTGTTAGTTTTAGAGTAACCCTCATCCAGTAAACGCCTGTTGATTATTCCTCAGCAGTCTCTGTCTATTTCATGAAGGACACCATACATCAAGATTCACGGATTTCACAAGTGGGACCTTAAATGTGCAGTCAGATGGAGTGAGAACTCAAATGTGCAGTCAGACGGAGTGAGATATCACATGTGCAGTCAGATGGCGTGAGACCTCACATGTGCAGTTAGACGTAGTGAGACATCACATGTGCCGTCAGAAGGAGTGAAACTTCACATGTGCCGTCAGACGGAGTGAGACCTCACATGTGCCGTCAGATGGAGTGAGAGCTCACATGTGCAGTCAGAAGGAGTGAGACCTCACATGTGCAGTCAGACGGAGTGAGAACTCAGATGTGCCATCAGACGGAGTGAGACCTCACATCTGCAGTCAGAAGGAGTGAGACCTCACATGTGCAGTGAGACAGAGTGACAACTCAGATGTGCCATCAGACGGAGTGAGACCTCACATGTGAAGTCAGAAGGAGTGAGACCTCACATATGCAATCAGACGGAGTGAGACCTCACATGTGCAGTCAGACAGCGTGAGACCTCACATGTTCAGTCAGACAGAGTGAGACCTCACATGTGCAGTCAGAAGGATTGAGAACTCACATGTGCAGTCAAAAGGAGTGAGACCTCACATGTGAAGTCAGAAGGAGTGAGACCTAACATGTGCAGTCAGAAGGAGTGAGACATCACATCAGCGGTCCAACGGAATGAGAGCTCACATGTGCAGTCAGACAGGGTGAGAACTCACTTGTGCCGTCAGAAGGAGTGAAACCTCACATGTGCAGTCAGACGGAGTGAGGCCTCACATGTGCAGTCAGATGGAGTGAGACCTCACATGTGCAGTCAGTTGGAGTGACACCTCACATGTGCCGTCAGAAGGGGTGATCACTCATGTGCTGTCAGGAGGAGTGAGATCTCACATGTGCCGTCAGACAGAGTGAGAAATCACATGTGCCGTCAGACAGAGTGAGAACTCACATGGGCAGTCAGACGGGGTGAGACATCACATGTGCAGTCAGAAGGATTGAGAAATCACATGTGCAGTCGGAGTGAGTGAGACCTCACATGTGCAGTCAGAAGGAGTGAGACATCACATCTGCGGTCCGACGGAATGAGTGATCACATCTGCAGTCAGAAGGAGTGAGGCCGCACATGTCAGTCTGAAGGAGTGAGACCTCACATGTGCCGTCAGAAGGAGTGAGCAATCACATGTGTAGTCAGGAAGACTGGGATCTCACATGTGCCGTCAGACAGAGTGAGAACTCACATGGGCAGTCAGACGGGGTGAGACAGCACATGTGCAGTAAGAAGGAGTGAGACCTAACATGTGCTGTCAGACAGAATGAAACCTCACATGTGCAGTCAGAAGGAGTGAGGCCTCACATGTGCAGTCAGACGGAGTGAGACCTCACATGTCAGTCTGACGGAGTGAGACATCACATATGCAGTCAGACGGAGTGAGATCACACGTGTGCAGTCAGACGGAGTGAGACATCACATGTGCCGTCAGAAGGAGTGAGCACTCACATGTGCAGTCAGGAGGAGTGAGATCTCACATGTGCCATCAGGCAGAGTGAGACCTCACATGTGCAGTAAGACGGAGGGAGATATCGCATGTGCAGTCAGATGGAGTGAGCCCTCACATGTGAATTCAGAATGAGTGAGACCTAACATGTGCAGTCAGACAGAGTGAGACCTCACATGTGCAGTCAGACGGAGTGAGACCTCACATGTGTAGTCAGACAGAGTGAGAAATCACACGTGTCGGCAGACAGCGTGAGACCTCACATGTGCAGTCAGATGGAGTGAGACCTCACATGTGCAGTCAGAAGGAGTGAGACCTCAGATGTGCATTCAGACGGAGTGAGATCTCACATGTGTATTCAGACGGAGTGAGACCTCATATGTGCAGTCAGAAAGGTTGAGACCTCACATGTGCCGTCAGGAGGAGTGAGAGCTCACTTGTGCAGTCAGATGGAGTGAGAACTCACATGTACAGTCAGACAGAGTGAGCCCTCACAAGTCAGTCTGACGGAGTGAGACCTCACATATGCAGTCAGAAGGAATGAGACCTCACATGTTCAGTCAGAAGGAGTGAGACCTCACATGTGCCGTCAGATGGAGTAAGACCTCACATGTGCAGTCAGAAGGAGTGAGATCTCACATGTGCAGTCAGACGGAGTGAAGCCTCACATGTGCAGTCAGATGGAGTGAGACCTCACATGTGACTTCGGAAAGAGTGAGACCTCACATGTGCACAGAAGGAGTGAGGCCTCACATGTGCAGCCAGAAGGAGTGAGACCTTAAATGTGCAGTCAGATGGAGTGAGACATCACATGTGCAGTCAGACGACGTGAAACCTCACATGTGCAGTTAGACGGAATCAGACATCACATGTGCCGTCAGAGGGAGTGAAACCTCACATGTGCCGTCAGACGGAGTGAGGCCTCACATGTGCTGTCAGATGGAGTGAGACCTCACATGTGCAGTCAGAAGGAGTGAGACCTCACATGTGCAGCCATACTGAGTGAGAACTCTCATCTGCCGTCAGACAGAGTGAGACCTCACATGTGCATTCAGAAGGAGTGAGACATCACATGTACAGTCAGACGGAGTGAGATCTCACATGTGTAATCAGACGGAGTGAGACCTCACACGTGCAGTCAGACGGAGTGAGACCTCACATGTGACGTCAGATGCAGTGAGACCTCACATGTGCTGTCAGACGAAGTGAGACATCACATGTGCAGTCAGAAGGAGTGAGAAATCACATATGCAGTCAGACGGAGTGTGACCTCAGAGGTGCAGTCAGAAAGGTTGAGACCTCACATGTGCAGTCAGAACGGTTGAGACCTTACATGTGCCGTCAGAAGGAGTGAGAGCTCACTTGTGCAGTCAGACGGAGTGAGAACTCACATGTACAATCAGACAGAGTGAGACCTCACAAGTCAGTCTGACGGAGTGAGGCCTCACATGTGCAGTCAGAAGGAGTGAGACCTCACATGTGCAGTCAGATGGAGTGAGACCTCACATGTGCAGTCAGATGGAGTGAAGCCTCACATGTGCATTCAGAAGGAGTGAGACCTCACATGTGCAGTCAGATGGAGTGAGACCTCACATGTGACTTCAGAAAGAGTGAGACCTCACATGTGCACAGAAGGAGTGAGATCTCACATGTGCAGTCAGAAGGAGTGAGACCTTAAACGTGCAGTCAGATGGTGTGGGAACTCACATGTGCAATCAGATGGAGTGAGACATCACATGTGCAGTCAGACGATGTGAGACCTCACATGTGCAGTTAGACGGAATCAGACATCACATGTGTCGTCAGAAGGAGTGAAACCTCACATGTGCTGTCAGACGGAGTGAGACCTCAAATGTGCCATCAGATGGAGTGAGACCTCACATGTGCAGTCAGAAGGAGTGAGACCTCACATGTGCAGTCAGACGGAGTGAGACCTCACATTTGTAGTCAGACAGAGTGAGACCTCATATGTGCAGTCAGAAGGAGTGAGACCTTAAACGTGCAGTCAGATGGTGTGGGAACTCACATGTGCAATCAGATGGAGTGAGACATCACATGTGCAGTCAGACGATGTGAGACCTCACATGTGCAGTTAGACGGAATCAGACATCACATGTGTCGTCAGAAGGAGTGAAACCTCACATGTGCTGTCAGACGGAGTGAGACCTCACATGTGCCATCAGATGGAGTGAGACCTCACATGTGCAGTCAGAAGGAGTGAGACCTCACATGTGCAGTCAGACGGAGTGAGACCTCAGATGTGCAGTCAGACGACGTGAGACCTCACATGTGCAGTTAGACGGAGTGAGACATCACATGTGCCGTCAGAAGGAGTGAGACCTCACATGTGCAGTCAGAAGGAGTGAGACATCACATGTGCAGTCAGACGGAGTGAGACCTCACATGTGCCGTCAGAAGGAGTGAGACATCACATGTGCAGTCAGACGGAGTGAGACCTCACATGTGCAGTCAGAAGGAGTGAGACATCACATGTGCAGTCAGACGGAGTGAGAATTCACATGTGTAATCAGACGGAGTGAGACCTCACATGTGCAGTCAGACGGAGTGTGACCTCAGAGGTGTAGTCAGAAAGGTTGAGACCTCACATGTGCCGTCAGAAGGAGTGAGAGCTCACATGTGCAGTCAGACGGAGTGAGACCTCACATGTGCAGTCAGATGGATTGAGACCTCACACGTGCAGTCAGAAGGATTGATAACTCACATGTGCAGTCAAAAGGAGTGAGACCTCACATGTCAAGTCAGAAGGAGTGAGACCTCACATGTGCTGTCAGACAGAGTGAGACCTCACATGTGCAGTCAGATGGATTGAGACCTCACACGTGCTGTCAGATGGATTGAGAAATCACATGTGCCGTCAGACGGCGTGAGACCTCACATGTGCAGTCAGACGGAGTGAGAACTCACATGTGCAGTCAGAAGAATTGATACCTCACATATGCAGTCAATAGGAGTGAGACCTCACATGTGTAGTCAGAAGGAGTGAGACCTTAGATGTGCAGTCGGAAGGAGTGAGACCTCACATGTGCAGTCAGATGGAGTGAGACCTCACATGTGCAGTCTGAAGGAGTGAGACCTCACATATGCAGTCAGACGGAGTGTGACCTCAGAGGTGCAGTCAGAAAGGTTGAGACCTCACATGTGCCGTCAGAAGAAGTGAGAGCTCACATGTGCAGTCAGACGGAGTGAGAACTCACTTGTGCCGTCAGAAGGAGTGAGACATCACATGTGCAGTCAGACGGAGTGAGGCCTCACATGCGCAGTCAGACAGAGTGAGACCTCACATGTGCAGTCAGAAGGATTGATAACTCATATGTGCAGTCAAATGGAGTGAGCCCTCACATGTGAAGTCAGAAGGAGTGAGACCTCACATGTGCAGTCGGAGGGAGTGAGACCTCACATGTGCAGTCAGAAAGAGTGAGCATCACATCTGCGGTCTGACGGAATGAGTGATCGCATCTGCAGTCAGAAGGAGTGAGATCTCAAATGTGCAGTCACACGGAGTGAAACCTCACATGTTAGTCTGAAGGAGTGAGACCTCACATGTGCAGTCAGGACGAGTGAGATCTCACATGTGCCGTCAGACAGAGTGAGAACTCACATGGGCAGTCAGACGGGTTGAGACCTCACATGTGCAGTCAGACGGAGTGAGAACTCACATGTGCAGTCAGAAGGATTGATAGCTCACATGTGCAGTCAATAGGAGTGAGACCTTAGATGTGCAGTCGGAAGGAGTGAGACCTCATATGTGCAGTCAGAAGGATTGAGACCTCACATCTGCGGTCCGACGGAATGAGAGATCACATGTGCAGTCAGAAGGAGTGAGACCTCACATGTGCAGTCAGACGGAGTGAGACCTGACATGTCAGTCTGACGGAGTGAGACCTAACATATGCAGTCAGACGGAGTGAGAGCTCACATGTGCCGTCAGATGGAGTGAAGCCTCACATGTGCAGTCAGAAGGAGTGAAGCCTCACATGTGCAGTCAGAAGGAGTGAGACCTCACATGCAGTCAGACGGAGTGAGACCTTACATGTGACGTCAGAAGGAGCGAGACCTCAAATGTGCAGTCAGAAGGAGTGAGACCTCACATGTGCAGTCAGAAGGATTGGGACCTTAAATGTGCAGTCAGATGGAGTGAGAACTCACATGTGCAGTCAGACGGAGTGAGACATCACATGTGCATTCAGACGATTTGATACCTCACATGTGCAGTTAGACGGAGTGAGACATCACCTGTGCCGTCAGAAGGGGTGAAACATCACATGTGCCGTCAGACGGAGTGAGACCTCACATGTGCCGTCAGATGGAGTGAGACCTCACACATGCAGTAGGAAGGAGTGAGACCTCACATGTGCAGTCAGACGGAGTGAGAACTCAGATGTGCCATCAGATGGAGTGAGACCTCACATGTGCAGTCAGAAGGAGTGAGACCTCACATGTGCAGTGAGACAGAGTGAGAACTCAGGTGTGCCATCAGACGGAGTGAGACCTCACTTGTGCAGTCCGAAGGAGTGAGACCTCACATGTGCAATCAGAAGGAGTGAGACCTCACATGTGCAGTCAGACTGAGTGAGAACTCAGATGAGCCATCAGATGGAGTGAGACCTCACATGTGCCATCAGACAGCGTGAGACCTCACATGTGCAGTCAGTCAGAGTGAGACCTCACATGTGCAGTCAGAAGGAGTGAGACATCACATCTGTGGTCCAACGGAATGAGAGCTCACATGTGCAGTCAGACGGAGTGAGAACTCACTTGTGCCATCAGAAGGAGTGAATCCTCACATGAGCAGTCAGACGGAGTGAGGCCTCACATGTGCAGTCAGACGGAGTGAGACCTCACATGTGCAGTCAGACGGAGTGAGACCTCACATATGCAGTCAGAAGGAGTGAGAAATCACATGTGCAGTCAGACGGAGTGAGAACTCACGTGTAATCAGACGGAGTGAGACCTGACATGTGCAGTCAGACGGAATGAGACCTCACATGTGCAGTCAGAAGGTGTGAGACCTCACATATGCAGTCAGACGGAGTTTGACCTCAGAGGTGCAGTCAGAAAGGTTGAGACCTCATATGTGCCGTCAGAAGGAGTGAGAGCTCACATGAGCAGTCAGACGGAGTGAAACATCACATCTGCGGTCCAACGGAATGAGAGCTCAAATGTGCAGTCAGACGGAGTGAGAACTCACTTGTGCCGTCAGAAGGAGTGAGACCTCACATGTCCAGTCAGACGGCGTGTGGCCTCACATGTGCAGTCAGACGGAGTGAGACCTCACATGTGCAGTCAGAAGGATTGAGAACTCACATGTGCAGTCAAAAGGAGTGAGACCTCACATGTGAAGTCAGAAGGACTGAGACCTCACATGTGCAGTCGTAGGGAGTGAGACCTCACATGTGCAGTCAGAAGGAGTGAGAAATCACATCTGCGGTCCGACGGAATGAGTGATCGCATGTGCAGTCTGAATTGATTTCTTTGTGGGTTCAATGACGAGACATTTATGAAGGAGAATGGCTTTTAATCTAAAGTCTGTTCAACTCTTTATATAGCATTACAGGAGACACCATGCTAGTGATTCATCTAAAGCGAAAGCAAAACTAAGCTAAACTCTGCCTCTGTCACATGCCCTCTGCTGGTCAGGCATAAGTAATCAACCAGGCAAACATGCCGGTATGGCATCATAATCAAACAGGCAAATACCATCACTATTTGCTGATATCATTACATCTCCCTTTCTTAAAACAAAAGTATTTTACTTTTAACTAACAACATGTTTTCTTTGTATTAATCTGCATTTTAACTGTAACACTTAATGAACTTACATTATCATTATCATGATCAAGGTTTTTAACCTTGCTTTGTGTGTTCACATGAAATATGTAAATACACTAGAACTTGAAGAAAGAATAAGATAACATTACTTCCTTCTATAACAATAGTCCTTAAATTTGCTCAATGAGTCTCTCAGGAGGCTTCACGTGTCTTGAGGATTTTCTGATTGATTGTCCTTGAATCTGAGTTGTTGCCTCAGATGATGGTTTCTCAGCTGTGTGATCAGTTTGTTCAACAGTATCAGTCTTTTGACCTGCTGTGTGATCAGGTTGTTCAACAGTATCAGTCTTTTGACCTGCTGTGGCTGGTCCCATGAGAAGATCCCGACGATTTCTTCTCAGAACAGCACCCTCACCTGTCTGAATGGTGTATGATCTTGGTTGAACTTCACTCAGGACAGTTCCCTTCTGAGTCCATATGTTTGTTTTGTCTTTGAACCTTACTTGGTCACCAGTGTGGAGTTCAGGTAGGTTTTGTGTTCCTCTGTCATAGTAGTACTTTTGCTTTTCTTTCTGTTGTTCTTTGAACTTCCTCACTTTCTCCCCCTCTTTTGTTTTCAGGAGGTTCTCCGGGATGGGTAGGTTTGACCTTAGCCGACATCCCATAAGGAGTTGGGCTGGTGACTTACCACACTCGAGCGGCGTTGTGCGGTATACAAGCATGCTCTGGTAGAAGTCAGTTCCACTGTCTTTTGCCTTGTACATCAGTCTTTTCACTGTTTGGACCGATTTTTCCACTAGTCCATTGGACTGTGGATAGTGAGGACTTGACGTTGTGTGGACAAAGTCCCACTCTTTGGCAAAGTGTCGGAAACTTGCATTGTAAAACTGGGGTCCGTTGTCTGTGAAGACCTCACTTGCCACGCCATGTCTGGAGAATATGGCTTTCATACATGTTATCACAGCATCTGCAGTGGTGGTGCACAGTCTACAAACCTCTGGATACAGGGAGTAATAGTCTGTGACTACAAGATAGTCCTTCCCTTGACATACGAATAGGTCAGCGCCTACCTTCTGGTAAGGTCTGTCTGGCGCTGGGTGTGGCTTTAGTGGTTCAACCGGATTGCTTGCTCGATATTTCAGGCATATTGTGCAGTTTGACACCTCATTTATCACATCTTGGTTGATTCGTGGCCAGTACATCACCTCTCGTGCTCTTTTCTTACACTTTTCGATTCCCAGATGTCCCCCATGGATCCGTTTTAGCATCTCTTTTCTCAGACTCTTTGGGATAACTATTTTACTTCCTTTGTAGATGATGTCTTCGACCACTGATAGTTCCGCCCTGCAGTTCCAGTACTCTGCCATGTCAGGTGAGCAGTCTTGCTTCATGTTGGGCCATCCATCCAAGATGCTTTTTCTCAGTCATCTCATTGTTTCATCTTTGTTTGTCTCAGTCTTTATGAGCTCCATTTTTGCATCTGCTATGGGCAGTGCACTTGTGATCATGTCCACGTAGGCGTTCATTTTTTCATCCATTTTGGTGTTTGCGGGCTCACTTGGGTCAACAGCTCTGGACAACGTGTCTGCTGTATACATCAGCTTACCCGGTGTGTACGCAACATTCAGTGTATAGCGTTGCAGCCTGATCATCATTCTTTGTATTCTAAGCGGACAGCTATACAGTGGCTTTTGGAACAATGCAATCAAGGGCTTATGGTCAGTCTCTACACTGATTGCTTGTCCTGCCACAAACTGGTGAAATCTTTCACAGGCGTATGTGATGCTGAGCAGCTCCTTTTCTATTTGAGCATATCGCGTCTCCGCATCTGTCATTGAGCGCGATGCATATGCAATAGGTTGCCAGTAGTCATATTTTTGCAGAAGAACAGCACCGAGCCCACTCTGTGATGCATCTGATGATATCTTGATGGGTCTCGCTGGGTCATAAAACCTCAGAACTGGTTCCTCTGTGAGCAGTTTCTTTAGATCGCTCCATGACTTCTCATGCTCATGATTCCATTCCCATTCTATGTTCTTTTCAGTTAGTCTTCTCAGTGGCGCCATCTTTTCTGAGAGGTTGGATATGAATTTACCCATATAGTTGATCATTCCATTAAACCTCTGCACATCCTTTTTGCATTGTGGCTTTGGCATATTCTCAATGGCAGACACCTTTCTGGGATCTGGTCTGATGCCCTCACTGCTAAGGATATCTCCCACGAATGTCAGTTCTGTCACCCCGAGCTGGCATTTCTCTTTATTCAGCTTCAGGTTTGTTTTCCTTGTTGCTTCCAGCACTTTTTTCAGTCTCTCGTCATGCTCAGTTCTCGTGGTTCCCCATACTATGATGTCATCCATTGATGTATCAACTCCCTCCAGGTGCTCATAGAGTTTAGTTTAGTTTTGCTTTCGCTTTAGATGGATCACTAGCATGGTGTCTCCTGTAATGCTGTATAAAGAGTTGAACAGACTTTAGATTAAAAGACATTGGCCTAGAAATTCAGTATAGCCACTTTTGGGGCGGTAAAGTCGGGCGGCCGCTAAAGTTTGCGCCCGGCGCAAAGTGGAGGCCACTTCGCCGATATTCAGTAGCTTTGGCCAAGGAGTTTGCTCGAGCGCTAAAACTGCCGATGCACGGCTATCTTAAGGCGCTAAGCCGGCGGTGCAGAGTGATACCACTGAGGCCGGGCGCAGCGCAGGTGCGGTCATTTCTTGATTGACAGCAGATACCCTGGCGCCGGCCAGCTCTTAAAGGGGGAAGGGTCGACTTGGTCTGCTGCCACGCCCTGGATACTGCAGCCCTCCAGCTAGGCCTAAACACTGCTGCTGGAGAGAAATAGCGCCAGGAAGGATGCAGAGGGCCCGTGAGCGAGCGCAGCGCTTCTCTGCCCATGATTTAAAGGTGCTGGTTAGGGCTTTGGAGAGGAGACGCCATATCTTGTTCCCGGACAGTGGCAAGAAGCCTGCCACCAGGGTGTACAGGAAAGCCTGGAGGGATGTCGCCCAGAGGGTCACAGCCACCTGCGATGTCCCCAGGACTGGTGTCCAATGCCGGAAAAAGTTTAATGACCTCACTCGGATTGTCAGGGTGAGTACCCTTTCCAGTGTCCTCCTCATCCTTGCATGTGCACCTCACATTATGGGCAAAGGGACCTCAAAGCCCTAATGGCCAGCCCTCATCCAGCAGCTATGGCACTGGCATGAACATCAATTGCACTTTCTGCCCTTTACACACTGGCCAAGCTATTCGACCATGGGAGGCAGTGCATACAGCAACAGGGCACCACACTGGCCAAGCTATTCGACCATGGGAGGCAGTGCATACAGCAACAGGGCACCACACTGGCCAAGCTATTCGACCATGGGAGGCAGTGCATGCAACAACAGGGCGCCACACTGGCCAAGCTATTCGACCATGGGAGGCAGTGCATACAGCAACAGGGCACCACACTGGCCAAGCTATTCGACCATGGGAGGCAGTGCATACAGCAACAGGGCACCACACTGGCCAAGCTATTCGACCATGGGAGGCAGTGCATACAACAACAGGGCACCACACTGGCCAAGCTATTCGACCATGGGAGGCAGTGCATACAGCAACAGGGCACCACACTGGCCAAGCTATTCGACCATGGGAGGCAGTGCATACAACAACAGGGCACGACACTGGCCAAGCTATTCGACCATGGGAGGCA
Organism: Somniosus microcephalus; assembly: GCF_052327205.1. Classification (NCBI taxonomy): domain Eukaryota; kingdom Metazoa; phylum Chordata; class Chondrichthyes; order Squaliformes; family Somniosidae; genus Somniosus; species Somniosus microcephalus. The sequence continues at coordinate 143,956,821 of NC_140988.1, read as the reverse complement.
GTGCACACAACAACAGGGCACCACACTGTACTTAGAGGCCATCCTTTCTCTTGCAGGCCAAGCTGGCCCAGAATCTGAGGAGCCGGACTGACACCGGGGGAGGCCGTCCCCAGTTCCAGCAGCTCAGTGACCTGGAGGAGCATGTGGGTCGACTCATGGGTGGCCGGCTGATTGGCCCCGTTGCATGTGGAGACGCCGACCCTGTGCTGGGCCCCAATGGTAAGGACATCACCTTTTGGACCTCTCTCGTTCCCCTTGCGCTTCAGATCTACATCCTTTGCCACTGTCCGACCAATGCGCTGAATGCCACCACTCATGCCTCCCTCGCTGACGCCCTGTCCTCACTCTAAAGCTACTCTTGTGCCTTCCTGCTTTCAGCTGGTGAGGAGGAGGTCCCTGAAGCTGCCAGTGACAGTCCCTCAGAAGAGGAGGATGAGGAGGAGCAAGAGGAAGGCGGCCCATCGGGGGAACCCTCATCCGCGCCGGGGATGGCAATGGAGGGGACACGTCTTCCCTGGAGGAGAGCCAGGGGGAAGTGTCAGAGGTGGGTGTAGCTCCTGCGCCCAGTGGCGTCCAGCCACGCAGGAAGGGTCGGGCAGCTCGGCGGCCTTCTCCCCAGAGGGAGAGTCCGGCCTCCAGTCCGGAGACAGTCCTCGCCCAGGAGGTGCGCCTCCTCGATCAAATGTCCGCGGACTCGGATCGCCGGCACTCCGAGTTCATGGGGGTTGTGGCACGGTTGCCTGAGGCCATCGAGTCCCTGGCTCATAGTGTGTCCGATTTCGGGGCCTCACAGGCCAGGGGTTTCGAGCAACCCGGGGCAGCACAGGCCAGGGGTTTCGAGCAATTCTGGGCAGCACAGGACGCGAGTCGGGCCGAATTCAGGGCAGCACAGGACGCGAGTCGGGCCGAATTCAGGGCAGCACAGGACGCGAGTCGGGACGACTTCAGGGCAGCACAGGCAGCGAGTGGCCAGTTGATCAGTGGTGCCGTGCAGTCACTGGCTGGTCTGATGCGGGCACAGACCAGGGCAGTACGGGCACTCACTGCTGCCACACTCGCTGTGTCAGCCAGGCATCGCCAGGGCACCCACCGCGCTGCAGCAGCACAGCGGTCTGGCCTTCAGCAGATTGCTGCGCTTGCTGCAGTGCCAGCCCGGCCGAGTGCCAGTGTCTCAGGCGAGCAGCGAGCGCCTGGCATCAGCCAGCTTGCCCCCATTGCTGCAGCCGCCACTGCCACTCCCCCAGTGAAGCTGCCACGAGCTGCTGGAGAGACTGATGCTGCCCAGCCACAGCTGCAGCAGTCAGCAGCCGGCCCCTCGAGGGCCAGAGCTCGTCTAGGCCGACCCCCAAGGGCATCTGCCGTCACGCCATGTGCCCCTCAAGAGCCTTCCCCCAGCCTTGCAGCACCCACAGGGCCCAGGTTGAGGCGGAGCAGCAGGTCGGCCAGGGGCCGGAAAAGGCTGGACAAGGATTCGCCCTCTCGGCACACAAAGTAGAGGGTGTTGCCAAATGTTTTTTTATATGGGGGTGGTTGTGTTGTCTATGGGGGTGGTTGTTTTGGTAAGGCCGAGGATGAAGGCCATTTGGATGGAAAAGTTTTGTTATTCCTCCCCAGGTTGTGGGAGTGAGTCATGTGTTTGACTGTTTTTTGGGGGTGTTGTCTGTTTTTGGGTTTCATGTGGGAAGGGCCCTGAGTTTGTTCAATAAAGCTTTTTCTTTATTCAGCTTGTCCATGTTTGATGTTTGAAGTGGTTGTTGCGTTAACCGGCTGAGGGCTTGCGGAGCGGCTGCATTCATGTCCCTTCATTGCCACAAGCCATTCCCTGACAGGGGGCCTAGAAGTGTCGTTCAATAAGCCGCCGACGGACGGCCCTTGGGCCTTGTGGCTCCCTCCTGGGCTGGTACTCCTCCTCCTCCTCCTCCTCCTCCTCCTCATGGTCCTCCTGCTCCTCCTCCTGAGGTGGTGGTCCAACGTGAGGTGGCAGTGCCTGAGTCCTGCGGATAGCCAGGTTGTGCAGCATGCAGCAAACGACGACGAACTGGGAGACTCTATCCGGCGAATACTGCAGAGATCCGCTGGAGCGATCCAGGCAGCGGAACCATTGCTTGAGGACGCCAATCGTTTGCTCTATGATGTTCCTTGTGGCTTGATGGCTTTCGTTGTATGCCTCCTCAGCAGGGGTCCTGGGCGCGCGGAGCGGGGTCATGAGCCATGTACACAAAGGATAGCCTTTGTCCCCGATAAGCCATCCTCTTGGGGGAGGCTGTGCCTGGAACATGTCAGCCACAGTAGTCTGGTGCAGGATAAATGCATCGTGGCTGCTGCCTGGAAAGCGGGCATTGACAGCTAGGATGCGCTGCCTGTTGTCACACACCAGCTGTACATTGAGGGAATGGTAGCCCTTCCGGTTGCGGTAATCCCCGGCATTGTCGATAGGTGCCCGCAAAGCCACATGCGTGCAGTCAATGGCGCCCTGCACCATGGGGAAGTCCGCGATCCTCGCAAATCCGACTGCACGCTGCTCCTGCCTCTCCAGGGTCATGGGGAAGGAGATGAATTGGTGTCTCCTTGTGAAAAGGGCATCGGTGACCTGCCGGATGCAGCGATGCACGGCGAACTGAGATATGTTAGCTATGTCCCCAGCAGCGGCTTGGAAGGAGCCGCTTGCATAAAAGTTCAGAGCCACCGTGACCTTCACTTCCACCGACAGAGACGTCCTGCACATCAGCTGTGGACGCAGATCTCTGTGAAGCAGCTGGCAGATCTCTGCAACCACCTCCCTTCTGAAGCGCAGCCTCTTAACACACTGCGCGGCAGTCATGGTGAGATAGGACACCTGCTGGCGGTATTCCCTGAGTGGGTAAGGCCTACGTTGCCGACGCCTGATGCCCCCTCTGCGTCTAGGCATGGCTGCCCCTCTCACACAGCGTCTGCGAGCCCTTCGCACATAATGCTGGAACTGAGGGTTGGCACCCCATGCAGCCCCCATAATATACTGGCAAACAATGAAATCACAATGAGGCAAATTTCCAAGCTCTGGCCAGAAGCCAAAAATACCTCTCCTATGTTGGGCCAAATCAGTAAGGTCTCTTCCTTGGTCTCTGTCCAGAAATCTGTTGCACAAAAGTCATTGCAGCAAAATGGCTGGCCTTTATAGTTCAGTGTAAGTGCCCTTTAATTAGCGCTCCCCGAGGCCCGCAGGGCCTCTGCTGCGTTCCACTTCACAGTTCTTAGCACCGCCACGCCCACATTGGGCGGGCGCGACTGAAGTTCCGGTTTGGGGCGCACAAAGGGCGTTGCACGACGAAATGATGTCATAAGCTGCGTGCGCAGCTGAGCGCGCGCAAACACTTTGCGCCAGCGCTAAATGTCTACTGAAGTTGGGTGTAGGCGCAGAGCGCGCTGCGCCCGGCCACTAAGTGCCTAGCGCTCGAAGTCTACTCCTCTTAAGGCGCTAACGGCTGGCGCACGCAACTGAATTTCTAGGCCATTCTCTTTCATAAATGTCTCGTCATTGAACCCACAAAGAAACCAATACATGGTGTCAGAAGTGATTGAAAGAGATGAAGAGGAAAAATCTGAAGTTAAATCAATTCTCCACATATTAGCAAGCCAAAAGAGAACATCGTTACTTACCATTGGAGAATAGCTAACGAAGTGAAAAATGGAAGGTTTACACCCACCGGCGAAGCTTCAGTTGACAGGTAATGTGGCTGAAAATTGGAGGAGGTTCAAACAATGTGTGGGGTTGTATTTAGCGGCAATCGGAGCTGACGAGAAAAGTGATAAAAAGAAATCGTCAGTGTTCTTACATGTCGTGGGTGATGAAGCGCTGGAGGTGTATAATAACTTCACATTCGCTGCTGATGGAGACAAAATGAAGCTAGATAAAATAATGGAACAGTTTGAGGCCTACTGCATACCTAAACGCAACGTGACGTTTGAGAGGCACAGATTTTTCACATGTGTACAGAAAACGGGAGAGACTATTGATCCGTATGTGACTGAACTGAGAAACCAAAGCAAAACATGTGAATTTGGGGGACTGACAGACTCGCTGATAAAAGACAGACTGGTGTGTGGTATTCCAGATAATGGTCTAAGGGAAAGACTGCTAAGAGAGCAAGATCTAGACCTGGGAAAAGCCATAGCACTGTGTAGGGCTACAGAGACTGTGAAGTTGCAGGCAAAGGAGCTGTTCAGTGACAGTAGCTGCAACGTGGATGCAGTGAGAATGAACGGATACAAACCGTTTAACAAAAAGAGCGCCAATGTGAAAAAAGAGGCGTGGCCAGCGAACGAAAATGAAAGGGGCAATCGAAAGTCATGTAGTCGATGCGGTACACAGCATCCACCAAAAAAGTGTCCAGCATATGGTAAAAAATGCAATAGTTGCAACAAAAACAACCATTATGCCCGTTGCTGTAAGAACCAAGCGCAACAAAGCAAGGTCCATGCAGTAGATGAAAGCGAGATAGAGGAGTTCTATGTGGATGTCATGTCAGAAGGAGTGAGGCCTCACATGTGCCGTCAGAAGGAGTGAGACCTCACATGTTCCATCAGAAGGAGTGAGAACTCAAATGTGCAGTCAGTAGGAGTGAGACATCACACATGCAGTCAGAAGGAGTGAGACCTCACATGTGCAGTCAGATGGAGTGAGACGTCAAACGTGCAGTCAGAAGGAGTGAGGCCTCACATGTGCTGTCAGATGGAGTGAGACATCAAATCTGCAGTCAGAAGGAGTGAGGCCTCACATGTTCCATCAGGAGTAGTGAGACCTCACATGAGCAATCAGAAGGAGTGAGGCCTCACATGTGCAGTCAGATGGAGTGAGACCTCACATGTGCAGTCAGATGGAGTGAGACGTCAAATGTGCAGTCAGAAGGAGTGAGGCCTCACATGTTCCGTCAGGAGTAGTGAGACCTCACATGTGCAATCAGAAGGAGTGAGGCCTCACATGTGCAGTCAGAAGGAGTGAGATATCACATGTGCCCTCAGATGGATTGAGATGTCACATGTGCAGTCAGCTGGAGTGAGACCTCACAAGTGCAATCAGAAGGAGTGAGGCCTCACATGTGCCATCAGAGGGAGTGAGACCTCACATGTGCCATCAGAAGGAGTCAGACCTGACATGTGCAGTCAGAAGGAGTGAGACCTCACATGAGCAGTCAGAAGGAGTGAGATCTCACATGTGCAGTCAGAAGGAGTGAGACCTCACATGTGCCATCAGGAGTCAGACCTGACATGTGCAGTCAGAAGGAGTGAGACCTGACATGTGCCATCAGAAGGAGTCAGACCTGACATGTGCAGTCAGAAGGAGTGAGGCCTCACATGATCTGTCAGAAGGAGTGAGACCTCACATGTGCGGTCAGAAGGAGTGTGACCTCACATGTGCAGTCAGAAGGAGTGAGACATCACATTTGCCATCAGAAGTAGTGAGGTCTCACATGAGCAGTCAGACGGAGTGAGACCTCACATGATCAGTCAAAATGAATGAGACCTCACATGAGCAGTCAGAAGGAGTGAGACCTCACATGAGCCGGCAGAAGTACTGAGACCTCACATGTGCTGTCATTAGGAGTGAGACCTCACATGTTCAGTCAGAGGAGTGAGACCTCACATGAGCAGTCAGAAGGAGTGAGGCCTCGCCTGTGCAGTTTGATGGAGTGAGACCTCACATGTGCAGTCAGAAGGAGTTAGACCTCACATGTGCAATTTGTAGGAATGAGACCTCGAATGTGTCGTCAGATGGAGTGAGACCTCGCATGTGCAGTCAGAAGGAGTGAAGCCTCATATGTGCCATCAGATGGAGTGAGAACTTACATGAGCAGTCAGAAGTAGTGAGACCATATAATGTGCTGTCAGAAGGAGTGAGACCTCACATGTGACGTCTGAAGGAGTGAGACCTCACATGTGCCGTCAGAAGGAGTGAGACCTCACATGTGCCGTCAGAAGGAGTGAGACATCACATGTGCAGTCAGATGGAGTGAGGCCTCATATGTGCAGTCAGAAGGAGTAAGACCTCACATGTGTTGCCAGAAGGAGTGAGACCTCACATGTGCAGTCTGAAGGAGTGAGGCCTCGCATGTGCAGTCAGATGGAGTGAAACCTCACATGTGCAGTCAGAAGGAGTGAGACCTCACATCTGCATTCAGAAGGAGTGAGACCTCACATGTTCCATCAGAAGGAGTGTGATTTCACATGTGCCATCAGAAGGCGTGAGGCATCACATGTGCCGTCAGAAGGATTGAGATGTCACATGTGCAGTCAGCTGGAGTGAGACCTCACATGTGCTGTCAGAAGGAATGATGCCTCACATGTGCAGTCAGAAGGAGTGAGACCTCACAAGTGCAGTCAGAAGGAGTGAGGCCTCGCCTGTGCAGTCAGAAGGAGTGAGTCCTCACATAAGCAGTCAAATGGAGTGAGAGCTCACATGTGCAGTCAGAAGGAGTGAGACGTCAAATGTGCAGTCCGAAGGAGAGAGACCTCACATGTGACGTCACAAGTAGTGAGTCCTCACATGAGCAGTCAGAACGAGTGAGACCTCACATGTGCAGTCAGAAGAGTAAGGCCTCACATGTACAGTCAGAAGGAGAGAGACCTCGCATGTGCAGTCAGAAGCAGTGAGACCTCACATGTGCAATCAGAAGGAGTGAGGCCTCACATATGCCGTCAGAAGGAGTGAGACATCACATGTGCAGTCAGATGGAGTGAGACCTCACATGTGCAGTCAGAAGGAGTGAGACCTCACATGTGTAGTCAGAAGGAGTGAGACCTCACATGTGCTGTCAGAAGGAGTGAGACCTCACATGTTCCATCAGAAGGAGTGAGAACTCAAATGTGCAGTCAGTAGGAGTGAGACATCACACATGCAGTCAGAAGGAGTGAGACCTCACATGTGCAGTCAGATGGAGTGAGACGTCAAACGTGCAGTCAGAAGGAGTGAGGCCTCACATGTGCTGTCAGATGGAGTGAGACATCAAATCTGCAGTCAGAAGGAGTGAGGCCTCACATGTTCCATCAGGAGTAGTGAGACCTCACATGAGCAATCAGAAGGAGTGAGGCCTCACATGTGCAGTCAGATGGAGTGAGACCTCACATGTGCAGTCAGATGGAGTGAGACGTCAAATGTGCAGTCAGAAGGAGTGAGGCCTCACATGTTCCGTCAGGAGTAGTGAGACCTCACATGTGCAATCAGAAGGAGTGAGGCCTCACATGTGCAGTCAGAAGGAGTGAGATATCACATGTGCCCTCAGATGGATTGAGATGTCACATGTGCAGTCAGCTGGAGTGAGACCTCACAAGTGCAATCAGAAGGAGTGAGGCCTCACATGTGCCATCAGAGGGAGTGAGACCTCACATGTGCCATCAGAAGGAGTCAGACCTGACATGTGCAGTCAGAAGGAGTGAGACCTCACATGAGCAGTCAGAAGGAGTGAGATCTCACATGTGCAGTCAGAAGGAGTGAGACCTCACATGTGCCATCAGGAGTCAGACCTGACATGTGCAGTCAGAAGGAGTGAGACCTGACATGTGCCATCAGAAGGAGTCAGACCTGACATGTGCAGTCAGAAGGAGTGAGGCCTCACATGATCTGTCAGAAGGAGTGAGACCTCACATGTGCGGTCAGAAGGAGTGTGACCTCACATGTGCAGTCAGAAGGAGTGAGACATCACATTTGCCATCAGAAGTAGTGAGGTCTCACATGAGCAGTCAGACGGAGTGAGACCTCACATGATCAGTCAAAATGAATGAGACCTCACATGAGCAGTCAGAAGGAGTGAGACCTCACATGAGCCGGCAGAAGTACTGAGACCTCACATGTGCTGTCATTAGGAGTGAGACCTCACATGTTCAGTCAGAGGAGTGAGACCTCACATGAGCAGTCAGAAGGAGTGAGGCCTCGCCTGTGCAGTTTGATGGAGTGAGACCTCACATGTGCAGTCAGAAGGAGTTAGACCTCACATGTGCAATTTGTAGGAATGAGACCTCGAATGTGTCGTCAGATGGAGTGAGACCTCGCATGTGCAGTCAGAAGGAGTGAAGCCTCATATGTGCCATCAGATGGAGTGAGAACTTACATGAGCAGTCAGAAGTAGTGAGACCATATAATGTGCTGTCAGAAGGAGTGAGACCTCACATGTGACGTCTGAAGGAGTGAGACCTCACATGTGCCGTCAGAAGGAGTGAGACCTCACATGTGCCGTCAGAAGGAGTGAGACATCACATGTGCAGTCAGATGGAGTGAGGCCTCATATGTGCAGTCAGAAGGAGTAAGACCTCACATGTGTTGCCAGAAGGAGTGAGACCTCACATGTGCAGTCTGAAGGAGTGAGGCCTCGCATGTGCAGTCAGATGGAGTGAAACCTCACATGTGCAGTCAGAAGGAGTGAGACCTCACATCTGCATTCAGAAGGAGTGAGACCTCACATGTTCCATCAGAAGGAGTGTGATTTCACATGTGCCATCAGAAGGCGTGAGGCATCACATGTGCCGTCAGAAGGATTGAGATGTCACATGTGCAGTCAGCTGGAGTGAGACCTCACATGTGCTGTCAGAAGGAATGATGCCTCACATGTGCAGTCAGAAGGAGTGAGACCTCACAAGTGCAGTCAGAAGGAGTGAGGCCTCGCCTGTGCAGTCAGAAGGAGTGAGTCCTCACATAAGCAGTCAAATGGAGTGAGAGCTCACATGTGCAGTCAGAAGGAGTGAGACGTCAAATGTGCAGTCCGAAGGAGAGAGACCTCACATGTGACGTCACAAGTAGTGAGTCCTCACATGAGCAGTCAGAACGAGTGAGACCTCACATGTGCAGTCAGAAGAGTAAGGCCTCACATGTACAGTCAGAAGGAGAGAGACCTCGCATGTGCAGTCAGAAGCAGTGAGACCTCACATGTGCAATCAGAAGGAGTGAGGCCTCACATATGCCGTCAGAAGGAGTGAGACATCACATGTGCAGTCAGATGGAGTGAGACCTCACATGTGCAGTCAGAAGGAGTGAGACCTCACATGTGTAGTCAGAAGGAGTGAGACCTCACATGTGCTGTCAGAAGGAGTGAGACCTCACATGTTCCATCAGAAGGAGTGAGAACTCAAATGTGCAGTCAGTAGGAGTGAGACATCACACATGCAGTCAGAAGGAGTGAGACCTCACATGTGCAGTCAGATGGAGTGAGACGTCAAACGTGCAGTCAGAAGGAGTGAGGCCTCACATGTGCTGTCAGATGGAGTGAGACATCAAATCTGCAGTCAGAAGGAGTGAGGCCTCACATGTTCCATCAGGAGTAGTGAGACCTCACATGAGCAATCAGAAGGAGTGAGGCCTCATATGTGCAGTCAGATGGAGTGAGACCTCACATGTGCAGTCAGATGGAGTGAGACGTCAAATGTGCAGTCAGAAGGAGTGAGGCCTCACATGTTCCGTCAGGAGTAGTGAGACCTCACATGTGCAATCAGAAGGAGTGAGGCCTCACATGTTCCGTCAGGAGTAGTCAGACCTCACATGTGCAATCAGAAGGAGTGAGGCCTCACATGTGCAGTCAGAAGGAGTGAGATATCACATGTGCCCTCAGATGGATTGAGATGTCACATGTGCAGTCAGCTGGAGTGAGACCTCACAAGTGCAATCAGAAGGAGTGAGGCCTCACATGTGCCATCAGAGGGAGTGAGACCTCACATGTGCCATCAGAAGGAGTCAGACCTGACATGTGCAGTCAGAAGGAGTGAGACCTCACATGTGCCATCAGGAGTCAGACCTGACATGTGCAGTCAGAAGGAGTGAGACCTGGCATGTGCCATCAGAAGGAGTCAGACCTGACATGTGCAGTCAGAAGGAGTGAGACCTCACATGAGCAGTCAGAAGGAGTGAGACCTCACATGTGCAGTCAGATGGAGTGAGACCTCAAATGTGCAGTCCGAGGGAGTGAGGCCTCACATGATCCGTCAGAAGGAGTGAGACCTCACATGTGCGGTCAGATGGAGTGTGACCTCACATGTGCATTCAGATGGAGTGAGGCCTCAAATGTGCAGTCGGAAGGAGTGAGACCTTACATGTGCAGTCAGAAGGAGTGAGACATCACATGAGCAGTCAGAAGGAGTGAGACCTCACATGTGCAGTCAGATGGAGTGAGACCTCAAATGTGCAGTCCGAGGGAGTGAGGCCTCACATGTTCCATCAGAAGGAGTGTGATTTCACATGTGCCATCAGAAGGCGTGAGGCATCACATGTGCCGTCAGAAGGATTGAGATGTCACATGTGCAGTCAGCTGGTGTGAGACCTCACATGTGCTGTCAGAAGGAATGATGCCTCACATGTGCAGTCAGAAGGAGTGAGACCTCACAAGTGCAGTCAGAAGGAGTGAGGCCTCGCCTGTGCAGTCAGAAGGAGTGAGTCTTCACATGAGCAGTCAAATGGAGTGAGAACTCACATGTGCAGTCAGAAGGAGTGAGACCTCACATGTGTAGTCAGAAGGAGTGAGACCTCACATGTGCTGTCAGAAGGAGTGAGACCTCACATGTGCCATCTGAAGGAGTGAGACCTCATATGTGCCGTCAGAAGGAGTGACAACACACATGTGCCGTCAGAAGGAGTGAGACATCACATGTGCAGTCAGATGGAGTGAGACCTCATATGAGCAGTCAGAAGGAGTAAGACCTCACATGTGCTGTCAGAAGGAGTGAGACCTCACATGTGCAGTCAGAAGGAGTGAGACCTCACATGTGTAGTCAGAAGCAGTGAGGCCTCGCATGTGCAGTCAGATGGAATGAGACCTCACATGTGTAGTCAGAAGGAGTGAGACCTCACATGTGCTGTCAGAAGGAGTGAGACCTTACCTGAGTAGTCAGAAGTAGTGAGACCTCACATGTGCAGTCAGAAGGAGTGAGGCCTCACATGTGACATCTGAAGGAGTGAGACCTCACATGTGCCGTCAGAAGGAGTGACAACACACATGTGCCGTCAGAAGGAGTGAGACATCACATGTGCAGTCAGATGGAGTGAGACCTCATATGAGCAGTCAGAAGGAGTAAGGCCTCACATGTGCTGTCAGAAGGAGTGAGACCTCACATGTGCAGTCAGAAGGAGTGAGACCTCACATGTGTAGTCAGAAGCAGTGAGGCCTCACATGTGCAGTCAGATGGAGTGAGACCTCACATGTGCTGTCAGAAGGAGTGAGACCTCACATGTGCCATCAGATGGAGTGAGACCTTACCTGAGCAGTCAGAAGCAGTGAGACCTCACATGTGCAGTCAGGAGTGAGACCTCACATGTGACATCTGAAGGAGTGAGACCTCACATGTGCCGTCAGAAGGAGTGAGGCCTCACATGTGCCGTTAGAAGGAGTGAGACATCACATGTGCAGTCAGATGGAGTGAGAGCTCATATGAGCAGTCAGAAGGAGTAAGACCTCACATGTGCTGTCAGAAGGAGTGAGACCTCACATGTGCAGTCAGAAGGAGTGAGACCTCACATGTTCCGTCAGAAGAAGTGAGACCTCACATGTGCAATCAGAAGGAGTGAGGCCTCACATGTGCCGTTAGAAGGAGTGAGACATCACATGTGCCGTCAGAAGGATTGAGATGTCACATGTGCAGTCAGCTGGAGTGAGACCTCACAAATGCAGTCAGAAGGTGTGAGGCCTCACATGTGCCGTCAGAGGGAGAGAGACCTCACATGTGCCGTCAGAAGGAATGAGGCCTCACATGTGCAGTCAGAAGGAGTGAGACCTCACAAGTGCAGTCAGAAGGAGTGAGTCCTCACATGAGCAGTCAAATGGAATGAGACCTCACATGTGCAGTCAGAAGGAGTGAGACCTCATATGTGCAAGAGGAAGGAATGAGACCACACATGTGTCGTCAGATGGAGTGAGACCTCGCATACTTTGTCAGGTGGAGTGAGCTCTCGCATGTGCTTTCAGACGGAGTGAGACCTCACATGTGCAGTCAGAAGGAGTGAAGCCTCACATGTGTCGTCAATAGGAGTGAGGCCTCACATTTGCAGTCAGAAGGAGTGAGACCTCACATGTGCAGTCAGATGGAGTGAGGCCTCACATGTAGAATCAGAAGGAGTGAAGCCTCACATGTGTCATCACAAGGAGTGAGGCCTCACATGTGCAGTCATAAGGAGTGAGACCTTACATGAGCAGTCAGAAGTAGTGAGACCTCACATGTGCAGTCAGAAGGAGTGAGACATCACATGTGCAGTCAGATGGAGTGAGACCTCACATGTTCAGTCAGAACGAGTGAGACCTCATATGTGCAGTCAGAAGGAGTAACACCTCACATGTGCCGTCAGAAGGATTGAGAACTCGCCTGTGCAGTCAGATGGAGTGAGACCTCACATGTGTAGTCAGAAGGAGTGAGGCCTCACATGTGCAGTCAGAAGGAGTGAGACCTCACATGTGCAGTCAGATGGAGTGAGGCCTCACATGTGCAGTCAGAAGGAGTAAGGCCTCACATGTGAATTCAGATGGAGTGAGAACTCAAATGTGCAGTCAGAAGGAGTGAGACCTCACATCTGCAGTCAGAAGTAGCGAGACCTCACATGTGCTGTGAGAAGGAGTCAGACCTCACATGTGCAGTCAGAAGGAGTGAGGCCTCAAATGTGCCGTCAGAAGGCGTGAGACCTCACATGTTCCATCAGAAGGAGGAGAGCTCAAATGTGCAGTCAGTAGGAGTGAGACATCACATGTGCAGTCAGAAGGATTGAGACCTCACATGTGCAGTCAGATGGAGTGAGACCTCACATGTGCGGGAAATGGAGTGAGACCTTACATGAGCAGTCAGAAGTAGTGAGACCTCACATGTGCAGTCAGAAGGAGTGAGACCTCACATCTGCAGTCAGAAGGAGTGAGACCTCACATGTGCCGTCAGAAGGTGTCAGACCTCACATGTGCAGTCAGAAGGAGTGAGGCCTCATATGTGCCGTCAGAAGGAGTGAGACCTAACATGTTCCATCAGAAGGAGTGAGAACTCAAATGTGCAGTCTGTAGGAGTGAGACCTCACATGTGTAGTCAGAAGGAGTGAGACCTCACATCTGCAGTCAGAAGGAGTCAGACCTCACATGTGCAGTCAGAAGGAGTGAGGCCTCACATGTGCCGTCAGAAGGAGTGAGACCTCACATGATCCATCAGAAGGAGTGAGAACTCAAATGTGCAGTCTGTAGGAGTGAGACATCACACGTGCAGTCAGAAGGAGTGAGACCTCACATGTGCAGTCAGATGGAGTGAGACCTCACATGTGCGGTAAATGGAGTGAGACCTCACATCTGCAGTCAGAAGGAGTGAGACCTCACATGTTGATCAGAAGGAGTGTGATTTCACATGTGCCATCAGAAGGCGTGAGGCATCACATGTGCCGTCGGAAGGATTGAGATGTCACATGTGCAGTCAGCTGGAGTGAGACCTCACAAGTGCAGTCAGAAGGACTGAGGCCTCACATGTGCCGTCAGAGGGAATGAGACCTCACATGTGCTGTCAGAAGGAATGAGGCCTCACATGTGCAGTCAGAAGGAGTGAGACCTCACAAGTGCAGTCAGAAGGAGTGAGGCCTCGCCTGTGCAGTCAGAAGGAGTGAGTCCTCACATGAGCAGTCAAATGGAGTGAGAACTCACATGTGCAGTCAGAAGGAGTGAGACGTCAAATGTGCAGTCCGAAGGAGTGAGACCTCGCATGTGACGTCACAAGTAGTGAGTCCTCACATGAGCAGTCAGAACGAGTGAGACCTCACATGTGCAGTCAGAAGAGTAAGGCCTCACATGTACAGTCAGAAGGAGAGAGACCTCGCATGTGCAGTCAGAAGCAGTGAGACCTCACATGTGCAATCAGAAGGAGTGAGGCCTCACATGTGCCGTCAGAAGGAGTGAGACATCACATGTGCAGTCAGATGGAGTGAGACCTCACATGTGCAGTCAGAAGGAGTGAGACCTCACATGTGTAGTCAGAAGGAGTGAGACCTCACATGAGCAGTCAGAAGTAGTGAAACCTCAGATGTGCAGTCAGAAGGAGTGAGACCTCATATGTGACATCTGAAGGAGTGAGACCTCACATGTGCCGTCAGAAGGAGTGACAACACACATGTGCCGACAGAAGGAGTGAGACATCACATGTGCAGTCAGATGGAGTGAGGCTTCATATGAGCAGTCAGAAGGAATAAGACCTCACATGTGCTGTCAGAAGGAGTGAGGCCTCACATGCGCCGTCAGAAGGAATGAGGCCTCACATGTGCAGTCAGAAGGAGTGAGGCCTCGCCTGTGCAGTCAGAAGGAGTGAGTCCTCACATGAGCAGTCAAATGGAATGAGACCTCACATGTGCAGTCAGAAGGAGTGAGACCTCAAATGTGCAAGAGGAAGGAATGAGACCACACATGTGTCGTCAGATGGAGTGAGACCTCGCATATGTTGTCAGATGGAGTGAGCTCTCGCATGTACTGTCAGACGGAGTGAGACCTCACATGTGCAGTCAGAAGGAGTGAAGCCTCACATGTGTCGTCAATAGGAGTGAGGCCTCACATTTGCAGTCAGAAGGAGTGAGACCTCACATGTGCAGTCAGATGGAGTGAGGCCTCACATGTAGAATCAGAAGGAGTGAAGCCTCACATGTGTCGTCACAAGGAGTGAGGCCTCACATGTGCAGTCATAAGGAGTGAGACTTTACATGTGCAGTCAGAAGGAGTGAGACCTCACATGTTCCGTCAGAAGGAGTGAGGCCTCACATGTGCCGTTAGAAGGAGTGAGACATCACATGTGCCGTCAGAAGGATTGAGATGTCACATGTGCAGTCAGCTGGAGTGAGACCTCACAAATGCAGTCAGAAGGAGTGAGGCCTCAGATGTGCCGTCAGAAGGAGTGAGACCTCACATGTTCCATCAGAAGGAGTGAGAACTTAAATGTGCAGTCAGTAGGAGTGAGACCTCACATGTTGATCAGAAGGAGTGTGATTTCACATGTGCCATCAGAAGGCGTGAGGCATCACATGTGCCGTCAGAAGGATTGAGATGTCACATGTGCAGTCAGCTGGAGTGAGACCTCACAAGTGCAGTCAGAAGGACTGAGGCCTCACAAGTGCCGTCAGAGGGAATGAGACCTCACATGTGCTGTCAGAAGGAATGAGGCCTCACATGTGCAGTCAGAAGGAGTGAGACCTCACAAGTGCAGTCAGAAGGAGTGAGGCCTCGCCTGTGCAGTCAGAAGGAGTGAGTCCTCACATGAGCAGTCAAATGGAGTGAGAACTCACATGTGCAGTCAGAAGGAGTGAGACGTCAAATGTGCAGTCCGAAGGAGTGAGACCTCACATGTGACGCCACAAGTAGTGAGTCCTCACATGAGCAGTCAGAACGAGTGAGATCTCACATGTGCGGTCAGAGGAGTAAGGCCTCACATGTAAAGTCAGAAGGAGTGAGACCTCACATGTGTAGTCAGAAGCAGTGAGGCCTCACATGTGCAGTCAGATGGAGTGAGACCTCACATGTACCATCAGAAGGAGTGTGATCTCACATGTGCAGTCAGAAGGAGTGAGACCTCAAATGTGCAGTCAGATGGAGTGAGACGTCAAATGTGCAGTCAGAAGGAGTGAGCCCTCACATGTTCGGTCAGAAATAGTGAGACCTCACATGTGCAATCAGAAGGAGTGAGGCCTCACATGTGCCGTTAGAAGGAGTGAGACATCACATGTGCCGTCAGAAGGATTGAGATGTCACATGTGCAGTCAGCTGGAGTGAGACCTCACAAATGCAGTCAGAAGGAGTGAGGCCTCACATGTGCCGTCAGAGGGAGTGAGACCTCACATGTGCCGTCAGAAGGAATGAGGCCTCACATGTGCAGTCAGAAGGAGTGAGACCTCACAAGTGCAGTCAGAAGGAGTGAGGCCTCGCCTGTGCAGTCAGAAGGAGTGAGGCCTCACATGTGCCGTCTGAAGGAGTGAGACCCCTCGTGCCGTCAGAAGGAGTGAGAACTCACATGTGCCGTTAGAAGGGGTGAGACATCACATGTGCAGTCAGATGGAGTGAGACCTCACATGTTCAGTCAGAACGAGTGAGACCTCATATGTGCAGTCAGATGGAGTAAGACCTCGCATGTGCCGTCAGAAGGATTGAGAATTCGCCTGTGCAGTCAGATGGAGTGAGACCTCGCATGTGTAGTCAGAAGGAGTGAGGCCTCACATGTGCAGTCAGAAGGAGTGAGGCCTCACATGTGCAGTCAGAAGGAGTGAGACCTCACATGTGCAGTCAGATGGAGTGAGGCCTCACATGTGCAGTCAGAAGGAGTGAGGCCTCACATGTGAATTCAGATGGAGTGAGAACTCAAATGTGCAGTCAGAAGGAGTGAGACCTCACATCTGCAGTCAGAAGTAGTGAGACCTCACATGTGCCGTCAGAAGGAGTGAGACCTCACATGTTCCATCAGAAGGAGTGAGAACTCAAATGTGCAGTCAGTAGGAGTGAGACATCACATGTGCAGTCAGAAGGAGTGAGACCTCACATGTGCCATCAGAAGGAGTGAGACCTCACATCTGCCATCAGAAGGAGTGGGACCTCACATGTGCCATCACAAGGAGTGAGGCCTCACATGTGCAGTCATAAGGAGTGAGACCTTACATGAGCAGACAGAAGTAGTGAGACCGCACATGTGCAGTCAGAAGGAGTGAGACCTCACATGTGCCGTCTGAAGGAGTGAGACCTCACGTGCCGTCAGAAGGAGTGAGAACTCACATGTGCCGTCAGAAGGAGTGAGACATCACATGTGCATTCAGATGGAGTGAGCCCTCACATGTGCAGACAGAAGGAGTGAGACCTCACATCTGCAGTGAGAAGGAGTGAGACCTCACATATGCCGTCAGAAGGAGTCAGACCTCACATGTGCAGTCAGAAGGAGTGAGGCCTCACATGTGCCGTCAGAAGGAGTGAGACCTCATGTTCCATCAGAAGGAGTGAGAACTCAAATGTGCAGTCAGTAGGAGTGAGACATCACACGTGCAGTCAGAAGGAGTGAGATCTCACATGTGCAGTCAGATGGAGTGAGACGTCAAACGTGCAGTCAGACGGAGTGAGGCCTCACATGTGCTGTCAGATGGAGTGAGACATCAAATCTGCAGTCAGAAGGAGTGAGGCCTCACATGTTCCGTCAGGAGTAGTGAGACCTCACATGTACAATCAGAAGGAGTGAGACCTCACATGTGCAGTCAGAAGGAGTGAGATATCACATGTGCCCTCAGATGGATTGAGATGTCACATGTGCAGTCAGCTGGAGTGAGACCTCACAAGTGCAATCAGAAGGAGTGAGGCCTCACATATTCCATCAGAGGGAGTGAGACCTCACATGTGCCATCAGAAGGAGTCAGACCTGACATGTGCAGTCAGAAGGAGTGAGACTTCACAAGTGCAGTCAGAAGGAGTGAGGCCTCGCCTGTGCAGTCAGAAGGAGTGAGGCCTCACATGTGCATTCAGACGGAGTGAGACCTCACATGTGCAGTCAGAAGGAGTGAAGCCTCACATGTGTCATCAATAGGAGTGAGGCCTCACATTTGCAGTCAGAAGGAGTGAGACCTCACATGTGCAGTCAGATGGAGTGAGGCCTCACATGTAGAATCAGAAGGAGTGAAGCCTCACATGTGTCGTCACAAGGAGTGAGGCCTCACATGTGCAGTCATAAGGAGTGAGACTTTACATGTGCAGTCAGAAGGAGTGAGACCTCACATGTGCCGTCTGAAGGAGTGAGACCTCACGTGCCGTCAGAAGGAGTGAGAACTCACATGTGCCGTTAGAAGGAGTGAGACATCACATGTGCAGTCAGATGGAGTGAGAACTCAAATGTGCAGTCAGAAGGAGTAAGACCTCACATGTGCCGTCAGAAGGACTGAGAACTCGCCTGTGCAGTCAGATGGAGTGAGACCTCACATGTGTAGTCAGAAGGAGTGAGGCCTCACATGTGCAGTCAGAAGGAGTGAGACCTCACATGTGCAGTCAGATGGAGTGAGGCTTCACATGTGCAGTCAGAAGGAGTGAGGCCTCACATGTGAATTCAGATGGAGTGGGAACTCAAATGTGCAGTCAGAAGGATTGAGAACTCGCCTGTGCAGTCAGATTGAGTGAGACCTCACATGTGTAGTCAGAAGGAGTGAGGCCTCACATGTGCAGTCAGAAGGAGTGAGACCTCACATCTGCAGTCAGAAGGAGTGAGACCTCACATGTGCCGTCAGAAGGAGTCAGACCTCACATGTGCAGTCAGAAGGAGTGAGACCTCACATGTTCCATCAGAAGGAGTGAGAACTCAAATGTGCAGTCAGTAGGAGTGAGACATCACATGTGCAGTCAGAAGGAGTGAGACCTCACATGTGCAGTCAGAAGGTGTGAGACCTCACAAGTGCAGTCAGATGGAGTGAGACCTCACATGTGCGGTAAATGGAGTGAGACCTCACATGTGCAGTCAGATGGAGTGAGACCTCACTTGTGCCATCAGAAGGAGTGAGACCTCACATGTGCCATCAGAAGGAGTGAGACCTCACATGTGCCATCACAAGGAGTGAGGCCTCACATGTGCAGTCATAAGGAGGGAGACCTTACATGAGCAGTCAGAAGTAGTGAGACCTCACATGCGCAGTCAGAAGGAGTGAGACCTCACATGTGCCGTCTGAAGGAGTGAGACCTCACGTGCCGTCAGAAGGAGTGAGAACTCACATGTGCCGTTAGAAGGAGTGAGACATCACATGTGCAGTCAGATGGAGTGAGACCTCACATGTTCAGTCAGAACGAGTGAGACCTCATCTGTGCAGATAGAAGGAGTAAGACCTCACATGTGCCGTCAGAAGGATTGAGAACTCGCCTGTGCAGTCAGATGGAGTGAGACCTCACATGTGTAGTCAGAAGGAGTGAGGCCTCTCATGTGCAGTCAGAAGGAGTGAGACCTCACATGCGCAGTCAGAAGGAGTGAGGCCTCACAAGTGCAGTCAGAAGGAGTGAGGCCTCACATGTGCATTCAGATGGAGTGAGACCTCACATGTGTTGTCAGAAGTAGTGAGACCTCATATCTGCATTCAGAAGGAGTGAGACCTCACATGTGCTGTCAGAAGGAGTCAGACCTCACATGTGCAGTCAGAAGGAGTGAGGCCTCACATGTGCCGTCAGAAGGAGTGAGACCTCACATGTTCCATCAGAAGGAGTGAGAACTCAAATGTGCAGTCAGTAGGAGTGAGACATCACACGTGCAGTCAGAAGGAGTGAGACCTCACATTTGCAGTCAGATGGAGTGCGACCTCACATGTGCGGTAAATGGAGTGAGACCTCACATCTGCAGTCAGAAGGAGTGAGACCTCACATGTTGATCAGAAGGAGTGTGATTTCACATGTGCCATCAGAAGGCGTGAGGCATCACATGTGCCGTCAGAAGGATTGAGATATCACATGTGCAGTCAGCTGGAGTGAGACCTCACAAGTGCAGTCAGAAGGACTGAGGCCTCACAAGTGCCGTCAGAGGGAATGAGACCTCACATGTGCTGTCAGAAGGAATGAGGCCTCACATGTGCAGTCAGAAGGAGTGAGACCTCACAAGTGCAGTCAGAAGGAGTGAGGCCTCGCCTGTGCAGTCAGAAGGAGTGAGTCCTCACATGAGCAGTCAAATGGAGTGAGAACTCACATGTCCAGTCAGAAGGAGTGAGATGTCAAATGTGCAGTCCGAAGGAGTGAGACCTCACTTGTGACGCCACAAGTAGTGAGTCCTCACATGAGCAGTCAGAACGAGTGAGATGTCACATCTGCAGTCAGAAGGAGTGAGACCTCACATGTGCCGTCAGAAGGAGTCAGACCTCACATGTGCAGTCAGAAGGAGTGAGGCCTCACATGTGCCGTCAGAAGGAGTGAGACCTCACATGTTCCATCAGAAGGAGTGAGAACTCAAATGTGCAGTCAGTAGGAGTGAGACATCACATGTGCAGTCAGAAGGAGTGAGACCTCACATGTGCCATCAGAAGGAGTGAGACCTCACATCTGCCATCAGAAGGAGTGGGACCTCACATGTGCCATCACAAGGAGTGAGGCCTCACATGTGCAGTCATAAGGAGTGAGACCTTACATGAGCAGACAGAAGTAGTGAGACCGCACATGTGCAGTCAGAAGGAGTGAGACCTCACATGTGCCGTCTGAAGGAGTGAGACCTCACGTGCCGTCAGAAGGAGTGAGAACTCACATGTGCCGTTAGAAGGAGTGAGACATCACATGTGCATTCTGATGGAGTGAGCCCTCGCATGTGCATTCAGATGGAGTGAGCCCTCACATGTGCAGTCAGAAGGAGTCATACCTCACATCTGCAGTCAGAAGGAGTGAGACCTCACATGTGCCGTCAGAAGGAGTCAGACCTCACATGTGCAGTCAGAAGGAGTGAGGCCTCACATGTGCTGTCAGAAGGAGTGAGACCTCACATGTTCCATCAGAAGGAGTGAGAACTCAAATGTGCAGTCAGTAGGAGTGAGACATCACACGTGCAGTCAGAAGGAGTGAGATCTCACATGTGCAGTCAGATGGAGTGAGACGTCAAACGTGCAGTCAGACGGAGTGAGGCCTCACATGTGCTGTCAGATGGAGTGAGACATCAAATCTGCAGTCAGAAGGAGTGAGGCCTCACATGTTCCGTCAGGAGTAGTGAGACCTCACATGTGCAGTCAGAAGGAGTGAGATATCACATGTGCCCTCAGATGGATTGAGATGTCACATGTGCAGTCAGCTGGAGTGAGACCTCACATGTGCAGTCAGATGGAGTGAGACCTCAAATGTGCAGTCCGAGGGAGTGAGGCCTCACATTATCCGTCAGAAGGAGTGAGACCTCACATGTGCGGTCAGAAGGAGTGTGACCTCACATGTGCATTCAGATGGAGTGAGGCCTCAAATGTGCAGTCGGAAGGAGTGAGACCTTACATGTGCAGTCAGAAGGAGTGAGACATCACATGTGCCATCAGAAGTAGTGAGGCCTCACATGAGCAGTCAGACGGAGTGAGACCTCACATGATCAGTCAAAATGAATGAGACCTCACATGAGCAGTCAGAAGGAGTGAGACCTCACATGAGCCGGCAGAAGTACTGAGACCTCACATGTGCTGTCATTAGGAGTGAGACCTCACATGTTCAGTCAGACGGAGTGAGACCTCACATGTGCAGTCAGAAGGATTGAGACCTCACATGTGCAATTTGTAGGAATGAGACCTCGAATGTGTCGTCAGATGGAGTGAGACCTCACATGTGCAGTCAGAAGGAGTGAAGCCTCATATGTGCCATCAGATGGAGTGAGAACTTACATGAACAGTCAGAAGTAGTGAGACCTCGAATGTGTCGTCAGATGGAGTGAGACCTCGCATGTGCAGTCAGAAGGAGTGAAGCCTCATATGTGCCATCAGATGGAGTGAGAACTTGCATGAACAGTCAGAATTAGTGAGACCTCACATGTGCAGTCAGATGGAGTGAGACCTCACATGTGCGGTAAATGGAGTGAGACCTCACATGTGCAGTCAGATGGAGTGAGACCTCACATGTACCATCAGAAGGAGTGTGATCTCACATGTGCAGTCAGACGGAGTGAGACCTCAAATGTGCAGTCAGATGGAGTGAGACATCAAATGTGCAGTCAGAAGGAGTGAGCCCTCACATGTTCCGTCAGAAGTAGTGAGACATCACATGTGCCGTCAGAAGGATTGAGATGTCACATGTGCAGTCAGCTGGAGTGAGACCTCACAAATGCAGTCAGAAGGAGTGAGGCCTCACCTGTGCAGTCAGAAGGAGTGAGGCCTCACATGTGCATTCAGATGGAGTGAGACCTCACATCTGCAGTCAGAAGGAGTGAGACCTCACATGTGCCGCCAGAAGGAGTCAGACCTCACATGTGCAGTCAGAAGGAGTGAGGCCTCACATGTGCTGTCAGATGGAGTGAGACATCAAATCTGCAGTCAGAAGGAGTGAGGTCTCACATGTTCCATCAGGAGTAGTGAGACCTCACATGTGCAATCAGAAGGAGTGAGGCCTCACATGAGCAGTCAGATGGAGTGAGACCTCACATGTGCAGTCAGATGGAGTGAGACGTCAAATGTGCAGTCAGAAGGAGTGAGGCCTCACATGTGCAGTCAGAAGGAGTGAGATATCACATGTGCCCTCAGATGGATTGAGATGTCACATGTGCAGTCAGCTGGAGTGAGACTTCACAAGTGCAATCAGAAGGAGTGAGGCCTCACATGTGCCATCAGAGGGAGTGAGACCTCACATGTGCCATCAGAAGGAGTGAGACCTGACATGTGCAGTCAGAAGGAGTGAGACCAGACATGTGCCATCAGAATGAGTCAGACCTGACATGTGCAGTCAGAAGGAGTGAGACCTCACATGAGCAGTCAGAAGGAGTGAGACCTCACATGTGCAGTCAGATGGAGTGAGACCTCAAATGTGCAGTCCGAGGGAGTGAGGCCTCACATGATCCGTCAAAAGGAGTTTGACCTCACATGTGCATTCAGATGGAGTGAGGCCACAAATGTGCAGTCGGAAGGAGTGAGACCTTACAGTGCAGTCAGAAGGAGAGAGACCTCGCATGTGCAGTCAGAAGCAGTGAGACCTCACATGTGCAATCAGAAGGAGTGAGGCCTCACATGTGCCATCAGAAGGAGTGAGACATCACATGCGCAGTCAGATGGAGTGAGACCTCACATGTGCAGTCAGAAGGAGTGAGACCTCACATGTGTAGTCAGAAGTAGTGATACCTCACATGTGCAGTCAGAAGGAGTGAGACCTCACATGTGACATCTGTAGGAGTGAGACCTCATATCTGCCGTCAGAAGGAGTGACTACACACATGTGCCTTCAGAAGGAGTGAGACATCACATGTGCAGTCAGATGGAGTAAGACCTCACATGTGCTGTCAGAAGGAGTGAGACCTCACATGTGCAGTCAGAAGGAGTGAGACCTCACATGTGCAGTCAGAAGCAGTGAGGCCTCGCATGTGCAGTCAGATGGAGTGAGACCTCACATGTACCATCAGAAGGAGTGTGATCTCACATGTGCAGTCAGAAGGAGTGAGACCTCAAATGTGCAGTCAGATGGAGTGAGACGTCAAATGTGCAGTCAGAAGGAGGGAGCCCTCACATGTTCCGTCAGAAGTAGTGAGACCTCACATGTGCAATCAGAAGGAGTGAGGCCTCATATATGCCGTTAGAAGGAGTGAGACATCACATGTGCCGTCAGAAGGATTGAGATGTCACATGTGCAGTCAGCTGGAGTGAGACCTCACAAATGCAGTCAGAAGGAATGAGGCCTCACATGTGCCGTCAGAGGGAGTGAGACCTCACATGTGCCGTCAGAAGGAATGAGGCCTCACATGTGCAGTCAGAAGGAGTGAGACCTCACAAGTGCTGTCAGAAGGAGTGAGGCCTCGCCTGTGCATTCAGAAGGAGTGAGTCCTCACATGAGCAGTCAAATGGAATGAGACCTCACATGTGCAGTCAGAAGGAGTGAGACCTCAAATGTGCAAGAGGAAGGAATGAGACCACACATGTGTCGTCAGATGGAGTGAGACCTCGCATATGTTGTCAGATGGAGTGAGCTCTCGCATGTGCTGTCAGATGGAGTGAGACCTCACATGTGCAGTCAGAAGGAGTGAAGTCTCACATGTGTCGTCACAAGGAGTGAGGCCTCACATGTGCAGTCATAAGGAGTGAGACATCACATGTGCCGTCGGAAGGAGTGAGAACTCACATGTGCCGTTAGAAGGAGTGAGACATCACATGTGCAGTCAGATGGAGTGAGACCTCACATGTTCAGTCAGAACGAGTGAGAGCTCATATGTGCAGTCAGAAGGAGTAAGACCTCACATGTGCCGTCAGAAGGATTGATAACTCGCCTGTGCAGTCAGATGGAGTGAGATCTCACATGTGTAGTCAGAATTAGTGAGGCCTCACATGTGCAGTCAGAAGGAGTGAGACCTCACATGTGCAGTCAGATGGAGTGAGGCCTCACATGTGCAGTCAGAAGGAGTGAGGCCTCACATGTGAATTCAGATGGAGTGAGAACTCAAATGTGCAGTCAGAAGGAGTGAGACCTCACATCTGCTGTCAGAAGGAGTGAGACCTCACATGTGCCGTCAGAAGGAGTCAGACCTCACATGTGCAGTCAGAAGGAGTGAGGCCTCACATGTGCCGTCAGAAGGAGTGAGACCTCACATGTTCCATCAGAAGGAGTGAGAACTCAAATGTGCAGTCAGTAGGAGTGAGAACTCACATGTGCAGGCAGATGGAGTGAGACCTCACATGTTCCATCAGAAGGAGTGAGAACTCAAATGTGCAGTCAGAAGGAGTGAGACCTCACATGTGCAGTCAGATGGAGTGAGACCTCACATGTGCAATCAGAAGGAGTGAGAACTCAAATGTGCAGTCATAAGGAGTGAGACCTTACATGAGCAGTCAGAAGTAGTGAGACCTCACATGTGCAGTCAGAAGGAGTGAGACCTCACATGTGCCGTCTGAAGGAGTGAGACCTCATGTGCCGTCAGAAGGAGTGAGAACTCACATGTGCCGTTAGAAGGAGTGAGACATCACATGTGCAGTCAGATGGAGTGAGACCTCACATGTTCAGTCAGAACGAGTGAGACCTCATATGTGCAGATAGAAGGGGTAAGACCTCACATGTGCCGTCAGAAGGATTGAGAACTCGCCTGTGCAGTCAGATGGAGTGAGACCTCACATGTGTAGTCAGAAGGAGTGAGGCCTCTCATGTGCAGTCAGAAGGAGTGAGACCTCACATGTGCAGTCAGAAGGAGTGAGGCCTCACATGTGACGTCACAAGTAGTGAGTCCTCACATGAGCAGCCAGAATGAGTGAGACCTCACATGTGCAGTCAGAAGAGTAAGGCCTCACATGTGTAGTCAGAAGGAGTGAGGCCTCTCATGTGCAGTCAGAAGGAGTGAGACCTCACATGTGCAGTCAGAAGGAGTGAGGCCTCACATGTGACGTCACAAGTAGTGAGTCCTCACATGAGCAGCCAGAATGAGTGAGACCTCACATGTGCAGTCAGAAGAGTAAGGCCTCACATGTACAGTCAGAAGGAGAGAGACCTCGCATGTGCAGTCAGAAGCAGTGAGACCTCACATGTGCAATCAGAAGGAGTGAGGCCTCACATGTGCCGTCAGAAGGAGTGAGACATCACATGTGCAGTCAGATGGAGTGAGACCTCACATGTGCAGTCAGAAGGAGTGAGACCTCACATGTGTAGTCAGAAGGAATGAGACCTCACATGTGCTGTCAGAAGGAGTGAGACCTCACATGTGCCATCAGATGGAGTGAGACCTTACATGAGCAGTCAGAAGTAGTGAGACCTCACATGTGCAGTCAGAAGAAGTGAGACCTCACATGTGACATCTGACGGAGTGAGACCTCACATGTGCCGTCAGGAGGAGTGAGACCTCACAAGTGCAGTCAGAAGGAGTGAGTCCTCACATGTAGAATCAGAAGGAGTGAAGTCTCACATGTGTTGTCACAAGGAGTGAGGCCTCACATGTGCAGTCATAAGGAGTGAGACCTTACATGAGCAGTCAGAGGTAGTGAGACCTCACATGTGCAGTCAGAAAGAGTGAGACCTCACATATGCCGTCGGAAGGAGTGAGACCTCACGTGCCGTCAGAAGGAGTGAGAACTCACATGTGCCGTTAGAAGGAGTGAGACATCACATGTGCAGTCAGATGGAGTGAGACCTCACATGTTCATTCAGAACGAATGAGACCTCATATGTGCAGTCGGAAGGAGTAAGACCTCACATGTGCCGTCAGAAGGATTCAGAACTCGCCTGTGCAGTCAGATGGAGTGAGACCTCACATGTGTAGTCAGAAGTAGTGAGGCCTCACATGTGCAGTCAGAAGGAGTGAGACCTCACATGTGCAGTCAGATGGAGTGAGGCCTCACATGTGCAGTCAGAAGGAGTGAGGCCTCACATGTGAATTCAGATGGAGTGAGAACTCAAATGTGCAGTCCGAAGGAGTGAGCCCTCACATGTGACGTCACAAGTAGTGAGTCCTCACATGAGCAGCCAGAACGAGTGAGACCTCACATGTGCAGTCAGAAGAGTAAGGCCTCACATGTACAGTCAGAAGGAGAGAGACCTCGCATGTGCAGTCAGAAGCAGTGAGACCTCACATGTGCAATCAGAAGGAGTGAGGCCTCACATGTGCCGTCAGAAGGAGTGAGACATCACATGTGCAGTCAGATGGAGTGAGACCTCACATGTGCAGTCAGAAGGAGTGAGACCTCACATGTGTAGTCAGAAGGAATGAGACCTCACATGTGCTGTCAGAAGGAGTGAGACCTCACATGTGTAGTCAGAAGTAGTGAGGCCTCACATGTGCAGTCAGAAGGAGTGAGACCTCACATGTGCAGTCAGATGGAGTGAGGCCTCACATGTGCAGTCAGAAGGAGTGAGGCCTCACATGTGAATTCAGATGGAGTGAGAACTCAAATGTGCAGTCAGAAGGAGTGAGACCTCACATCTGCAGTCAGAAGGAGTGAGACCTCACATGTGCCACCAGAAGGAGTCAGACCTCACATGTGTAGTCAGAAGCAGTGAGGCCTCACATGTGCCGTCAGAAGGAGTGAGACCTCACATGTTCCATCAGAAGGAGTGAGAACTCAAATGTGCAGTCAGTAGGAGTGAGACATCACATATGCAGTCAGAAGGAGTGAGAACTCACATGTGCAGTCAGGTGGAGTGAGATCTCACATGTTCCATCAGAAGGAGTGAGAACTCAAATGTGCAGTCAGAAGGAGTGAGACCTCACATGTGCAGTCAGATGGGGTGAGACCTCACATGTGCCATCAGAAGGAGTGAGACCTCACATGTGCCATCACAAGGAGTGAGGCCTCACATGAGCAGTCATAAGGAGTGAGACCTTACATGAGCAGTCAGAAGTAGTGAGATCTCACATGTGCAGTCAGAAGGAGTGAGACCTCACATGTGCCGTCTGAAGGAGTGAGGCCTCACATTTGCAGTCAGAAGGAGTGAGACCTCACATGTGCAGTCAGATGGAGTGAGGCCTCACATGGAGAATCAGAAGGAGTGAAGCCTCACATGTGTCGTGACAAGGAGTGAGGCCTCACATGTGCAGTCATAAGGAGTGAGACTTTACATGAGCAGTCAGAAGTAGTGAGACCTCACATGTGCAGTCAGAAGGAGTGAGACCTCACATGTGCCGTCTGAAGGATTGCGACCTCACATGCCGTCAGAAGGAGTGAGAACTCACATGTGCCGTTAGAAGGAGTGAGACATCACATGTTCAGTCAGAACGAGTGAGACCTCATATGTGCAGTCAGAAGGAGTAAGACCTCACATGTGCCGTCAGAAGGATTGAGAACTTGCCTGTGCAGTCAGATGGAGTGAGACCTCGCATGTGTAGTCAGAAGGAGTGAGGCATCACATGTGCAGTCAGAAGGAGTGAGACCTCACATGTGCAGTCAGAAGGAGTGAGGCCTCACATGTGCAGTCAGATGGAGTGAGGCCTCACATGTGCAGTCAGAAGTATTGAGGCCTCATATGTGAATTCAGATGGAGTGAGAACTCAAATATGCAGTCAGAAGGAGTGAGACCTCACATGTGCCATCAGAAGGAGTCAGACCTCACTTGTGCAGTCAGAAGTAGTGTGGCCTCACATGTGCCGTCAGAAGGAGTGAGACCTCACATGTTCCATCAGAAGGAGTGAGAACTCAAATGTGCAGTCAGTAGGAGTGAGACATCACACGTGCAGTCAGAAGGAATGAGACCTCACATGTGCAGTCAGATGGAGTGAGACCTCACATGTGCGGTAAATGGAGTGAGACCTCACATCTGCAGTCAGAAGGAGTGAGACCTCACATGTTGATCAGAAGGAGTGTGATTTCACATGTGCCATCAGAAGGCGTGAGGCATCACATGTGCCGTCAGAAGGATTGAGATGTCACATGTGCAGTCAGCTGGAGTGAGACCTCACAAGTTCAGTCAGAAGGACTGAGGCCTCACATGTGCTGTCAGAAGGAATGAGGCCTCACATGTGCAGTCAGAAAGAGTGAGACCTCACAAGTGCAGTCAGAAGGAGTGAGGCCTCGCCTGTGCAGTCAGAAGGAGTGAGTCCTCACATGAGCAGTCAAATGGAGTGAGAACTCGCATGTGCAGTCAGAAGGAGTGAGACGTCAAATGTGCAGTCCGAAGGAGTGAGCCCTCACATGTGACGTCACAAGTAGTGAGTCCTCACATGAGCAGCCAGAACGAGTGAGACCTCACATGTGCAGTCAGAAGAGTAAGGCCTCACATGTACAGTCAGAAGGAGAGAGACCTCGCATGTGCAGTCAGAAGCAGTGAGACCTCACATGTGCAATCAGAAGGAGTGAGGCCTCACATGTGCCGTCAGAAGGAGTGAGACATCACATGTGCAGTCAGATGGAGTGAGACCTCACATGTGCAGTCAGAAGGAGTGAGACCTCACATGTGTAGTCAGAAGGAATGAGACCTCACATGTGCTGTCAGAAGGAGTGAGACCTCACATGTGCCATCAGATGGAGTGAGACCTTACATGAGCAGTCAGAAGTAGTGAGACCTCACATGTGCAGTCAGAAGAAGTGAGACCTCACATGTGACATCTGACGGAGTGAGACCTCACATGTGCCGTCAGGAGGAGTGAGACCTCACAAGTGCAGTCAGAAGGAGTGAGTCCTCACATGTAGAATCAGAAGGAGTGAAGTCTCACATGTGTTGTCACAAGGAGTGAGGCCTCACATGTGCAGTCATAAGGAGTGAGACCTTACATGAGCAGTCAGAGGTAGTGAGACCTCACATGTGCAGTCAGAAAGAGTGAGACCTCACATATGCCGTCGGAAGGAGTGAGACCTCACGTGCCGTCAGAAGGAGTGAGAACTCACATGTGCCGTTAGAAGGAGTGAGACATCACATGTGCAGTCAGATGGAGTGAGACCTCACATGTTCAGTCAGAACGAATGAGACCTCATATGTGCAGTCGGAAGGAGTAAGACCTCACATGTGCCGTCAGAAGGATTCAGAACTCGCCTGTGCAGTCAGATGGAGTGAGACCTCACATGTGTAGTCAGAAGTAGTGAGGCCTCACATGTGCAGTCAGAAGGAGTGAGACCTCACATGTGCAGTCAGATGGAGTGAGGCCTCACATGTGCAGTCAGAAGGAGTGAGGCCTCACATGTGAATTCAGATGGAGTGAGAACTCAAATGTGCAGTCAGAAGGAGTGAGACCTCACATCTGCAGTCAGAAGGAGTGAGACCTCACATGTGCCACCAGAAGGAGTCAGACCTCACATGTGCAGTCAGGAGTGAGGCCTCACATGTGCCGTCAGAAGGAGTGAGACCTCACATGTTCCATCAGAAGGAGTGAGAACTCAAATGTGCAGTCAGTAGGAGTGAGACATCACATATGCAGTCAGAAGGAGTGAGAACTCACATGTGCAGTCAGGTGGAGTGAGATCTCACATGTTCCATCAGAAGGAGTGAGAACTCAAATGTGCAGTCAGAAGGAGTGAGACCTCACATGTGCAGTCAGATGGGGTGAGACCTCACATGTGCCATCAGAAGGAGTGAGACCTCACATGTGCCATCACAAGGAGTGAGGCCTCACATGAGCAGTCATAAGGAGTGAGACCTTACATGAGCAGTCAGAAGTAGTGAGATCTCACATGTGCAGTCAGAAGGAGTGAGACCTCACATGTGCCGTCTGAAGGAGTGAGACCTCACGTGCCGTCAGAAGGAGTGAGAACTCACATGTGCCGTTAGGAGTGAGACATCACATGTGCAGTCAGATGGAGTGAGACCTCACATGTTCAGTCAGAACGAGTGAGACCTCATATGTGCAGATAGAAGGAGTAAGGCCTCACATGTGCCGTCAGAAGGATTGAGAACTCGCCTGTGCAGTCAGATGGAGTGAGACCTCACATGTGTAGTCAGAAGGAGTGAGGCCTCTCATGTGCAGTCAGAAGGAGTGAGACCTCACATGTGCAGTCAGAAGGAGTGAGGCCTCACAAGTGCAGTCAGAAGGAGTGAGGCCTCACATGTGCATTCAGAAGGAGTGAGACCTCACATGTGCCGTCAGCAGGAGTCAGACCTCACATGTGCAGTCAGAAGGAGTGAGGCCTCACATGTGCCGTCAGAAGGAGTGAGACCTCACATGTTCCATCAGAAGGAGTGAGAACTCAAATGTGCAGTCAGTAGGAGTGAGAAATCACACATGCAGTCAGAAGGAGTGAGACCTCACATGTGCAGTTAGATGGAGTGAGACCTCACCTGTGCGGTAAATGGAGTGAGACCTCACATCTGCAGTCAGAAGGAGTGAGACCTCACATGTTGATCAGAAGGAGTGTGATTTCACATGTGCCATCAGAAGGCGTGAGGCATCACATGTGCCGTCAGAAGGATTGAGATGTCACATGTGCAGTCAGCTGGAGTGAGGCCTCACAAGTGCAGTCAGAAGGACTGAGGCCTCACATGTGCCGTCACTGGGAATGAGACCTCACATGTGCTGTCAGAAGGAATGAGGCCTCACATGTGCAGTCAGGAGGAGTGAGACCTCACAAGTGCAGTCAGAAGGAGTGAGGCCTCGCCTGTGCAGCCAGAAGGAGTGAGTCCTCACATGAGCAGTCAAATGGAGTGAGAACTCACATGTGCAGTCAGAAGGAGTGAGACGTCAAATGTGCAGTCTGAAGGAGTGAGACCTCACATGTGACGTCACAAGTAGTGAGTCCTCACATGAGCAGTCAGAACGAGTGAGACCTCACATGTGCTGTCAGAAGGAGTGAGACCTCACATGTGCCATCAGATGGAGTGAGACCTTACACGAGCAGTCAGAATTAGTGAGACCTCACATGTGCAGTCAGAAGGAGTGAGACCTCACATGTGACATCTGAAGTAGTGAGACCTCACATGTGCCGTCAGAAGGAGTGACAACACACATGTGCCGTCAGAAGGAGTGAGACATCACACGTGCAGTCAGATGGAGTGAGACCTCATATGAGCAGTCAGAAGGAGTAAGACCTCACATGTGCTGTCAGAAGGAGTGAGACCTCACATGTGCAGTCAGAAGGAGTGAGACCTCACATGTGTAGTCAGAAGCAGTGAGGCTTCGCATGTGCAGGCAGATGGAGTGAGACCTCACATGTACCATCAGAAGGAGTGTGATCTCACATGTGCAGTCAGAAGGAGTGAGACCTCAAATGTGCAGTCAGATGGAGTGAGACGTCAAATGTGCAGTCAGAAGGAGTGAGCCCTGACATGTTCCGTCAGAAGTAGTGAGACCTCACATGTGCAATCAGAAGGAGTGAGGCCTCTAATGTGCCGTTAGAAGGAGTGAGACATCACATGTGCCGTCAGAAGGATTGAGATGTCACATGTGCAGTCAGCTGGAGTGAGACCTCACAAATGCAGTCAGAAGGAGTGAGGCCTCACATGTGCCGTCAGAGGGAGTGAGGCCTCACATGTGCCGTCAGAAGGAATGAGGCCTCACATGTGCAGTCAGAAGGAGTGAGACCTCACAATGCAGTCAGAAGGTGTCAGGCCTCGCCTGTGCAGTCAGAAGGAGTGAGTCCTCACATGAGCAGTCAAATGGAATGAGACCTCACATGTGCAGTCAGAAGGAGTGAGACCTCACATGTGCAGTCAGAAGGAGTGAAGCCTCACATGTGTTGTCAATAGGAGTGAGGCCTCACATTTGCAGTCAGAAGGAGTGAGACCTCACATGTGCAGTCAGATGGAGTGAGGCCTCACATGTAGAATCAGAAGGAGTGAAGCCTCACATGTGTCATGACAAGGAGTGAGGCCTCACATGTGCAGTCATAAGGAGTGAGACTTTACATGAGCAGTCAGAAGTAGTGAGACCTCACATGTGCAGTCAGAAGGAGTGAGACCTCACATGTGCCGTCTGAAGGATTGCGACCTCACGTGCCGTCAGAAGGAGTGAGAACTCACATGTGCCGTTAGAAGGAGTGAGACATCACATGTTCAGTCAGAACGAGTGAGACCTCATATGTGCAGTCAGAAGGAGTAAGACCTCACATGTGCCGTCAGAAGGATTGAGAACTTGCCTGTGCAGTCAGATGGAGTGAGACCTCACATGTGTAGTCAGAAGGAGTGAGGCCTCACATGTGCAGTCAGAAGGAGTGAGACCTCACATGTGCAGTCAGAAGGAGTGAGGCCTCACATGTGCAGTCAGATGGAGTGAGGCCTCACATGTGCAGTCAGAAGTATTGAGGCCTCACATGTGAATTCAGATGGAGTGAGAACTCAAATATGCAGTCAGAAGGAGTGAGACCTCACATGTGCCGTCAGAAGGAGTGTGGCCTCACATGTGCCGTCAGAAGGAGTGAGACCTCACATGTTCCATCAGAAGGAGTGAGAACTCAAATGTGCAGTCAGTAGGAGTGAGACATCACACGTGCAGTCAGAAGGAATGAGACCTCACATGTGCAGTCAGATGGAGTGAGACCTCACATGTGCGGTAAATGGAGTGAGACCTCACATCTGCAGTCAGAAGGAGTGAGACCTCACATGTTGATCAGAAGGAGTGTGATTTCACATGTGCCATCAGAAGGCGTGAGGCATCACATGTGCCGTCAGAAGGATTGAGATGTCACATGTGCAGTCAGCTGGAGTGAGACCTCACAAGTTCAGTCAGAAGGACTGAGGCCTCACATGTGCCGTCAGAGGGAATGAGACCTCACATGTGCTGTCAGAAGGAATGAGGCCTCACATGTGCAGTCAGAAAGAGTGAGACCTCACAAGTGCAGTCAGAAGGAGTGAGGCCTCGCCTGTGCAGTCAGAAGGAGTGAGTCCTCACATGAGCAGTCAAATGGAGTGAGAACTCGCATGTGCAGTCAGAAGGAGTGAGACGTCAAATGTGCAGTCCGAAGGAGTGAGCCCTCACATGTGACGTCACAAGTAGTGAGTCCTCACATGAGCAGCCAGAACGAGTGAGACCTCACATGTGCAGTCAGAAGAGTAAGGCCTCACATGTACAGTCAGAAGGAGAGAGACCTCGCATGTGCAGTCAGAAGCAGTGAGACCTCACATGTGCAATCAGAAGGAGTGAGGCCTCACATGTGCCGTCAGAAGGAGTGAGACATCACATGTGCAGTCAGATGGAGTGAGACCTCACATGTGCAGTCAGAAGGAGTGAGACCTCACATGTGTAGTCAGAAGGAATGAGACCTCACATGTGCTGTCAGAAGGAGTGAGACCTCACATGTGCCATCAGATGGAGTGAGACCTTACATGAGCAGTCAGAAGTAGTGAGACCTCACATGTGCAGTCAGAAGAAGTGAGACCTCACATGTGACATCTGACGGAGTGAGACCTCACATGTGCCGTCAGGAGGAGTGAGACCTCACAAGTGCAGTCAGAAGGAGTGAGTCCTCACATGAGCAGTCAAATGGAATGAGACCTCACATGTGCAGTCAGAAGGAGTGAGACCTCAAATGTGCAAGAGGAAGGAATGAGACCACACATGTGTCGTCAGATGGAGTGAGACCTCACATATGTTGTCAGATGGAGTGAGCTCTCGCATGTGCTGTCAGACGGAGTGAGACCTCACATGTGCAGTCAGAAGGGCAGCACGGTGGCATAGTGGTTAGCACTGTTGCCTCACAGCGCCAGGGACCCGGGTTCGAATCCGGCCTCGGCTGACTGTCTGTGTGGAGTTTGCACATTCTCCCCGTGTTTGCATGGGTTTCCTCCGGGTGCTCCGGTTTCCTACCACAGTCCAAAGATGTGCGGGTTAGGTTGATTGGCCATGATAAATTGACCCTTAGTGTTAGGGGGATTAAATACGTGGGGTTACGGGGATCGGGTGGGATATGTGTCGGTGCAGGCTCGATGGGCCGAAATGGCCTCTATCTGCACTGTGGGGTTTCTGTGATTCTGTGATTCTGTGATGTGCAGTCAGATGGAGTGAGACCTCATATGAGCAGTCAGAAGGAGTAAGACCTCACATGTGCTGTCAGAAGGAGTGAGACCTCACATGTGCAGTCAGAAGGAGTGAGACCTCACATGTGTAGCCAGAAGCAGTGAGGCCTCGCATGTGCAGTCAGATGGAGTGACAACACACATGTGCCATCAGAAGGAGTGAGACATCACACGTGCAGTCAGATGGAGTGAGACCTCATATGAGCAGTCAGAAGGAGTAAGACCTCACATGTGCTGTCAGAAGGAGTGAGACCTCACATGTGCAGTCAGAAGGAGTGAGACCTCACATGTGTAGTCAGAAGCAGTGAGGCTTCGCATGTGCAGGTAGATGGAGTGAGACCTCACATGTACCATCAGAAGGAGTGTGATCTCACATGTGCAGTCAGAAGGAGTGAGACCTCAAATGTGCAGTCAGATGGAGTGAGACGTCAACTGTGCAGTCAGAAGGAGTGAGCCCTGACATGTTCCGTCAGAAGTAGTGAGACCTCACATGTGCAATCAGAAGGAGTGAGGCCTCTAATGTGCCGTTAGAAGGAGTGAGACATCACATGTGCCGTCAGAAGGATTGAGATGTCACATGTGCAGTCAGCTGGAGTGAGACCTCACAAATGCAGTCAGAAGGAGTGAGGCCTCACATGTGCCGTCAGAGGGAGTGAGGCCTCACATGTGCCGTCAGAAGGAATGAGGCCTCACATGTGCAGTCAGAAGGAGTGAGACCTCACATGAACAGTCAAATGGAATGAGACCTCACATGTGCAGTCAGAACGAGTGAGACCTCACATGTGCAGTCAGAAGGAGTGAAGCCTCACATGTGTTGTCAATAGGAGTGAGGCCTCACATTTGCAGTCAGAAGGAGTGAGGCCTCACATGTGCAGTCAGATGGAGTGAGGCCTCACATGTAGAATCAGAAGGAGTGAAGCCTCACATGTGTCGTGACAAGGAGTGAGGCCTCACATGTGCAGTCATAAGGAGTGAGACTTTACATGAGCAGTCAGAAGTAGTGAGACCTCACATGTGCAGTCAGAAGGAGTGAGACCTCACATGTGCCGTCTGAAGGATTGCGACCTCACGTGCCGTCAGAAGGAGTGAGAACTCACATGTGCCGTTAGAAGGAGTGAGACATCACATGTTCAGTCAGAACGAGTGAGACCTCATATGTGCAGTCAGAAGGAGTAAGACCTCACATGTGCCGTCAGAAGGATTGAGAACTTGCCTGTGCAGTCAGATGGAGTGAGACCTCACATGTGTAGTCAGAAGGAGTGAGGCCTCACATGTGCAGTCAGAAGGAGTGAGACCTCACATGTGCAGTCAGAAGGAGTGAGGCCTCACATGTGCAGTCAGATGGAGTGAGGCCTCACATGTGCAGTCAGAAGTATTGAGGCCTCACATGTGAATTCAGATGGAGTGAGAACTCAAATATGCAGTCAGAAGGAGTGAGACCTCACATGTGCCATCAGAAGGAGTGTGGCCTCACATGTGCCGTCAGAAGGAGTGAGACCTCACATGTTCCATCAGAAGGAGTGAGAACTCAAATGTGCAGTCAGTAGGAGTGAGACATCACACGTGCAGTCAGAAGGAATGAGACCTCACATGTGCAGTCAGATGGAGTGAGACCTCACATGTGCGGTAAATGGAGTGAGACCTCACATCTGCAGTCAGAAGGAGTGAGACCTCACATGTTGATCAGAAGGAGTGTGATTTCACATGTGCCATCAGAAGGCGTGAGGCATCACATGTGCCGTCAGAAGGATTGAGATGTCACATGTGCAGTCAGCTGGAGTGAGACCTCACAAGTTCAGTCAGAAGGACTGAGGCCTCACATGTGCCGTCAGAGGGAATGAGACCTCACATGTGCTGTCAGAAGGAATGAGGCCTCACATGTGCAGTCAGAAAGAGTGAGACCTCACAAGTGCAGTCAGAAGGAGTGAGGCCTCGCCTGTGCAGTCAGAAGGAGTGAGTCCTCACATGAGCAGTCAAATGGAGTGAGAACTCGCATGTGCAGTCAGAAGGAGTGAGACGTCAAATGTGCAGTCCGAAGGAGTGAGCCCTCACATGTGACGTCACAAGTAGTGAGTCCTCACATGAGCAGCCAGAACGAGTGAGACCTCACATGTGCAGTCAGAAGAGTAAGGCCTCACATGTACAGTCAGAAGGAGAGAGACCTCGCATGTGCAGTCAGAAGCAGTGAGACCTCACATGTGCAATCAGAAGGAGTGAGGCCTCACATGTGCCGTCAGAAGGAGTGAGACATCACATGTGCAGTCAGATGGAGTGAGACCTCACATGTGCAGTCAGAAGGAGTGAGACCTCACATGTGTAGTCAGAAGGAATGAGACCTCACATGTGCTGTCAGAAGGAGTGAGACCTCACATGTGCCATCAGATGGAGTGAGACCTTACATGAGCAGTCAGAAGTAGTGAGACCTCACATGTGCAGTCAGAAGAAGTGAGACCTCACATGTGACATCTGACGGAGTGAGACCTCACATGTGCCGTCAGGAGGAGTGAGACCTCACAAGTGCAGTCAGAAGGAGTGAGTCCTCACATGAGCAGTCAAATGGAATGAGACCTCACATGTGCAGTCAGAAGGAGTGAGACCTCAAATGTGCAAGAGGAAGGAATGAGACCACACATGTGTCGTCAGATGGAGTGAGACCTCACATATGTTGTCAGATGGAGTGAGCTCTCGCATGTGCTGTCAGACGGAGTGAGACCTCACATGTGCAGTCAGAAGGGCAGCACGGTGGCATAGTGGTTAGCACTGTTGCCTCACAGCGCCAGGGACCCGGGTTCGAATCCGGCCTCGGCTGACTGTCTGTGTGGAGTTTGCACATTCTCCCCGTGTTTGCATGGGTTTCCTCCGGGTGCTCCGGTTTCCTACCACAGTCCAAAGATGTGCGGGTTAGGTTGATTGGCCATGATAAATTGACCCTTAGTGTTAGGGGGATTAAATACGTGGGGTTACGGGGATCGGGTGGGATATGTGTCGGTGCAGGCTCGATGGGCCAAAATGGCCTCTATCTGCACTGTGGGGTTTCTGTGATTCTGTGATTCTGTGATGTGCAGTCAGATGGAGTGAGACCTCATATGAGCAGTCAGAAGGAGTAAGACCTCACATGTGCTGTCAGAAGGAGTGAGACCTCACATGTGCAGTCAGAAGGAGTGAGACCTCACATGTGTAGCCAGAAGCAGTGAGGCCTCGCATGTGCAGTCAGATGGAGTGAGACCTCACATGTACCATCAGAAGGAGTGTGATCTCACATGTGCAGTCAGAAGGAGTGAGACCTCTAATGTGCAGTCAGATGGAGTGAGATGTCAAATGTGAAGTCAGAAGGAGTGAGCCCTCACATGTTCCGTCAGAAGTAGTGAGACCTCACATGTGCAATCAGAAGGAGTGAGGCCTCACATGTGCCGTTAGAAGGAGTGAGACATCACATGTGCCGTCAGAAGGATTGAAATGTCACATGTGCAGTCAGCTGGAGTGAGACCTCACAAATGCAGTCAGAAGGAGTGAGGCCTCACATGTGCCGTCAGAGGGAGTGAGACCTCACATGTGCCGTCAGAAGGAATGAGGCCTCACATGTGCAGTCAGAAGGAGTGAGACCTCACATGTGCCGTCAGAGGGAGTGAGACCTCACATGTGCCGTCACAAGGAGTGAGGCCTCACATGTGCAGTCATAAGGAGTGAGACCTTACATGTGCCGTCTGAAGGAGTGAGACCTCACGTGCCGTCAGAAGGAGTGAGAACTCACATGTGCCGTTAGAAGGAGTGAGACATCACATGTGCAGTCAGATGGAGTGAGACCTCACATGTTCAGTCAGAACGAGTGAGACCTCATATGTGCAGTCAGAAGGAGTAAGACCTCACATGTGCCGTCAGAAGGAGTGAGGCCTCACATGTGCAGTCAGAAGGAGTGAGACCTCACATGTGCGGTCAGATGGAGTGAGGCCTCACATGTGCAGTCAAATCAAATCAAATCAAATCAACTTTTATTGTCATTGTTAGTGCACAAGTGCAGTACAACGAAATGTAGGCTTGCGGCTCCTGAGAGTGTACAATTTGGATTAGGACACTTAAACATTTCAACATACATTTGTACATATATATTAGCATATAAATATGACCATAATAAAGTGCATCGGCAGATGTGCAGGCTTTAGTGTTTATTTGTGGAGTTCAGTAGGATGACAGCCCTGGGAAAGAAGCTGTTCCTAAATCTGGTCGTACGGGTGCGAATGCATCTGTAGCGTCTTCCAGATGGTAGGAGGGCGAACAGACTGTGGCTGGGGTGGGTAGGGTCTTTGATGATGGACCGTGCCCTCCGTAGGCAGCGTTTCTGATATATATGTTCTATGATCGGTAGCCGGGTGCCGGTAATGCGTTGGGCAGTTTTGACTACCCGCTGCAGGGCTTTCCGGTCATGGGAGCTACAGCTGCCGTACCATACCGTGATACAGTTTGTCAGGATGCTCTCTATAGTGCAGCGGTAGAAGTTAGAGAGGATCGGGGGTGACAGATTACATCCCTTCAGCCTCCTCAAGAAATATAGGCGCTGCTGGGCCTTCTTCACCAGAGAGGAGGTGTTGAGGGACCAGGAGAGGTCTTCCGTGATGTGGACTCCGAGGAACTTAAAGCTGGCCACCCTTTCCACCTCCGCCCCATTGATGTGGATGGGGGTGTGACTTCCGCCTTTGGACTTCCTGAAGTCCACGATTATTTCCTTTGTTTTCTTGGTGTTAAGGGCCAGGTTGTTGTCGGCGCACCACTTCACGAGATGCTGGACCTCCTCCCTGTCGGCTGACTCATCGTTGTTGGTGATCTGGCCTACTACCGTGGTGTCATCTGCAAACTTGATGATGGTGTTGGAACCATTGACAGCCACACAGTCGTGGGTGAAGAGGGAGTAGAGGAGGGGGCTCAGCACACATCCTTGTGGGGCCCCCGTGTTCAGGGTCAGGGGGGGGAGGTGTGGTTGCCTAATTTGACAGACTGGGGTTTGTTTGTTAGGAAGTCCAGGGTCCAGTTGCAGAGGGAAGTGTTCAGGCCAAGAGTTTGGAGTTTGGTGGCCAGCTTGTTGGGGACGATAGTGTTGAATGCTGAGCTGTAGTCTATAAACAACATTCTAATGTAGGTCTCCTTACCATCTAGGTGATTCAGTGCCGAGTGTAGAGCAGTTGTGATTGCATCCTCCGTTGATCTGTTTGCCCGATAGGCAAACTGGTGTTGGTCAAGGGAGGCAGGAGCACTGGCTTTGATGTGGGCTAAGACCAGTCTCTCGAAACACTTCATTATGATGGGTGTGAGTGCGACAGGTCGATAGTCGTTCAGACACGTCACAGCCGCTTGTTTGGGCACAGGAATGATGGTGGCGGTCTTGAAGCAGGTAGGGACTACTGCCTGGGCCAATGACAGGTTGAAGATGGCGGTGAAGACATCAGCCAGCTGATCAGCACATTCCTTGAGTACCCGTCCAGGGATGCTATCCGGTCCAGTAGCCTTTCGTGTGTTCACTCTGCGTAAAGCGCCCCTTACGTCGGAGGTCGACAGAGTGAGCACCTGGTCTTCCGGGGGTGGCAAGGCTTTGGTAGCCGGCTCCTTGTTGTCCCTGTCGAAGCGAGCGTAGAAGTTGTTAAGCTCCTCCGGAAGGGAGGCGTCGCTGACCGGGGGACTGGTGTTTTTGCCCTTGTAGTCAGTGATAGCCTGGATGCCTTGCCACATGCGCCGGGGGTCCGAGTTGTTGCGGAAGTGATCCTCTATCCGCAGTGTCTGTTTCCATTTGGCAGTCCTGATACCCTTTTTTAGGTTGGTCCTAGCTGCTCTGTAAGCCGCCGCGTCGCCAGATTTAAATGCTGCGTCGCGTGCTTTCAACAGTGAGCGGACCTCTCCGTTCATCCAGGGTTTCTGGTTGGGGTATGACCTGATATTTTTGTGGGTCGTGACGACTTCGACGCAGCTGTTGATGTAGAATAGCACTGTGGATGCGTATTCCTCGATGTCATTGTGGGCAAACATGCCCCAATCAGTGCGTTCGAAGCAATCCTGAAGCTCCGATACTGCCCCCTCTGGCCATACTTTCACTGCTCTCATTGATGTTCTCTCTCTTTTGATGAGCGGTTTGTATGCCGGGGCTAGAAACAGGGAGAGGTGGTCAGACTTCCCAAGGTGGGGGCAGGGAATGGCCTTGTAAGCGTCAGAAGGAGTGAGGCCTCACATGTGAATTCAGATGGAGTGAGAACTCAAATGTGCAGTCAGAAGGAGTGAGACCTCACATCTGCAGTCAGAAGGAGTGAGACCTCACATGTGCCGTCAGAAGGAGTCAGACCTCACATGTGCAGTCAGAAGGAGTGAGGCCTCACATGTGCCGTCAGAAGGAGTGAGACCTCACATGTTCCATCAGAAGGAGTGAGAACTCAAATGTGCAGTCAGTAGGAGTGAGGCATCACATGTGCAGTCAGAAGGAGTGAGACCTCACATGTGCAGTCAGATGGAGTGAGACCTCACATGTGCGGTAAATGGAGTGAGACCTCACATGTGCAGTCAGATGGAGTGAGACCTCACATGTGCCATCAGAAGGAGTGAGACCTCACATGTGCCATCAGAAGGAGTGAGACCTCACATGTGCCATCACAAGGAGTGAGGCCTCACATGTGCAGTCATAAGGAGTGAGACCTCACATGTGCCGTCTGAAGGAGTGAGACCTCATGTGCCGTCAGAAGGAGTGAGAACTCACATGTGCCGTTAGAAGGAGTGAGACATCACATGTGCAGTCAGATGGAGTGAGACCTCACATGTTCAGTCAGAACGAGTGAGACCTCATATGTGCAGATAGAAGGAGTAAGAACTCACATGTGCCGTCAGAAGGATTGAGAACTCGCCTGTGCAGTCAGATGGAGTGAGACCTCACATGTGTAGTCAGAAGGAGTGAGGCCTCTCATGTGCAGTCTGTGATGAAATATTCCATTCATCACTGCCTGTGACTGTGGTCGGTTTCAGTGTCATTTCCCTTCCCCCAGTCCTCATTGTATTGTTTATTGGAATGTGCTGGAATGT
This sequence comes from Somniosus microcephalus, assembly GCF_052327205.1. Taxonomy (NCBI): domain Eukaryota; kingdom Metazoa; phylum Chordata; class Chondrichthyes; order Squaliformes; family Somniosidae; genus Somniosus; species Somniosus microcephalus. The sequence goes on along the minus strand of NC_140988.1, from coordinate 143,915,830 downwards.
GCTGTGTGTGTAGGGCTCCGCCCATACCTAGCCCCTTTTGTAAGCTAGCTCAGTCTGGCCTCAGTCTCCAGAAGGAATATACCTCTCTCTCTTACGTGTTACTTTCTAAGTTAATAAAAGCCTTGTTTTTGTTTCGCTAACATCGAGTCTCGGAATTATTGAGGCACATCAATTTTATTAGCTTATTTTTCAACACTATGGATCAACTCCTGAAACCCGAACGTTTGGATTTGGATCAACATGCTCCGGACGCATCAGCACGCTTTGGACACTGGTTTGAGTGTATGGAATTCTTCCTGGACAATTCCGCAACCGTCAAAGACGCTACGGACGCTGCGAGGATGAGACTCGGAATTCTGCGGAATTGGGTAAGCCACCGGGTTTACCCCCTCATCCAAGACGCCGATACGTACCTGGCCACCTGCGACATCTTAAAGGCGCATTACCAGCAGCCTACGAATGAGGTGTATGCTAGGCATCTGCTCGCTACTCGCGCACAGCGAACTGGGGAATCGGTGGAGGAGTTCCTAAGCACCCTGAAAATGCTTGGCAAAGACTGCAAGTGCCGAGATGTAAAAGCCGCAGTGTACACTGACGAGCTTGTTCGCGATGCCTTTATCACAGGCCTCAGCTCCACTTACATCCGGCAAAGACTGCTGGAAAAAACGGGGTTGGACCTGAAACAGGCTGCGGACACCGCGCGATCCCTGGATGTGGCCCAGAGAAACTCGGACGCCTACTCTTCAGCCCGCGCCGTCCACGCCGCCACGTGTGCACCGAGGGCGCCGCCATCTTGGAAGGCATCTTCCCCGCCCGGCAGCCCGACACCGGCGGGGCCCCGCTCTCCCCCCAGAAGCCCTACGACAGCTGCGACGCGTCAGGGACCCAACTGCTACTTCTGCGGGCAGCCAAAACACACCAGAAACCTGTGCCTGGCGAAAGGCACCACCTGCTTTAAGTGCGGTAAGAAGGGGCACTTCGGGAAGGTGTGCAGAGGGAACCCCGCCGGAAAACCCACCACCGCCGCGTGTGCGCCGTGAGAGCGGCCATCTTGGACGCCATCTTGCCCGACCTCGTGGGATCCGCCATCTTATGAGCAGACAGCGTGGACGCCATCTTGTATCGATCAGGGCCCTACAGTGGCATCGGTCACAGTGGACCAGACCAGGCCGCACCCGCTATCCAAATCAATGGTGGACATCGAGGTAAACGGGTGCCGGGTTAAATGTTTAATTGACAGTGGAAGCACGGAGAGTTTTATCCACCCTGAACTGGCACAGCAACTCTCCCTAAAGGTGGTCCCTGCTCAGGGTACCATCTCTATGGCTGATAAAACCCAGACATCGACCATTCTGGGTTACTGCACGGTACAATTGGGCGTTAACGGAACTGTATATGATAATTTTAAAGTATTAATCATGAAGAACCTATGTGCGAGCGTGATCTTGGGCCTGGATTTCCAGTGCAACCACCAAAGCATCACGCTCAAGTACGGTGGGTCCCAGCCGCCCCTCACAGTGTGCGGTCTGGCTACCCTGAAGGTAAAGCCGCCTTCGCTATTCGCGAACCTTACCCCTAACTGCCGGCCAATAGCGACGAAAAGCAGGAGGTACAGCTGGGAGGACAGGCGGTTTATCGCGACCGAGGTAGACAGGCTCCTGAAAGAGCGCATTATTGAACGCAGCAACAGCCCGTGGCGCGCCCAAGTGGTAGTGGTAAGGGGTAGCGAGAAGAAACGGATGGTGATCGACTATAGTCAAACGATCAACAGGTACACCCAACTAGATGCCTACCCGCTACCCCGCATATCAGAAATGGTGAACCAAATCGCCCAATACCGGGTGTTCTCCACCATCGACCTCAAGTCAGCGTACCACCAGCTCCCTATCAGACCAGAGGACCGCCCGTACACCGCCTTCGAGGCGAACGGATGCCTCTACCAATTCCTCAGAGTCCCCTTTGGGGTGACGAATGGGGTCTCGGTTTTTCAGAGGGAGATGGACCGCATGGTCGATGACCACCACTTGCAGGCAACCTTCCCCTATCTCGACAACGTCACCATCTGCGGCCACAATCAGCAGGATCACGACTCGAACCTCGAGAGGTTCCTGGAAACCGCACAAAAACTCAACCTCACCTACAACGAGGACAAGTGCGTTTTCAACACCACGCGCCTCTGCATACTAGGCAGCGTGGTGGAGAATGGGGAAATCGGACCAGACCCCGACCGATTGCGCCCCCTACGGGAGCTGCCCCTGCCCAACACTCCCAAAGCCCTGAAAAGGTGCCTGGGGTTATTTTCTTATTATTCCCAATGGGTCCCCAACTACGCCGACAAAGCCCGCCCCCTCTTGAAAGCATCCTCTTTTCCGCTCTCTGCTGAGGCCCACGCCGCCTTCAAAAGCATTAAGCAGGATATTGAGCGGGCCACGCTACAGGCAGTGGACGAGAACATTCCATTTCAAGTGGAAAGTGATGCGTCTGACTTCGCCTTGGCGGCCACTCTCAACCAGGCGGGGCGGCCCGTAGCTTTCTTCTCGAGGACCCTCCAAGGGCCCGAGATCAGACACTCCTCCATGGAAAAGGAGGCCCAAGCCATCGTGGAGGCAGTGCGCCACTGGCGCCACTACCTAGCCGGCAAACGCTTCACCCTACTTACCGACCAGCGGTCGGTAGCGTTTATGTTCAATAATAAACAGAGGGGGAAGATTAAAAATGATAAGATTCTTAGGTGGCGGATCGAGCTCTCCACCTTCGAGCACGACATCATTTACCGGCCAGGGGCCCTTAACGAATCCCCTGACGCCCTCTCACGAGGGATGTGTGCCAGCGCCACCGGGGATCGGCTACAGACCCTCCACAACGACCTCTGCCACCCAGGGGCCACGCGGCTGTTCCACTTCATAAAGTCCCGTAACTTACCCTACTCGATTGAGGAAGTTCGGTCTCTGACCAGGAACTGCCGCACTTGCGCTGAGCGCAAGCCTCGGTTCTACCGCCCAGATAGAGCCCACTTAATCAAAGCTACACGGCCCTTTGAGCGGCTCAGCTTAGATTTCAAGGGCCCCCTCCCGTCCGTCGACCGCAATGTTTACTTCCTGAACATTGTGGACGAATACTCCCGGGTCCCATTCGCCTTCCCCTGCCCAGACATGACCAGCGCCACGGTCATTAAATGCCTCAACAGCCTGTTCTGCCTGTTCGGTATGCCGAGCTACATCCATATGGATAGGGGGGCGTCCTTCATGAGTGAAGAGCTACGCCAGTACATGCTGTCCAAGGGGATCGCCACGAGCCGTACCACCAGCTACAACCCCCGGGGTAACGGCCAAGTGGAGCGAGAGAACGGGACAGTATGGAAAGCAGTCACTCTAGCTCTAAGGACCAAGGGCCTCCCTATCTCCCGCTGGCAGGAAGTCCTCTCGGATGTGCTCCATTCGATACGGTCGCTATTGTGTACGGCCACTAATGCCACGCCTCATGAACGAATGTTTGTCTTTCCCTGGAAATCCACCTCAGGCGTATCCATGCCGTCATGGCTTTCCACCCCAGGTCCGGTACTCGTGCGAAGGCATGTGAGGGGCCACAAGATGGACCCTCTCGTGGAGCCAGTACACCTACTCCACGCCAACCCCCAATACGCATATGTCCGGCACGCCGACGGAAGGGAGGACACCGTGTCCATAAAAGACGTCGCCCCAGCCGGCATCGACAACAACCACGGCAATAGCAGCAACAACGATAACAGCAACTTTTACCCACCCACTACTCTTTCATCACCCCCGGAAGAACATCGACCAACGGCACCCCCACCAACTACCCCTTCAACAACCCTGGTGGCACCCCCGGCAGAGACCCAGGAGACTACCGGGGACACCCAGCGGACACCCGCGGCACCACAACAGCCACGTCGGTCGCAGAGGACTATCAAACCCCCGAACAGACTAAATCTATAGAAGGGGTGAATGTGATGAAATATTCCATTCATCACTGCCTGTGACTGTGGTCGGTTTCAGTGTCATTTACCTTCCCCCAGTCCTCATTGTATTGTTTATTGGAATGTGCTGTGTGTGTAGGGCTCCGCCCATACCTGGCCCCTTTTGTAAGCTAGCTCAGTCTGGCCTCAGTCTCCAGAAGGAATATACCTCTCTCTCTTACGTGTTACTTTCTAAGTTAATAAAAGCCTTGTTTTTGTTTCGCTAACATCGAGTCTCGGAATTATTGAGGCACATCACAGTCAGAAGGAGTGAGACCTCATATGTGCAGTCAGAAGGAGTGAGGCCTCACAAGTGCAGTCAGGAGTGAGGCCTCACATGTACATTCAGATGGAGTGAGACCTCACATGTGTAGTCAGAAGGAGTGAGACCTCACATCTGCAGTCAGAAGGAGTGAGACCTCACATGTGCCGTCAGAAGGAGTCAGACCTCACATGTGCAGTCAGAAGGAGTGAGGCCTCACATGTGCCGTCAGAATGAGTGAGACCTCACATGATCCATCAGAAGGAGTGAGAACTCAAATGTGCAGTCAGTAGGAGTGAGATATCACACGTGCAGTCAGAAGGAGTGAGGCCTCACATGTGCTGTCAGATGGAGTGAGACATCAAATCTGCAGTCAGAAGGAGTGAGGCCTCACATGTTCCATCAGGAGTAGTGAGACCTCACATGTGCAATCAGAAGGAGTGAGGCCTCACATGTGCAGTCAGATGGAGTGAGACCTCACATGTGCAGTCAGATGGAGTGAGACGTCAAATGTGCAGTCAGAAGGAGTGAGGCCTCACATGTTCCGTCAGGAGTAGTGAGACCTCACATGTGCAATCAGAAGGAGTGAGGCCTCACATGTGCAGTCAGAAGGAGTGAGATATCACATGTGCCCTCAGATGGATTGAGATGTCACATGTGCAGTCAGCTGGAGTGAGACTTCACAAGTGCAATCAGAAGGAGTGAGGCCTCACATGTGCCATCAGAGGGAATGAGACCTCACATGTGCCATCAGAAGGAGTCAGACCTGACATGTGCAGTCAGAAGGAGTGAGACCTCACATGAGCAGTCAGAAGGAGTGAGATCTCACATGTGCAGTCAGAAGGAGTGAGACCTCACATGTGCCATCAGAAGGAGTCAGACCTGACATGTGCAATCAGAAGGAGTGAGACCTGACATGTGCCATCAGAAGGAGTCAGACCTGACATGTGCAGTCAGATGGAGTGAGACCTCAAATGTGCAGTCCAAGGGAGTGAGGCCTCACATGATCCGTCAGAAGGAGTGAGACCTCACATGTGCCGTCAGAAGGAGTGTGACCTCACATGTGCATTCAGATAGAGTGAGGCCTCAAATGTGCAGTCGGAAGGAGTGAGACCTTACATGTGCAGTCAGAAGGAGTGAGACATCACATGTGCCATCAGAAGTAGTGAGGCCTCACATCAGCAGTCAGACGGAGTGAGACCTCACATGATCAGTTAAAATGAATGAGACCTCACATGAGCAGTCAGAAGGAGTGAGACCTCACATGAGCCGGCAGAAGTACTGAGACCTCACATGTGCTGTCATTAGGAGTGAGACCTCACATGTTCAGTCAGACAGAGTGAGACCTCACATGAGCAGTCAGAAGGAGTGAGGCCTCGCCTGTGCAGTTTGATGGAGTGAGACCTCACATGTGCAGTCAGAAGGAGTGAGACCTCACATGTGCAATTTGTAGGAATGAGACCTCGAATGTGTCGTCAGATGGAGTGAGACCTCGCATGTGCAGTCAGAAGGAGTGAAGCCTCATATGTGCCATCAGATGGCGTGAGAACTTACATGAACAGTCAGAAGTAGTGAGACCTCACATGTGCAGTCAGAAGGAGTGAGACCTCACATGTGACGTCTGAAGGAGTGAGACCTCACATGTGCCGTCAGAAGGAGTGAGACCTCACATGTGCCGTCAGAAGGAGTGAGACATCACATGTGCAGTCAGATGGAGTGAGACCTCATATGTGCAGTCAGAAGGACTGAGGCCTCACATGTGCCGTCAGAGGGAATGAGACCTCACATGTGCTATCAGAAGGAATGAGGCTTCACATGTGCAATCAGAAGGAGTGAGACCTCACAAGTGCAGTCAGAAGGAGTGAGGCCTCGCCTGTGCAGTCAGAAAGAGTGAGTCCTCACATGAGCAGTCAAATGGAGTGAGAATTCACATGTGCAGCCAGAAGGAGTGAGACGTCAAATGTGCAGTCCGAAGGAGTGAGACCTCACATGTGACGTCACAAGTAGTGAGTCCTCACATGAGCAGTCAGAACGAGTGAGACCTCACATGTGCAGTCAGAAGGAGAGAGACCTCGCATGTGCAGTCAGGAGCAGTGAGACCTCATATGTGCAATCAGAAGGAGTGAGGCCTCACATGTGCCGTCAGAAGGAGTGAGACATCACATGTGCAGTCAGATGGAGCGAGACCTCACATGTGCAGTCAGAAGGAGTGAGACCTCACATGTGTAGTCAGAAGGAGTGAGACCTCACATGTGCTGTCAGAAGGAGTGAGACCTCACATGTGCCATCAGATGGAGTGAGACCTTACATGAGCAGTCAGAAGCAGTGAGACCTCACATGTGCAGTCAGAAGGAGTGAGACCTCACATGTGACATCTGAAGGAGTGAGACCTCACATGTGCCGTCAGAAGGAGTGACAACACACATGTGCCGTCAGAAGGAGTGAGACATCACATGTGCAATCAGATGGAGTGAGACCTCATATGAGCAGTCAGAAGGAGTAAGACCTCACATGTGCAGTCAGATGGAGCGAGACCTCACATGTGCATTCAGAAGGAGTGAGACCTCACATGTGTAGTCAGAAGGAGTGAGACCTCACATGTGCAGTCAGAAGGAGTGAGACCTCACATGTGCATTCAGAAGGAGTGAGACCTCACATGTGTAGTCAGATGGATTGAGATGTCACATGTGCAGTCTGCTGGAGTGAGACCTCACAAGTGCAATCAGAAGGAGTGAGGCCTCACATGTGCCATCAGAGGGAGTGAGACCTCACATGTGCCATCAGAAGGAGTCAGACCTGACATGTGCAGTCAGAAGGAGTGAGACCTCACATGAGCAGTCAGAAGGAGTGAGATCTCACATGTGCAGTCAGAAGGAGTGAGATATCACTTGTGCCCTCAGATGGATTGAGATGTCACATGTGCAGTCAGCTGGAGTGAGACCTCACAAGTGCAATCAGAAGGAGTGAGGCCTCACATGTGCCATCAGAGGGAGTGAGACCTGACATGTGCCATCAGAAGGAGTCAGACCTGACATGTGCAGTCAGAAGGAGTGAGACCTCACATGAGCAGTCAGAAGGAGTGAGACCTCAAATGTGCAGTCAGATGGAGTGAGACCTCAAATGTGCAGTCCGAGGGAGTGAGGCGTCACATGATCCGTCAGAAGGAGTGAGACCTTACATGTGCAGTCAGAAGGAGTGAGACATCACATGTGCCATCAGAAGTAGTGAGGCCTCACATGAGCAGTCAGACGGAGTGAGACCTCACATGATCAGTCAAAATGAATGAGACCTCACATGAGCAGTCAGAAGGAGTGAGACCTCACATGAGCCGGCAGAAGTAATGAGACCTCACATGTGCTGTCATTAGGAGTGAGACCTCACATGTTCAGTCAGACGGAGTGAGACCTTACATGAGCAGTCAGAAGGAGTGAGGCCTCGACTGTGCAGTTTGATGGAGTGAGACCTCATATGTGCAGTCAGAAGGAGTGAGACCTCACATGTGCAATTTGTAGGAATGAGACCTCGAATGTGTCGTCAGATGGAGTGAGACCTCACAAGTGCAGTCAGAAGGACTGAGGCCTCACATGTGCCGTCAGAGGGAATGAGACCTCACATGTGCTACCAGAAGGAATGAGGCCTCACATGTGCAGTCAGAAGGTGTGAGACCTCACAAGGGCAGTCAGAAGGAGTGAGGCCTCGCCTGTGCAGTCAGAAGGAGTGAGTCCTCACATGAGCAGTCAAATGGAGTGAGAACTCACATGTGCAGTCAGAAGGAGTGGGACGTCAAATGTGCAGTCCGAAGGAGTGAGACCTCACATGTGACGTCACAAGTAGTGAGTCCTCACATGAGCAGTCAGAACGAGTGAGGCCTCACATGTGCAGTCAGAAGGGTAAGGCCTCACATGTACAGTCAGAAGGAGAGAGACCTCGCATGTGCAGTCAGAAGCAGTGAGACCTCACATGTGCAATCAGAAGGAGTGAGGCCTCACATGTGCCATCAGAAGGAGTGAGACATCACATGTGCAGTCAGATGGAGTGAGACCTCACATGTGTAGTCAGAAGGAGTGAGACCTCACATGTGCTGTCAGAAGGAGTGAGACCTCACATGTGCCATCAGATGGAGTGAGACCTTACACGAGCAGTCAGAAGTAGTGAGACCTCACATGTGCAGTCAGAAGGAGTGAGACCTCACATGTGACATCTGAAGGAGTGAGACCTCACATGTGCCGTCAGAAGGAGTGACAACACACATGTGCCGTCAGAAGGAGTGAGACATCACATGTGCAGTCAGATGGAGTGAGACCTCATATGAGCAATCAGAAGGAGTAAGACCTCACATGTGCTGTCAGAAGGAGTGAGACCTCACATGTGCAGTCAGAAGGAGTGAGACCTCACATGTGTAGTCAGAAGCAGTGAGGCCTCGCATGTGCAGTCAGATGGAGTGAGACCTCACATGTACCATCAGAAGGAGTGTGATCTCACATGTGCAGTCAGAAGGAGTGAGACCTCAAATGTGCAGTCAGATGGAGTGAGACGTCAAATGTGCAGTCAGAAGGAGTGAGCCCTCACATGTTCCGTCAGAAATAGTGAGACCTCACATGTGCAATCAGAAGGAGTGAGGCCTCACATGTGCCGTTAGAAGGAGTGAGACATCACATGTGCCGTCAGAAGGATTGAGATGTCACATGTGCAGTCAGCTGGAGTGAGACCTCACAAATGCAGTCAGAAGGAGTGAGGGCTCACATGTGCCGTCAGAGGGAGTGAGACCTCACATGTGCCGTCAGAAGGAATGAGGCCTCACATGTGCAGTCAGAAGGAGTGAGACCTCACAAGTGCAGTCAGAAGGAGTGAGGCCTCGCCTGTGCAGTCAGAAGGAGTGAGTCCTCACATGAGCAGTCAAATGGAATGAGACCTCACATGTGCAGTCAGAAGGAGTGAGACCTCAAATGTGCAAGAGGAAGGAATGAGACCACACATGTGTCGTCAGATGGAGTGAGACCTCACATATGTTGTCAGATGGAGTGAGCTCTCGCTTGTGCTGTCAGACGGAGTGAGACCTCACATGTGCAGTCAGAAGGAGTGAGACCTCATATGTGCAAGAGGAAGGAATGAGACCACACATGTGTCGTCAGATGGAGTGAGACCTCGCATATGTTGTCAGATGGAGTGAGCTCTCGCTTGTGCTGTCAGACGGAGTGAGACCTCACATGTGCAGTCAGAAGGAGTGAAGCCTCACATGTGTCGTCAATAGGAGTGAGACCTTACATGAGCAGTCAGTAGTAGTAGACCTCACATGTGCAGTCAGAAGGAGTGAGACCTCACATGTGCCGTCTGAAGGAGTGAGACCTCACGTGCCGTCAGAAAGAGTGAGAACTCACATGTGCCGTTAGAAGGAGTGAGACATCACATGTGCAGTCAGATGGAGTGAGACCTCACATGTTCAGTCAGAACGAGTGAGACCTCATATGTGCAGTCAGAAGGAGTAAGACCTCACATGTGCCGTCAGAAGGATTGATAACTCGCCTGTGCAGTCAGATGGAGTGAGACCTCACATGTGTAGTCAGAAGGAGTGAGGCCTCACATGTGCAGTCAGAAGGAGTGAGACCTCACATGTGCAGTCAGATGGAGTGGGGCGTGACATGTGAATTCAGATGGAGTGAGAACTCAAGTGTGCAGACAGAAGGAGTGAGACCTCACATCTGCAGTCAGAAGGAGTGAGACCTCACATGTGCCGTCAGAAGGAGTCAGACCTCACATGTGCAGTCAGAAGGAGGAGTGAGGCCTCACATGTGCCGTCAGAAGCAGTGAGACCTCACACGTTCCATCAGAAGGAGTGAGAACTCAAATGTGCAGTCAGTAGGAGTGAGACATCACATGTGCAGTCAGAAGGAGTGAGGCCTCACATGTGCAGTCAGATGGAGTGAGACGTCAAACGTGCAGTCAGAAGGAGTGAGGCCTCACATGTTCCGTCAGGAGTAGTGAGACCTCACATGTGCAATCAGAAGGAGTGAGACCTCATATGTGCCGTCAGAAGGATTGAGACATCACATGTGCAGTCAGATGGAGTGAGACCTCATATGTGCAGTCAGAAGGAGTAAGACCTCATATGTGCTGTCAGAAGGAATGAGTCCTCACATTAGCAGTCAAATGGAGTGAGAACTCACATGTGCAGTCAGAAGGAGTGAGACGTCAAATGTGCAGTCCGAAGGAGTGACACCTCACATGAGCAGTCAGAACGAGTGAGACCTCACATGTGCAGTCAGAAGAGTGAGGCCTCACATGTACAGTCAGAAGGAGAGGGACCTCGCATGTGCAGGCAGAAGAAGTGAGACATCACATGTGCAGTCAGATGGAGTGAGACCTCATACGTGCAGTCAGAAGGAGTGAGACCTCGCATGTGCAGTCAGGAGGAGTGAAGCCTCACATGTGCCATCAGATGGAGTGAGACCTTACATGAGCAGTCAGAAGCAGTGAGACCTCACATGTGACGTCTGAAGAAGTGAGACCTCACATGTGCCGTCAGAAAGAGTGAGAACTCACATGTGCCGTTAGAAGGAGTGAGACATCACATGTGCAGTCAGATGGAGTGAGACCTCACATGTTCAGTCAGAACGAGTGAGACCTCATATGTGCAGTCAGAAGGAGTAAGACCTCACATGTGCCGTCAGAAGGATTGATAACTCGCCTGTGCAGTCAGATGGAGTGAGACCTCACATGTGTAGTCAGAAGGAGTGAGGCCTCACATGTGCAGTCAGAAGGAGTGAGACATCACATGTGCAGTCAGATGGAGTGAGAACTCAAATGTGCAGACAGAAGGAGTGAGACCTCACATCTGCAGTCAGAAGGAGTGAGACCTCACATGTGCCGTCAGAAGGAGTCAGACCTCACATGTGCAGTCAGAAGGAGTGAGGCCTCACATGTGCCGTCAGAAGCAGTGAGACCTCACATGTTCCATCAGAAGGAGTGAGAACTCAAATGTGCAGTCAGTAGGAGTGAGACATCACATGTGCAGTCAGAAGGAGTGAGACCTCACATGTGCAGTCAGATGGAGTGAGACGTCAAACGTGCAGTCAGAAGGAGTGAGGCCTCACATGTTCCGTCAGGAGTAGTGAGACCTCACATGTGCAATCAGAAGGAGTGAGACCTCATATGTGCCGTCAGAAGGATTGAGACATCACATGTGCAGTCAGATGGAGAGAGACCTCATATGTGCAGTCAGAAGGAGTAAGACCTCATATGTGCTGTCAGAAGGAGTGAGACCTCACATGTGTAGTCAGATGGAGTGAGGCCTCACATGTGCAGTCAGATGGAGTGAGACCTCACATGTGCAGTTAGAAGGTGTGAGGCCTCACATGTGCTGTCCGAAGGAGTGAGGCCTCACATGTGCATTCAGATGGAGTGAGAACTCAAATGTGCAGTCAGAAGGAGTGAGACCTCACATCTGCAGTCTGAAGGAGTGAGACCTCACATGTACCATCAGAAGGAGTGTGATTTCACATGTTCTGCCAGAAGTAGTGAGACCTCACATGTGCAATCAGAAGGAGTGAGGCATCACATGTGCCGTCAGAAGGATTGAGATGTCACATGTGCAGTCAGCTGGAGTGAAACCTCACAAGTGCAGTCAGAAGGACTGAGGCCTCACATGTGCCGTCAGAGGGAGTGAGACCTCACATGTGCCGTCAGAAGGAATGAGGCCTCCCATGTGCAGTCAGAAGGAGTGAGACCTCACAAGTGCAGTCAGAAGGAGTGAGGCCTCGCCTGTGCAGTCAGAAGGAGTGAGTCCTCACATTAGCAGTCAAATGGAGTGAGAACTCACATGTGCAGTCAGAAGGAGTGAGACGTCAAATGTGCAGTCCGAAGGAGTGACACCTCACATGAGCAGTCAGAACGAGTGAGACCTCACATGCGCAGTCAGAAGAGTGAGGCCTCACATGTACAGTCAGAAGGAGAGGGACCTCGCATGTGCAGGCAGAAGAAGTGAGACATCACATGTGCAGTCAGATGGAGTGAGACCTCATATGTGCAGTCAGAAGGAGTGAGACCTCGCATGTGCAGTCAGGAGGAGTGAAGCCTCACATGTGCCATCAGATGGAGTGAGACCTTACATGAGCAGTCAGAAGCAGTGAGACCTCACATGTGACGTCTGAAGAAGTGAGACCTCACATGTGCCGTCAGAAGGAGTGAGACCTCACATGTGCCGTCAGAAGGAGTGAGACATCACACGTCAGAAGTAGTGAGACCTCACATGTGCAGTCAGATGGAGTGAGACCTCATTTGAGCATTCAGAAGGAGTGAGGCCTCACATGCGCTGTCAGAAGGAGCGAGGCCTCACATGTGCGGTTAGAAGGAGTGAGGCCTCACATGTGCATTCAGATGGAGTGCGAACTCAAATGTGCAGTCAGAAGGAGTGAGGCCTCGCATGTGCAGTCAGATGGAGTGAGACCTCACATGTGCAGTCAGAAGGAGTGAGGCCTCACATGTGCTGTCAGAAGGAGTGAGGCCTCACATGTGCATTCAGATGGAGTGCGAACTCAAATGTGCAGTCAGAAGGAGTGAGACCTCACATCTGCAGTCAGAAGGAGTGAGATCTCACAGGTACCATCAGAAGGAGTGTGATTTCACATGTGCAGTCAGAAGGAGTGAGACGTCAAATGTGCAGTCAGAAGGAGTGAGCCCTCACATGTTCCGTCAGAAGTAGTGAGACCTCACATGTGCAATCAGAAGGAGTGAGGCCTCACATGTGCCGTCAGAAGGAGTGAGACATCACATGTGCCGTCAGAAGGATTGAGATGTCACATGTGCAGTCAGCTGGAGTGAGACCTCACGAATGCAGTCAGAAGGAGTGAGGCCTCACATGTGCCGTCAGAGGGAGTGAGACCTCTCATGTGCCGTCGGAAGGAATGAGGCTTCACATGTGCGTCAGAAGGAGTGAGACCTCACAAGTGCAATCAGAAGGAGTGAGGCCTCGCCTGTGCAGTCAGAAGGAGTGAGTCCTCACACGAGCAGTCAAATGGAGTGAGAACTCACAAGTGCAGTCAGAAGGACTGAGGCCTCACATGTGCCGTCAGAGGGAGTGAGCCCTCACATGTGCCGTCAGAAGGAATGAGGCCTCACATGTGCAGTCAGAAGGAGTGAGACCTCACAAGTGCAGTCAGAAGGAGTGAGTCCTCGCCTGTGCAGTCAGAAGGAGTGAGTCCTCACATGAGCAGTCAAATGGAGTGAGAACTCACATGTGCAGTCAGAAGGAGTGAGACGTCAAATGTGCAGTCCGTAGGAGTGAGACCTCACATGTGCCGTCACAAGTAGTGAGTCCTCACATGAGCAGTCAGAACGAGTGAGACCTCACATGTGCAATCAGAAGGAGTGAGACCTCACATGAGCAGTCAGAACGAGTGAGACCTCACATGTGCCGTCACAAGTAGTGAGTCCTCACATGAGCAGTCAGAACGAGTGAGGCCTCACATGTACAGTCAGAAGGAGTGAGACATCACATGTGCAGTCAGATGGAGTGAGACCTCATATGTGCAGTCTGAAGGAGTGAGGCCTCGCCTGTGCAGTCAGAAGGAGTGAGTCCTCACATTAGCAGTCAAATGGAGTGAGAACTCACATGTGCAGTCAGAAGGAGTGAGACGTCAAATGTGCAGTCCGAAGGAGTGACACCTCACATGAGCAGTCAGAACGAGTGAGACCTCACATGTGCAGTCAGAAGAGTGAGGCCTCACATGTACAGTCAGAAGGAGAGGGACCTCGCATGTGCAGGCAGAAGAAGTGAGACATCACATGTGCAGTCAGATGGAGTGAGACCTCATATGTGCAGTCAGAAGGAGTGAGACCTCGCATGTGCAGTCAGGAGGAGTGAAGCCTCACATGTGCCATCAGATGGAGTGAGACCTTACATGAGCAGCCAGAAGCAGTGAGACCTCACATGTGACGTCTGAAGAAGTGAGACCTCACATGTGCCGTCAGAAGGAGTGAGACCTCACATGTGCCGTCAGAAGGAGTGAGACATCACACGTCAGAAGTAGTGAGACCTCACATGTGCAGTCAGATGGAGTGAGACCTCATTTGAGCATTCAGAAGGAGTGAGGCCTCACATGCGCTGTCAGAAGGAGCGAGGCCTCACATGTGCTGTTAGAAGGAGTGAGGCCTCACATGTGCATTCAGATGGAGTGCGAACTCAAATGTGCAGTCAGAAGGAGTGAGGCCTCGCATGTGCAGTCAGATGGAGTGAGACCTCACATGTGCAGTCAGAAGGAGTGAGGCCTCACATGTGCTATCAGAAGGAGTGAGGCCTCACATGTGCATTCAGATGGAGTGCGAACTCAAATGTGCAGTCAGAAGGAGTGAGACCTCACATCTGCAGTCAGAAGGAGTGAGATCTCACAGGTACCATCAGAAGGAGTGTGATTTCACATGTGCAGTCAGAAGGAGTGAGACCTCACATGTGCAGTCAGATGGAGTGAGACGTCAAATGTGCAGTCAGAAGGAGTGAGCCCTCACATGTTCCGTCAGAAGTAGTGAGACCTCACATGTGCAATCAGAAGGAGTGAGGCCTCACATGTGCCGTCAGAAGGAGTGAGACATCACATGTGCCGTCAGAAGGATTGAGATGTCACATGTGCAGTCAGCTGGAGTGAGACCTCACGAATGCAGTCAGAAGGAGTGAGGCCTCACATGTGCCGTCAGAGGGAGTGAGACCTCTCATGTGCCGTCGGAAGGAATGAGGCTTCACATGTGCGTCAGAAGGAGTGAGACCTCACAAGTGCAATCAGAAGGAGTGAGGCCTCGCCTGTGCAGTCAGAAGGAGTGAGTCCTCACACGAGCAGTCAAATGGAGTGAGAACTCACAAGTGCAGTCAGAAGAAGTGAGACGTCAAATGTGCAGTCAGAAGGAGTGAGACCTCACATGTGCCGTCACAAGTAATGAGTCCTCACATGAGCAGTCAGATGGAGTGAGACCTCACATGTGCTGTCAGACGGAGTGAGACCTCACATGTGCAGTCAGAATGAGTGAAGCCTCACATGTGACGTCAATAGGAGTGAGGCCTCACATTTGCAGTCAGAATGAGTGAGACCTCACATGTGCAGTCAGATGCAGTGAGGCCTCACATGTAGACTGAGAAGGAGTGAAGCCTCACATGTGTCCTCACAAGGAGAGAGGCCTCACATGTGCAGTGATAAAGAGTGAGACCTTACATGAGCAGTCAGAAGTAGTGAGACCTCACATGTGCAGTCAGAAGGAGTGAGACCTCACATCTGCCGTCTGAAGGAGTGAGACCTCACGTGCCGTCAGAAGGAGTGAGAACTCACATGTGCCATTAGAAGGAGTGAGACATCACATGTGCCGTCAGAGGGAGTGAGACCTCACATGTGCCGTCAGAAGGAATGAGGCCTCCCATGTGCAGTCAGAAGGAGTGAGACCTCACAAGTGCAGTCAGAAGGAGTGAGGCCTCGCCTGTGCAGTCAGAAGGAGTGAGTCCTCACATTAGCAGTCAAATGGAGTGAGAACTCACATGTGCAGTCAGAAGGAGTGAGACGTCAAATGTGCAGTCCGAAGGAGTGACACCTGACATGAGCAGTCAGAACGAGTGAGACCTCACATGTGCAGTCAGAAGAGTGAGGCCTCACATGTACAGTCAGAAGGAGAGGGACCTCGCATGTGCAGGCAGAAGAAGTGAGACATCACATGTGCAGTCAGATGGAGTGAGACCTCATATGTGCAGTCAGAAGGAGTGAGACCTCGCATGTGCAGTCAGGAGGAGTGAAGCCTCACATGTGCAGTCAGAAGGAGTGAGGCCTCACATGTGCTGTCAGAAGGAGTGAGGCCTCACATGTGCATTCAGATGGAGTGCGAACTCAAATGTGCAGTCAGAAGGAGTGAGACCTCACATCTGCAGTCAGAAGGAGTGAGATCTCACAGGTACCATCAGAAGGAGTGTGATTTCACATGTGCAGTCAGAAGGAGTGAGACCTCACATGTGCAGTCAGATGGAGTGAGACGTCAAATGTGCAGTCAGAAGGAGTGAGCCCTCACATGTTCCGTCAGAAGTAGTGAGACCTCACATGTGCAATCAGATGGAGTGAGACCTTACATGAGCAGTCAGAAGCAGTGAGACCTCACATGTGACGTCTGAAGAAGTGAGACCTCACATGTGCCGTCAGAAGGAGTGAGACCTCACATGTGCCGTCAGAAGGAGTGAGACATCACACGTCAGAAGTAGTGAGACCTCACATGTGCAGTCAGATGGAGTGAGACCTCATTTGAGCATTCAGAAGGAGTGAGGCCTCACATGCGCTGTCAGAAGGAGTGAGGCCTCACATGTGCTGTTAGAAGGAGTGAGGCCTCACATGTGCATTCAGATGGAGTGCGAACTCAAATGTGCAGTCAGAAGGAGTGAGGCCTCGCATGTGCAGTCAGATGGAGTGAGACCTCACATGTGCAGTCAGAAGGAGTGAGGCCTCACATGTGCTGTCAGAAGGAGTGAGGCCTCACATGTGCATTCAGATGGAGTGCGAACTCAAATGTGCAGTCAGAAGGAGTGAGACCTCACATCTGCAGTCAGAAGGAGTGAGATCTCACAGGTACCATCAGAAGGAGTGTGATTTCACATGTGCAGTCAGAAGGAGTGAGACCTCACATGTTCCGTCAGAAGTAGTGAGACCTCACATGTGCAATCAGAAGGAGTGAGGCCTCACATGTGCCGTCAGAAGGAGTGAGACATCACATGTGCCGTCAGAAGGATTGAGATGTCACATGTGCAGTCAGCTGTAGTGAGACCTCACAAATGCAGTCAGAAGGAGTGAGGCCTCACATGTGCCGTCAGAGGGAGTGAGACCTCTCATGTGCCGTCGGAAGGAATGAGGCTTCACATGTGCGTCAGAAGGAGTGAGACCTCACAAGTGCAATCAGAAGGAGTGAGGCCTCGCCTGTGCAGTCAGAAGGAGTGAGTCCTCACACGAGCAGTCAAATGGAGTGAGAACTCACAAGTGCAGTCAGAAGAAGTGAGACGTCAAATGTGCAGTCAGAAGGAGTGAGACCTCACATGTGCCGTCACAAGTAGTGAGTCCTCACATGAGCAGTCAGATGGAGTGAGACCTCACATGTGCTGTCAGACGGAGTGAGACCTCACATGTGCAGTCAGAATGAGTGAAGCCTCACATGTGACGTCAATAGGAGTGAGGCCTCACATTTGCAGTCAGAATGAGTGAGACCTCACATGTGCAGTCAGATGGAGTGAGGCCTCACATGTAGACTGAGAAGGAGTGAAGCCTCACATGTGTCGTCACAAGGAGTGAGGCCTCACATGTGCAGTGATAAGGAGTGAGACCTTACATGAGCAGTCAGAAGTAGTGAGACCTCACATGTGCAGTCAGAAGGAGTGAGACCTCACATCTGCCGTCTGAAGGAGTGAGGCCTCACGTGCTGTCAGAAGGAGTGAGAACTCACATGTGCCACTAGAAGGAGTGAGACATCATATGTGCAGTCAGATGGAGTGAGACCTCACATGTTCAGTCAGAACGAGTGAGACCTCATATGTGCAGTCAGAAGGAGTAAGACCTCACATGTGCTGTCAGAAGGATTGAGAACTCGCCTGTGCAGTCAGATGGAGTGAGACCTCACATGTGTAGTCAGAAGGAGTGAGGCCTCACATGTGCAGTCAGAAGGAGTGAGGCCACACATGTGCAGTCAGAAGGAGTGAGGCCTCACATGTGCAGTCAGAAGGAGTGAGGCCTCACATGAGACGTCTGAAGGAGTGTGTCCTCACATGTGCCGTCAGAAGGAGTGAGACCTCACATGTGCCGTCAGAAGGATTGAGACATCATATGTGCAGTCAGATAGAGTGAGACCTCATATGTGCAGTCAGAAGGAGTAAGACCTCACATGTGCTGTCAGAAGGAGTGAGACCTCACATGTGTACTCAGAAGGAGTGAGGCCTCGCATGTGCAGTTAGATGGAGTGAGACCTCACATGTGCAGTTAGAAGGAGTGAGGCCTCACATGTGCTGTCAGAAGGAGTGAGGCCTCACATGTGCATTCAGATGGAGTGAGAACTGAAATGTGCAGTCAGAAGGAGCGAGACCTCACATCTGCAGTAAGAAGGAGTGAGACCTCACATGTTCCATCAGAAGGAGTGTGATTTCAGATGTGCAGTCAGAAGGAGTGAGACCTCAGATGTGCAGTCAGAATGAGTGAGCCCTCACATGTTCCGTCAGAAGTAGTGAAACCTCACATGTGCAGTCAGCAGGAGTGAGACCTCACATGTTGATCAGAAGGAGTGTGATTTCACATGTGCCATCAGAAGGCGTGAAGCATCACATGTGCCGTCAGAAGGATTGAAATGTCACATGTGCAGTCAGCTGGAGTGAGACCTCACAAGTGCAGTCAGAAGGACTGAGGCCTCACATGTGCCGTCAGAGGGAGTGAGCCCTCACATGTGCCGTCAGAAGGAATGAGGCCTCACATGTGCAGTCAGAAGGAGTGAGACCTCACAAGTGCAGTCAGAAGGAGTGAGTCCTCGCCTGTGCAGTCAGAAGGAGTGAGTCCTCACATGAGCAGTCAAATGGAGTGAGAACTCACATGTGCAGTCAGAAGGAGTGAGACGTCAAATGTGCAGTCCGTAGGAGTGAGACCTCACATGTGCCGTCACAAGTAGTGAGTCCTCACATGAGCAGTCAGAACGAGTGAGACCTCACATGTGCAATCAGAAGGAGTGAGACCTCACATGTGCAGTCAGAAGAGTGAGGCCTCACATGTACAGTCAGAAGGAGAGAGACATCACATGTGCAGTCAGATGGAGTGAGACCTCATATGTGCAGTCAGAAGGAGTAAGACCTCACATGTGCTGTCAGAAGGAGTTAGACCTCACATGTGCAGTCAGAAGGAGTGAGACCTCGCATGTGCAGTCAGAAGGAGTGAAGCCTCACATGTGCCATCAAATGGAGAGAGACCTTACATGAGCAGTCAGAAGTAGTGAGACCTCACATGTGCAGTCAGACGGAGTGAGACCTCACATGTGACGTCTGAAGGAGTGAGACCTCACGTGCCGTCAGAAGGAGCGAGACCTCACATGTGCAATCAGAAGGAGTGAGACCTCACATGTGCAGTCAGAAGAGTGAGGCCTCACATGTACAGTCAGAAGGAGAGAGACATCACATGTGCAGTCAGATGGAGTGAGACCTCATATGTGCAGTCAGAAGGAGTAAGACCTCACATGTGCTGTCAGAAGGAGTTAGACCTCACATGTGCAGTCAGAAGGAGTGAGACCTCGCATGTGCAGTCAGAAGGAGTGAGGCCTCGCATGTGCAGTCAGATGGAGTGAGACCTCACATGTGCAGTCAGAAGGAGTGAGGCCTCACGTGCTGTCAGAAGGAGTGAGGCCTCACATGTGCATTCAGATGGAGTGCGAACTCAAATGTGCAGTCAGAAGGAGTGAGACCTCACATCTGCAGTCAGAAGGAGTGAGACCTCACATATACCATCCGAAGAAGTGTGATTTCACATGTGCAGTCAGAAGCAGTGAGACCTTACATGTGCAGTCAGATGGAGTGAGACCTCACATGTGCAATCAGAAGGAGTGAGGCCTCACATGTGCATTCAGAAGGAGTGAGACATCACAAGTGCAATCAGAAGGAGTGAGGCCTCGACTGTGAAGTCAGAAGGAGTGAGTCCTCACATGAGCAGTCAAATGGAGTGAGAAGGAGTGAGACGTCAAATGTGCAGTCCGAAGGAGTGAGACCTCACATGAGCAGTCACAAGTAGTGAGTCCTCACATGAGCAGTCAGATGGAGTGAGACCTCACATGTGCAGTCAGAAGGAGTGAGACCTCCTATGTGCAATAGGAAGGAATGAGACCACGCATGTGTCGTCAGATGGAGTGAGACCTCGCATGTGCTGTCAGACGGAGTGAGACCTCACATGTGCAGTCAGAATGAGTGAAGCCTCACATGTGTCGTCAATAGGAGTGAGGCCTCACATTTGCAGTCAGAAGGAGTGAGACCTCACATGTGCAGTCAGATGGAGTGAGGCCTCACATGTAGAGTCAGAAGGAGTGAAGCCTCACGTGTCGTCACAAGGAGTGAGGCCTCACATGTGCAGTGATAAGGAGTGAGACCTTACATGAGCAGTCAGAAGTAGTGAGACCTCACATGTGCTGTCAGAAGGAGTGAGACCTCACTTGTGCAATGAGAAGGAGTGAGGCATCACATGTGCTGTCAGAAAGAGTGAGACATCACATGTGCCCTCAGATGGATTGAGGTGTCACATGTGCAGTCAGCTGAAGTGAGACCTCACAAGTGCAATCAGAAGCAGTGAGGCCTCACATGTGCCGTCAGAGGGAGTGAGACCTCACATTTGCCATCAGAAGGAGTCAGACCTGACATGTGCAGTCAGAAGGAGTGAGACCTGACATGAGCAGTCAGAAGGAGTGAGATCTCACATGTGCAGGCAGAAGGAGTGAGACCTCATATGTGCCATCAGAAGGAGTCAGACCTGACTTGTGCCATCAGAAGGAGTCAGACCTCACATGTGCAGTCCGAAGGAGTGAGGCCTCACATGTTCCGTCAGAAGGAGTGAGACCTCACATGTGCAGTCAGAAGGAGGATGACCTCACATATGCAGTCAGATGGAGTGAGACCTCAAATGTGCAGTCAGAAGGAGTGAGACCTTACATGTGCAGTCAGAAGGAGTGAGACATCACATGTTCCATCAGAAGTAGTGAGGCCTCACATCAGCAGTCAGACAGAGTGAGACCTCACATGATCAGTCAAAATGAATGAGACCTCACATGAGCAATCAGAAGGAGTGAGACCTCACATGAGCCGGCAGAAGTACTGAAACATCACATGTGCTGTCATTAGGAGTGAGGCCTCGCCTGTGCAGTTTGATGGAGTGAGACCTCACATGAGCAGTCAGAAGGAGTGAGACCACACATGTGCAATTTGTATGAATGAGACCTCGCATGTGTCGTCAGATGGAGTGAGACCTCGCATGTGCAGTCAGAAGGAGTGAAGCCTCACATGTGCCATCAGATGGAGTGAGACCTTACATGAGCAGTCAGAAATAGTGAGACCTCACATGTGCAGTCAGAAGGAGTGTGACCTCACATGTGACGTCTGAAGGAGTGAGACCTCACATGTGCCGTCAGAAGGAGTGAGACATCACATGTGCCATCAGAAGGAGTGAGACGTCACATGTGCAGTCAGATGGAGTGAGACCTCATATGTGCCGTCAGAAGGAGTGAGACCTCACATGTGCAGTCAGAAGGAGTGAGACCTCACATGTGTAGCCAGAAGGAGTGAGGCCTTGCATGTGCAGTCAGATGGAGTGAGACCTCACATGTGCAGTTAGAAGGAGTGAGGCCTCACATGTGCTGTCAGAAGGAGTGAGGCCTCACATGTGCATTCCGATGGAGTGAGAACTCAAATGTGCAGTCAGAAGGAGTGAGACCTCACATGTTCCATCAGAAGGAGTGTGATTTCACATGTGCAGTCAGAAGGAGTGAGACCTCACATGTGCAGTCAGATGGAGTGAGACGTCAAATGTGCAGTCAGAAGGAGTGAGGCCTCAGATGTGCCGTCAGAAGTAGTGAGACATCACATGTGCCGTCAGAAGGATTGAGATGTCACATGTGCAGTCAGCTGGAGTGAGACCTCACAAATGCAGTCAGAAGGAGTGAGGCCTCACATGTGCCGTCAGAGGGAGTGAGACCTCACATGTGCCGTCAGAAGGAATGAGGCCTCACATGTGCAGTCAGAAGGAGTGAGACCTCACATGAGCAGTCAAATGGAGTGAGAACTCACATGTGCAGTCACAAGTAGTGAGTCCTCACATGTGCAGTCAGAACCAGTGAGACCTCACATGTGCAGTCAGAAGAGTGAGGCCTCACATGTACAGTCAGAAGGAGAGAGACCTCGCATGTGCAGTCAGAAGGAGTGAGACCTCACATGTGCAGTCAGAATGAGTGAGACCTCACATGTGCTGTCAGAAGGAGTGAGACCTCACATGTGCCGTCAGAATGAGTGAGACCTCGCATGTGCAGTCAGAAGGAGTGAGACCTCACATGCGCAGTCAGAAGGAGTGAGACCTCACATGTGCAGTCAGATGGAGTGAGACCTCACATGTGCAGTCAGAAGGAGTGAGACCTCACATGTGCCGTCAGACAGAGTGAGACCTCACATGTGCAGTCAGATGGAGTGAGACCTCACATGTGCAGCCAGAAGGATTGAGGCCTCACATGTGCTGTCAGAGGGAGTGAGACCTCACATGTGCAGTCAGAAGCAGTGAGGCCTCACATGTGCAGTCAGAAGGAGTGAGGCCTCACATGTGCAGTCAGAAGGAGTGAGGTCTCACATGTGCCATGAGACGGAGTGAGACTTCACATTTGCAGTAAGATGGAGTGAGACCTTACATGTGCAGTCAGAAGGAGTGAGGCCTCACATGTGCAGTCAGAAGGAGTGAGACCACACATGTGCAATTTGTATGAATGAGACCTCGCATGTGTCGTCAGATGGAGTGAGACCTCGCATGTGCAGTCAGAAGGAGTGAAGCCTCACATGTGCCATCAGATGGAGTGAGACCTTACATGAGCAGTCAGAAATAGTGAGACCTCACATGTGCAGTCAGAAGGAGTGTGACCTCACATGTGACGTCTGAAGGAGTGAGACCTCACATGTGCCGTCAGAAGGAGTGAGACATCACATGTGCCATCAGAAGGAGTGAGACATCACATGTGCAGTCAGATGGAGTGAGACCTCATATGTGCCGTCAGAAGGAGTGAGACCTCACATGTGCAGTCAGAAGGAGTGAGACCTCACATGTGTAGCCAGAAGGAGTGAGGCCTTGCATGTGCAGTCAGATGGAGTGAGACCTCACATGTGCAGTTAGAAGGAGTGAGGCCTCACATGTGCTGTCAGAAGGAGTGAGGCCTCACATATGCATTCCGATGGAGTGAGAACTCAAATGTGCAGTCAGAAGGAGTGAGACCTCACATGTTCCATCAGAAGGAGTGTGATTTCACATGTGCAGTCAGAAGGAGTGAGACCTCACATGTGCAGTCAGATGGAGTGAGACGTCAAATGTGCAGTCAGAAGGAGTGAGGCCTCAGATGTGCCGTCAGAAGTAGTGAGACATCACATGTGCCGTCAGAAGGATTGAGATGTCACATGTGCAGTCAGCTGGAGTGAGACCTCACAAATGCAGTCAGAAGGAGTGAGGCCTCACATGTGCCGTCAGAGGGAGTGAGACCTCACATGTGCCGTCAGAAGGAATGAGGCCTCACATGTGCAGTCAGAAGGAGTGAGACCTCACATGAGCAGTCAAATGGAGTGAGAACTCACATGTGCAGTCACAAGTAGTGAGTCCTCACATGTGCAGTCAGAACCAGTGAGACCTCACATGTGCAGTCAGAAGAGTGAGGCCTCACATGTACAGTCAGAAGGAGAGAGACCTCGCATGTGCAGTCAGAAGGAGTGAGACCTCACATGTGCAGTCAGAATGAGTGAGACCTCACATGTGCTGTCAGAAGGAGTGAGACCTCACATGTGCCGTCAGAATGAGTGAGACCTCGCATGTGCAGTCAGAAGGAGTGAGACCTCACATGCGCAGTCAGAAGGAGTGAGACCTCACATGTGCAGTCAGATGGAGTGAGACCTCACATGTGCAGTCAGAAGGAGTGAGACCTCACATGTGCCGTCAGACAGAGTGAGACCTCACATGTGCAGTCAGATGGAGTGAGACCTCACATGTGCAGCCAGAAGGATTGAGGCCTCACATGTGCTGTCAGAGGGAGTGAGACCTCACATGTGCAGTCAGAAGCAGTGAGGCCTCACATGTGCAGTCAGAAGGAGTGAGGCCTCACATGTGCAGTCAGAAGGAGTGAGGTCTCACATGTGCCATGAGACGGAGTGAGACTTCACATTTGCAGTAAGATGGAGTGAGACCTTACATGTGCAGTCAGAAGGAGTGAGGCCTCACATGTGCAGTCAGAAGGAGTGAGACCTTATATTTGCAGTCAGAAGGAGTGAGCCCTCACCTGTGATGTCAGAAGGATCGGTTGTAATGCTGGTTTGACACATTCTCAATTTTACTCTCTATTGAAGTCAATGGAGAGTAAAGACCAGCGGGGTATAAAAGCAGCATTCCTTCTGACCCCGTGGGTTTCCTGCCCGGCATATTAGGATAAACTGCTAATGTAACACCCTTATTTAAGAAGGGAATTAGACTAAAATCCGGAATCTATAGACCAGTTAGCCTAACATCTGTGGTTGGCAAAATGTTGGAGTCCATTATTAAGGAAACAGTAACAGAGCATTTGGATAAACATAATTTAATAGGACAGAGTCAGCATGGTTTTATGAAGGGGAAGTCATGTTTGACAAATTTGCTCAAATTCTTTGAGGCTGTAACATACAGGGTGGATAAAGGGGAACCAGTGGATGTAGTGTATTTGGACTTCCAAAAGGCATTTGACAAGGTTCCACACAAAAGATTACTGATCAAGATAAAAAATCACAGGATTGGGGGTAATATACTGGCATGGGTGGAAGATTGGCTATCTAACAGAAAACAAAGAGTTGGGATAAATGGTTCGTCCTCGGGCTGGCAATCAGTAACCAGTGGTGTTCCGCAGGGGTCAGTGCTGGGACCCCAACTCTTTACAATCTATGTTAATGATTTGGAGGAAGGGACCAAGTGCAACATACCCAAGTTTGCCGATGATACAAAGATGGGAGGGAAAGCAGTGAGTGAGGAGAACATAAAAAACCTGCAAAAGGACATAGATAGGCTAAGTGAGTGGGCAGAGATTTGGCCGATGCAATATAATGCTGGAAAGTGTGAGGTTATGCACTTTGGCAGAAAAAATCAAAGAGCAAGTTATTATCTAAATGGAGAGAAACTGCAAAGTGCTGCAGTACAAAGGGATCTGGGGGTCCTGGTGCAGGAAACACAAAAAGTTAGTATGCAGGTGCAGCAGGTGATCAGGAAGGCCAATGGAATCTTTGCTTTTATTGCAAGGGGGATTGAGTATAAAAACAGGGAAGTCTTGCTTCAGTTATACGGGGTATTGGTGAGGCCACACCTGGAATACTGCGTGCAGTTTTGGTTTCCATATTTAAGAAAAGATATACAGGTAGACTATCCTTTATCCGAAAACCTCGGGACCAGCCGAGTTTCGGATAAAGGAGAATTTCGGATTTCGGAAGGTGGGTCGGCGGGGGTCCGCGGGGGGGTCGGCGGGGGGTCGTGCGCACGACTTACGCCGGCGCTCAGCGTAAGTCAGTCGGGGTCGGCGGGGGTCGGGGCCGGCGGGGTACACGGGGGGGTCGGCGGTTGTCGGGGCTGGCAGGGTCCGCGGGGGGGTCGGCGGTTGTCGGGGCCGGCGGGGTACGCGGGGGGGTCGGCGGGGGGGATCGGCGGTTGTCGGGGCTGGCGGGGTCGGCGGTTGTCGGGGCTGGCGGGGTCGGCGGTTGTCGGGGCTGGCGGGGTCGGCAGTTGTTGGGGCCGGCGGGGTCCGCGGGGGGGTCGGCGGGGGGTCGTGCGCACGACTTACCCTTTATCCGAACTTCCGCAACCGGAACCCTCTAAAAACCGAAGGTTTTTTCGTTCAGCGTAAGTCGTACGCATGACTTACGCTGAACGAAAAAACCTTCGGTTTTTAGAGGGTTTCGGTTTTCGGAAGTCCGGATAAAGGGTAGTCTACCTGTACTTGCTCTCGAGGCGGTTCAGAGAAGGTTCACTCAGTTGATTCCGGAGATGAGGGGGTTGACGTATGAGGAAAGTTTGAGTAGGTTGGGACTCTACTCATTGGAGTTCAGAAGAATGAGAGGCGATCTTATCGAAACATATAAGATTGTGAGGGGGCTTGATCGGGTGGATGCGGTGAGGATGTTTCCACTGATGGGTGAGACTAGAACTAGGAGGCATAATCTTAGAATAAGGGGCTGCCCTTTCAAAACTGAAATGAGGAGAAACTTCTTCACTCAGAGGGTAGTAAATCTATGGAATTTGCTACCCCAGAGAGCTGTGGAAGCTGCAACATTAAATAAATTTAAAATTGAGATAGACAGTTTCCTAGCTGATAAGGGAATTAGGGGTTACGGGGAGAGGGCAGGGAAGTGGACGTGAGTCTAGATTCAGATCAGCCATGATCCTATTGAATGGCGGAGCAGGCCCGAGGGGCCGTATGGCCTACTCCTGCTCCTTATTCTTATGTTCTTATGTTCTTAAATTACCTCGTGACTTCAGAATCGCCTCTTCCCTACAGAAAGCAGAACAGCAGACCCAATGCTATCACTAACATATGTGAATGCCTGATGTTGTGTTTGTACCGCTACACACAACTACATAAAATAATAAAGCAGCACAGACTGAGAGTAACTTCAAGTGATCTTTACTGAGTAACTGGAACTTCGGCACTGACTATACAAATCGATACGTGTCTGTTATATACACTCGCAACTAAGGATGTACATCCACAAAACAAAGTAGTCCCTTCCATGTTGTATACATTACACTTCCTCCCCCTTTAGTTTAATAGTATAGTAATGCAAAATTTCTATAATTAACATACAGAGCCTGTCTTTACAGTAACCTTTTTGTTTTCTTAAAAGTAACAAAATTTAAATTCCAACATAACATTTTATTTTGTCAACAGCCCTTTTACAAGTCAAGTCTCTGGGGAGGCCGCCTCTGCCTCTCTGGGTAACGTCTCTCCAGACTCTTTTACTTTGGGGAATGAGACTGTACAGGAACAGGTGCATCAGAGGAGCTATCAGCACAGGTAGAGCTCTCAGCTGTGGATGAGGCTGGTGCTGATGCTGATGAATCAGGAGTGTCTGTTTCCATGTCAGGTGAGTCTGGGCGAGGT
Organism: Somniosus microcephalus; assembly: GCF_052327205.1. NCBI lineage: Eukaryota > Metazoa > Chordata > Chondrichthyes > Squaliformes > Somniosidae > Somniosus > Somniosus microcephalus. The sequence continues at coordinate 143,888,729 of NC_140988.1, read as the reverse complement.
ATAGGGGTGTTTTCCACCTGAACGTACAGAATTTGGTCCACATGACGTCTCAAAACGTGCTCTCCCACATCCACAGTATACATCAGTGGTCCCTCTCTTGTGGATATTGTACCTGGTTGCCACATTTCCATCCGGTAAATCACGTGCAAGAACTGATTGTCCCACACTGAAGCTTCTTGTTGGCTTAGCATTCAAATGTTTGAACTGTTTGTTCTCTACATCACGACGTACATTCGGTTTAAGAAGGTCCATGCGAGGTCTCAGGTTCCTGTTCAGAAACATCATCGCTGGAGTCTGATTAGTGGCTGCGTGTACTGCGTTCCGATAAGCAAAGAGGAATTTGTCTATCTTGTGTTGCAGTGGTAGATTCTCGCTGTACATTGCTTTGATGGCCTTCTTGAAAGTCTGTACGAATCTTTCTGCCAAGCCATTTGTAGCTGGATGGTATGGGGCAGATGTGTAGTGCTTGATTCCATTTTTCCTCATGAAGCTTTGGAATTCGTCAGAGACAAATTGTCATCCATTGTCTGTGCAGATTTGTTCTGGTAGTCCATTTCTAGCGAACATGGTCCTCAGAACTGAAATGGTCTTTTCAGATGTGGTTAATTTCATTTTAATGACCTCGGGCCATTTGGAATGTGCATCGATTGCAATCAAGAACGTGGAGTCCATGAACGGTCCAGCAAAGTCGATGTGCACATGTTGCCATGGTGATGAGGGCCATTCCCATGGATGGAGAGGGGCTTGTGGTGGTGCGTTCTGGACCTTTTGACATCCTGAGCAGCTCTTTGTCAGGTCCTCGATCTGTTTGTCAATTCCCGGCCACCACACGTATCCACGGGCAAGGCTTTTCATCTTTACCATACCTAAGTGGCCTTCATGCAGTTCATCTAGCACTCGGTTATGAAGCTTAGGAGGAATCACAACTCGTGAGCCGCACATCAGTGTTCCTCGACACACTGATAACTGCTCCCTCCTAGCTGAGAATGCTGGAAACAATGAGTCACCATGTGCTGGCCATCCCTTCACAGTGATGTCATAAACTTTTGACAATGTAGGGTCAATGCGTTTTTCTCGTTCAATGAGGGAGTTTGTCACTGGTAGCTGCTCAACTATTGTTGTGTGAAATACCTCTGCTGAGTCAACTGTTGTAGTTCTGTCTGAGGTCGGCAGTGGTAAACATGACAAACCATCGGCGTTGCCATGTTGCTTGGTCCCCTTGTATTCAATATCATACAGGTGAGCCCCTAGGAAGAGTGACCATTGCTGCAACCGTTGTGCCGTCATCACTGGAACGCCCTTCCTTGGGTTGAAGATTGAAACGAGAGGCTGGTGGTCAGTTAATAGTGTAAACTGTTGACCATACAAGTAGGGATTGAATTTCTTGACTCCCCACACAAGGCTGAGGGCCTCTCGGTCAATCTGTGCATAATTGCATTCAGCTGTAGTCAATGATCTTGATGCAAAGGCTATTGGTCTTTCTGAGCCGTCTGGGAACTTATGTGACAACACAGCACCAATGCCATGGGGTGAAGCATCACATGCCAGTCGAATAGGTAAGGATGGGTCAAAGTGAGCTAGCACCTTTTCTGAAGCAATGAGTCTTTTACTCTCTTGAAAAGCTTGTTCACAGCTGTCACTCCACTTCCAATGTGACCCTGACTGTAGCAGTGCATTTAGTGGATGTAACACTGTGGATAGGTTGGGCAAGAACTTGTGATAGTAGTTCACCAGTCCAAGATATGATCTCAACTGAGACACATTTTCAGGTGTTGGTGCATTAATCACAGCCTCAATCTTGTCAGGAGACTTGTGTAAACCATCCTTGTCAATCACATGTCCACAGTATGAGATTTCCTTTTTGAAAAACTCACACTTGTCTCGGTTCGCTCGGAGCCCATACTCCCGTAACCTGATGAGCACCTGTTCTGTTGTGTATGTACCTTTAAGGGAAGAACTGGTTTTAGACTGCAGTACCGGCAGTGACCACCCCTGTATAAAAGGCCCTAGCAGGCTTCTGTATTTCAGTCTGACGTTGCCCTCCTATTCAGTGAAGTACCTGTTAAACTGTTCTCCCGAAGTCCGTGTATTATTGAGGCGCGGACTTTACAGTGGCGACGAGTAAGTTCGAACTCACCTGCAGTGTGGCATCATCTCACGGGGATCTCGCCCTGAGAGGAGGTTTCTTGGAGGTCGTAGTCTGAGCAGCGGGCGTCGACCGCGGGCAACTGCCCAAAGAATTCATTGGTGTTCGGAGAATTGCGGGAGAGACTGTGGAGAGCTGTGCTTGGCTCCCCAGTTAAGGTGTTCCAGCAAACCGTGCTGGTAGCAGGTAGTGCACTGACCCTTCCGGACTGCGGCGGGCTCAAGCTCGATCGAGCGGCTCTACAAAACAGGCCGCGCAGCGTCGTCGGGAAAAGAAAACAAGAGAGAGAGAGGGTGGAGCGCACAGGGCGCGGTCGGTGCTCAAGAACCGGGCAGCGGAGAGAAAATAAACGGGGGGGAAGGAAAGCGAGATGCGCCGAAGCCGCGGGTCGCTGCCATTACCCCATAGAACGCTAGGAGCAGCGCGGCAGCAAGGGGAAGAAGGAAAAGCACGGGAGGCGCCATTTTATCCCGTTGGGGAAGAAGGAAAAGCGCGGGAGGCGCCATTTTAAATCACCCAAGATGCCGAAAGTGGCAGTATCACTGCTTTCGACAACGAGGTAGAAGACTGGACCACGTATGTGGAAAGAATTGAAGTGTACTGCAAGGCAAATGAGGTGGCCGATGGAAAGAGGGCGTCGGTATTATTGAATTTGATGGGCGCGAGTACGTACGGCCTATTGCGGAATTTAATTACCCCAGCTAAACCAATGGAGAAAAGTTTTGAGGAGATTGCTAATATCTTACAGGAACACCTAAACCCTACACCGCTGCTGATAGCAGAAAGATTCAAGTTCCATAAAAGAAACCAGCACAAAGATGAGAGAAATGCTGACTATCTTACGGAACTACGCAAGTTATCGAAGCACTGCCAGTTCAGAGCAGGACTGGCAGACACATTACGGGATAAGTTTGTCTGCGGGCTCCAGAGTGAAGGAACCCAGAAACGATTACTTTCAAAAAAGGAACCTGACGCTAGAACAGGCTTTCAGCGTGGCAGTATCCTACGAAGCAGCAGCACGGGGAGCTGCGGAAATACAACAGAAACCACAAGAATGCAGCGCTAACAAAATGGCGTATGGAGCAGAAAAGTGCTATCGCTGCGGCAGAACAACCCATGAGCAGAAGGACTGCTGGTTTAAGGACAAAGTATGCAGGCAATGCGGAAAAATGGGACATATAGCAAGAGTCTGCAGGTCGGGAAAGAAAACCAACACGACAAAAACTACTAAGGAACAGTACAGGAAAGTAAAGAAACTGACAGACAGTAGTTCGGAAGATCAGGAGAGTGATAAGGACTCCGGGAGCAGGAGACTAAGTTGTCTAAAGTTACACAACGTGATCGCAAAGGAAGATCGCCGAACCATTTGGGTCACCCTCATGATAGCAGGGTCCCCAGTAAAGATGGAATTGGACACAGGATCAGCCCTAACTGTCATGAATCGACGAGACTATGAGCGGCTATTCTCACACATACCCTTAAAGGACACGTCCATTGTATTGAAGACATACACGGGGCAAAAGGTCTACCCCAGAGGAAAAATAAGGGTGCCAGTTAAATATAATGGCAAGGAAACACAGAAACTATATATGTATATACTACGAGATGGAGGACCACCATTATTGGGACGTGAATGGATCCGAAAAATACAATTGGATTGGCATTCCATTCTGGCGCTAACTGTGACTAACAAAAAGAATGATGACGTCGCACCTAGACGTCTGTCACAAATTCTATCTGACGCGGAAGAGGTGTTCCAACAAGGACTTGGGACTCTAAAAGGAGTAAAGGCAACCATAAAGATTGAGGATATCGCAAACCCAAAATTTATCAAGGCCAGACCGGTGCCATACGCGATCTGCCCAGCCGTTGAAGCTGAACTGGAGAGTCTGGAGCGTTCGGGGGTGCTGCCCAAGGTGGACTGGAGTGAGTGGGCCACACACATCGTTCCTGCAATGAAGAAAGCATTGAGCAGCACGCCTGGGGAGCCAAAGAAGGTTCGCATCTGTGGGGATTTCAAGGTGACTGTGAACCCAGTCCTGCACACAGTACAGTATCCACTTCTGCGGATAGAAGATATTTTCGCCTCACTATCTGGAGGGAAACGTTTTACAAAGATTGATCTGGCCCAAGCGTATCTACAAATGGAGGTGGAAGAAGCATCTAGAAAATACCTCACGATAAACACTCACAAAGGCCTTTACCAGTACAATCGACTGGTATTCGGGGTAGCATTGGCCCCGGCTATTTGGCAGAGGGCAATGGAACAAGTCCTGCAAGGGATCCCGGGGACCCAGTGTTATTTGGACGACATCCTGGTTACAGGCGAAAATGACAATGAACACCTTGCCAACCTGGAACAGGTGCTCACGAGATTGCAGGAATATGGGCTACGAGCCAACTGCCCCAAATGCGAGTTCTTCAGGAGACAAATCTCGTATTGTGGCCACATGATTGATGAGGAAGGGTTGCATAAGTCGCCGGACAAGATTGAGGCTGTAGTCAAGGCTCCAGCACCGGAACATGTGTCGCAACTGAGGTCGTTCCTCGGGTTGGTGAACTACTACCATAAGTTCTTGCCGAATTTATCTACAATTCTGCACCCACTGAACACCTTGCTGCAAACTGGAGTGACATGGAAATGGAGTGATGAGTGTAAGCGTGCCTTTCAGGAATGTAAATGCCTAATCACTTCAAAAGAAGTATTGGCCCACTACAACCCAACACTACCGATTCGGTTGGCATGTGATGCGTCACCCTACGGCATTGGAGCGGTACTGTCACACAAATTCCGTGATGGTTCAGAGAGGCCAATAGCCTTTGCATCGCGCTCGCTAACCTCAGCTGAGCGTAACTACGCCCAGATTGACAGGGAGGCCCTCAGCCTGGTGTGGGGGGTGAAGAAGTTCAATCACTATCTGCACGGGCAGAAATTCACCCTACTGACTGATCATCAGCCCCTGGTCTCCATTTTTAACCCAAAGAAGGGCGTTCCGGTGATGACGGCGCAACGGCTGCAAAGATGGTCACTTTTTCTAGGGGCACAGCAGTATGACATAGAGTACAAGGGTACGAAACAGCATGGAAACACTGATGGGCTGTCGCACCTACCATTGCCTATGGTAGAAGAAACACCTGCAGAGGACCCTGTTGAGATATTCCATACGACCACAGTCGAATGTTTGCCTGTTACAAACTCGAGTATAGAGAAGGAAACCCGAAATGACCCGACACTCTCTCAGGTCTACGATTTGACGGTGAAGGGATGGCCAGCATATGGCGACTCACTGTTGCCAGCATTCTCGCCAAGGAGAGAACAGCTGTCAGTGTGCTGGGGAACCTTGATGTGTGGATCCCGAGTGGTAATTCCAGCCAAGTTGAGAGATAGAATGCTCAATGAGCTTCATGAGGGTCATCTGGGAGGGGTAACAATGAAGAGCCTAGCCAGGGCGTTTGTGTGGTGGCCGGGAATCGATAAAGAAATCGAGGATATGACCAAGAGATGCACAGGATGCCAGAAGGTCCAAAACGCTCCACCACAGGCCCAGCTACATCCATGGGAGTGGCCCTCATCTCCATGGCAACGAGTACGCATTGATTTTGCTGGTCCATTTATGGACTCAATGTTTCTAATCGCTGTGGACGCCCATTCGAAATGGCCAGAGGTCATTAAAATGTCCTCCACCACCACGGAGAAAACTATTGCAGTCCTAAGGACCATCTTCGCCAGGAATGGGTTGCCAGAACAGATTTGCTCCGACAATGGGCCACAGTTTGTGTCTGAGGATTTCCGGAGGTTCCTGAAGAATAATGGGGTGAAACATTACACATCTGCCCCATATCATCCAGCCACAAATGGATTGGCTGAGAGGTTTGTTCAGACCTTTAAAAAGGCCATAAAGGCAATGTATAATGACAACATACCGCTACAACACAAGGTGGATAGTTTCTTGTTTGCTTACCGGAATGCGACACATGAAGTCACCAACCAAGCTCCAGCCGTACTGTTCTTCAACCGAAGGCTAAGATGTCGCCTGGATTTGCTCAAACCAAACATAAGACGAGATGTTGAGGATAAGCAATTCCAGCACATAAATGAGAAGCCAACCCGGAGCTTCAAGGTAGGGCAACCAGTCTTGGCCCGCGACTACCGAACAGAAAAATGGCAGCCAGGAACGATATGCACACAGCAGGGACCACGAATGTACACAGTGGACGTTGGAGAGAGCATTGTGAGGCACCATGCTGACCAGATTCTAGAGTCACAGGAACAAGCCAAACCCGTGCCACAAGAAGGTGCACCTGGTAATCAACCTGAAGTACAGATTGCGTCTACCTCAGAAGCAGTGGTATTGGAAGCTGACGAACCAACCAGTGACCATGAACCAGAATCAGCTTCGCCGCACCAACAGGATACTCGAGAAAGGCGCTATCCAGTCAGGATCAGGAAGCCTCCTCAAAGACTGAACTTATAAATGATTATTTCAGTTGATGTATATAATATCCAGAAAGTTGTAATTAGTTATTATTTAGTTGTTAAATGAATGTTATGTACTGTTTATCTAAAAGGGGAGGAATTGTTGTGTATGTACCTTTAAGGGAAGAACTGGTTTTAGACTGCAGTACCGGCAGTGACCACCCCTGTATAAAAGGCCCTAGCAGGCTTCTGTATTTCAGTCTGACATTGCCTTCCTGTTCAGTAAAGTACCTGTTAAACTGTTCTCCCGAAGTCCGTGTATTATTGAGGCGCGGACTTTACATGTTCAAGGTTGGAAAGGTGGTCGTTGTCATTCTTGCCAGTAATGATGATGTCATCAAGATAACACTGAGTACCTGGGATCCCCTGCAGGACTTGGTCCATTGCCCTTTGCCAGATTGCAGGAGCTGATGCTATTCCAAATACCAGCCGATTGTACTGGTAAAGGCCTTTGTGCGTATTTATTGTCAGGTACTTCTTTGATGCATCATCAATTTCCATTTGGAGATAGGCCTGGGCCAAGTCAATCTTTGTGAAGCATTCCCCTCTTGACAGGGAAGCAAAGATGTCCTCAATGTGAGGCAATGGGTACTGTACTGTGTGGAGGACTGGGTTAACAGTCACTTTAACGTCTCTGCAGGTATGCACTTTTCTTGGCTTTCCTGGTTTTGTGCTGGAGGTTTTCTTCATCACTGGAACTATAGGTGTGGCCCATTCACTCCAATCTACCTTGGACAGGACCCCTAACTGCTCCAAGTTCTCCAGCTCTGCTTCTACTGATGGGCGAATTGCATAAGGCACTGGTCTGGCCTTATGGAACTTTGGATTTGCGTTCTCCTCAATCTTAATTTTTGCTTTCATGCCCTTAAGTGTTCCTATTCCCTTCTTGAACACTTCCTGAGAGTCAGAGAGTATTTGTGACAGTCTCTCAGGAGTGGCGTTGCTGTCCTCCTTTGCTGACACAAACAGTGCTTGGATGGTGTGCCAATCCAACTGTATTTTCCTGAGCCATTCGCGTCCCAGCAATGGTGGTCCTCCATTTTCCACTACATAGAGGTTCAATTGCAGTATTTTTTTTTCTTTGTATGTCACTGTCACTTTTATTTTACCTTTGGGGCACACTCTTTGTCCTGTGTATGTCTTTAACAGTACTTTAGTTGGCCTTAGCAGTATGTGTGAAAACAGTCGTTTGTAGTCATGTACAGAGATCACTGTTAAAGCTGAGCCTGTGTCCAACTCCATTTTCAGCCTAACCCCTGCCACTTCTGGAGTAACCCATATTATTCTGTGATCCTCTGTTTCTTTCACACTGTATAGTTTTAGACAAGCCAGATCCTCTTCCTCTGAGTCTGTGCCACTTTTTCCTTTATCTGAACTGTCTCCAGTCATGTAGTGTACCTTCTTGTATCTATCTTTGAAAGGTTTCTTGTTTTCAGTCACTTGATGTGCCTTTTTGCTCTGTATTGTATCAGTTTTCTGCTTCTTTGCTTTGAAAACTCTTTCAATGTGCCCTCGTTTGCCACGTTGTCTGCAATCTTTGTCTTTAAACCAACAGTCATTGTGGTCATGTGACATTTTACCACAGCGATAGCACTTCTTTTCTTGTTTCAGTGACATTTTGTTAGTGGAATATTCCAGGGATTTTTGTTGAATTTCTAAAGCGCCACGTGCTGCTGCTTCCATTGATATTGCAATACTCAGAGCCTTCTCCAAGGTGAGGTCTTTTTCAGACAGGAGCTTCTTTTGTGTGCTTTCACTTTGCATGCCACACACAAATCTGTCTCTCAATGCGTCTGATAAGCCCACTCCAAATTGGCAATGTTCTGATAATTTGCGCAACTTTGCCAAATATTCAGAAATGCTTTCATTTTTGCTCTGGTTCCGTTTATGGAATTTAAATCTTTCGGCTATGAGCAGTGGTTTGGGGCTGAAATGGTCTTGGACTGTGTCCACTATTTGTTTGAATGTTTTGTTTGCTGGCTTTTCAGGGGTTAATAAACTACGTAGTAGCCCGTATGTCTTTGCGCCCATAACACTCAGCAAAACAGTGGCTTTCTTTTCTACCTCCACTCCGTTAGCCTCACAGTACAACTCCACTCTTTCAATATAAGTTGCCCAGTCTTCAATGCTGCTATCAAATGCTGCAATCGTGCCAATCATCGCCATTTTTTTTTCCAAACCCGTTTTTCTTTCTTTACTAGTTAACTAGCGTCATGCAAGTCCTGTGCACTTTTCACTTGACTTACGTATCCCCTGCCTAGCTTAGCAAGCGTGCTCCGTTTTCTCTACCTTCTCGCTCCTTTCTTCCAAGTTTCGGTGTCCTCTGGATGCGATGCCAGAATAGGAAGACGTAGGTTCATAATTCTCGTCGCCAATTTGTTGTGTTTATACCGCTACACACAACTACATAAAATAATAAAGCAGCAGAGACTGAGAGTAACTTCAAGTGATCTTTACTGGGTAACTGGAACTTCGGCACTGACTGTACAAATCAATACGCCTCTGTTATATACGCTCGCAACTAAGGATGTACATCCACAAAACAAAGTAGTCCCTTCAATGTTGTATACATTACACCTGACTAACTGTACTGTTGTCCTCGGAAGCAGCCCGATCAAAGTATGATAGCTTTCCGTAGTATTGCATGAAAGTTGGCAACTAGGGTGATCGACAGCCAACATTCCCTGATTGGCTGCAACCTCTGTAACCCTGAAAGTTCTTCGAATCTTTAGTACCATTTTCACACAATCTGGACTGGAGGGTGCGAAATATGGGGTGGGACCTGGATCTGCCTCTTTACGGCCTCCAAATACTCCGCAGGGTGTGGCGCTATTCACCCCTAACATCCTTTGCATGATGACAATACTGGAAGAGTCAGATCAGAACTGGCAGGATGACATTGGGCATCCTAACTCCTGCCAGTTTATCCTCAGTTGTCCCTGATGCACTGTATGCCTGCATGGAGCAAGTGTACAGTGTATGCAAGGACTAAATCCTGGTGGAAATATTAATTCTGGGCCTTTTGGCCCTTCTTCTTTCAACTGGGGCATCCATCCCAGCTCAGGTAGCCCCAGCACACTGCAGCAAGGAGCCGAGTTAAAGTGAAATTTCTCAGGGAGAAATATTTTTGGTGGCAAAGGGTTGAAAACCTAACACCTAACCATCACACCACATGAGCCCTCATAAATGCAAGTGATAGTAAAATCCTTTCATTGTGCAGCGAACAATCTTAGTCTCCAATCAATTATATTTGAATATTTTAACAACTGAGCAATTTTTTTTCCAGAATATTTATTCACCATCTGTGGTCCATAATGGATTCCCTGATGTCATACGAATAATGTGGCACCGTATCAAACGCCAATTAGATTCAGGTTCAGGTATGACAAAATACTCAATCATAATATTAATCAAAACATTCTAAAAAGTAAAAGATCAGCTAGTTATTGTAAAATGTCCAAATACAAAATAATTATGTTAATCACATCTTATGGTAACTCTGGAAAGCACAGCCGGGGAAGTCAATAGCAATAAATAAATACTTTAACTAGGAATGAATATTTTCATTTCATAAACCAATATTTTGACATATGCTTCCCTATCCCACAGATAGGAAATGTATTTTATTCCCTCAGCTGTAATCTGCTGTACAACAACAGATATAAATATAAATACCAGATAAATCACTGAATGCACTTTATCCATTAAAAGAGGATACAGCTTTGCACGTTCTGAACTGCTACAAGCTGCCACCACTGCAGCTAGCTTTCTTGTCTACAGCAGCCCTTCACAAAGGTCAAAAACAATTGCCCGTTCCTCTTATTAAAATAAAGATGGGAAATCTTGATGATTGCCATGCCCAGCAGCTAACTTCATCATCTGTAGCAGTTTCAACATATGCTTCCCAGATAATGAAAAATGTAGCATTAAACATGGTGGCAGATTGAATCTTGTTCCAGGGTAAATATAGCAAGTCAATTTTTTTTAGAAGCTGTTTAATAATGAATTGCAAATGCCATTGCAGATAGGCGATGATGTTATTGCATAATACGTTTTCTACAGATTATGTTCTCATAAATGCAAGTGATAGTAAAATCCTTTCATTATGCAGTGAACAATCTTAGTTTGCAATCAAATGTATTTTAATAATAGAGCAGGCTTTTTTTTCCAGAATAAGTATTCACCATCTGTAGCCCATAATACAGTCCCCGATGTCACATGAACAATGTGCCACCATACGAAACAGAATTAGATAGACTTTTACCCATAATAAATAAACAGCTTCAAACTTGCTAAAATAGTTTATAATAAAAGGGCTACTATGACTTTTTACAACTTTCTTTTAACGTCGGGTTTTTCTGTTCACTTGCACATAAAACTGATTGTTGATGACTTAAGGAAACAGATCAAGGACTTGTACATGACTTCTGTTTCCTGCAGACCACATTTTAGATCATACCACTGGCAGGCAAGGACCCCTATTGTTCCACGATATCAGAGTTTGCACTGATGGTTTTCTGGGTCATTAAAATTACTTGCAAGCAGCTTGATGAATTTGCTGAGGGGAACAAAAAAGCAATGGGAGCCAAAACAGCAGGGTCTCTTTGTTATAAGCATTTAGCGAAAGTCTACATTGGTATTCCTGTGCAGTCTCTCTCTCTATGGAGTGCTAAAAACTAACAGCACTCTAATAGGACCTAACTACCTTGTCATTCATGAATGAAGCTGGTAACTGAGTTGAAGTACTACTCTGTGTTTCTGGTATTTAGCAGAATATCATCCTAGGGTTTTGCCCCTGTCAAATTGTACATTGATGGTGCAACAATAGCACTTGTATAAGTATATACTCCGTATTGAAATTCTGCATTAACATTCTCTGCAAATGCTGGCATTTTTATTAGTGAATTTATGTTTTAAACAATATGGCCATAAAATTCGATGGTGCCCATTTCTCAGACACAAAATGGACTCCTACGAATCCAATATGATGGCTGGGGCAGTACGCTCATTACGCAGCAGAAAAGCAGCACCCGCCATATTGGTAAAGACAGAAAGGGAGGCATCCAGGGCCGGCGCCTGAAACAGGCATTAGGCCCTATGCATAGGCATTGCGGTGGCCCTCAGGTAAGTCAGGACTGGAGAGGGATATCAGAGGTGAAAGGGGGTTCGGAGACCAGGGATGGGGAGGAGATAGGAGGCAGGGGTGGGGGGCCAGAGAGCCCGGGGGTGGAAGGGATAGGACCCCGGGGTGGGGGGGATTGGAATCGGAGGTCGGCGGACCAAAGGTCGAGGAGGGGGATTGGAGTATGGTGTGGTGGGGGGGAGGTGGTGGTAGAGATTGGAAGCTGGGGTGGGAGGAGCACTGATGATTGAGATGGTGGGGGGGGGCAGCAGTAGGCTCGTTAGCACACGAAAAAAACATTATAACATAAGAAATAGGAGCAGGAGTAGGCCAAACAGAGCAGGAAATAAGATCATGGCTGATCAGCGACCTCAACTCCACTTTCCCGCCTGATCTCCATATTGTTGTGTATGCACCTTTAAGAGAATAACTGGTCTCAGACTGCAGTACCGGCAGTGACCACCCCTGTATAAAAGGTGCTAGTGAGCCTCTGTTGTTTTCAGTTTCACTATTGGCTTCCATCAGTAAAGACTTGTTTGTTCAACTCCTGCTATCCGTGTCTCAATCATTCACGGACGTAATACTGGCGATGAGCAGATACGAACCTACCTACAGTCTGCACCACCTCCTGGGATCCATTCCGACAGCGAAGTGAGCAGAGGTCGAGGCCAGAAAGAAAAGAAAGTAAGAGGCAGTAGAAACGGGCGTCGACCGTGGGCATCTGCCCCTGTGTTTGCGGAGTTGAAGATTGCTGGAGAAGCTGTCGGAAGCGGGGCCTGGTTCCTGTTGACGGTGCTTCAGCTAATCGGGCTGGTGGCAGGTGGTGCACTGATCCTTCCTGGGCTGCGGCGGTCGCGAACTCGAGCGGGTGGTTTGCAACGGGGCCGAGCAGCGTTGTCGGGAAGAAGAGAGAGAGAGGGTGGAGCACACAGGGCGCGGCCGGTGCTACAAAGCCGGGCTGCGTATAGACCCGCGAAGAGGGAGGCAAGAGTCCCACAGGGTTGTTCCATGACGGGAAGATAATTAAAAAAAAGAAAAAAAAGAAATATTAAACGCGCAAGAAACTGCGAGGAGCTGCAGGTTGCAACGGGAACCGCGGAAAGCAGTGCTAACAACAGCAGGGAAGAAGGCAAAGCGCGGGAGGTGCCATCTTAATCAGCGGGGAAGAAGGCAAAGCGCGGGAGGCGCCATTTTGTTAAATCGGGGAAGAAGGCAAAGCGCGGGAGGCGCCATTTTAGATTTGCAAGATGCCAAAGACTGCCTGTATCACTGCTTTTGATAATACAATAGAGGACTGGACCACGTATGTGGAAAGAGTCGAGGTATATTTCGAGGCAAACGAAATAGCGGAGGAGAAAAAGGCATCGATATTGCTAAACTTAATGGGCGCTAGAACGTACGGCCTATTGCGGGACCTGATTACTCCAGCCAAACCAAAGGCGAAGAGTTTTAATGAAATTGTTGCTGTCCTACAGGAACACCTAAACCCTGCACCGCTGTTGATAGCAGAAAGATTCAAATTCCACAGGAGAACTCAGCATAAAGATGAGAGCAATGCTGAGTACCTTACGGAACTACGCAAGCTATCAAAGCACTGCCAGTTCGGAGCAGGACTGGCAGATACCCTACGGGACAAATTTGTCTGTGGACTCCTGAGTGAAGGAACACAGAAGAAGTTACTCTCAGAGAAAGAGCTGACGCTAGATAAGGCTTTCAGCGTGGCAGTATCGTATGAAGCAGCAGCCAGGGGAGCTGCAGAAATTCAACAAAAACCACAGGAATACGGCACCCACGAAATGACACGGGGATTTGCAAAATGTTATCGCTGCGGCAGAACTAACCATGACCAGAAGGACTGCTGGTCCAAAGACAAAATATGCAGGCAATGCGGGAAGATGGGACACATTGCACGAGTTTGCAGGTCTGGGAAGAAGACCAGCGACAACAAAAAGGCTACTAAGGAACCGTACAAGAAAGTACAAAAGATGACGGGCAGTAGTTCCGAAGACCAGATGAGCGATAGTGAATCCGGGAACAGGAGACTAAGCTGTCTCAAACTTCACAATGTAATCGCAAAAGAGGATCACCGAACCATTTGGGTCACCCTCACGATAGCAGTGTCCCAAGTTAAAATGGAATTGGATACAGGATCAGCGCTAACCGTCATGAATCGACGAGACTACGAGCGGCTATTTTCACACATACCCTTGAGAGAGACATCCATCATCTTGACGACGTATACGAGGCAAAAAGTATACCCCAGAGGAAAAGTAAGGGTGCCTGTCGAATACAACGGCAAGAAAATACGGAAATTGTATCTCTACATACTGCCAAATGGTGGACCACCGTTATTGGGACGGGAATGGATCAGGAAGATAAACTTAGATTGGCACTCCATTCATGCAATGACGGTGGACGGTAAAAAAGATGAAGACGTCACTCCTGGACGATTGGCAACAATCTTAGCTAACGCCAAAGAGGTATTTCAACAAGAACTGGGCACGCTTAAAGGCGTAACTGCCTCGATAAAAATAGAAGAGAATGCAGTTCCCAAGTTTTTCAAAGCAAGACCGGTACCATATGCAATTCACCCAGCCGTCGAGGCAGAGCTGGAGAATCTGGAGAAGGCAGGTGTGTTGTCTAAGGTCGACTGGAGCGAGTGGGCGACACCCATCGTTCCTGTCATGAAGAAAACGTTAAGCAATAAGTCCGGGGAGCCAAGGAAGATTCGCATCTGTGGGGATTTCAAGGTGACGGTGAACCCAGTCCTTCACACAGTACAATATCCTCTTCCAAGGATAGAAGACATCTTCGCCTCACTGTCTGGAGGGAAGCGTTTTACAAAAATTGACCTAGCACAAGCATATTTGCAGATGGAGGTTGAAGAGTCCTCTAGGAAGTATCTCACGATAAACACTCACAAAGGTCTTTACCAGTATCATCGATTGGTATTCGGAGTAGCATCAGCTCCGGCGATATGGCAAAGAGCGATGGAACAAGTCCTGCAAGGGATTCCGGGGACTCAATGTTACTTGGACGACATCCTTGTGACAGGTGAAGATGACAGTGAACACCTTAACAACCTAGAACAGGTGCTCACTAGACTACGGGAATATGGGCTGCGAGCCAACCGCCCCAAGTGCGAATTTTTAAAGAAACAGATATCGTATTGTGGCCACGTGATTGATGAAGAGGGGTTACATAAGTCCCCTGACAAAATTGAAGCAGTTGTTAAGGCCCCAGCGCCTGAAAATGTGTTGCAACTGAGGTCATTCCTCGGATTGGTGAATTACTACCATAAGTTTTTGCCAAATTTGTCGACAATTCTGCACCCACTGAACACCCTGCTACGAACGGGGGTAGCATGGAAATGGAGCGATGATTGTAAGCGGGCCTTTCAGAAGAGTAAGGACTTAATCACTTCAAGGGAAGTATTGGCTCACTACAACCCAGCACTGCCGATCAGACTGGCATGTGATGCGTCTCCCTACGGCATTGGGGCGGTACTGTCACATAAATTCCTTGATGGTTTGGAGAGGCCGATAGCTTTTGCATCACGCTCATTAACTTCTGCCGAGCGTAACTACGCCCAGATTGACAGAGAGGCCCTCAGCCTAGTGTGGGGGGTGAAGAAGTTCAATCACTACCTGCACGGTCAAAAATTTACTCTACTAACTGATCATCAACCTCTTGTCTCCATTTTCAACCCTCAGAAGGGCGTACCGATAATGACAGCACAACGGCTGCAGAGGTGGTCCCTTTTCCTAGGGGCACACCAATATGACATCGAGTACAAAGGAACTAAACAGCATGGAAATGCTGATGGATTGTCATGCCTACCGTTGCCGACGGTGGAAGAAGAAGACCTTGCAGTGGATCCAATGGAGTTATTCCACTCGACCATAGTCGAATGTCTCCCTGTGACGAATGCAAACATAGAAAAGGAAACACGGAATGACCCGACACTATCATGGGTCTATGATTTAACGGTGAAGGGATGGCCAGCACATGGCGAACCACTGCTACCAGCATTCTCGCTGAGAAGAGAACAGCTGTCAGTGTGCAGAGGAACCTTGATGTGTGGATCCAGAGTAGTAATTCCACCTAAGTTGACGGATAGAGTGCTCAATGAGCTTCATGAGGGTCATCTGGGTGGGGTAAAAATGAAGAACTTAGCCAGAGCGTTTGTGTGGTGGCCGGGAATCGATAGGGAAATCGAAGAGATGACCAAGAGCTGTGCAGGATGCCAGAAGGTCCAAAACGCCCCGCCACAAGCTCCTCTGCATCCATGGGAGTGGCCCTCATCTCCATGGCAAAGGGTGCACATTGATTTTGCTGGTCCCTTCATGGACTCGATGTTTTTAATTGCGGTGGATGCACATTCAAAGTGGCCAGAGGTAATAAAAATGTCCTCAACCACCACGGAAAAAACTATCACAGTTTTACGAACCATATTCGCCAGGAATGGGCTGCCTGAACAGATTTGCTCTGACAATGGACCACAGTTCGTGTCTGAAGAGTTCCGGAGGTTCTTAAAGAACAATGGTGTTAAGCATTACACATCTGCCCCATATCATCCAGCCACTAATGGATTGGCCGAGAGGTTTGTCCAAACATTCAAGAAGGCTATCAAGGCAATGGGTAATGAAGATATACCCCTACAACACAAGGTGGACAACTTCTTGTTTGCCTACCGGAATGCGACACATGCGGTTACCAACCAAACTCCAGCCATGATGTTCTTCAATCGAAGACTACGATGCCGCTTGGATTTGGTTAAGCCAAACATCCGAAGAGATGTGGAGAACAGGCAGTTTCAGAATATGAATGAAAGGCCGACCAGGAGTTTTAAGATAGGTCAACCAGTTTTGGCCCAGGACTACCGCACTGAGAAATGGCAGCCAGGAACGATTTGTACACGACAAGGACCTCTCATGTATACCGTGGACATTGGGGAGAGCATTGTAAGACGCCATGCTGACCAGATTCTAGAGTCACTGGAAAACGTCAACTCCACACCACGATCTGATACACCTGGTAATGAAATCGACGTTCCAATTGCAGCTACCGCAGAACCGGTAATATTGGAAGCAGATGAACCAAACAACGACATTGATCCTGACTCAACATTGCCAGAAGAACCTGATACCCCAAAGAGGCGTTATCCAGACAGAATCAGGAAGCCTCCTCAAAGACTGAACTTATAATTGCTTAAACTTAACCAATGTATCTAGCAACCGTAATTGTGATTGTAATTAGTTATCATTTAGTTGTTAAATGAATGTTATGTACTGTTCATCTAAAAGGGGAGGAATTGTTGTGTATGTACCTTTAAGAGAATAACTGGTCTCAGACTGCAGTACCGGCAGTGACCACCCCTGTATAAAAGGCGCTAGTGAGCCTCTGTTGTTTTCAGTTTCACTATTGACTTCTATCAGTAAAGACTTGTTTGTTCAACTCCTGCTGTCCGTGTCTCAATCATTCACGGACGTAATACATATAGCACCCACAACCCTCTGGAACAGAGAATTCCAAAGATTCACAACCCTCTGAGTGAAGAAATCCCTTCTCATCTCGGTCTTAAATGGTTCTAGTTCTAGACACTCCAGCCAGGGGAAACAACCTCTCAGCATCCCCTTCAGAATCTTGTATGTTTCAATGAGATCGCCTCTCATTCTCCTAAACTCCAGAGAGTATAGGCCCATTCTACACAATCTCTCATCATAGAACAGCCCTCTCATCCCAGGATTCAATCTAGTGAACCTTCGTTGCAGTGCCTACAAGGCAAGTATATCCTTCCTTAGATAAGGAGACCAAAACTGTGCGCAGTACTCCAGTGTGGTCTCACCAAGGCCCAGTACAATTGTAGCAAGGCTTCCTCACTCTAATACTCCAACCCCATGCAATAAAGGCCAACATGCCATTTGCCTTCCTTATTGCTTGCTGTACCTGCATGCTAGCTTTCTGTGTTTCTTGCATGAGGACACCCAAATCTCTCTGAACACCAACATTTGAAAGTTTCTCACCATTTAAAAAATATTCTGTTTTTCTCTTCTTCCTACCAAAGTGAATAACCTCACATTTCCCTACATTATACTCCATCTGCCACCTTACTGCCCACTCACTTAGTCTATCTATATCCCTTTGCAGACTCTTTGTGTTCTCCTCACAGTTTACTGTCCCACCTAGCTTTGTATCATCAGTAAACTTGGATACATTACACTCGGTCCCTTCATCTAGGTCATTAATATAGATTGTAAATAGCTGAGGCCCCAGCACTGATCCTTGTGGCACCCCCAGCCTGCCAACCTGAAAAAGATCCATTTATCCCTACTCTCTGTTTTCTGTCCGTTAACCAACCCTCTATCCATGCTACTATATTACCCCCAACCCCATGAGCCCTAATCTTGTGTAATAACTTTTTATGTGGCACCTTATCAAATATATTTTGGAAATCCAAATACACTACATCCACTGGTTCCCCTTTATCTACCCTGCTAGTTACATCCTCAAAAAACTCTAATAATTTTGTCAGACATGATTTCCCTTTCATAAAACCATGCCTCAAACTCGGCCAAATCATGTTATGATTTTCTAAGTGCCCTGATACCACTTCCTTAACAATGGATTCCAGCATTTTCCCGATGACTGATGTCAGGCTAACTGGCCTGTAGTTCCCTGTTTTCTCTCTCCCTCCTTTCTTGAATAATAGCGTTACATTTGTGATCTTTCAATCCAATTGTTCCAGAATCTAGGGAATTTTGGAAGATCAAAAGCAATGCATCCACTATCTCTTCAGCCATCTCTTTTAGAACCCTAGGATGTAGGCTGTCAAGTTCAGGGGATTTGTCGGCATTTAGTCCCATTAGTTTTGCTTGTACTTTTTCTCTACTTATATTAATTACGTTAAGTTCCTCGCCCTCATTAGACCCTTGGTTCCCCCACCATTTTTGATTTGCTTTTTGTGTCTTCTACTGTGAAGGCAGATACAAAATATTTGTTTAACATTTCTGCCATTTCCTTATTCCCCATAATAATTTCTCCTGTCTCAGCCTCTAAGGGACGAATATTTACTTTTGTTACTCTCTTCCTTTTTATATACTTGTAGATTCTCTTACAATCTGCTTTTATATTTCTTTCTAGTTTTCTCTCATATTCTATTTGTTCCCTTTTTATCAATTTTTTGGTCATCCTTTGCTGGTTTCTGAAACTCTCCCAATCCTCAGGCTTACTACTATTCTTTGCAACATTACAAGCTTCTTCTTTCAATCTAATGCTATCCTTAACTTCTTTATTTAGCCACGGTTGGATCACTTTTCCCATGGAGTTTTTGTTTCTCAATGGAATGTATTTTTGTTGAGAATTATGAAATATTTCTTTAAATGCTAGCCATTGCTTACCAACCGCCATACCTTTTAATCTATTTTTCCAATCTACCTTAGCCAACTTGCCCCATCATACCTATGTAATTGGTTATATTTAAGTTTAAGACTCTAGTTTCAGACTTAGGCAAGTCATGCTCAAACTTAATGTGAAATTCTATCATATTATGATCACTCTGCCCCAGAGGATCCTTTACTATGAGACTGCTAATTAACCCTGTCTCATTACACAATACAAGATATAAAATAGCTTGTTCCCTAGTTGGTTCCATGACATATTGTTCTAGGAAACTGTCCCAATTGCATTCCATGAACTCGTCCTCCAGACTACCTTTGTCAATTTGATTTGTCCAGTCTATATGAAGATTAAAGTCCCCCACAATTATTGCATTACCTTTGTTACAAGCTCCTACTATTTCTTGATTAATATTCTGTCCAAAAGTATAGCTACTGTTAGGGGGCCTATATATTACTCCCACCAGTGTTTTCTGCCCCTTGTTATTCCTTATCTCCACCCATACTGATTCTACTTCCTGATCTTCCAAGCCGAGATCCTTTCTCTTTACTGTCCTTATGTCATCCTTTATTATCAGGGTTACTCCCCCTCCTTTTCCATTCTGCCTGTCTTTTCGAAACATCAAGTACCCTGGAATATTTAGTTCCCAACCCTGGTCACCTTGCAACCAGGTCTCTGTAATGGCTATTAGATCAAACCCATTTATCTCTATTTATGCCACTAGTTCATCTATCTTGTTACAAATGCTTTGTGCATTCAGATGAAGAGCCTTTAATTTAAATGTTTTACCATTATTCCCTACTTTGACCTTATCCTTTGCTCCACTGCTACCATTAAACTCCCTGCCCCTTCCTGTCACACTCTGCTTATTCTTACCCAACTCGCTACATTGTTCTATTGCCTTGACCTTTCTCTTTAGATTTCTAAATTCCCCCTCACCTGACTGCCCCCTCCCCCCACTCTTTTAGTTTAAAGCCCTATTTACAGCCCTAGTTATTCGATTCGCCAGTTCGCTGGTCCCCTCCCGGTTTAAGTAGAGTCCGTCCCGATGGAACAGACCCCTCTTTCCCCAGTACTGGTGCCAGTGCCCCATGAACTGAAACCCTTTCTTCTCACACCACTCTTTGAGCCACGCATTTAACTCTCTGATCTGCTTGACTGTATGCCAAGTTGCGCATGTCTCAGGTAGTAATCCAGAGATTATTACCCCTGAGGTTCTGCTTATTAATTTAGACCATAGCTCCTCAAACTCCCTCAGCAGAACCTCATTCTTAGTTCTACCTATGTCGTTGGTTCCTACATGGACCACGACGGCTGGATCCTCTCCTTCCCACTCCAAGCTCTTCTCCAGCCACAGGGAGATATCCTTAACCCTGGCAACAGGTAGGCAACACAGCCTTCAGGACTCTCTTTCACGGCTGCAGAGAACAGTATCTATCCCCCTGACTATACTGTCCCCTACTACTACCACATTCCTTCCTTCTCCCTCTACTTGGATGGCCCCCTGTACCATGCTGCCATGGTCAGATTGCCCATCCTCCCTGCAGTCCTTTTCCTCATCCATACAGGTAGCAAGTACCTGGCACTGCATGGCCGCATTGATAGGCCAATATGTGAGTAGGCCGAGCAATGACAGAAGTTTAAAGCTGACAAGTGTAAAGTACTGCACATATGAAGGAAAAATGGGCCACATGCATGCTTCATGAATGGTATTGAAGTAGCTAGGAGTCTTAGTCAACTCAATAGTCAACATGTCCAACCAATGCAGAGCAGCAATCAACAAAGCCAGTAAAATGTTGAGCTACATAGCCCAAACTGTGAAATATAAATCAGAGGAAGTCGCAATCAAACTATACATTGTTCTGGTCAGACCATACCTTGAGTACGATGTCCAGTTCTGGTTGCCTAGAAACAAGGGAGACATTCAAGTGCTGGAGGCAGAGAAGAATTATAAGGCTGATCCCTAGTGTTAAGGATCTGAGCTATGAAGAAAGACTGGAGACACTTGTGCTTCTCAGCCTAGAAAAGAGATGTCTCACAGATGATATTATAGAGACATGTAAGATAAGAAATGGTATAGAAAAAGTTAATCTGGAATATTACTTTCAAATAAACAGTGTGATTAGGACAAGGGGACACAGGTTTTAATTAGTAAAAGGTAACTTGGTAAGAGGCTCTTCTTCACTCTGAAAGTGATCAACATTTGGAATGGACAGAGTGCTGGAGGCAAAAACCCTAGAATCATTTAAGAAACAATTAGAAGTAGCAATGGGGGAGGGGCTGTAGATTCTCTGGACGAATGAGTTAAGATAGACTGAATGGCCTTCCTCATCTGCAGGTATCTTATGATTTTGAGATTTTGTGATCTTGTGCGAGATCTGTGACAATTCACAAGCATGTTGCTGCTCAAGGTTGCCTAGAAGTCCACATGCTTTGCCTCTTGTTCCAGCTCATCTGTGGCCATTTCCTCTGCTCGTCCATTTGTTCCTCATTGTCCAACTTAAGAAGAATGGATGTGATCCCTAAAGGAACATCCATGGTGTACATCATGTTTCCATGGCCAAGAAAGAAGACTGGGGGGGGGAAATTCAGTATCACCCCGTTTGGGGCGCCATTATCGGCCATGCGCAAAGTTTAATTACTAATAATTACTAATCTTAGCCCCTTTAGGGTGACCCCAGATCAGGCGTATTCCCCAGGCGTTCACTTTCAACTAAAGTTTGAGGTAGCCAAATCCTAAAGACGCTTAATTGGGTCTAAAGGTCCGGACTACCACTCCCTAAAGGAAAGGAACAACCTGAAGATATTACCATCCTCCAGATAGCACGTTTAATAAGTTTAGCTAGACTATAACGTTCCAGATATTATGAGGGTCCGGAAAGCTCCCCCAGAATTCTGCAATTCCTCACCAAGGAGCGTACAGAGATTGAGATTGTGAGTTTGATACATAAGTATTATGTGAGACAATTCTAAAAATATATAGATTTATTAAAGAACCGAAATGTAATTACAGTAGGTGTTTCAATCGCAACATTAGCAGTTCCAAATACAAGAAGTTAACAATTCTATTATCAGAGATCCTTATTCTCAAATCTTAACCTCGCTAGTTTTACAGTTCTTAGTTTATTCCAGGATATCCACCAAAATCAATTACCTTTGATACCCGAGGTACAAAGAGGTGTAGACTTACAGAGCCTGCCTCTAAAGCTGAGAATCGCTTTGCCCCTTCAAGTGAGTCTATCATTCCATTTGAAAGTTCAATTTTTATACACTTTTGCAGTCGTATTTCCTTTGACGTTTTCTGCTGATGTAAGCTAATTACCTCTAGTCATTTTTCTGCTGACCCCTGCTATTTTTACAGTTAGATCAGCTGGTAGCATTAAGAATTATGTCTCAACACTAGGTGTTTGAAGCTTACCATAAAAAACGGTGTAACCAGCAGGTGCATCTATTTGATGTCATTCTTATGTAAGGCTCGCAAAATTATCCAAATTCACCCAAAGTAAGAAAAGAAGAGACATTGGACTGTTTGAAATAATATTGGGCCAAAGGGGACCTAAAATCAAAACCCCAGGAAGATTTGGCTAGTTTAAAAGGCATGTTCAGGCCTGTGGAAAAGGCTGTGACAAAAGGAGGTGGGATGGGCCCCCGAAATACAGACAGTTTGAGTATTAGAAAGGCCAGATCATCTGGGAATGTTCTGAGCCATCCCAGCCATCCTACATAAAGACAATAAGCCCACGGAAAGACTGTTCCCACCGAAAACCCACAGTGCCATTAAGAACATGAATAATACAATACATGTCAACAGTCAACAAAAGAGAACCTGGCCCCAGCAGGAAAAGGACAATCAAACAACAGTTTAAAACCAATCAGAAAGATTTCCAAAACACTTTACACATTTTAAACAGATTTCAAGGCAATCCCAAAACCAGTTAAAAGCCAATTAAAAATAGTTGGGACCATCCCCGAAACTCAATGAGAATTGAAACATATTAAAAATAACAAGCCTGCCAAAATTAACAAAAGGACCAGAGATTTGGCGGTCCGATAAGCCAGGCCTCAAAACAGTATAATTGAGGCCTGCTTGTTCAATGAAATGGACAGTGCAGTATAGTACAGTTCACACAGTTGAGGACACAGCTCAAGAAGGTTCAGTACAGGAAGAGAAAATATGGTTCAGAAAAGATATCATCATCACCATATTTAGTCGGAGGATCGGAGACTTGAAGAAAGAAGAATGAAATGGAAGGAAAAGGAAATCGCGGCAATCAAAGGCCTCAAGAAACCAACAACTAACAATATTACCACCAACCAGGTAATATTGGGCCACCTCGACCAAGAAGAAACCAACCACCGAGAAATTGAAAATCACAAACTTGTTTCCATTCTACAGGCTAGTCTGACTTACCCCTGGGTAAGATTTGACACAAAAGACTCTAAAAACTATACCTAACCAAAGAAAATTGGGTGCTCACCCGATAAATCTAACTACGCATCTAACCGCATCAACGGACAGGCGAAGACTGAAAACCCAACGCAGGTGCAGTCTTCCACCATGTCCGGGGTACGGCAGGCCCCAACCACCACAACTAAAGAAAACCCCAAAATCGCGAACCTCTACAATCTGTCAAGAAAGTCGTTTGGTGAGCATTTCCTGGTCCTCTGGATTTCAACCTAGTTAGGATAGTGGGATTGGGAGGGTAAGGTATTTTTGTCTATTGTAATTCTCCCTCGCATATTCCGAAGTGTTCCCCCTTTTAGAGTATAAGATTTATTGTATTGTATATTCTCCTGTCTCAAAATAAAAATCTCAATTCTTTTGACCAACTCAGGTGTCTGTTGCAATTTCATTACAACCCCCAAATAAGTCCAAAGTCTAGAACCAAGGGAGTGGGAGTGATTCGGACCGCTCAGGGAGTCAGAGGTAAAGCTGACCACACACACCACCTCTTACAGAATGGCGACCACGGCAGGACTTTGGCAAAAGGGATGTAATGCAATGGACCCTGTGTTTGATGAAAGAACGAAAATGGAAGAGAGGATTTCCTCTTACATTTTTGAGAAGGTGAATATCACCAAGAAATGGGTGACCAGTCTGTTGCATGCTGGGCATCCCATGGACGCTGCAGCCAAATGGACTGACAGCAAGGATCATAAAAAGTCAGTAGAGAAGGCTATCTGGTTGGTCTGTGCCCTACGACAGATCCAGCTTTTAGATCAGCATGTTAAAGCGTTGACAGCAGAGCTACAGGAGGCAGCCAAACTGTCTCAGGCAAGAGCTATAGCAGGGGAAGAACTATTGCAGGAATTACAAGCCCAAAATCAAGAGAAGTTACAGCTGGTAGAGAAACACAGGAACAGGCATAAGTATTTTCGGTGTCAAGTCACCGAAGCAAAAAGCAATGAGCTAGTACTGAAAGAGGAGAATGCTCGCCTAACCAGACAGTTAAAAGAACAGGAGGAAAAGTTCAGAGATGTGAAGGCAGCTTATAAAGCAGCAAGCACTAGGGATTTTGAAGCGGGGGATCACAGCACCTGTCAAAAGCAGATAGACAGTTTAAAACTTGCACTGTCCAGGGCAAAAGGCATGGTATGCCTAGTGAGCCCGGGTATGGCCGGGGTAGACTAGGAAGTAGAAGTAGAA
This sequence comes from Somniosus microcephalus, assembly GCF_052327205.1. Lineage (NCBI taxonomy): Eukaryota > Metazoa > Chordata > Chondrichthyes > Squaliformes > Somniosidae > Somniosus > Somniosus microcephalus. The sequence goes on along the minus strand of NC_140988.1, from coordinate 143,863,939 downwards.
ACTGTGCAGACGTCACCTGTGGCGCCGGGGAACAACTCGGTTGGGCAGCAGGAGGGACAAGCAATCTGTAGGGAGGGCAGGGAGGAATGCACACCACCACCACCTGTGGCACCGGGTTTTAACTCGGTTTGGCAGCAGGCAGAAGTGGGCCAACAAATGCAGGAAAGGTCGGAGCCGGGGCTGATGTGCCCAGCTCGGCAGCAAAAGTTTGGCCCACCCGGGGGTGGTGGGGGCCAGGGGCCCCATGAAAGCCAATTCATGATTCCCCATGGGACCCAACAGCTTAGGGCTATGGTAAGGCACCTGAGCAAGCTCACCCAAAAGGGAGACGCCTCAGTACACTTTATGGAAGTGGAAAAAGCAGCAGGCATTAATGAGTGCGACGACTCAGAAATGGCCAAGATGCTTCTGTTCACCTTGGATGGCAAGCTTTACCAGTCCCTCTCTGCTGAGTGCAAGAAGGGACAGGGAGGGTACGCTGCCATCCGGGATCAAGTTCTGGAGGCGATGGGGATGAATGATGGTAGTCCGTCCTCCCGGGTGGAGAAGACTACACAGTTAGCAGTTGAGACACCACAGGCTTTCGCAGACAGGCTGTGGCCTGTGTACAGGAGTGCCTGTAATGGGGATCTTGACCAGGCTAACTTGAACCAGGATGAGCTGGCTCACTGGCTCCGAAGTCTGGTGGCAAACAGCTTGCCACAGATCAGAGCCAAGGCCGAGCTGTGGTTCGACCCAAAAGGCCCCCAAGTCACCGAGGAGACAGTGGTCAGATAACTGTAAGCGGGGGCTTCTTTTAACTGGTTTAAGGTAATTCACCTGGTCTGCAGCCTTTGCCTGCACTCTGACCAATTCCAAATAAACCAATTTTAAAACAGCGGTTTCGAATCGCTTCCCCACCTTCCAGTTCTGACTGCAGGACTTATCATTAATGATATTAAAATGGACACGTGGTTTGGATGAGAGAAAAATCAAGTTTTATTAACTAAAAGAAACTATAATCAAATATAAAACTATACCACACGAACAAAGTAATTACAGTAAAATTGCTTAAAGGGGGAATGCAGATGGTAAAAATGAGGGGTAAGTGACTACAATGTTAATTAAACAATCTTAGCAATATCCCCTTAATTACCATCCCCCAACACCTTACTAGGTTGCTTTGCTGAGGAGTCAGAAACTCTGCTCACATGTGGTCCAGCGAAGTGAGAGAGAGAGAGAGAGAGAGGCTCACCTGTGGTCCCAGGAAGTAAAGAGAGCGATAGCTTCTCAGCAGCTATCTATATACCAGGTGAGCCCCCCCCCCCACTGCTGTTTGCCTGTCTGGGAAATTCGCGCCCAAAAAGTTCCAATTCACAAGAGAAAAGCTGTGATTGGCTAAGTCAAAGTGGTTGGACTGGGTTAGTGTGTCTGCACTGTGGGGCCGAAATGTTCCCGCCCACATCCGGAGTTTACCTGGGCTGAAACAAAAGGGAATACAACTGCTCTATTGTCCAGAATGATGGGTGATTTAAACCCATTCAGTTCTTAAACTGTTGCAGATCAAAATCCGCTCCACAGTTTTAATGTATCATTGTCTGTGAATGCTTTGACAGGCTATGTAAACAGAAGCAGTTTCAAATCGATTGTCCTGCGGGTTTCTCAAGTGGGCTAATCTCTTAAGTAAATAAACAGCTTCAAGTGCTTCTGAAGGGAACCTCCATTTGATTGGCAGGTCTGACTCACAGGCACTGCATCCTCCCACTTTTTCACACAGACAACTTGAGCTGCTTCTTTGTCCTTTTGCCATGCTTTCTCTGCCATTTTAAAACCTTTTGTGATTGCCCAAACTCCAGGGAATGACTTTATTAAGATGTACTGTCTCAAGGTGTGTGAATATTTTCCACAGAATTCCTCGACTCCCGTGTTGTCCACGTTCTTTCCATCTCAGAACAGTCTTTTTCGGTTCTAGGCACATTTAAAAACATTGTAGACAAGTCACATCACCCAATTCTTCGTCCACGATGTGGACCAATCTTTTTCACTCTTCAGGGAAATAGGGGATTTTGTGAAACCCCTACATTCCCCCCTTTTGATACTCCCAACTTGCTTGTAGTATCAACTCGAAAGAGTGAGCAAAATTTTCAGACTCCCTCACAAACAACCATCCCCTGTATTTACCTAACAGCTACCTGCCACTGATCCCCCGAACCATCCTTTCCCCTAAAATTCGAGAAAAACCGTGGTACCGTAGGCATCTTACAGATACATCAATTTACAATAAAGGGTCGCATACCCCTGCACGCTTGTAAAATTATACAATGTAATCCAAATTTACAAACACCTTTTACATTAAAACTTATTACAAAATGTTACAATCTTAGTTACACAATGTAATCAAAATGATCCCAAGCACGGAGAGGGTCCTACGCCTCTGCTCAACTTGGAGTTGTCACAAAATGATCCCAAGCACGGAGAGGATCCTACGCCTCTGCTCAACTTGGGGCTGTAACACAAAATACAAAAAATCTTGAACAACATGCTTAAACAAACCCCGACCATCATGTGTCAATGATGGGTCGCAAAATTCGAGTGGGTATTGTTGTATCCGTGTGTTAATGGAGACACGGAATGCAGGAGTTGGTTTAACAGGTGTTTACTGAACAAAGTGTGGAGGTGAACTAAAAGATACAAGACGCTATACAGGCTTATATACCCGAGTGGTCACTACCAGTATTACAGTACACAGGGGCTCTTAAAGGTACATACACTACAATTCCTCCCCTTTTAGATAATTAGTACATAACATTTTAAGTAATCATTAATTAACATGTTTACAAGAACAATAATCTACACATTTGCTGCAGTTAATCAAGTATAAGTCAGTCTCTCTGGAGGCTTCCTGACTCGGTCCGGATAACGCCTCGGTGGTGTAATAGTTTTCGGTGGTGTAGTAGATTCTTTTGGCAAGGTCGATTCGGCTTGAATGCCAGTGTCGGGTTCATCTGGTTCCAGTATCACTGGATCGGAGGTAGATACTATAGGTATCTCTGCTTCATCATTAGGCGTATAGAGTTGTGGTGTAGGTTGTCCCTTTTCGGATGACTCTATGATCTGGTCAGCATGGCGCCTTATTATGCTTTCACCAATGTCCACGGTATACATCAGCAGTCCTAGTCGTGTGCAATACTTCCAGGCTGCCATTTCTCGGTACGGTAGTCCCGGGCCAAAACTTGTTGACCAATCTGGAAGGTTCTAGTTGGCCTTTCATTCATGCCTTGAAATTGCCGGTTCTCTACGTCCCTTCGGATGTTTGGCTTGATCAAATCCAGCCGGCATCTTAGTTGAAAAACATCATGGCGGGAGTTTGGTTTGTAACCACATGTGTTACATTCCTGTACGCAAACAAGAAGTTATCTACCTTATGTTGTAGATTTATGTCTTCATTACCCATGGCCTTTATGGCCTTCTTGAAGGTCTGGAGAAACCTTTCAGCTAATCCATTGGTGGCGGGATGGTATGGGGCAGACGTGTAGTGCTTAACCCCATTGTTTTTTAAGAACTTCCTGAATTCTTCGGACACAAATTGCGGTCCATTATCAGAACAGATCTGTTCAGGCAGCCCATTTCTGGCAAATATGGTCCTTAATACTGTGATGGTTTTTTCCGTGGTGGTGGAGGACATCTTTATTACCTCCGGCCACTTGGAGTGTGCATCAACCGCGATTAAGAACATTGAGTCCATAAATGGACCAGCAAAGTCGATATGTACCCTTTGCCATGGAGATGAGGGTCACTCCCATGGATGTAGAGGGGCTTGTGGTGGGGCGTTTTGGGCCTTCTGCCATCCTAGACAGCTCTTGGTCATTTCTTCGATGTCTCCATCGATACCTGGCCACCACACAAACACTCTGGCTAGGTTCTTCATTTTCACTCTACCCAGATGCCCCTCGTGAAGCTACTTTAGCACTTTATCCTGGAGTTTGGGTGGAATTACCACTCTGGATCCACACATCAAGGTTCCTCGGCACACTGACAGCTGTTCTCTTCTTCGCGAGAATGCTGGCAACAGTGGTTCGCCATGTGCTGGCCATCCCTTCACCGTTAAATCGTAGACTCGTGAGAGAATCGGGTCATTTCTCGTTTCCTTTTCAATGGTAGAATTTGTTACTGGTAGACATTCCACTATGGTTGAGTGGAACATCTCCACTGGGTCCACTGTAGGTGCCTCTTCTACCATTGGCAACGGTAGGCGTGATAAACCGTCAGCATTCCCATGCTGTTTTGATCCTTTGTATTCTATGTCATATTGGTGTGCCCCTAGGAAAAGGGACCACCTCTGTAGCCTTTGCGCTGTCATAATGGGAATGCCCTTTTTAGGGTTGAATATGGAGACGAGGGGTTGATGGTCAGTCAACAAGGTAAATTTTTGTCCGTGTAGGTAATGGTTGAATTTCTTCACTCCCCACACCAGGCTGAGTGCTTTCCTGTCGATCTGGGCATAGTTACGTTCAGCTGAGTTCAATGAGCATGACGCAAAAGCTATTGGCCGCTCCGAGCCATCAGGGAATCTATGCGATAATACCGCTCCTACGCCGTAAGGGGATGCATCGCACGCCAGTCTGATTGGCAGTGATGGGTTGTAATGAGCCAGCACTTCCTTGGATGTGATCAAGCCTTTGCATTTATGGAAGGCACGTTTACAGTCTTCGCTCCACTTCCAAATTACTCCTGTTTGTAGCAGTGCGTTAAGAGGGTGCAGAACAGTTGACAAGTTCGGTAAAAATTTATGATAGTAATTTATCAATCCCAGGAATGACCTTAATTGTGAGACATTTTCAGGTGCTGGGGCTTTTATGACCGCTTCAATTTTTTCAGGTGAATTATGCAACCCTTCTTCGTTAATTATATGGCCACAATATGATATTTGTTTCTGGAAAAATTCGCACTTGGGGCGATTTGCTTGTAGGCCCCGTTCTCTCAGCCTAGTGAGCACCTGCTCCAAATTGGCAAGGTGCTCATTGTCATTTTCTCCTGTTACAAGGATGTCGTCTAGGTAGCATTGAGTCCCCGGAATCCCTTGCAGGACTTGCTCCATAGCTCTTTGCCAGATAGCTGGAGCTGATGCTACTCCGAAAACCAGTCGATCGTATTGGTACAGGCCTTTGTGTGTGTTCATCGTGAGATACTTTTTAGAGGCCTCCTCAACCTTCATCTGTAGATATGCCTGTGCCAAGTCAATTTTGGTGAAACATTTCCCTCCGGATAGTGAGGCGAAAATATCTTCTATCCTCGGAAGAGGATACTGTATCGTGTGAAGGACTGGGTTTACAGTCACCTTGAAGTCCCCACAGATGTGAATTTTTCTCTGTTCTTCAAATTTATCATTATTCAACGTTTTCTTCATGACCGGGATGAAGGGTGTTGCCCACTCGCTCCAATCTACCTTGGATAACACGCCTGCTTTTTCCAAATTCTCCAGCTCTGCCTCGACTGCTGGACGAATTGCGTATGGCACCGGCCTTGCCTTAAAAAACTTGGGAATTGCCACATCTTCCACTTTTATTGAGGCGGTGATGCCTTTCAAGGTTCCTAGTTCCTGTTGAAACACTTCTTTGGCGTTAGCCAAGATGTCTTTTAATCGTTCAGGTATGACGTCATCGTCATTTTTTTCTTACTGGTCACCGTCAGTGCCTGAATGGAGTGCCAGTCTAAACGTATCTTCCTGATCCATTCACGTCCCAACAACGGTGGACCACCATCTTGCAGAACATATAAATACAACTTCTGTATTTCCTTGCCGTTGCATACAACAGGCACCCTTATTTTCCCTCTGGGGTATACTTTCTGCCCCGTATATGTCTTCAAGATAATGGATGTGTCTTTCAAAGGTATATGCGGAAATAGCCGCTCGTAATCCCGTCGACTTATGACGGTCAGAGCTGATCCTATATCTAGCTCCATTTTAACTGGGGACCCCGCTATCGTGAGGGTAACCCAAATGGTCTGGTAATCTTCTTTGGCAATTACATTATGTAATTTGAGACAGCTTAGTCTCTTGTTTCCGGAGTCGCTATCGCTCTTCTGGTCTTCGGAGCCAATGTCCGTCATCATTTGTACCTTTCTGTACTTTTCCTTATTGATTTTTTTCCTGTCAGTGGATTTTTTGTTTCCAGATCGGCATACACGTGCAATGTGTCCCATCTTTCCGCATTGCCTGCATGCTTTGTCCTTGAACCAGCAGTCCCTCTGGTCATGGGTGGATCTGCCGCAGCGATAACATCTCTCGAAACCCGTGTCATTTCATGGGTGCCGAAGTCCTGTGGCTTTTGCTGTATCTCTGCAGCTCCTCTTGCTGCTGCTTTGTATGATACAGCCACGCTGAAAGCCTTGTCCAGTGTCAAATCTTTCTCAGAAAGTAGCCTTTTCTGTGTTCCTTCACTTAGGAGACCGCAGACGAATTTGTCTCGTAGAGAATCTGCCAGTCCTGCCCCGAATTGGCAGTGCTTTGACAGCTTTCTTAATTCGGTGAGGTAATCAGCGTTACTTTCATTCTTATGCTGATTCCTCCTGAAGAATTTGAATCGTTCCGCTATCAGCAGCAGTGTTGGGTTTAAGTGCTCCTGTAGGGTATCAACAATCTCCTTAAAATTCTTGTCCCTGCCGAGAAAAAAAAAATGGCGTCTCCCGCGCTTTCCCGCCGCTGCTGCTGCTGACAACGTTGTTCTCCGCGGTTTTTATTGACACAGATATTTTTAATAGTTGGAGACTCGTTCCCGCCGGACTCTCTGGGACTTTTCCCTCCCTCTGCTTGGTCCGAACGCCGACCTGCTTTGCAGCGCCGGCCGTCTCCCGAGTGCTCCACCCTCCGTCTCAGTTTGCCTCCGCCTTCCGACTAGCTGCTCGGCCCCGCTGCAGAGCCACCCGATCGAGCCCCAGCCCGCCGCCCAGGAAGGATTAGTGCAGTACCTGCCACCAGCCCGGCTAGCTGGTGAAACCACAGTTTATTTTTGTTTTTTTTTCTTCGACCTTCGTCTGAGGAATCGATCTCCTTGAGGTGCTGCCGAATTGCAGGTAAGTCCGTTTCCAATTCGTCACCACTGTTGTATCCGTGTGTTAATGGAGACACGGAATGCAGGAGTTGGTTTAACAGGTGTTTACTGAACAAAGTCTGGAGGTGAACTAATAGATACAAGACGCTATACAGGCTTATATACCTGAGTGGTCACTACCGGTATTACAGTACTCAGGGGCTCTTAAAGGTGCATACACTACAATTATTGCTCCTCCCACCCGGGCAGTAAAAGTACCTTCCACCCCCCTTTGATCATCTTAAACTTTAAAACAGACAGAATGGATTTACAGACCAGCCTGCTCCACCAGCCCCGAACCGTTCCCTTGTCCCTTTGTGGAGGCAGGGTACCCCTCATGTTTAAAATTACCATGGCACAGACCGAGACCAGGGAGTATGGGATCATGACTCCCAGTCCCTCCCCCTCCCGTCTTCCCTCGACTGACTGCAGAAAATGATGGGTGCCTGTGCAGTGGCTCTCCCTGGCCCCACACAAACTTGGATCCCAGATCCGGCCACCCACTCATCCTCCCCAGCCACACTTATCCTTTAACCTAGCCCGTGGGCCCCGGGTGAGTTCCTCCCTCCCCTGACCACACCCACGTGACTCTTGGGTCTCCCCCTCCTCTATACAATCTTTCCCGGGCCATCACCACCCACCCCCGGGGAACGCGTCCCCATCTGTCAAGGCGCCCGCGCTTCCCCATCATGACTCCTCAACAGCGAGGTCTCCCGCAAGTGAACTTCGGTCAGGATAGTGCTGGGTTGGGGGCCGTGCCCCACCCAGCTGGGGCCATCTCTTCCGCATAGGAGGAGTAGGCAAGCTCCTCCGGACCCTATCCGGTTTCTCCCGAAGGCCGCTGCGGGTTTTCCCTCTGGATTCGTCCGGTGGCGAGGTGATCCCCAACATTCCGTATCCATATCTTCATTCGGTGCCCAGCTCGGGCTGGGCGAACAGGGCTGCTTCATAGAAACATAGAAACATAGAAGATAGGAGCAGGAGTAGGCCATTCGGCCCTTTGAGCCTGCTCTGCCATTCAATGAGATCATGGCTGATCATCCAAATTCAGTACCCTGTCCCTGCCTTCTCCCCATACCCCTGGATCCCTTTAGCCTCAAGAAATATATCCAACTCTTTCTTGAATATATTTAATGAACTGGCCTCCACCGCCCTCTGTGGCAGAGAATTCCACAGGTTCACCACTCTCTGGATGAAGAAGTTCCTCCTCATTTCAGTCCTAAATGGCTTACCCCTTATCCTTAGACTATGACCCCTGGTTCTGGACTCCCCAGCCATCCGAAACATCCTTCCTGCATCTAGTCTGTCCAGACCTGAAAGAATTTTATAGGTTTCGATGAGATCCCCTCTCAATCTTCTAAACTCCAATGAGTATAAGCCCAATCAACACAATCTCTCCTCATACGTCATTCCTGCCATCCCAGGTATCAGCCTGGTGGATCTTTGTTGCACTCCCTCCATGGCAAGAACGTCCTTCCTCAGGTAAGGTGACCAAAACTGCACACAATACTCAAGGTGCGGTCTCACCAAGGCCCTGTACAACTGTAGCAAGACATCCTTGTTGCTGTACTCGAACCCTCTTGCTACGAAGGCCAGCATACCATTTGCCTTCTTAACCGCCTGCTGCACCTGCATGCTTACCTTCAGCGACTGGTGCACAATAACACCCAGGTCTCTTTGCACTTCCCCTCCTCCCAATCTATTGCCATTCAAATAATAATCTGCCTTCGTGTTTTTGCCACCAAAGTGGATAACCTCACATTTATCCACATTATAGTGCATTTGCCATGTTTCTGCCCAATCACCCAACCTGCCCAAATCGTACTGGGGTTTCACGACATCCTCCTCACAGCTTACCCTCCCACCCAGCTTTGTGTCATCTGCAAATTTGGAGATATTACATCCAATTCCCTCATCCAGATCATTAATATATATTGTGAACACCTGGGGTCCTAGGACCGATCCTTGCGGTACCCCACTAGTCACTGCCTGCCATTCGGAAAACGACCCGTTTATTCCAACTCTTTGCTTTCTGTCCGCCAACCAGTTCTCTATCCAAGTCAACACCTTGCCCCCAATCCCATGTGCCTTAATTTTGCACGCTAATCTCTTATGTGGGACCTTATCGAAAGCCTTCTGAAAGTCCAAATACACTACATCCACTGGTTCTCCCTTATCTATTTTACCAGTTACATCCTCAAAAAATTCCAGTAGATTAGTCAAGCATGATTTACCTTTTGTAAATCCATGTTGACTTTGTCTGATCCTGTCACTGCTTTCCAAGTGCTCTGCTATTACATCTTTTATAATAGACTCTAGCATTTTCCCCAATACCGATGTCAGGCTTACCGGTCTATAATTCCCCGCTTTTTCTCTACCACCTTTTTTGAATAGTGGGGTAACATTAGCTACCCTCCAATCCATGGGTACCATTCCAGTCTCTATCGAGTTCTGGAAGATGACCAGCAATGCATCTACTATCTCTAGGGCCACTTCCTTAAGTACCCTGGGATGTAGACCATCAGGCCCTGGGGATTTATCAGCCTTCAGTCCCATCAATTTTCCTAACACCATTTCTCTGCAAATACTGATTTCTTTCAGTTCCTCCCTTTCATCAGACCCTATGTTCCCCGACATCTCTGGGAGGTTTTTTGTGTCCTCCTTTGTGAAGACAGAATCAAAGTATGTATTTAGTTGGTAAACCATTTCCTTGTTTCCCATTATAAATTGCCCTGATTCTGACTGTAAGGGACCTACACTTGACTTCACCAATCTTTTTCTCTTCACATATCTATAAAAGCTTTTACAGTCAGTTTTTATGTTCCACGCTAGCTTACTCTCATATTCTATTTTCCCTTTCTTAATTAATCCCTTTGTCCTCCTTTGTTGACTCCTAAACTGCTCCCAATCCTCAGGATTATTGCTTTTTCTATCCAATTTATTTGTCCTCTCCTTGGATCTTATGCTATCCCTAATTTCCCTTGTTAGCCACGGTTGAGTCACCTTTTTTGTTTTATTTTTATGCCAAACTGGGATGAACAAATTCTGTAGCTCATCCATTCGGTCTTTGAATGTTTGCCATTGCCTATCCACCGTCAACCCTTTGAGTGCCATTCCCCAATCAATCCTACCCAACTCGCTCCTCAGACCATCGTAGTTTCCTTTATTTAAATTGAGAACCCTTGTCTCTGAGTCAACTACTTCATTCTCCATCTTAATGAAGGATTCGATCATATTATGATCGCTCCGACCCAAGGGGCCTCATACAACAAGATTGCTAATTAATCCTTTCTCGTTACATAATACCCAGTCTAAGATGGCCTGATCTCTGGTTGGTTCCTCGACATATTGGTCCAGGAAACCATCCCGTAAACACTCCAGGAATTCCTCCTCCACAGTATTGTTATTAATTTGGTTGGCCCAATCTATATGTAGATTAAAGTCACCCATGATGACTGCTGTGCCCTTATTGCACGCTTCTTTAATTTCCCTTTTAATGCCACCCCCAACCTCCGCCTTACTGTTTGGAGGTCTATATACCACTCCCACTAATTTTTTTCCCCCTTAGTATTTCTCAATTCTACCCATACAGATTCCACGTCATCAGAGCTAATATCCTTCATTACAATTGTATTAATCCCTTCTTTAACCAGTAATGCTACCCCACCTCCCTTTCCTTTTTGCCTATCTTTCCTGAATATCGAATACCCCTGGATGTTGAGTTCCCAGTCTTGGCCATCCTTGAGCCACGTTTCCGTAATCCCAACCAAATCATATCCGTTTACCTCTATTTGCGCAGCCAATTCATCCACCTTATTACAAATGCTCCTCGCATTAAGACACAAAGCCTTCAGGCTTGTTTTTTTAACACTCTTAGACCTATTAGAATTATTATTTACTGTGGCCACGTTTGATTTAAACCGTTGATTTCTCTGACTACCACTTTTGTTTTTCTCCTTCCTATCTTTTGCTTTTATCTCCTGCAAAAACTTAGAAGGACACGCAGCCAGGTCTCACTGACCTGCTGCCTTAGGTGGAGACATGGTCGGGTCCCTCGACCTTGGACCAAAATGCAAACATTTGGCACACATGTAAACTTAAACTCTTTAAACTTAAACTTAAAACTAGTTATATCAACAAAACTTAAAATACACCTTAAAAGCATGCTGTATTCACACCAAAGCTATAATACAAATGCCGCCCGTCTCCGGACGGCCAGGCTAATCTCTGGCACAGTCACAGATTGCTGCTGGCTGCAGTGAAGCTGGACTGCCTCCCGTCTCTGGTCCCCCGCAGCTTATGGCTGTTGAGTGGGGACCCCTGTTCTTTGGCTTCTCCCTGGCTCGGGAGTACACCTTACTCCACTGTAAAGTGGATGACCATCTTGTCTCAGGCTTGTGGACCCGCTGAGACCTTCTGAGGGGCGTCTCTGTGGGGGAAACTTTGGCTGGCGGACCCTGAGCCAGGGTCGCAGCCCTAGCTTGCTGGGAACCTTCTTCCCCATGTCCAAAACCCGTTACCAGCTCCCCTGCAAGAGGAATTGCTATCCCTGCCCCCCCCAGGGTCCCACATCATGGGGGGAACCACCCTGGAAGCGGGCTGGGAAGCTGGTCCCTTTAAACAGGCGACTACGCCTGCGCGATTCTCCTCCCCTGAGTCCCTTGGCAGAGGCTGTGAAGCCTCTGTATTCAAGCAGGCGAGAGCGCCTGCGCAAACCACCTGAAGAAGAGCCGCGCTGGTCCCGCCGGCAACTGCGCTTGCGTGAACTTCCTCTTCGGAGTCCCGCGGCAGAGGCTGTGAAGCCTCTGGCTTCAAACAGGCGATTGCGCCTGCGCAGGAAAACTTATGAGGAGCCGCTGGGGTCCCGCAGGCAACTGTGCCTGCATGAACAATCTCTTTGAAAAGGGAAGGAAGAACCGCTGAATCTTCCAAGCAGGCCGCTGCACCTGCGCGTATAATATGGGAAGCGGGGATCTTTAAACGGCCGACTGCACCTGCACGCTCGGCCTCACCATGAGCAAGAGCAGCTGGGGGTTCCAGGTCCGCGACTGCGCCTGCGCGAACCCGGTGTTGGGGAACCTCTTCCCTCAGCCACGCGGCTGTGCCTGCGCGGCCCTCCTTTTGGCAAAACTCTCCCCTCAGGTGCGCGACCGCGCCTGCGCGGGAACACTGAAAAGGATCCGCTGGGGGTACGAGCTGGGGAACCGCGCCTGCGCGAGCAGTTTCAGTGGATGGAGTGGCAGCAGCCTGCAGATTTCTGATCCCAGGCTGCTGTTTCTCTGTTCCTAAGCCACCTAACCATTTCAAATTCGAACTTTTGCCAAAACTAGGGTTGCACTGGGGTAGGGAAGTGTCCCAATTTGTGGGCTGGACAACTTTTCCCTGGGAACAAGCCACAGTGCCTGTTTTTACCTTCAGTGAACTCGAACTTGTCTGGTGGGCAAACTCATGTTCTCTTACCCGGGTGGCTTTAAATGGGGAATTTTGGACTTGGACCTGCCTTTGGTCTGGGGCCAAAACTATCCCCTGGGTGCCTCCCTTGTCCCGGATTTCTGCTACTGGACCTGCTCTACAGGGGTCCCAGAACTTTCCTTCCCTGTTCCCTGGCTTAAGCAGCTTACTCTGCCCAGGAATGGCTCCTCCCCCCACACAAGCCATAGCATTTGCCTCTGAACTTGAACCTACTGTGGGCTGAGGATTCCTATTCTCAGGCTCACTCCCAGCTGCCTGGTTGGGGTTGATTTTAAACCCCTTTCTTTCCAGCGATTGTGGGGAGGCAGAGGTGGGTGAGGGGACTGCAGCACCACTGATGGCTGCCCCCCTTCCCTGATTGGCCCTCATGAGAGATTTTAACGTCTCCAGGACATACTCGATTGTGTCTGTCTCTGCCTTCTGAGTTGGGGCTGCGGGGTTCCTGGCTGTATCATCTCTCCCAGGCCTTTTACAACCCCTGCGCCAGTGGCCCTCCTCCCCGCACTTGTAACAAGTGACCTTGTTCTGCGAGGGATGGCTCCCCTCCTGGCGCCACTCTTTCTGATATGGAGCCCCAGGTTTATCGAATTTCCTATCCAGCACCGTTCTGGGTGCTGCCTGTGGGATGGTTTCACTTGGGCTGCCAGTAAAATCCGGCTGACCTGCCTTCGGGCTGATCATGCAAATCATCCCCCTTGCTTTTAAAGCCATGTTAAGGCTTTCTGTCTCTGCCCTACAGGGGCCATGATCTGCTTCACTAAACCTTTGGGCGCAGGCAAGCTTATAGGCTGCCTTTACTTCCCTAAACCTTTCCTCCTGCTCTTTTACTTCTAAGATGAGGCGGGCATTCTCTTCCCGCAGTCTCATCTCACTTTCCCTGGTCTCAGTGACTTCCTGCACCAGGCGCTCTATAAATGCCTGGCATTTCTCAAACTGGGAATCCTGATTCTTGGCTTCTTTAAACTCCTCCTGCTCCCCCATCTCACCCTTCCTAGCCCAGCCACCTATACCCCGATAGGTCAGCCTACACACTGCTGCTAAAATTCACAGGGCTACCCACATACTGAAAACGAGAGAAACAAGAGCTGGTACTTTCTCCAGATCCAAACCACTCATCAAATCAAAAACGGCCTGCAGTCCTGCCACGGTCACCATTTTGTAAGGGGGGGCTTCTTTTAACTGGTTTAAGGTAATTCACCTGGTCTGCAGCCTTTGCCTGCAATCTGATCAATTCCAAATAAACCAATTTTAAAACAGCGGTTTCGAATCGCTACCCCACCTTCCAGTTCTGACTGCAGGACTTATAATTAATGATATTAAAACGGACACGTGGTTTGGATGAGAGAAAAATCAAGTTTTATTAACTAAAAGAAACTATAATCAAATATAAAACTATACCACACAAACAAAGTAATTACAGTAAAATTGCTTAAATGGGGGAATGCAGATGGTAAAAATGAGGGGTAAGTGACTACAATGTTAATTAAACAATCTTAGCAATATCCCCTTAATTACCATCCCCTAACTCCTTATTAGGTTGCTTTGCTGAGGAGTCAGAAACTCTGCTTACATGTGGTCCAGTGAAGTGAGAGAGAGAGAGAGAGAGAGGCTCACCTGTGGTTTTCTCAAGTGGGCTAATCTCTTAAGTAAATAAACAGCTTCAAGTGCTTCTGAAGGGAACCTCCCTTTGATTGGCAGGTCTGACTCACAGCCACTGCATCCTCCCACTTTTTCACACAGACAAATCGAGCTGCTTCTTTGTCCTTTTGCCATGCTTTCTCTGCCATTTTAAAACCTTTTGTGATTGCCCAAACTCCAGGGAACGACTTTATTAAGATGTACTGTCTCAAGGTGTGTGAATATTTTCCACAGAATTCCTCGACTCCCGTGTTGTCCACGTTCTTTCCATCTCAGAACAGTCTTTTTCAGTTCTAGGCACATTTTAAAACATTGTAGACAAGTCACATCACCCAATTCTTCGTCCACGATGTGGACCAATCTTTTTCACTCTTCAGGGAAATAGGGGATTTTGTGAAACCCCTACATAACTGACCCTGGCTTACCGCAATGGTAGAGGGGTAGAAGAACCACAAACAAAAGGGAAGGTTCACGAGTTGAAACCCAGCCATGGTAAGAAGGAATGGCACCAGGAAGGGAGTAACCCTTCCGATACGAGGCGTAACTGCTTCGGGTGCGGGAAAAGTGGGCATTGGAGAAGGGACTGTAGAAATCCTTGGAAGGATAGTGTGGGGAAAAATTCACCAGCTCCTGCCCCAAAGGCAGAAACATCGAACTTTCCCCCCACAGTTGATTCATTAGTAGCTGCACTTCGAGTTTTGTTGGCTGGCCCAGGGAAGGTAACCACAGCCACGGGTGCTTTAACTCCATCTGCCCCACCTAACACAGACTTATGACTGGAGCCAGCACAGCCTGTCTATCTGTGTCCCCTTGAGTATGATGTATGGAAAAGACCACTTGTTAAGATGGAGGTGGAAAAGGTGAAAGGGACCTATCTGTTAGACAGGAGAGCTTTGAGCACCATAGTCTACTCAGAAACCCCCACTGCCTCACCTCTGTCTAACGGGGTCCCGTACAGCTTAGTGGGGTTCACAGGTAACGAGCAGGTTGGCTCGTTCTCTATCCCGCTGTCCATTCATTTAGGAGCACTCCACATCAAGTGGACTTGTGTTTTAATGAAGTGGGAGCAGGAAGGGAAAGGGATCCTGGGGGCTGATTTTATCATAGGCCATAGGATCCTAGTGGATCTCAGGAACCACTGTCTGTGGGGAGCATGCACCGACAAAGAGAGTGAAGTGGCAGTTATCCCAGAAAAACAGGGAAAGGGGATCTTGTGTACCCTAAAACCCAAGGAGGGTTACGACCTCGAGCAAATGGTCAGTAACACTCCAGTGGAGTACCAGGCATTTGTGCGAGCACACCTCGGCGCATTTGCCACTCACAAGCATGATTGTGGGAGGATGAACGGGGTCGAAGTAAGTGTAGATGGGGACCCCATGACTCGACCACAAAAGCAGTATAATTTCCCCAAAGAGGCGGAGGCAGACATGAAAACGGCCATGACCTCTCTGGTCAAACAGGGGGTATTGAGACCAATAGCCACCCATGTAAACTCTCCACTGTGGCCAGACAACTCCTGGAGAGCCACGGTGGACTATCGGGTACTCAATAGAAACATCCCCGCCTGTGCACCCACGGTCGCAGCTGTCGCCGACCTCATTGGAAGTATTCCAGCCTCCGCAACCACCTTCACGGTGCTGGATATTTCCAACAGGTTTTGGTCCATCCCTCTGAGGTCCAGTACAAGTTCGCCTTTACATTTAAGGGCCAACAATACACCTGGAACTGCCTACCACAGGGTTTCCACAATAGCCCCAGCATCTTCCACCAGTGTATGGCAGATTGCTTAAAAGGCTTCAGCCGACCCCGACAGTTAGTCCAGTATGTGGATGACCTGCTTCTATTCACTGATGAAGGAGAGGAACACGGTCCACTACTGGCTGAACTGCTGGAGTTGCTCAAGCAGGAAGGTTTTAAGCTAAACCCCAAGAAGGTTCAGATCGGCCAAAAGAAAGTAAAGTTCGTAGGGCTGGCTGTACAAGCAGGGGAAAGGGCCATAGATAAAGCCAGAAGGGAAGCAGTGCAGGAGTTACCAGCCCCCAATACAGTGGCAGGAGTGAGACCTTTTCTAGGGCTGACAGGATACTGCAGGGATTTTATTGAGGATTATGCAGCCACAGCAGCCCCTCTGCTCTGACTCCTACACAAGGGAGTGGAGTGGGTTTGGGATGAGGGTTGCAAGGCAGCATTTATAAGCCTCATGCAAAATCTGCAGACCACGCTGGCTCTAGGGGCCATTGATGGGGAGAAAGAGTTTTTCTTGGAGGTAGCAGCCAGCGGGGACAGTCTGAGTGCAGTGCTGCTCCAGGAGCGGCACAGTCAGCTGAGACCGGTGGTTTACTCCTCCAGGATACTCACAGATGTGGAAAAGGGCTATTCCAACTTGTGAGAGGCACCTCCTCGCCACTCACTGGGCTGTGAAAAGATCATTGATCTTCACAGGCACCTCGCCCATCACCCTCCTCACCCATCACATGCCCACCCAAATGTTCCTAGATGGGAAAATTAAAGATGGGACAGTGAGCAGTGCCCGCATTGCTCGCTGGACCCTGCTTCTCTCCCAGATGGACCTAAGGGTGAAAGGTCTCTGCGAGCTCAAGCTCGCAGCCAACATGATTTATCCAGGGACGGCACTTTGGTGTTCCATTGAAGGAGTTTGGGAAGTCAACATAGGTTTTTGGGCCAGGATACACCCCACAGGCCGCGAAATCTATGTGGGCGGTTCCAGCACAGTATCTGCTGGGAAAGACTCACAGGATGTGGAGTTTATGACCATGGGGCAGACATTGCCCTGGCAATTAAACTCCCCAGCACCATGAGCGCCCAGCAGGCTGAACTGTCCGCGGTAGTGTACATGGTTACACACCCAGAGAAATTCGCTACCCCATACACGATCTGCTCGGACAGCATGTTCACGTGCAATTCGTGTACGGAGTACCTGGGCATCTGGTCCCGTCGGGGATACACCTCCATTGACGGGAGACCCCTGGCAATCAAGCCTCTGCTGCAGAAAATCATGACAGCCGTAGGGAAGGAAGGCCCATTCGAAGACAGAACCCATGAGGGAGGGAAATCAAAGGGCAGATGAATTGGCCAAGCAGGAGGCCAGGGCAGGAGAGTTCTGGGATCCCTGTAGAGCAGGTCCGGTAGCCACAATCCGGGACAAGGGAGGCACACAGGGGGTAACTTTGGCCCTGGACTTAAAGCAGGTCCAAGCCCAGGATTCCGTCCTTAAGGCCATCCTGGTAAAGAGAGAGAATGGGGTGTCCATAGAAGGCCCGTTCAAGGCAGCGGACGAGACTTTAAAACAGGCTGCTAGTTACATTAAGCAATGTAAACTGTTTAAACCTGAGAAAGAGGAATGGCCAGCAAGGGTTAACCGCACTAAAACTAGAGATCATCAGCCTGCAGCTGTGGCAGACTCACAGAATCAGTGCAAGCTGTTTAAAACTGAGAGTGGAGAACGGCCAGCAAGGGTAAACCGTGTTAAAGCTAGAGAGCAGCAGCCTGCCGCTGTGGCAGATTCACAGACTGCAAAGGTGGGGGCAGTGAATTGTGTGACTGGGGAGGCCTCCCTCCCACCAATTAAGTGGGACTCAGGTACACCCCCAGTAGCCGGAGCCTTAAGAAGGTCTCCTCGCATACCACAGCCTAAACTACCTTGGTCACCCGAGTATCATTTTAATCGGTCCAGCCCCAGGAGAACCCTTAACAGGAAGGGAAAAACCAAGGTCAGGGACAAGTTAAAAGATACGGCTCCCCAGCCTACAGCCTCCAAAGGTGAGGGACTCACGGGAGAGGTAGTGTTGGGCAAAGAGAGAGAGAATGGTCCCCAGCCTGCAGCATCAGGCTGCGGGGAACTCACAGGACAGGACAGGGACTCGGCAGCCACACAGAAAGAGGCAGTGTGCTGCAGCACAGGAGGTCACACTCCCCCGATTAACTGGGATTCAGGGAAACTCCCAGGTGTTTTAAGGAGGACTCTCCGTGTCCGGTGGCACAGGTCACCTTACGCCCAGGCGTACAAGCTGCCCAGATTCCACAGAAGGCAGAGGCCAAACAGGAATTAGCCTGGCCGTCTGGAGACGGGCAGCGGATGTATATAGCTTTCTGAAGTATTTTAAGTGTGTTAATACATAGTTTGGTAGTTTTGGAATTTTAGTAGTCTAATTTTAGTATAGGATAAGTTTAAGTTTTGAATTTTGATAACTGTGTCAGGCCAGATAACCTTCTCGGGACATGGCTATTTTGTTTGTGTGTCCCTACAGAAAGGAAATCGAGATGAGAAAGGTTCTGCTCCTGCTCACCCTGGTAGGGGTGAGCATCGGTGACCGAGGAGACGTGGAGAACTCCCACATCTATGGGTGTTCAGGAGAGAGAGCACCGATCATTACCGCAGGGGGAGGCGAACGGGGTGTGGAGGAGCTCGCTGTCTACTTCCACGAGGGAAGGTGGCTGTATTGATTTCCTTGTGGGTTCAATGATGAGACATTTATAAAAAAGAATAACTTTTAATCTAAGGTTTGTTCAAGACTTTATACAGCTTTTCAGGAGACACCATGCTTCAGCTCCAGCTAAAGTGAAACTACAAACTCTCAGCCTGCTTCTCTGGTCACATGACCTCTGCTGGTCAGGCACAAGCAATCAATACCTGCAATCATGCTATTAAGGCATCATAATCGAACAGGCAAATAACATCACGATTTGCTGATATCATTACATCTCCCTTTCTTAAAACAAAAGTATTTTACTTTTAACTAACAACATGTTTTCTTTGTATTAATCTGCATTTTAACTGTAACACTTAATGAACTTACATTATCATTATCATGATCAAGGTTTTTTAACCTTGCTTTGTGTGTTCACGTGAAATATGTCAATACACTAGAACTTGAAGAAAGAATAAGATAACATTACTTCCTTCTATAACAATAGTCCTTAAATTTGCTCAATGAGTCTCTCAGGAGGCTTCACGTGTCTTGAGGATTTTCTGATTGATTGTCCTTGAATCTGAGTTGTTGCCTCAGATGATGTGTTCTCAGCTGTGTGATCAGGTTGTTCAACAGTATCAGTCTCTTGACCTGCTGTGGCTGGTTCCATGAGAAGATCTCGAATATTTCTTCTCAGAACAGCACCCTCATCTGTCTGAATGGTGTATGATCTTGGTTGAACTTCACTCAGGACAGTTCCCTTCTCAGTCCATGTGTTTGTTTTGTCTTTGAACCTTACTTGGTCACCAGTGTGGAGTTCAGGTAGGTTTTGTGTTCCTCTGTCATAATAGTACTTTTGCTTTTCTTTCTGTTGTTCTTTGAACTTCCTCACTTTCTCCCCCTCTTTTGTTTTCAGGAGGTTCTCCGGGATGGGTAGGTTTGACCTTAGCCGATGTCCCATCAGGAGTTGGGCTGGTGACATACCACACTCGAGCGGCGTTGTGCGGTATACAAGCATGCTTTGGTAGAAGTCAGTTCCACTGTCTTTTGCCTTGTACATCAGTCTTTTCACTGTCTGGACCGATTTTTCCACTAGTCCATTGGACTGTGGATAGTGAGGACTTGACGTTGTGTGGACAAAGTCCCACTCTTTGGCAAAGTGTCAGAAATTTGCATTGTAAAACTGGGGTCTGTTGTCTGTGAAGACCTCGCTTGCCACGCCATGTCTGGAGAATATGGCTTTCATACTTCTTATCACAGCTTCTGCAGTGGTGGTGTACAGTCTACAAACCTCTGGATACAGGGAGTAATAGTCTGTGATGACAAGATAGTCCTTCCCTTGACATACGAATAGGTCAGCGCCTACCTTCTGGTAAGGTCTGTCTGGTGCTGGGTGTGGCTTTAGTGGTTCTACCGGATTGCTTGCCCGATATTTCAGGCATATTGTGCAGTTTGACACCTCATTTGTCACATCTTGGTTGATTCGTGGCCAGTACATCACCTCTCGTGCTCTTTTCTTACACTTTTCAATTCCCAGATGTCCTCCATGGATCTTTTTTAGCATCTCTTTTCTCAGGCTCTTTGGGATAACTATTTTACTTCCTTTGTAGATGATGTCTTCGACCACTGATAGTTCCGCCCTGCAGTTCCAGTACTCTGCTATGTCAGGTGAGCAGTCTTGCTTCATGTTGGGCCATCCATCCAAGGTGCTTTTCTTCAGTCGTCTCATTGTTTCATCTTTGTTTGTCTCAGTCTTTATGAGCTACATTTTTGCATCTGCTATGGGCAGTGCACTTGTGATCATGTCCACGTAGGCGTTCACTTTTTCATCCATTGTGGTGTTTGCGGGCTCACTTGGGTCAACAGCTCTGGACAACGTATCTGCTGTATACATCAGCTTACCCGGTGTGTACGCAACATTCAGTGTATAGCGTTGCAGCCTGATCATCATTCTTTGTATTCTAAGCGGACAGCTATTCAGCGGCTTTTGGAACAATGCAATCAAGGGCTTATGGTCAGTCTCTACACTGATTGCTTGTCCTGCCACAAACTGGTGAAATCTTTCACAGGCGTATGTGATGCTGAGCAGCTCCTTTTCTATTTGAGCATATCGCATCTCCGCGTCTGTCATTGAGCGCGATGCATATGCAATAGGTTGCCAGTAGTCATATTGTTGCAGAAGAATGGCACCGAGCCCACTCTGTGATGCATCTGATGATATCTTGATGGGTCTTGCTGGGTCATAAAACCTCAGAACTGGTTCCTCTGTGAGCAGTTTCTTTAGATCGCTCCATGACTTCTCATGCTCATGATTCCATTCCCATTCTATGTTCTTTTCAGTTAGTCTTCTCAGTGGTGCTATTTTTTCTGAGAGGTTGGATATGAATTTACCCATGTAGTTGATCATTCCATTAAACCTCTGCACGTCCTTTTTGCATTGTGGCCTTGGCATATTCTCAATGGCGGACACCTTTCTGGGATCTGGTCTGATGCCCTCACTGCTAAGGATATCTCCCACGAATGTCAGTTCTGTCGCCCTGAGCTGGCATTTCTCTCTATTCAGCTTCAGGTTTGTTTTCCTTGTTGCTTCCAGCACTTTTTTCAGTCTCTCGTCATGCTCAGTTCTTGTGGTTCCCCATACTATGATGTCATCCATTGATGTATCAACTTCCTCCAGGTGCTCATAGGTCATATGGATAGTCTTGTGATACACTTCAGGAGCTGAGGCAATGCCAAATGGTAACCTTAGGAATCTGTATCTGCCATATAGAGTGTTGAACGTGCAGTCTTGAACTTGCTTCATCCAGCTTCATCTGCCAAAATCCTGAGGATGCATCTAACTTGCTGAAATATTTTGCATTTGCAAACTGTGCCATGATTTCCTCACTTGTAGGAAGCTTGAAGTGCTCTCTCTTTATTGCTCTGTTTAGATCTCTTGGATCCAGGCAAATTCTGAGCTTTCCATTCTTTTTGTCCACTACGACGAGGGAACTCACCCACTCAGTTGGCTCATCTATCTTCTGAATCACGTTCAGGCTTTCCATCCTGTCCAACTCTGCCTTCAGTTGCTTTTGAAGAGCCAACGGAACTTTTCTGCATGGATGTATGACCGGTGTCATACTTTTATCTACTCTGATCGTGTGTTCTCCTGGAATGCAGCCTAGACCCTTAAATAGGTCTTTGTACTCTTTCATGAGTTCATCATAGACTGTCTCTCCTTCGCTTTCCACAACGAGGACTCTCTTTACCAGGTTCAGTCTCTCACAGGCTATTAAACCTAGTATAGCTTGCACCTCCTTTGGCACCACGATTAATGCTAGCGTGTGCTCTCTGTCCTTGTGTGTTACTTTGACAATGCATTTTCCTTTCACTGGTATATCAGTACCTGAGTATCCGGTCACTTTCACTTGTATTCCATGTAACTTTGGTCTGGGTCTAATTCTCTTAAAATCGGTCTCTGATATCACATTAACTTGTGCTCCAGTATCCAATTTAAATGGAACGTGTATGTCGTTCACTTTTAGTGTCAACATCCAGTCTCTTTCTTCTTTTTTGTTTTCAGACACCACATCTACATAGAATTCCTCTATCTCGCTTTCATCTACTGTATGGACCTTGCTTTGTTGCGCTTGGTTCTTACAGCAACGGGCATAATGGTTGTTTTTGTTGCATCTATTGCATGTTTTACCATATGCTGGACACTTTCTTGGTGGATGCTGTGTACCGCATCGACTACATGACTTCCGGTTGTCTCTTTCATTTTCGTTTGCTGGCCACGTCTCTTTTTTCACATGGGCGCTCTCTTTGTTAAACGGTTTGTGTCTGTTCTTTCTCACTGCATCCACGTTGCAGCTACTGTCACTGAACAGCTCCTTTGCCTGCAACTTCACAGTCTCTGTAGCCCTACACAGTGCTATGGCTTTTCCCAGGTCTAGATCTTGCTCTCTTAGCAGTCTTTCCCTTAGACCATTATCTGGAATACCACACACCAGTCTGTCTTTTATCAGCGAGTCCGTGAGTCCCCCAAATTCACACGATTTGCTTCGGTTTCTCAGTTCAGTCACATACTGATCAATAGTCTCGCCGATTTTCTGTACACATGTGAAAAATTTGTGCCTCTCAAAGGTCACGTTGCGTTTAGGTATGCAGTAGGCCTCAAACTGTTCCATTATTTTATCTAGCTTCATTTCGTCTCCATCAACGGCAAATATGAAATTATTATATACCTCCAGCGCTGCATCACCCACTACATGTAAGAACACGGACGATTTCTGTTTATCACTTTTCTCGTCAGCTCCGGTTGCCGCTAAATACAACTCTAAACGTTGTTTGAACCTTCTCCAATTTTCAGCCACATTACCTGACAACTGAAGCGTCGCCGGTGGGAGTAAACCTTCCATTTTTCACTTCGTTAGCTATTCTCCAAGGTAAGTAACGATTTTCTCTTCTGGCTTGCTAATCTGTGGAGAGCTGATTTAACTTCATCTCTTTCAGCCACTTCTGACACCATGTATTGATTTCCTTGTGGGTTCAATGATGAGACATTTATAAAAAAGAATAACTTTTAATCTAAGGTTTGTTCAAGACTTTATACAGCTTTTCAGGAGACACCATGCTTCAGCTCCAGCTAAAGTGAAACTACAAACTCTCAGCCTGCTTGTCTGGTCGCATGACCTCTGCTGGTCAGGCACAAGCAATCAATACCTGCAATCATGCTATTAAGGCATCATAATCGAACAGGCAAATAACATCACTATTTGCTGATATCATTACAGTGGCCAGGGTGGTTGGGGTCTAACTTGACTCAGTACTCCAGCCAGACCGGGTTCACGTATGGGGAGGCCTCCATCCCGTGCCCCAGGGTACAGATTGTTGCTACAAGGGTCAGTGTCACTGAGGGGAAACGTGTGTGTTTGACATGCAAGGGACAGATTCATTTGGATAGGTGGTGGTGGCTCAGAAAGCTGAGCAAGGATATAGGAAACCCCACAGCCGATTGGGAACGATTGGGGAACAATACCCATCGGATGATTACAGGGACCCGAGGGGGATTGAGTGTGTGCTGGGGCAAGTGCTGGGAGCCGGATCAGGGGATTTATGTTTGTATTTGGGGGTCAGAGAAGGTCTGCCCCACAGGCATATCCATCATTTTCCATTGGCAATGGCAAGATGCCGGGGAGGGGATGGAGTGAGATTCCACACTCCCCGATCCCAGTCATTGCCACCAAACTCGTAACCCACCCCCGGGAGCCCCTGCCCACCACCACGACATCACGGACTACAGTGCAGAGGTGTCCTACCACCACCAAGGGACCAGGGAATGGGTTAGTCCTAGTGCCAACCGATAAGTTGCTGTACCAGGGGGTACACTATGCAGTGGCCTCAGTGATCCTGAACCTGACCGAGGTGCACTTACCTGAGTGGTGCCCTAAAGAGACAGAAACGTTGTACCAAGCCCTGCTGAAGGAAATGTTTAAGAAGTTTTATGAATTCGACTTTGCTAGTGTAGACAAAGCGAAACTGTACAGTTTACATCCTGAGCATAATATGGGCACGGGGAGACAAAGGAGGGGAACCTGTAATGATATTTTCACTGCTTATAATACAAGGTCCTCAGTGATAAACAGCCTAGATGATATAGAACTGCAAACTCAGATAAATGGTTTAAAGACCCAGTTGAGAAAACTCCTAACAGAGGAGAACACAGTGGTGGGCTCAGAGCTACATGAGGACCAGGCCATGACAGTCCATTTAAAAGAAATAATTGCTGAGCTGGAAAGACACGCCAAAACAGTGAATGCACTCATACGGGAGGACAGGAATGCTTCAGATCAAGCTGCACAGAATGAGGTGTGCGTGCTATATGGGGCATGGTTGCTGGGCGAGGGCCGCAGCAACCTGGAGGATTTAAAACAAGGTTTAGTCCCCTCCTGGATTAGCAACAAGCACCTCGCAGCCCTCCACCCGTTTAGTAATTCGCTGAGCCCATGTCAGCTCCGCCTAGCCTCTGAAGCCTACCCTGTCCCAGTGGATTGTGGACGTTCCAATCACACTCTAATGGGGATAGTAGTGAGGATGCCGGTCATGGGTGGGACAGCCCAACCCGCACCGGTATACAGGATGAAGAACATTGGGATCATTCAAGGGGGTGCACACATCCGTTTTGCAGAGGTCCCACCTTAAGTCATAAGCTATGACAGGTACAGACCTCTCTGGGTGTCGGAGCTGGGGAGCACACATAATCCTGTGTCCCCAGCACTTGAATGCCTATTCGAGACCACAGTGCGGGTTTAAAGCTGCTGGCGCACAACCTGTGAACTGTACCATGGAGGTAATGACACAAGGCCATGTTTCCCCACAGGTAGCATTCATAGGGGGTGGGACATATTGGCCCAGTAATTCCTCTCTGAACGCGTGAGTACGGTCGGTGTACTCACGCGTCTGGCCGGAGGAAATGCCGGCGTTCAGCATGCACAGCGCATGCGGAGAAAACCGGCATTTCCAGTCCTCTGAACGAAGGGGTTCAGAGGCACAGCGCGTGCGACTGCACAGGCAGCGCTTGCGCAGTGAACTTCGTCGATTTCATTCATGGATTCAGTGAGGGTAAGTCCTTACAAGTTACACTTGAAAAAAGCATGTGTAAAGTTGCTCCAAGGCTGCGGAGGAAGATATATTTTATCGTGGAGCTTCTGAAAGGCAATATTTTTGTTTGGGAAAGGGAGAAAAGTTATTTTAAGAAATGCTGAGGTAAGTTTTAAAGTTTAAATTTTTTTTTTTAAACGGGTTTTCAGTACGGTAGGTAGAAGGAGCAATTGTGGCTGTGTGAATTGAATGTGAAAATGAGTGTTCTAAAATGAGTAATGTAACATTTCCAACACTTTTAAGAAAGAAACTTTTCATCAGTAATAAGTAATTATGTATGTATGTCCGCATATATTCCTTTACGTATATGTATGTATGTTTTATATTCCTTTACTTATGTGTATGAATGTATAATTTTAATTATGATTTTCCAATAAGTTACTTTCTCTGAAAGTCATAATTAAATACATACATTCATACACATAAGTAAAGGAATATATACATACACGCAAAGGAATATATACAGACATACATACATAATTACTTAAAAGAATATATTACTGATGAAAAGTTTCTTTCTTAAAAATGTTGGAGTCATTTTTACATTTAATAAACACAGCAAATTCAATTCACATAGCCACAATTGATCCTTCTACCTACAGTACTGAAAACCCGTTTTAAAAAACAAAAATAAACTTTAAAACTGACCTCAGCATTTCTTAAAATAACTTTCCTCCCTTTCCCAAACAAAAATATTGCCTTTCAGAAGCTCCACGATAAGAAATATCTTCCTCCGCAGCCTCTGGAGCAACTGTACTCATGCTTTTTTCATGTGTAAGTTGTAAGGACTTGACCTCACTGAAAGCATGAATGAAAGCGGCGAATTTTACTGCGCACGCGCTGCCTGTACAGTCGCATGCGTTCTGCCTCTGAACCCCTTCATTCAGAGGACAGGAAATGCCGGTTTTCCCCGCATGCGCTGTGCATGCTGAAAACCGGCATTTCCTCCGGCCAGACGCGTAAGTACCCCGACCATACTCGCGCGTTTGGAAGGGAATTACTGGGCCAACATTTTACATGTCAATAAAATGAAAAATTTAACAATTGCACGATTTGCCCCCTCGCATCTGCGACTGAGGGTCCAAGGAGGTGCATTGCGCAAGAGGTCATCGTCGTACGTATCCTCACACTGTTCCCTTTCGGGAACTGTATGAAGTGGTGGAAGGATTTCTGGCCACGTTAACACTCCTTCCGTGACCATAACCATCTTCATACCAGCCATTAGGGTGGTTAGTCCTATGGCGTGAGGGTTTTACGGGCTCCCACAACCCATCTGAGGGGGGGGCCACCCACACCCGCGGACGCAAGTATCCCGCTGGATGTCCACCCAGAATTTATAGTTGGAGCTCCGACTCCACTTGCCGGGACTGTCTGGAGCGGGGTTCGAAACCCTACTCCTTCTGGCCCAGCGGCGGGGATGCTTACCGCTACGCAAAAGGCCCACTCCGCGCAAAAGGTGACACCCATACGTTTCCTGCGCCTTTTCCCTCCCCATGACTGGAGCCCTATGCTGCCACTTGAAAGACCAAGCTATCATCTGTCCTTTTTGCGGCGCCTTTGACTTCTCATTACCAATGATGAACAGGCGCTGCGCCTCCACCTCGTTGAGGAGATTGCTGAGGTCATCATCAGTTCAATTGTGAGTTCTTTTAATGCCGTGAATTGTGCTCATTCCAGCCATTTCGCGTTGCTAATCGGATTGGGCCTTTGGCGTAACGGTAGGATCCCCGCCGCTGGGCCAGACGGGGTACAGTTTCGAACCCCGCTCCACACAGTCCCGGCAAGTGGAGCCGGAGCTCCGGCTCTAAATTCTGGGTTGACATCCAGCGGGATATTTGCGTCTGTGGGTGTGGGTGGCCCCCCCTCCTTGTATAGCTTGTGGGAGCCCGTAAAACCCTCCCGCCATAGGACTAACCACCCTAATGGCTGGTTCAAAGATGGTTACGGTCACGGAATGAGCGTTAATCACGGCCATAAATCCTTCCACCACTTCATACAGTTCCCCAAAGGGAACAGTGTGAAGACATGTATGACAACGACATTGCTAAATAAATAAATGGAATAAAAAAAATTCTTTTAGGGCTTTTAAAAGTCTTTAAATTGCTTTAATTCTGTTTAAAACTACTTCAGATTCTTCAAAATAATGTAAACGTTTTTAAAATTTTATAAAAGTTCACAAAACATTCATAAAATAGCAGATAACTTACTTTCCCTGCAGCTGTGTAACTACAAAGTCCTCTGCAGCTGCTTGGAGAGATTGGGGGCGTGTCCTACTACAATGAGACCTTAAGGGGCGTGTCTCACTTGCACAGCGCGCTCCAGGCTTCGCGCTGGCTGCACTCCTGGGCGGCGTGACGTCAAACGCTGCCCGGGATTCTTCTGTTTCAAAATGGAATTCCAGGCGTCCCTGGAGGTGAACGGCAGGCGCGTCGGGTAAGTGCATATCGGGGGCTTGCACGCGCGGCAAGCCACCGACCCGAATTACTGCCCCATTGTGTTACCACAAGTGCGCCCCACTACCAGCATGGACAGTACATCTGGTGCCCGGTGAGTGACAGCAGTTTCTGTTTTAAACCCGAGGCAGAAGTTCAAGTGGCCCAGGAACGGATTGTACCCATCCCTGAACCCTCAACTGTTCACCTCACTGTCAGGGAAAACATCACCAACCTGCAAAATTACATAACACATTTCAGCTATGAAATTCCCCCTCTACCAGAACATCTTACCGCCCTATTAAAAGCAGTGGTCATCTCACAGAAACATTTCTATACATTAGAGCAGAAGACAGTCGCGATAAGGGCCAAGATCTTGGATATTGTAGTTCCACCCTGGTGAGATATTTTTGAAAATATAGAGGCCCCTTCTTGGATTCGACTGGCTTCACATCTTTTAGTAGTTTGCCAGCTCAGCATAGTTTTATACTTGTGTAGGAAGTGCAAAGGAAGGGACCAGGTGCTCCGCTCTCAACATGAGGGAGCATGGGACAAAAATAAAGTCTATGACCAGGTATGAAACCAACCTTGACCATTATTAAAAATAAAGTTTGATGAGTGTATGTGTCATTATTTTTCCTATGTATGTGTAATTCTTCCAAGTGGTGCAGGGGTGTTGGGCCCCCTCCGTGCTTGGATGTATACGTAATTGAATTTCTCGTACCTTGTATGTATTTTGTTAAACACTACACCTGAAAGCGAACAGGAGAACGTTTTGTTTTGGGTATTAGTTTAGATAATACAGGGGAAGGTTGGCTCCCGAGGATCAGCAAATTTTGCTCACAACTGCAAGATACTATAGTGTTTAAAGTATCACAGGGGGGTGTGTAAGGCTCGCAAAATTATAAAATTCCCCCAAAGTAAGAAAGGAAGAGATATTGGACTGTTTGAATTAATATTGGGCCAAAGGGGACCTAAAATCAAAACCCCAGGAAGATTTGGCTAGTTTAAAAGGCATGTTCAGGCCTGTGGAAAAGGCTGCGACAAAAGGAGGTGGGATGGGCCCCCGAAATACAGACAGTTTGAGTATTGGAAAGGCCAGATCGTCTGGGAATGTTCTCGACCATCCCAGCCATTCTACATAAAGACAATAAGCCCACGGAAAGACTGTTCCCACCGAAAACCCACAGGGCCAGTAAGAACATGAATAATACAATACATGTCAACAGTCAACAAAAGAGAACCTGGCCCCAGCAGGAAAAGGACAATCAAACAACAGTTTAAAACCAATCAGAAAGATTTCCAAAACACTTTACACATTTTAAACTGATTTCAAGGCAATCCCAAAACCAGTTAAAAGCCAATTAAAAATAGTTGGGACCATCCCCGAAACTCAATGAGAATTGAAACATATTAAAAATAACGAGCCTGCCAAAATTAACAAAAGGACCAGAGATTTGGCGGTCAGATAAGCCAGGCCTCAAAACAGTATAATTGAGGCCTGCTTGTTCAATGAGATAGACAGCGCAGTACAGTACAGTTCACATAGTTGAGGACACAGCTCAAGAAGGTTCAGTACAGGAGAAAGAAAATATGGCTCAGAAAAGATATCATCATCACCGTATTTAGTCGGAGGATCGGAGACTTGAAGAAAGAAGAATGAAATGGAAGGAAAAGGAAATCGCGGCAACCAAAGGCCTCAAGAAACCAACAACTAACAATATTACCACCAACCAGGTAATATTGGGCCACCTCGACCAACAAGAAACCAACCACCAAGAAATCTGACTTACCCCTGGGTAAGATTTGACACAAAAGACTCTAAAAACTATACCTAACCAAAGAAAATTGGGTACTCACCCGATAAATCCAACTTCGCATCTAACCGCATCAGCGGACAGGTGAAGACTGAAAACCCAACGCAGGTGCAGTCTTCCACCACGTCCGGGGTACGGCAGGCCCTAACCGCCACAACTAAAGAGAACCCCGAAATTGCGAACCTCTACAATCTGTCAAGAAAGTCGTTTGGTGAGCATTTCCTGGTCCTGTGGATTTCAACCTAGTTAGGATAGTGGGATTGGGAGGGTAAGGTATTTTTGCCTATTGTAATTCTGCCTCGCATATTCCGAAGTGTTCCCCCTTTTAGAGTATAAGATTTATTGTATTGTATATTTTCCTGTCTCAAAATAAAAATCTCAATTCTTTTGACCAACTCAGATGTCTGTTGCAATTTCATTACAACCCCCAAATAAGTCCAAAGTCTAGAACCAAGGGAGTGGGAGCGATTTGAACTGCTCATGGAGTCAGAGGTAAAGCTGACCACACACACCACCCCTTACACTTACCAAGGTCTTCTGTTTGTGTCTTTTTACGATGTGTAAATTAAAACTCCTCAACCAGGGTGATCTATGCAATTCTTATTTACCTCAGCTGGTTGCAACACAGAATCATGCCTCCTGTGTTTCATTTGATGTCATTTTTACAAAGGCATATGTTTCTTAATCTTGTGTGATTCTTTCCAAAGTGTAATTTAGGACACCTTAACAGGGTGTACCATTGTGTTCTTTCCAAAGCTGCAGACTTCAGGAACCTTTAACTGTCTGATTCAACAAGGCTATTGATTCAGTGTCAACAACTTATCTTATCTCAATAGCCTGAATGCTGTTCACAGCTTCTCCATTGTTAGGTTTTTAGATTTTCAAGACTAGTTTGTCATGGTACAAAGGCCAGAATTCTATCATAGTGTATTTTTCTGAATATGGCTTATTCCTTCACGTGCAGCGTCAGCAGAATTCAGCGCACCCAGCACCAGCGCAGACACTCACACCTCGGTGGTACCTTCGCAAGATAGAGTAGTGTTGGCACCTGGTGTATCACAGCTCACAAGTGAACATCAGCAAATGGTGGAGACAGGGTCAGCATTGGAGAGTCCTCGTCGGAGGGCGCAAAACTCTGTCAGCTCGGCTCAGCTGCATGTCGACCCTGTGCCTCCATGTCCATCCAGAAGGAGAGCGGTGCTGGAACTCCAGGAATAGGTACAGGAGTCTCTGGCAGGTTTTGTCTCCAGGGTCGCTGCAAGTGTGGAGCGAATGGAGGAGTCCATCGCGAACATGAGCAGAGCCTTTGTGGAGGCATTGGCGCATGAACGCATCACCGAGGAAAGAATGGCAACCTCCGTGGAAAAGATGGCTAACTCCATGGTAAGGCTGGCTACCGTAGAGGAGAGGATGGCTAAGGTAGAGGAGAGGATTGCTACGGCCATGGAGGAGCTTAGTCGCCAGGGTATGGAAAACATGGTAATTGTTCAGAATAGAATGACATCTCTTGAGGAGCGATGGTCAGCTATTGAGCATACAAACCAGACCTTCATGGAAGTCCTCTGGAGTAGGACTTCCAGTGCAGGAACGGGTCCTCATGCCCCCCCTGAAGTGCAGCAAGGTGCTGTCAAGCCACTTGCTAGCTCTGAAGTGGGGCTGACCCATGAGAGGGATGTTGGTGGCAGAGAACAAAGAAGTGGGGGCTCCTCTCCAAGCGCTCACATGACCATGCCACTGCAGAGCCCTTGGTCAGAGCCCCACCAGGGTCCTCACCCAACTGAGATTAGCATCTCAGCCCCTGCACAGCCACAGGAGCAGCAGACTTTTGGCGAGCCCGCACAGGTTTGCCACCCCAGATGATGGCCGCCAAAGGCGCCGAGACAGGAGCAACAAGAAAGTGAGCAATGGGCATCCACATCTGCTGAGGCCACAAGGGAAGCACCATGTAGGAGCACGTGTAAGAGGAAGATAAAGCACAAGCAGCCACAAGGGTAGTCACTTAGGTGCTGTGATGTTTTGTATTTGGACCAGCCATCATTGTCATTGTATTATAAACAGATTTGATTGCAAACTGTTGAAGTTGTGGCCTGTGTCATTTCGCAAATGGGACTTTCACGTTGAGGGCTTAGGGCGCCTTGCAATTGTCAGTATGGTGGTCAGAGTGATAGGAATCTGCAGGTTCTTGTCCATTGTGGATGCTCTGGTAAGAAGGTGCGAGACATAAGTGTATGATTGTGCAGGCTCACCAAATCTGGCCAAGATGAGTGCATCCCTTGCATCCCGGGCAGCAATGTTGTCGCGTGCTGGCGCCTTCTGGCCTGTGCAGATTCAGGTGGGTGATTGGCAGCTTGGCGCTCCTGTTGATGCTCCTGCTGTTGGTGCTGCTCTTGTTCATTGTTCTGCTGCTGCCGCGGCTGGTCTTTATCCGAATCTGATGTCTAGGAGGAAAGGAATTAAATGGTCGCCATGCTTCTGGTATATGCCTCAGTTGAGGAAGCGCTCGGTCAAGGTGGGGAGAGGGGTTTCCCAGGAGGTCACACTGGAGATGGGTGTCAGGCTCCAAACTTCCACAACAATGAGTAGGCCTGTTAAAAGTTCGCCCAGACCTGAGACAACAAAGTTCTGCCACCTGCAAATGATCATCGGTGAAAACTCCTTTGTAATGGTGGAGCTGCAGCTGTTAGTAAGCAATCCAATTGTGAGGCCGTCAGGATTACCTGGCGTGTTCCAGAGGAGGCGTGAAGGGGGGAATGTCTAAAAATCAGAAAGGCCTCTCAAAATGGGATAATAGAGGCTATTAAGTGGTTGTTAAGGGCCTTAAGTGCCTATCCCGCCTCTTGGAGGTGGGATGGAAAGGGGGTCAGAAAACACTCATTTGGGAAAATTGCTCGGAGGCGGGATGGAGGCGGGATCGGGCCCGCCCACCATTTTTTGCGATTTTACCACCTCGCACGCCTCCAAACCCGCCTCCTCGTGCTTGGCAAAATCAAACCCATCATCCGGCGATAAGTCAGGGGCACAGCCGAAGTTTGCGGCCGGGGCGCTGTGCACGGCAATGATGCCATCGCTGGTGGCACAGCGCCGTGGGGCACTACCGGCTACCACCACCGCTAACCTCCCACTGAATTTCACGGGAGGTGTTAGTGGCACCGCGCCCAGGCGCTAGGGGATTTGTGCCCTGTTAGCGCCCCTGGGAGCACTAACGAGAGGCACAAATCAACCCAATTTCTCCCCCTAAGACTCTTATAAGTCAAAAAGTCAACAAAAAAAGGGTTTTTCAAAGTAGCAACTGTTTGAAATGGGAGCTCAATGGCTTTTGCACATTCCTGATATTGAACAGAGTAAATGGTGCCAACAAACAGATTAAATCTATTTACATATTTTGTTACATCTTTTGAAGCCTTATCAGGAGAATGCATCAATTGCTCTTTGCTTCTTAAAACCAGGCCTGAATGTAAGAACATATTCTGCATGCATCAGACAAGAAATTGGCCTAAGATCTTTACCTCACCTGATTTATACCCCCTTGTTCCCCACATGGTGTTGGTCTTACCAATGCACTCGATAACATAATTAACCCCTTTATTTCAGCATCTCTGAAAGTTCTTAAAATCACAAGGAAAAATAAAACTTGACTCTACAATGTGAAATGCATTATTAAAGAGCCCAAAATTGCATTTTCATAAAGCCAAAAAGGCCACAACCTTATTCTGAAAACTGTTCTTTCAGTTGTCAATCATTAAGACAATTTTGCTCTTGTCATTAGGCAGTCGGGTGTTGATACTGAATAAGGCAACTAGAAAAAAATTGTACAATGATTGCTCGCTAAACGTTTCCATTTCTGGGTGGTTTAAAAGATTGTGTGCAACAATCACAAAATAACGACATAAATGTTTAATGACCATATATCTCACCCATGATCATTACAGCTGAATTTTGAAAGTATAAAATAATAAAACTCACTGGGTAAAAATTCTGTTAAGTGAATTTACAAATACTTTAAAGATTTATACCACATTTTTGTGAGTGTTATCCATATACAGGCATTAACCTATTTAAAATGGATTAGCACCTGTGTGAAAATAACACACAGAGGATTGCAGTACAAGTGCTTTAAGCATTTGAACGCAAATTTCACAAATTGGAATAACTATCCTGATGCTTCATGCATAAAACGTTTCTCCCCGCCCTCCCGTAGATATACTAATCATCTAATGAGGCTGGTGTAATTACATATTTATGATGATTTCTAGATGCTTCACATTAATGTCCTCTCGACTTTGTTGACCTACTCAAGTATAATCTGCTTTTAGGTAATGGTTTCATTCCTCACAGGAAAATCCTTCCATTACAGCGACCATGTGTTTATTCTTTTCAAATATTACAGCTTTCAGCATCTGTCAACACGCTCTATCATTGGAGTGTAATCTGAAAAATAAAATTTAGCATTTTCTGAAGCTGTAGTCAATATGTCTCTCTATCAGCTTAGCAGATGGGGAGAGGAGCTCAGCAATCCCACATGGGTTTGCTTTTGCCACAACCTCACTTAATTCCTTGTGGAACAGGTATTTCCAGTGAAAGCCATACAGTTTTAGTAAGCATCTGTAAATAATCTCATCTGAGTAAAATGACAGTGATTACAAATGAAATAAAGTTAAACCAATGTAAATTAAAAGAAAACAAAGGAATATAATGCAGGTCAGAAGATAATAAAGATAATGGCCTAGAAATTGAGTAGCCTTAGCGCCGCATTTGAGGCGCTAGAGGGCCTAGCGCCGGAGTTATGGCCAGTTGGGAAATTGAGTGGGGCCCTTCCGTCGGCGTTAAGCCGGTAGCGCTGCGCCGGCACCGATGACGTCATCGGTGTGCGCAGCGTCCCGGTTGCCATGCCGACGGGCCCCAGCGCCGAAATTCAGTTGCGGCCGCCTCGCCCGTGGCAGCCGCAACTAAGACTCTGGCAACCGAGTCTTCCCCGAGTTAGCGCCGGCGCATTAAGGTCGCGCGGCGGCCGGCCGCTTTCCCGTCAGCTGCCTGCCCGCACCTCCCTCCCCGGACTCCTCCACCCCCCCCCCGCGGAACAGATGCGTCTGGCCTGCAAGCCCGGCACTTGTCCGAGGTGCCGGGCTCATTTTTTCAATATTTGAACGGACAGCGGGCGGGTGCAGGCAGCTCCTCCTTAACTGAAGGAGGAGGCCTGCACTTCCCCAGCCTGCCGCACCGCATCGGGTGCCGCAGCGCCGGATTAGCGCTGCAATTCGGCACTCAGCGCCCATTGGGAGGCGCTCACGCCCGCCAGTAGCGCCGGCAGCCGTCTGGGCGCGGCGCTACTGAATTTTTGGCGCGCGCAAGGGAATTAGCGCCGGCGCTAAATTTCCGGCGCTAAAGCCCTGGCGCGGCGTCAACTCAATTTCTAGGCCAATGTCTTATATTTTGAGATGGTACAGTTATTCCTTAATTTTGATGGAAGTGCAGTGATATTTCCTTTCAGGGCAATGAGCTTAACTGTCATGACAAAACACTCTACTAGGATATCACGTGTAAGAGTCACATCTTTCTCACCGGAGTTGACACCGTTCTGGGAAGTTGAGAATGGATTTTTATGTCTATCAAAACCCTGTGTCATTTGGAAACGCCAGTAATATTTGTTATGAAGCAGTGCATTTATTCAAACAATACAAAACTACACCGGGTGGCTGAAATCGCAGTGGTCCCTAGTGAAGGTTCCTTTGTAGCAAGTTGGGTGTGATGTGATCATTAGTAGCACAGAGTATCAGAGCTGCAGAACCCTGAGTCTTGATTTATCGCATTGTCGGAAAGAGGATGATATGTTGGTCAGTGATAAAGGAAAGGTAAGGAGTGTGCGACTATGGTGAATGGGGAGTTGTGGTTGAGGTTACTGGTATAGTTCATGAATTATTTGATCACATAGAGCATGGGCAGAAAGTGGCTGTCTATGTTGTATCCTCCCTTCCTCTTTCTGATCCTCCATTTCCTGTTGCATTTCCTCTTCATCCACTTCCTCCTCCTCATCCTCCTTTTCCTCGTGCTCCTGCTTCTCAGCTTCTCGCCTGATAGGTGGTGGCAAGGGCTGTTCCCTCATAATGGTCAGCTTGTGTAGATTGCAGCATAGTGCCACAAAACTTGATACCTGCTCATCTGAGTACTGCAGGGCTCCTCCGGGCCAAGTTTTTAATCAAACGATTATTTATAGTTATATTAATTATATAACTATAAATAATCATTTGATTAAAAGCTTTAACTAATTAAATAAACAATAAATAACGCCTAGAGATGGCAGGGCAGGCTATGTGCCGGGACTGTAGTATGTGGGGGTTTGTGGTCAGTGAGACCTTCCAGATTCCCACATCTGCAGGAAATGTCTCTGCCTTCAGTCACTCCGGCTCAGAGTCATTGAGCTGGCGTGCGAGTTAGAGACACTCTGAAACATAAGGACGGGGAGGAATTTCTGGATAGTTTTAACCAGAATACAGTCACACCCCAGAAGAAAACACAGGTTCAGGAAAGGGAGGGTGCGACTGTTAGGGAGTCGAGTAGCGAGGACTTAGGAGAGGTTGAGAAGGAAGTCCCGCAGACGCTGGTCCTGTCCAGCAGGTATAATGTACTTGCTACGTGTGAGGACAAGGAGAAAGATTGCGGGGAGGACAGCCACAATGTAGACCAATGCACCATGGTTCAGAAGGCTGTCCAAGTGGAGGAAGAGCAGAATAGAAATGTGGTAGTGATAGGGAATTCTATAATTAGGCGGATAGATAGTGTCTTCTGCAGCCAAGACGAGAATTCCGAAGGGTGTGTTGCCTACCCGGTGCCAGGGTAAGGGATATCTCGAGGAGGCTAGAGAGGAATTTGGAAAGGGAGGGTTAAATCCAGTTTTCATGGTCCATGTCGACTTAGGTAAGAACAGGGAGGAGGTCCTGCTGAGGGAGTATCAGGAGTTAGGAGCTAAATTAAAAAGCAGGACCTCGAGGGTAAAAATCTCTGGATTATTGCCCAAGCCACGTGAAAATTGGCATCGAAGCAGTCAGATCAGGAGAATTAACACGTGGTTAAAGGGCTGGTGTGGGAAGGAGGTGTTCCTTTTCATGGAACACTGGCACCAGTGCTGGAACAGAAAGGAGCTGTACCGATGGGACGGGCTCCACCTGAACCAGGATGGGACCCGTGTCCTAGTGGAAAGGGTAAATAGGGAGGTGGCAAAGGCTTTAAACTAGTAAGACGAGGGGAGGGATCTACAAGAAATGAAACCAGCCTAAATATAAACAAAACAAGAAAGGAGCGCATAGGAAAGAGTTAAGTAAGGGCCAGGGCCATTGATGGCCAGGGAATAAATAGCATTATAGAACTTGAGTTTAAAAAGATGGTTAAAAATAAAGTGAGAGGAATTGCTATTAAAAATTAGTTAATCTGTCTGTACAGCAATGCACACTGTATCCATAATAAAACAGGGGAGCTGGAGGCAATCATGCATTGCGAGGAACCAGACATAGTCGGGATTACTGAGACATGGCTACAGAAAAATCAGGACTGGGAATTAAACATTGCAGGGTAGAACATATTTAGAAAAGATAGAGAGGGGAAAAGGGGAGGTGGAGTAGCTGTACTTATTAGAGATAACATAATGGCAGTAGAAAAAAGTGACAGCTATCAGCAAAACAGAAATAGAATCCATGTGGATAGAAATAAAAGATAATAAAGGATCAATCACACTAATTGGGGTAGTCTACATAACACCTAATAGTGGAAGGAAGGTAGAGGAAGAAATATGCAAACAAATTAAGAAAATTAGTAAAAAACAGAATAATAATCATGGGTGATTTCAACTACCCAAATATTAATTGAACAGAAGAGGTAGGTAAAGGTGATAAGGGAATAGAGTTCCTACAATGTGTGCAGGACTCCTTTCTAACCCAGTATGTAAAAAGCCCAACAAGGGAGGATTCACTGTTGGATCTAGTAATGGGGAATGAACCAGATCAGATAAGAGAAGTAAAAGTAGGGGAACATCTAGGCAATAGTGACCATAATATAATATCCTTTAAGATAATAATTGAGAAGGACAGAGGTATGACAAAGACCAGTGTAACTGATTGGAGAAAAGCTGATTTTTACGGGGCTGAGAATAGCACTTGGGAAAATGAAATGGACAACAGTATTTGCAAACAATGATGTAGAACAGCAATGGGAAACATTTAAAATGGTGTTCAACAGAGTCCAGGAAAAATATATTCCGCTAATAAACAAAAACAAGCTAAACACTAATGAGACACCGTGGATGAATAAAACCGTAAGGAAAAAATTGAGGGTAAGGAAAGAGGCATACATTAAGTATGTGGGCAGCAGGGGAGAGCATGTTAAGAGAGAATACAAAAAGATTAGGAGAGAAGTCAAAAAATCAATTAGGGCGGCAAAGATGAACTATGAAATTTAATTATCAAGGAACATAAAAAAAAGTAGTAAAATATTTTACAGGCACATCAATAAAAAAAGAAAGGTCAGGATGGGAATGGGCCCACTAAGGGATGGATTTGATAATACCACAGGCAGCAACAGAGAGATGACAGAGATATTAAATAATTACTTTACTTCAGTATTTACCAAGGAGATAGAACAGGTGGAGATGAGTGGCAGCAGGTGGAAAGTGGTGTTCCACAAGGATCAGTGCTGGGACCACTGTTGTTCACAATTTATATTAACGATTTAGACTTTGGAATCAAAATCACAATTTCTAAATTTGCAGATGATACCAAATTGGGGGCATAGCCAATACTGAGGAGGACTGCAACAAATTACAAGAAGACATTACTGTAATAAACTTGCAGAATGGGCATATAATTGGCAAATGAAATTCAACACAGATAAATGTGAGTTATTACATTTTGGTAAGGAAAATAGGGAGGTCACATATAATACTTGAAAATAAGAATCTAACTGGGGTAGAGGAGCAAAGGGATCTAGGATTACAAATACACAGATCACTAAAAGTATCGCCACAGGTTAACAAGGCCATGAAAAAAAACCAGTAGGGTTTATTTCTAGAGCGATAGAATTGAAAAGTAGTGAAGTTATGCTAAACCTGTATCGAACCTTGGTTAGACCACACTTAGAGTACTGTGTACAGTTCTGGTCGCCATATTATAAAAAGGATATAGAGGCACTGGAGAGGGTTCAGAGAAGATTTACAAGGGTGATATCAGAAATTCGAGGGTACACCTATCAGGAAAGGATGAACAAGCTGGGTCTATTTTCTCTTGAAAAGAGAAGGCTGAGGGGTGACCTAATAGAGGTCTTTAAAATTATGAAAGGTTTTGATAGAGTAGATAGAGAGACAGTGTTTCCACTTGTGGGGTAGAGCAAAACTAGAG
This sequence comes from Somniosus microcephalus, assembly GCF_052327205.1. NCBI lineage: Eukaryota > Metazoa > Chordata > Chondrichthyes > Squaliformes > Somniosidae > Somniosus > Somniosus microcephalus. The sequence goes on along the minus strand of NC_140988.1, from coordinate 143,825,058 downwards.
GCCATCAATATAAGATAGTCACCAAGAAATCAAATAGGGAATTCAGAAGAAACTTCTTTACCCAGAGAGTGGTGAGAATGTGGAACTCGCTACCACAGGGAATGGTTGAAGCGAATAGTGTAGATGCATTTAAGGGGCGGTTAGATAAGCATATGAGGGAGAAGGGAATAGAGGGTTATGCTGATAGGGTTAGATGAGGAAAGACAGCAGGAGGCTCGAGTGGAGCATAAACACCGGCATAGACTGGTTGGGCCGAATTGTAGGGGGTGGCGTGTGGTGGTGTTGTCTGGCGTGTACGCCCAGTCAGTTATGCCGCTGATTGTTTATGAGCGGTTTGAATCACCCCCACGCCCCTGGGTTCTAGACACCGGACTTAGGTACAAGGCGGCGGTACAGAGAAGACTCGGGTAGACAGGTGGTTGGATGTAAACAAAAACAAAGATTTTATTGAAGAGGAAAAATTGATACAATCTTATGGAAAATTACTAGTGTACACTTCTACAGGCAAAATACAAAAGAATAACTATACTTATACAGGGAATGGGGAACACACGGCACATCGAGGGAAAACAACTATCTTAACAATCCCCTTATCCCACCCCCTATACCTAACTAGATCAAGCTATGAGGGGTCAGAACTTCATGCTCACCAATCAAAAGGGGTCTGCTGGACTCAAAACAGCGGTTGAGTTCGGGGTTCGCTCTTGGTGCTCTCTGGAGCCTGCCGTCGTTACGTGGTCTCCAAGTGCTGCAAGGGTGTTGTCCAGGTTCGAGTACCCCAAAGTTAAAGTCTCTGTTTGGGTACTTTACCTTGCAGGGATGATTCTTCGTCGTCGGCCGACCGTTTGAGTTTGTATGAAGATAGTCGCAGGTCGGCTGAGGCTGAAGGCCCGATGATTCAAAGCCTACCCTCAGTTCGTCTCCTCAGTTCGTCTCCTCAATTGGTCTTCCTCAGTTGGTCTTCTTCGGTTGGCCTTCCCTCCTCCCCTCGTCACATCCCACCTCGCCTGGCCTGAATTGTCCATGTCCGCCCGATGCAGTGCCTGGGCGAGTTCCAGATGGAGTGGGGAAAAGGCACGGGCAAAGGCCAGGGGGTAAGTGCGGGATGGGGAAAGAGCGACAGCCATGAGGGGGAGGGGCGGAAGAGCTGAGCAGAGCAGAGAGAGAAGAGAGCGATTGCTACATAGAAGCATAGAAACATAGAAGATAGGAGCAGGAGTAGGCCATTCGGCCCCTCGAGCCTGCTCCGCCATTCAATGAGATCATGGCTGATCATCCAAATTCAGTACCCTGTCCCTGCCTTATCCCCATATCCCTTGATCCCTTTAGCCTTAAGAAATATATCCAACTCCTTCTTGAATATATTTAATGAACTGGCCTCCACCGCCCTCTGTGGCAGAGAATTCCACAGGTTCACCACTCTCTGGGTGAAGAAATTCCTCCTCATCTCAGTCCTAAATGGCTTACCCCTTATCCTTAGACTATGACCCCTGGTTCTGGACTCCCCGGCCATCGGAAACATCCTTCCTGCATCTAGTCTGTCCAGGCCTGACAGAATTTTATAGGTTTCGATGAGATCCCCTCTCAATCTTCTAATCTCCAGTGAGTATAAGCCCAATCGACACAATCTGTCCTCATACGTCATTCCTGCCATCCCAGGTATCGGCCTGGTGAATCTTCGCTGCACTCCTTCCATGGCAAGAACATCCTTCCTCAGGTAAGGCGACCAAAACTGCACACAATACTCAAGGTGCGGTCTCATCAAGGCCCTGTAGAATTGCAGCAAGACATCCTTGTTCCTGTACTCGAACCCTCTTGCTACGAAGGGCAACATACCATTTGCCTTCTTAACCGCCTGCTGTACCTGCATGCTTACCTTCAGCGACTGGTGCACAAGAACACCGAAGTCTCTTTGCACGTCCCCTTCTCCCAATCTATTGCCATTCAAAAAATAATCTGCATTCCTGTTTTTGCCACCAAAGTGGATACCCTCACATTTATCCACATTATAGTGCATTTGCCATGTTTCTGCCCAATCACCCAACCTGTCCAAATCGTACTGGAGTTTCACGACATCCTCCTCACAGCATACCCTCCCACCCAGCTTTGTGTCATCTGCAAATTTGGAGATATTACATCCAATTCCCTCGTCCAGATCATTAATATATATTGTGAACAGCTGGGGTCCTCGGGCCAATCCTTGCGGTACCCCACTAGTCACTGCCTGCCACTCGGAAAACGACCCGTTTATTCCAACTCTTTGCTTTCTATCCGCCAGCCAGTTCTCTATCCATGTGCCTTAATTTTGCATGCTAATCTCTTATGCGGGGCCTTATTGAAAGCCTCCTGAAAGTCCAAATACACCACATCCACTGGTTCTCCCTTATCTATTTTACCAGTTACATCCTCAAAAAATTCCAGTAGATTAGTCAAGCACGATTTACCTTTTGTAAATCCATGTTGACTTTGTTCGATCCTGTCACTGCTTTCCAAGTGCTCTGCTATTACATCTTTTATAATGGACTCCAGCATTTTCCCCACTACTGATGTCAGGCTATAATTCCCTGCTTTTTCTCTACCACCTTTTTGCACAGTGGGGTAACATTAGCTACCCTCCTATCCATGGACACTGTTCCAGAGTCTATCGAGTTCTGGAAGATGACCAGCAATTAATCTACTATTTCTAGGGCCACTTCCTTAAGTACCCTAGGATGTAGATTATCAGGCCCAGGGGATTTATCGGCCTTCAATCCCATCAATTTTCCTAACAGCATTTCCCTACAAATACTGATTTATTTCAGTTCCACCCTTTCATCAGACCCTATGTTCCCCGGCACCTCTGGGAGGTTATTTGTGTCCTCCTTTGTGAAGACAGAACTAAAATATGTATTTAGTTGGTCTGCCATTTCTTTTTTCCCCATTATAAATTCCCCTGATTCTGACTGCAAGGGACCTACGCTTGACTTCACCAATCTTTTTCTCTTCACATATCTATAAAAGCTTTTACAGTCAGTTTTTATGTTCCCTGCAAGCTTACTCTCATATTCTATTTTCCCCTTCTTAATTAATCCCTTTGTCCTCCTTTGTTGAATCCTAAACTGCTCCCAATCCTCAGGATTATTGCTTTTTCTGGCCAATTTATATGTCCTCTCCTTGGATCTTATGCTATGCCTAATTTCCCTTGTTAGCCATAGTTGAGTTACCTTTTTTGTTTTATTTTTATGCCAAACTGGGATGAACAAATTCTGTAGTTCATCCACGCGGTCTTTGAATGTTTGCCATTGCCTATCCACCGTCAACCCTTTGAGTGACATTCCCCAATCAATCCTACCCAACTTGCGCCTCAGACCATCGTAGTTTCCTTTATTTAAATTTAGGACCCTAGGCCTAGAAATTCAGTAAGGCGCTGCCAGCTTTGCGGCCAGTTACCGCCCAAAGAGGGCTTCTGCGCCAATAGAGGAGTTTGCGCTGATATTCAGCGCAGCGGTAATGGCGGCGGTAGCCGGTAGCGCTGCGCCGGCACCGATGATGTCATCGGTGTGCGCAGTGCCCCGCTACCGCCCCGCTACCGGCCCGACCCCCATATTGAGTTGCGGCCGCCTCTTCCGCAGCGGCCGCAAACAGCGATCAGAAAACGGGGCCGTACTGTAGCCTTAGTGGGGCGCTTTAAGGTGGAGGTGCGGCCGGCCGCTTTTTCGGCGGCTGCCTGCCCGCACCTCCTTCCCCGGCCTCCTCCACCCACCCCCCCCGGCGGCATTGCCGGCTGTTTTCCGCAAACCCGGCACTTCTCCGTGGTGCCGGGCTCATTTGCCGGCACTATCCAGCGGCGATCTCCCCGTTGCAGGCACCTCCCCCTTAAGAGAAGGAGGAGGCCTGCAGTACCGCAGCCTGCCGCTCCGCAGCGGGTGGCGCAGCACCGCCTAGAGCGCTGAAATTCAGTTTCAGCGCCCCAAGCGGAGGCGGGCACACCCTGGAATAGCGCCCGGTTCCGACTTGGGGCGCAAAAACTGAATATCTGATGGTCGCAACTGGCTCCGCGCTCAGCGCTATCTTTTGGGCGCATGCCAGCTGGCGGGCCCAAAGTGAATTTCTAGGCCCTAGTCTCTGAATCAACTACTTCATTCTCCATCTTAATGAAGAATTCGATCATATTATGATCGCTCCGACCCAACGGGCCTCGTACAACAAGAGTGCTAATTAATCCTTTCTCATTACATAATACCCAGTCTAAGATGGCCTGATCTCTGGTTGGTTCCTCGACATATTGGTCCAGGAAACCATCCCGTAAACACTCCAGGAATTCCTCCTCCACAGTATTGTTACTAATTTGGTTAGCCCAATCTATATGTAGATTAAAGTCACCCATGATGACTGCTGTGCCTGTATTGCGCGCTTCTTTAATTTCCCTTTTAATGCCATCCCCAACCTCTGCCTTACTGTTTGGAGCTCTATATACCACTTCCACTAACATTTTCTGCCCCTTAGTATTTCTCAATTCTACCCATACAGATTCCACGTCATCAGAGCTAATATCCTTCCTTACAATTGTGTTAATCCCTTCTTTAACCAGTAATGCTACCCCACCTCCCTTTCCTTTTTGCCTATCTTTCATGAATATTGAATACCCCTGGATGTTGAGTTCCCAGCCTTGGCCATCCTTGAGCCACGTTTCCGTAATCCCAACCAAAGCATATTTGTTTACTTCCATTTGCGCAGCCAATTCATCCACCTTTTTACGAATGCTCCTCGCATTAAGACACAAAGCCTTCAGGTGTAGGAATGTTTAGTTCCTATCCAAAAGACTGAGGTCCACTCAGGCGATCAAATAAACGAGGTTTAATGGAAACTAACAGATTTTAACGGATAATTACAGGAGAACATTGAATATAGGTCTAGTCAGTTCGGAGGCTCCACGAGGACTGCTTGGACGGTCCCGTGGCTGACGTCATGACGTCATCACATTTTTCCCGCCGGTGGGGATCACGTGATGAACGGCGTGACTTCATCGCGTTTACCCACGCTATTAAAGTGATCGCGCTCTGTACATGTAAACAGTGAAAACAAAGATACAGACTCAGGCTGTAGCTAACATATTATTAAAGGGAATTATATACAATTGATCGGAGTCCCTTAGTGGCTCTGCCACACAGGCTTGTTTTTTTAACGCTCTTAGAGCTATTAGAATTATTATTTACTGTGGCCATGTTTGATTTAAACCGTTGATTTCTCTGACTGCCACTTTTGTTTTTCTCCTTCCTATCTTTTGCTTTTCTCCTTGTTTCCCTTTCCTCTGTCTCCCTGTTCAGGTTCCCAACCCCCTGCCATTTTAGTTTAAACCCTCCCCCAGAGCACTAGCAAACACTCCCCCTAGGACATCGGTTCCAGCCCTGCCCCGGTGCAAACTGTCCGGTTTGAACTGGTCCCACCTCCCCAGAACCGGTTCCAATGTCCCAGGAACTTGAATCCCTCCCCGTTGCACCATTCCTCTAGCCACGTATTCATCTGAAATATCCTTCTATTTCTACTCTGACTAGCACGTGGCACTGGTAGCAATCCTGAGGTTACTACCTTTGAGGTCCTATTTTTTAATTTACCTCCTAACTCCCTATATTCCGCTTTTAGGACCTCATCCCCCTTTTTACCTATATCATTGATAAAAACTGGCTGTTCACCCTCCCCTTCCAAGATGTTCTGCAGCCGCTCTGAGACATCCTTGACCCTTGCACCAGGGAGGCAACACATCACCCTGGAGTCTCGTTTGCGGCTGCAGAAACGCCTATCTATTCCCCTTTGATGCGCTATCAATTACTCATAAAAGACTGAGAGTTAGGAGAGTAACTAAAGGCTTTTATTAACAAAAGAATGGAGGTCTGCCTCGAGTGGTCGACCGGTCCAGAAATACAAAGGGCTGGGGAGCAGCCACCTTTATACTAGGACTTGTGGGAGGAGTCAGCCGAGGCATGTCCAGGCATGTACACAATGGAATGCAAACAGTGGTTTACCACATTCACCCCTTGTTTAAAATTGAGTCCAGCGGGGTGAAGTGTATTAAAAGTTAGTGTATTGGAGTCTCTCCGGAGGTCTTGTCTGCCGCTGTGATCGGCGTGGCGACGGCAGGGGTAGTGAGGCTTCCGGCGTCAAGTCCCGCGTAGGCTGTGGCGCTGGCGTGTCGTCCTCGTAGATGTTGAGCGGGTCGCGGGACCCAGGCCTGCCGTCTGCTGGGGCTGGATATCGGATCGTGGGGGGGGGTGGTAGTGGGTAGTGGGTTACTGCGGCCCCCGAGGGTGCAAGGTCTCTTATGGAGACTGTGTCCTCCCGCCCGTCCGGGTACGCAATGTAAGCGTACTGGGGGTTGGCGTGGAGGAGGTCGACCCTCTCGACCAGGGGGTCCATTTTATGGGTCCTCACGTGTCTTCTCAGTAGGACCGGCCCTGGGGACGTCAGCCATGGCGGTAGCGATGTCCCCGATGTGGACTTCCTTGGGAAGACAAACATTTTCTCATGAGGGGTGGCGTTAGTGGCAGTGCAGAGCAGTGACCGAATAGAGTGGAGCGCATCGGGTAGCACATCCTGCCAGCGGGAGGTTGGAAGGCCCCTCGACTTTAAGGCTAGCAGGGTGGCCTTCCAAACTGTCGCATTTTCTCTTTCCACCTGTCCGTTCCCCCGGGGGTTGTAACTAGTGGTCCTGCTTGTGGCAATACCCCTAGTTAGCAGGTACTGACGGAGTTCGTCGCTCATAAATGATGAGCCCCGGTCGCTATGGATATAGCTGGGGAAACCGAACAGGGTGAAGAGGTCATTTAGGCATTTAATGACCGTGGCACTGGTCATGTCCGGGCAGGGGATGGCGAACGGGAAACGGGAGTACTCATCAATAATATTGAGGAAGTACACGTTGCGGTCGGAGGAGGGGAGAGGCCCTTTAAAATCGACGCTCAGGCGCTCGAAGGGGCGAGTGGCTTTTATCAGGTGAGCCCTGTCTGGTTTATAAAAGTGCGGTTTGCACTCAGCGCAGACTTGGCAGTTCCTGGTCATGGTCCTGATCTCCTCAATGGAGTAAGGTAGGTTGCGGGCCTTGATGAAGTGGAAGAACCTGGTGACCCCCGGGTGGCAGAGGTCATTGTGGAGGGCCCGCAGTCTATCGATCTGCGTGCTGGCGCAGGTGCCACGCGATAGAGCATCCGGGGGTTCGTTGAGCTTCCCGGGCCGGTACAAGATCTCGTAATTGTCGGTGGAAAGTTCGATTCTCCACCTCAAGATCTTGTCGTTTTTGACTTTGCCCCTCTGCTTGTTGTTAAACATGAAAGCGACTGAACGCTGGTCAGTGAGCAGGGTAAATCGTTTTCCGGCCAGGTAGTGCCTCCAATGACGCACAGCCTCCACAATAGCCTGGGCCTCCTTCTCAACAGCGGAGTGTCTGGTCTCCGGGCCCTGGAGGGTTCGTGAAAAGAAGGCCACGGGTCTTCCCGCCTGATTGAGGGTAGCGGCCAGGGCAAAGTTGGATGCGTTGCTTTCCACCTGGAAGGGGATGGATTCGTCCACTGCGTGCATGGTGGCTTTGGCGATGTCCTCCTTGATACGGTGGAAGGCTAAGCGGGCCTCTGCCGTCAAGGGAAAAGAGGTGGACTTGATCAGCGGACGGGCCTTGTCCGCATAGTAGGGGACCCACTGGGCGTAATAGGAGAAAAACCCTCGGCACCTCTTCAGGGCCTTGAGGCAGTGGGGCAGTGGGAGTTCCATAAGGGGACGCATCCGGTCGGGGTCGGGACCGATGACTCCGTGTTCCACAACGCAGCCAAGGATGGCGAGGCGGTTTGTGCGGAATATGCACTTCTGCTTGTTATATGTCAGGTTCAGGAGTTGGGCGGTGCGGAGGAATTTTTCGAGGTTTGCGTCATGGTCCTGCAAGTCACGGCCGCAGATGGTCACATTGTCCAGGTATGGGAAAGTGGCCTGCAACGCATTTTGATCTACCATCCGGTCCATCTCCCTTTGGAAGACGGAGACCCCGTTGGTGACGCCAAAGGGAACCCTAAGGAAGTGATAGAGGCGGCCGTTTGCCTCAAAGGCAGTATACTGGCGGTCCTCAGGGCAGATAGGGAGCTGGTGGTACGCTGATTTCAGGTCAATGGTCGAGAAGACGCGGTACTGCGCAATCTGATTGACCATATCAGCTATGCGGGGGAGTGGGTAAGCGTCCAGTAGGGTGTAGCGATTTATTGTCTGGCTGTAGTCGATGACCAGGCGCTGCTTCTCGCCGGTCTTAACGACCACAACCTGGGCTCGCCAGGGGCTGGTGCTGCCCTCAATAATCCCTTCCTTCAGGAGCCGCTCCACTTCGGTTTTAATGAAAACCCTGTCCCCGGCGCTGTATCGCCTGCTCTTTGTGGCGATGGGCTTACAGTCGGGGGTGAGGTTAGCAAACAGTGGGGGGGGGGTGACTCGGAGTGTGGAGAGGCTGCACCTGGTGCGCGGCGGGCAATTTGGAAGCTGCTGGCTGCGGACTGTGAGTGGGGGGAGGGGTCCACCGTACGCCATCGTAACACTTTTAAGGTGGCACTGAAAATCTAACCCCAGTAGAACGGCAGCGCAGAGGTCGGGCAGGACCAGAAGTTTAAAATTATCGTACACAGTCCCGTCTATTATGAGTGTCACCACGCAGTAGCCGCCAATGTCCGCTGACTGGGACTCGGAGGCCATAGAAATCCGCTGGTGCGCAGGCAGGACTGGGAGAGAGCAACGCCGCACCGTGTTGGGGTGGATGAAGCTCTCCGTGCTCCCAGAGTCAAAAAGGCAGATTGTATCGTGACCATTTACCTTAATGTCCATTGTGGAACTGGCCAGTTGGTGCGGTCTCGCTTGGTCCAGTGTAACGGATGCCAGCGTAGGGGTCGGTGTGTCGCTGCGGGTATCAGATGAGGCGGTGTCAGGGGCCTGCTGCGTCCCGGCTGTCGTCCAAGATGGCGGCGTCCATGATCCCCATGTGGCTGGAGGCGTCCAAAATGGCTGCTGTACCGGTGATTCGCACATGGCCGGGGAGGCCCAAGATGGCGGCCCGCATGGCCCACACGCGGTGCTGCTGGGGTTCGGGGCGGCTTTGGCCCTGCAGATGCTAGCGTAGTGTCCTTTCTTCCCGCAGCCCGAGCAGATCGCGTTTTTCGCCAGGCAGCGCGCTCTGGGGTGTTTTGCCTGGCCACAGAAGTAGCATTTCTGGCCTTGGGGCACTGCTGTCTGGCCTTGGGACACTGCTGCGGTAGTTGGGCCGTTGCTGGGGTGTGGCTGGGGTGGCACGGCGCTATGAGGCGGTCCTACCGTGTCCCAGGCTGTCATTCCCCGCGGCGTCCACGGTGCAGAGGAGTAGGCATCCATGCCCTGGTAGGCTGCATCCAATGATAGTGCGAGTTCAGAGGCCTTGTTGAGGTTGAGGTCACTCTGCTCCAACAGTCGCTGTCGGGTGTAATTGGATCTGTGGCCCGCTACAAAAGCGTCCCGGATAAGTTCCTCTGTGTACACGGCGGCCTTTACATCCTTACACCCACAGGCCCGGCCAAGCACGGACAGTGCCTGAAGATATTCCACGGTCGATTCCCCAGGTTGTTGTTTACGACTCCCCAGAAGGTGCCTGGCGTACACTTCGTTCACTGGGCGCGTGTACTGGTCCTTGAGGAGCTTGATAGCATCCGCGTACAAGGTCGCGTCTTGGATGACCGAGTACACTCGGTGGTTCACTTTGGAGGTCAGGACATCCAGTTTGTCCTCTTCCGATTTGATTGCTTCGGAGGCGGTCAGGAATTTTTCGAAACACTTAAGCCAGTGAGTAAACTTGGTGGATGAGTCCGCCTCCCGATGATCTAAGTCCAGGCATGCTGGTGTGAGGATCTTCTCCATTATAAAAAATTTTGTTAATAAAATTGATGCGCTATCAATTACTCATAAAAGACTGAGAGTTAGGAGAGTAACTAAAGGCTTTTATTAACAAAAGAATGGAGGTCTGCCTCGAGTGGTCGACCGGTCCAGAAATACAAAGGGCTGGGGAGCAGCCACCTTTATACTAGGACTTGTGGGAGGAGTCAGCCGAGGCACGTCCAGGCATGTACACAATGGAATGCAAACAGTATACAAACAGTGGTTTACCACACCCTTACAATAGAATCCCCTATTACTATAGCTCTACCCTTCTTTTTCCTCCCGTCCTGTGCAGCAGAGCCACCCCTGGTGCCAGGAAGTTGGCTGCTGCTGCTTTCCTCTGATAAGCCATCCCCCCCAACAGCACTCAAAGTGCTGTATCTGTTTGAGAGTGGGATGTCCACAGGGGACCCCTGCACTACCTGCCTGTGCCTAGTACTCTGCCTGTTGGTCACCCGTTCCCTTTCTGCCTGTCCAACCTCTACCTGCGGTGTGTCCAACTCCGTAAACATGCTATTCACGACGTCCCGAGCATTGCGAACGCTCCAGTATGCATCCAATCGCAGCACCAGTGCCACAATGCAGTCTTTCAGTAGCTGCAGCTGGATGCACTTCCTGCACACGTAGTTGTTAGGGACACAGGAAGTGTCCCTGAGTTCCCACATATCGCAGGAGGAGCATACCACGTGGCCAGGCTGTCCTGCCATGACTTACCCTTTAATTAATTGAATTTGAATTAAATCAATCAATCCCACTAATTACACTACAGTTAAATGGTTTACCAACAGTCCCTCGTAGGTCCACACCGCTGCCGCCGCCTCCGCTGCTACTGTGGGGCCTCACCTGACCTCTGGCGCCCTTTTTAAACCGCCGCTCAGCCTCATCCCTCGCAGGTTCGCGCCGCAGCCGCCGCCTCCGCTGCTGCTGTGGGGCCTCACCTGAACTCTGGTGCCCTTTTTAAACCGCCGCTCAGCCTCGTCCCTCGCAGGTCTGCACCGCCGCCGCCACCTCCGCTGCTGCTGTGGGGCCTCACCTGAACTCTGGTGCCCTTTTTAAACCGCCGCTCAGCCTCATCCGTCGCAGGTCCGTACCGCCGCCGCCACCTCCGCTGCTGCTGTGGGGCCTCACCTGAACTCTGGCGCCCTTTTTAAACTGCCGCTCAGCCTCGTCCCTCGCAGGTTCGCAACGCCACCGTCGCCTCCGCTGCTGCTGTTGCTGCTGCTACCCGGGGCCTTCAATTATACTCTTTTTGTAAACCCTTATCTGCGCGCCAAATCAGGTTAGTTCTTTGTATTAATCTTGGCATGCTATTTTAAATAATGGTAGCAATCCATACTAACTGTTTTTAGATGGCCGGTAATCACATCTACCGGCCCGATATTTAACTTGTTTTGTCATGAATGTTCCTTAATGGGCCTGTCCAACCTCGATGGCTCTCTTAATCTGTTTCCGATTATATATGTAAACTGCTTGATGGCCTTAACTATAGGCCTAACTGAATTTAGATTTGTCTCCAATTCGGTCTAATACATAGTTCAAAGTCCTGTCTGGTTTCAAAATACAAAGTCTCTCTTCACAGAAACTGCAGCTTTGGTTTCAATCTACAAGCTGTCTGCGTTGCAGAGTCCATTTTAAAATCTCACAGGTTTGCTGCCACGAGGCGCGGACGCCATCTTGGGTACCCTTACTTGATTTAAAATGTTCACGCAGGGTCCCGTTTATTAATAACCTTTGGGAAAATGTAGAAATTTTGCGAATCTTACATTTCCCCCTGTGATACTAAAACTTGATTGAAGTATCATACTTTCAAGGTGAACAAAATTTTTCTGACCCTCCATAGTCAACCTTCCCCTGTAATTACCTATCTAATATACCCATGACACATGCACTTCCCCTTCCGTGAAAATGTAGTGTACATAAGCATACATAGGATAAATTACAGACTTTACACACACCCAAGCATGGAGGGGGTCCAACACCCCTGCACCACTTGGTACACATATCTTTATTAAACCATGTCACAACAAAGCAGCAGAAAAACCTTTATTAAAAATAACAAACACAAAAGAAACAACAATCTTTAATCAAAATACAGGGAAAAGACTTAAACCGGTGTATCTCCCACCACCTTTACATAATGTTCCTTCCAGATCCTCTGGTTTTGGAATTCTGACCACTGACCCTTTCCCTTACACTGAATACAAACTAAATACAACACTATCCCTAACTGGCAAACTACGAGAATGTGGGAAGCCAGTCTGACCCACGAAGGGACCTCTATATTATTGAAAATGTTCCACCAGGGTGGTGTCACAATATCGAATATCTTAGTCCCTATCTCTACTGTTTTCTGTTGGAGAGTGTAAAAATGTTTCTGCGAAACTATAACGGCTTTGAGTATTTTGGTAAGGTGTTCAGGGTGAGGGGGAATTTCATAGCCAAAGTGCACTATGTACTTTTGCAAATCTGTAAAATTCTCCTTCACAGTGAGGTGAACAGTGGAGGGTTCAGGAATGGGGACAATTCGCTCCTGGGCTACTTGAACTTCTGCCTCGGGTTTAAAACAGAAACTGCTGTCACTAACCAGACACCAGCTATGCTGTCCATACTGGTAGTGGGACGCACCGGTGGTGACGCAATATGTCCCACCTCCTATATATGCTACCTGCGGGGGAAAATGGCCTTGTGCCATTGCCTCCGTGGTGCAATTTATAGGCTTCACGCCAGCAGCTCTGAACCCGCACTGTGGTTTTGAAAAGGCATTCAAGTGCTGGGGACACAGGATTATGTGTGCTCCCCGGCTCCGGCACCCTGAGAGGTCAGTACCTGCCATAGTGTGCTCCCACTTAATGACGTAAGGCGGGACTGCTGTGAAACGAATGTGTGCACCCCCTTGAATCACTCCAATGTTCTCCACCCTGTATACCGGTGCGGGTCGGGCTGTCCTGCCCATGACCGGCATCCTAACTACTACTCCCATGATTGTGTGTTTGGACCGCCCACAATCCACAGGGACTGGATAGGCTTCGGAGGCTAGCCGGAGTTGGCACGGGCTTAATGCATTCTTAAAAGGGTGGAGGGCTGCGAGGTGCTTGTTGCTAATCCAGGAGGGGACCAAACCCTGTTTTAAATCCTCCAGATTACTGCGGCCCTCGCCCAGTAACCACGCCCCGTATAACACGCACACCTCATTCTGCGCAGCCTGGTCAGAAGCATTTCTGTCCTCCCTTATGAGAGCATTTATCGTCTTTGCATGCTTTTCCAACTCGACTATGATCTCCTTTAAATGGACTGTCATGGCCTAGTCCTCATGCAACTCCGAGCCCACTACCTTGTTCTCACCCAGTAATATGTTCTTTAACTGTGTTTTTAAACCGTTTATCTGGATCTGCAAGCTGTTGATGACAGAGGACCCAGTATTAAATGCAGTAAAAACATCATTCCATACTCCCCTTCTTTGCCTTCCTGCATTACCCAAAAACTCTCGGTGTGTGGTGTAGAGTTTGGTCTTGTCCACGTGGGCAAAATCGAACTCATAAAACTTCTTGAACATGTCCTTTAATAGGGCCTGGTATAGCTGCTCTGTTTCTTTAGGGCACCACTCCGGTAAATGTAGCTCGGTGAGATTTAAAATCACGGAGGCTACCGCATAGTGTACCCCCTGGTACAGCATCTGATCAGTGGGGACTAGTACCAACCCATTCCCTGGTCCCTTGGTGGTGGTGGGGCAACCTTCTCTGGATAACCTCACCACCTGCGCCGTGGGCAGAGGCTTACGGGGGCAGGTTACCAGCTCAGTGGCATTGACTGGGATCTGGGAGTATGGACCGCACACACCTTTCGGCTAGCATCCCACCTTATCCCCTTCCCGGTGTCATGCCACTGCCGGTGGAACATAATGGATATGCCTGCGGGGCAGACCTTCTCTGACTCCCACGTACAGATGTAAATCCCTTGATCTGGTTCCCACCACTTGTCCCAACACACGCTCAGTCCTCCATGAGTCCCGGTAATCGTCCGATGGGTGTTGTTTCCCAACCGTTCCCACTCGATTTCGGGGTTCCTCATGTCCTTGTTCAACTTTCTGAGCCACCACCATCTATCTAGTGGAATGTGTCCTTTACACGTCAAACATATTCACTTTCCAACGGTGATGCTGACCCTCGTGGTAACGACCCGTACCCTGGGGCACAGGAGGGAGGCTTCCCTGTACGTGAATCCGGTTTGGCTGGAGTACTGAGATGAATTGGACCCCAACCATCCTGGCCACCTTCCCTCGTGGAAGTAAACGGCGGCCTCCTCCGCATCCCACTCACTGCTCCCATCGATCGTTGTGGGCGCCTTGTCTCCCAAGCACCCGTAGATGTGGGAGTCTTGGACTTCGCCCCTCCTCTCCACACTCATCCCAATCAGGGCGAATAGGATCACGATCCAGTCCATCCCGAAAATCTTTCTGCAAAAGATACAAAAACATGCAACCAGGTCCCCAAGAGATTCTCTGGCTTGGTGAAGCATGGTCGGGTCCCGTGACCTCGACCCCAAATATACACTCTCTTAGCAGATTACTCACTTAAAACAACCCATCACCTTATTTAACTTAAATCAAAAACACCCAAACTTAAGCTAAATAATTACTCAACAATAAACACAAACTTAAACTAAAACTATATACATCCGCCGCCTGTCTCCGGGCGGCCAGGCTAATCCCTGATCGGACTGCGGCTTACCGCTACCCCCGGCGTGACCGCACCATCCTTCACTGTTGGTCCCTCGCAGCCTGTGGCTGCTGGCTGAGAACCTCTGTCCTTGGACCCTTCCCTGACTCGAGGGGTGGTCCTTGGTAACTGGAGGGCGGGTGTGGAAGTACAGTTTCTCACTTAGACACAAAATGGCTTCCTAGGCATAGAATAAAAACTCAAATGGCCGACAGCATGATTCACTAAAGGCAAGGGGATGAGACATACATACTCCTTATCTGTGACAAGCTTAACAAGGAGCCTCAGTTACCAAACAAACAGCCAAGGACATGATAAGGTAAATATCGGCCCACGGGTCCAGTTGGTACAGTGAGAGAACAGAGGGAACAGAGAGATCCCATAATAAAGGATTAGTTAATCTTATCCCAAGGTATTTCCGTTCGTTATTCTAACGCAGCCCGGAATACGTTGTTTCAATAATTCGCAAGGTCTGTGCCTTTGTAATCAGTTATGATTCAATACTATGTCATGTGGCATAGAAAGCCTGTTTTGCTTTTTACTGTATAAATATGTTACAATTTCTGTATTACTTTGAAGAGGTCTGATGTAGCCCTTGTCTACACAACTCTTCCCTTGCAAGCAAATAAAGCCTGTCTTTAACGATACTTTGTGTTTAAGAGTCTTACTAGGGAGTCGAGACTTCGACAGTTACTTGGAGGTTCCGCCGAGATCGCTTGCTGCCTTTCGGTAAGTCACGGACAAGGGCATCGTGAATCTCTAATGACAGATCCTGAATGGCCACAGTGATGCTTTATCACATAAAAGGATTTCTCATTAGATATTAAGTTGGTGTGGTCTGTTTCTTCCGACGGGAGTACTGCGATCTAGTTAAGACTCATGTTTTAGACTTGAGTTGAATCCTGTAACTTTTGCTTCTTTTATTGTTGACCACTGAAAGGAGGAGAATACTGACAACTCAAGTCTTTAAAGAAAAAAGTATCGGGCAAAGAAGGCAAGAGGAAAGTCGACAGGGCTGAGTCCCATAAGGTACCAAGTTAAAACTGCAGTATCAAGGGTGGGTCCCTTGATCAAGGGTGGGTCCCTTGAGCCGGGGCTGAGTCCCGCGGCAGAAAGTATCGTTTGAGAATTGTCACTGTAATTTTTTAAGATCTGTATTATCAGGTTCAGGATTTTTCTCCGTTGAGATACCTTCTACGAGGGTTCAAGCCCCTCGCATTAAAGCATAAGGATTCTATTGTTTTCCATTTTTTTTGTTGACTATTGACAGCATTAAGACAGAAAACTCTCACATAAAGTATAAGTTAAACGTTAAGGACTCAGTTTGTAGTGGCGTATAACGCAAACTGAGAATTGGCTATTTGTTTAGTTTAAAGTATAAGATAAATGTCTGTATATTTGGTCTGTTTGCCTGTTTGGGCAGCTGCATTGCTTATCATTTCTTTGACTGTTGTTGTTACTTGTTATTTTTCATCACTTGTGGTCCTTTGGACAGTCAGTAATAATCGTAAGGGGGTAAGGGGTGAAACTTGCGATCTAGAAGAAGAGAGCCTAGTTTAAAAAAAAACACCAAACAGACTAAGATGGGAGCTGCACAGAGCAAGATCCCAGAAAAGGGAACTCCCGCTTCTTATGTCTTTACCTACTATGGTCAGATATCTACAAATGATTTACCTAAGTGGGCTAAATGGACAAAGAAAGACAGACACCCTTTCCCCTTGGATGGTACATTCAATCTAGATAGAATCACGTGTCTAGAAAACTGCCTAGCAGGCAGAGACCCACATAGAAGGGGTGCAAAATCAGTAAATTGGTCTGCCTTCTCAGACTGGAAAAGGGAAGCAGAAAAACGTAAGGAACACAGCATATTAACTAGCAAAATTGAGAACAAAAATAAGAAAAAAAGATCTAATGAATAAATTGATTAAACAAGAAAAGGTTACGCTAATGCCTTTAAGACAAAACCCGAAGCCTACCGCCCCTCCTTGTGAATATCCTCCCATTCCCACGACTCATTCCAGTAATGACGAGGATGAGGGATGGTTCAGAAGACCAGCCCCGCCTCCTGACTACGAAGCACAACAACCAGCCGCAGCAGCTGGTGAATCACCCGACCCCAGTGCTGTAAGTCAGGAGAATATAATCAACACTAGATAAGATAATTGAGACAACTCAGAAAAGGGATGAAGACATTGAGGATTATATAGAAAGAATAGAAGCAGTTATGGGACAGCATTCGGGTATGACAAAATTATTAAAATTACCAAGTCCCTTTAATTAACGCCCTTGTAAACAGCCTCAGAACAGAACTTAAGGAACCGTTGACTTTAGTTTGCCTTGACTGGAGACATAAAACCATTCCTGAATTGACACAAATCTTGAAAGGAATACAGGAAAGGAATAAAGATCAGAGTAAAATTTCTTTGTTAATGGAGCAGGCAGCTTCTCCAGCCCCGACCGCCCAGACTACTATTTACTACCAGGGTCAGAACAGGGGACGAGGTAGAGGATATAACAGAGGCGGATTTAGAGGAAATAGTAGAGGAGGGACTGGCAGAGGCCAGTGGAACGGAAGAGGCACAAACTCTCCGTGTTTTAACTGTGGTCAGATCGGACACTGGAAGTCCAATTGCCCGTTCCCCAAACAGCAAAATCAAGGCTGGGGAGGTGCCCCAGTAAATACAAATACCCAAGCCCAGGTTCACACTCGTCCACAAGCAGGCTTTACAACAGGGGATCCTTGGGGAGGTCAGATTACGGAAGGACAATCCGGAATGCCAGTGCAAAATTATTCAGCATGACGCAGAGACGCAGTCTCAGACGTTACCCACCTCCTGCAGTTACCCTTAGTATCACTAAATTCTAGAGATGAGCCATATCTATCCATAAATATGCAAGGCAAGAAAGTCCCTTTTCTCGTCGACACAGGAGCCACAACCTCACTATTGACAAAACAATACGCTACAGGAATTCCATGCACTGACAAGGATGTTACCTGCATAGGACTTTCTGGTGTCTCACAGACTCTGACATGGTCACAACCGTTACAAATACGAGCAGATAATCTTTCTGGCCAACATGCTTTTTTGTTATCAGACGACGCCCCCATGAACCTTTTAGGGAGAGACTTGTTGTGCAAAATGTAGGCAACAATAATTTGTTCAGAAAAGGGACTGCAGATACACGTTCCGACCGATAGATGTACTATGTGCCTTTTACAAGAACAGCTGGCACATGAATCTGCATTGCACTGCTTTTTTATGAAGGCACGGGAAAAGACACAACTATAAAAGACAGTTACTCAATTGGATCCCGTTGCATGCGGCCTGCCTGGATGCTTGCCAATTCTAACTGCTGCCTATTACGCTGTACAACAGGCTCAAGGCATCACGCTTAATCACCGAACTGTTTTGTTTGTACCACATTCAGTGGAAGTTCTGTTATCAAAATACGCCACTCAGCATCTAACGTCAGCCCGTAGGTTGAGTTATTATCCAACTCTAATCTCCTAATTCAAAGGTGTTCGGCCTTGAATCCAGCCACGCTGCTACCCACAGAAGAAGACGGAACTCCACATTGCTGCGAAATGATCACCCAATTGGTGACTAAGCCCCGAACAAATTTATCAGAAACTCCTATCTCCAATAGTGACTTAGCGTACTATGTAGACGGGTCAGCCCTTAGGGATGACAAGGGATCACCTAGGGCTGGATATGCCATATCAGATGATCACTCGATTGTGGAGGCACTCTCACTACCTCAATCCTTTTCAGCGCAACAAGCAGAACTCTTCGCTCTTACCAGAGCTTGTATATTGGCTACTGATCAAACTGTTAACATTTATACTGACTCCAGGTATGCTTTTGGAGTTGCTCACGATTATGGACAGATCTGGAAATTAAGGGGGTTTCTAACTTCCTCAGGATCAACTATTGAGAATGCTGAGCAAATCAATAATCTTTTAAAGGCTCTAGTGTGTCCCGCTAAGATTTCAGTTATTAAATGTCAGGCTCATACAGGTAGTCAGGATCAGATATCCTTGGGTAACGAGCGATCAGATAGAGCTGCTAAATCAGCCGCTCTGTCAGATACAGGGCCAATGGTCTCAGCCTTTGTTTTGCGTCAACAAAAATCAGATAATGACCCACCTTCTATTAATGATGTTTTAGCCTTTCAGTCACAGGCTAACCCGGACGAAGTGTTAGCTTGGGCAAGGGATTCTTGCTTTAAAACGCCTGAAGGGGTATGGGTTCACCATGACGGCCGCATGGTGGCGCCTAAATCTTTACTCCCATGGATTGCCCGATGCATTCATGTGTTCACGCATGCGGGCAAAGGGGGGATGGCAGACTATATTAATCAAACATGGTATGCACCAGGTATTTCGGCAATTGCAAAACAAATTAGTGAAAGATGCACCATTTGCCAGGAAATGAATCCAGGCAAGACAGAGAAAGTACAGGCTGCCTCCCGCCCAAATCCATCAGGCCCTTTCGTACATTTACAAATGGATTTTATTGAATTACCTCCATGTTTAGGATTTAAATATGTGTTAGTAATTATAGATATGTTTTCAAGATGGGTTGAAGCTTTCCCATGTAAAAAGAATGATGCTGTAACAGTAGCAAAGTGCTTGTTAAAAGAAATCATACCAAGGTTTGGAATACCTATGCAGCTTTCAAGCGACAGAGGATCGCATTTCACTGGAGCAATTATAAAAGAACTATGTAAAGCTTTGCAGATTAACCAGCATCTTCACTGCAGTTATCAGCCACAATCCGCAGGACTGGTGGAAAGACATAATGGAGTGCTGAAGAATAAGCTTTCTAAACTTTGCAATGAAACTGGACTTAAATGGGTCGAACTATTACCCTTAGCATTGATGATAATGCGAGCAGCAACTAACAGGACCAATGGACTGTCTCCACATGAGATTGTATGGGACGACCCCTAAGACTGCCATTTTCGGCACCATTTACGGTGAAACAAATGGACATTCATAAAATGGACGAGGCTATGCTAAACTATTGCATCGCATTAACTAAATGTATTTCCAGCTTTCACCAACAGGTAAAGGAAGCTCAAACGAGTCCAGCAGAGGGAAAGTGCCACGACTTGGAACCTGGAGATGACGTCTACGTGAAGGTTTTTAAAAGGAAGAACGGTCTGCAACCACGCTTCGAAGGACCATATCAAGTGCTCCTGACTACAAACACAGCCGTAAAAGTCAAGGAAAGATCTTCCTGGATTCACGCATCCCACTGCAAGAAGGCACCGAATAGAGACAATTGAATTTTGAAAGACTCTAACAATGAAGACGTTACTTATATTTTGTATACTAATCGGACTACTGAGTCTAATATGCCAAGGAGATGGGGAAAGATCCCGAAAGAAACGAGAATTACACGTGAATACTTTTTTGTACATGTCTTACGAATGTGCTAGACGCAGTAAGTCAGTATGAAAACCCAAAGAACCAAGGCTGGGCTGACTGGATATTGGGAGGATGGCTGGGATCAGTAGGACAAATATTATTGCATGGACTGGTAGTAGTAATAGCCCTGATTGTATGCATTGCTCTGTTTGTCACAACGATTAAGTGTTGTTGCAATAGGTTGGGCAAGGCAGTCTTGCCTACGATGAATATGATGATACAGAGAGAAGTAAGGTCAGTAGAGGAAAAGAATGGTCCCCTGGATGAGGAGCTGAAACGATTGAATAAAATACAATTATAGGGATTAGAAAACTTAGACAAATATATACATATTCCACATGCTCTCCTCTTTCTGCAAAACACATTTTCCATTTCAAATGGGAACTGCAGGCTAGGAAAAAGAGAGAGGACTCCCTTCAACAACAAGCCAGTGTCGTCGACTTTGTATATCACTTGGTCCGCACTTTGGGGGCTTACATAGAAGCACTTGTGCTTAGGAGAACCCCACAGGTTAGTTATAAACTGTGTGGGCCATGAATTAGTCCTCCTCTATAAGCTGCTGTTCCCTGTCTTTTAGAAAGTGCATAGTGGCACTAGAACTGCAGCCTAATATAAGCTGCAGGGAAATTAGAACACTGCAGGCTAATATAAGCTGCAGAAATACAAAGACATAAACCTGAAATCAAATCAAACATAATTAAACCCTACAAAAACACACGCCCAAACACTAAGAATAGACAGAGAAGAAAGACGATCTTAAACAAGGTCAACCATCAATACAGGTAAATCCCAGGGATGGTTCCAAATGGAAAAGAAGTCGGTATCCTTGGCTAAAATCTAAATTTAGTACGAGGACCGATAAGAAGAGGTTAATTTCAGTTACGTTGTCCTAGTAAGGACAAAAGGGAAGAATGTGGAAGTACAGTTTCTCACTTAGACACAAAATGGCTTCCTAGGCATAGAATAAAAACTCAAATGGCCGACAGCATGATTCACTAAAGGCAAGGGGATGAGACATACATACTCCTTATCTGTGACAAGCTTAACAAGGAGCCTCAGTTACCAAACAAACAGCCAAGGACATGATAAGGTAAATATCGGCCCACGGGTCCAGTTGGTACAGTGAGAGAACAGAGGGAACAGAGAGATCCCATAATAAAGGATTAGTTAAGCTTATCCCAAGGTATTTCCGTTCGTTATTCTAACGCAGCCCGGAATACGTTGTTTCAATAATTCGCAAGATCTGTGCCTTTGTAATCAGTTATGATTCAATACTATGTCATGTGGCATAGAAAGCCTGTTTTGCTTTTTACTGTATAAATATGTTACAATTTCTGTATTACTTTGAAGAGGTCTGATGTAGCCCTTGTCTACACAACTCTTCCCTTGCAAGCAAATAAAGCCTGTCTTTAACGATACTTTGTGTTTAAGAGTCTTACTAGGGAGTCGAGACTTCGACACGGGTGACCATGGCTTTCTCAGTTTGGGCGTCCGTGGGGACCTTCTGGGGGCCTTGACGGTTGGGGCTTTCTTGGCCGCTGGGCCTTTAACCCGAACCGTTGCTCCCTCAGGCTTGACCCCTCCTGAACCCGGGCTTGGGGCAGGTAACTCTTCGCAGCCTGCTGCTGCGAGCTGAGAGTCTCCACCCCCAGGTCCCATGGCTGGGTCCGGGGCAGGGTTTTCGGCCTCAGATCCCTCCCTCTCTACACCTGGGTTAGGGGCGGGGTTTCCGCCCTCAGGTCCCTCCCCCTCGCCTGGATTCCAGAAGAGTGGGGGAGTGTCCCAATCGATGGATGGGATGGCCCCTCCCTTCAAGCAAGCCACAGCGCCTGCCTGTGCAGTCTGTGAACTCGCTCCTGCTGCAGGCTGAGGATCTTTATCCTCAGACCTTTCCCCAACTGGCTGCTTTCCCCTTTCAGATGTAAACAGCTTACACTGGTTGATATTAAACCATTTTGTATGCTGGGGCATCTTTACGGCATAAACCATGGGGCTGGCTTTATCTACAATACTGTAGGGCCCCATGTACAATGGCTCCAAACTCCCTACTCGGGCATAATTCCTCACCATAACCTGACCTCCTACCTCCCACTCGTGGTGCTTTCTCGGTTCGAGCAGCAACCGGTTACTCCGATGCTGCCTTCCTATGTTCCCAGCCGCCTGCTCATGGACCTGCTTCAGGTGCTCAAAGAGGTTTCGGGTGAACCTGTCCCGGTTTACCTCCCTGAGCTGACCATCCATGAGCACTGGGGCTAGTACATGGGTGGGAGTCCGCATAACCCTACCAGTCATTAACTCATACGGGGAGTACCCCGTGCTTTTAGACTGGCTGGCCCGGATCCCCATCAAAACCAATGGTAGGACCTCGGCCCATTTACGGGGCGAGTCCACCATCTCCTTTCTCAACCTTTCTTTGAGGGTCCGATTCATACGCTCCACAATCCCTGATGGCTGCGGGTTGTGGGCCACGTGCCATTTCCCCTCAATGCCCAACAGCATAAGGGTGTTCTGCATCACCTGTCCGGTGAAGTGACTCCCTTGGTCGGACTCCACAAACTGTGGTAGTCCCTGTATTGATTTGTATGTGGGTTCAATGATGACACATTCATGAAAGAGAATGTCTTTTAATCTAAAGTTTGTTCAACTCAGTTAACAGCATTACAGGAGACACCATCTTAGAGATCCATCTAAAAACGAAACTAAAACTAAACTGTCTCTCTCACATGCCCTCTGCTGGTTAGGCATAAATAATCAAACAGGCAAATATGCTGGTAAGGCATCATAATCAAACAGGCAAATACCATCACTATTTGCTGATATCATTACATCTCCCTTTCTTAAAACAAAAGTATTTTACTTTTATCTAACAACATGTTTTCTTTGTATTACTCTGCATTTTAACTGTAACACTTAATGAACTTACATTATCATTATCATTATCAAGGTTTTTTAACCTTGTTTTGTGTGTTCACATGAAATATGTAAATACACTAGAACTTGAAGAGAGAATAAGATAACATTACTTCCTTCTATAACAAGAGTCCTTAAACTTGCTCTATGAGTCTCTCAGGAGGCTTCACGTGTCTTGAGGATTTTCTGATTGATTGTCCTTGAATCTGAGTTGTTGCCTCAGATGATGATTTCTCAGCTGTGTGATCAGGTTCTTCAACAGTATCAGTCTTTGACCTGCTGTGTGATCAGGTTGTTCAACAGTATCAGTCTTTTGACCTGCTGTGGCTGGTCCCATGAGAAGATCCCGACGATTTCTTCTCAGAACAGCACCCTCATCTGTCTGAATGGTGTATGATCTTGGTTGAACTTCACTCAGGACAGTTCCCTTCTGAGTCCATGTGTTTGTTTTGTCTTTGAACCTTACTTGGTCACCAGTGTGGAGTTCAGGTAGGTTTTGTGTTCCTCTGTCATAGTAGTACTTTTGCTTTTCTTTCTGTTGTTCTTTGAACTTCCTCACTTTCTCCCCCTCTTTTGTTTTCAGGAGGTTCTCCGGGATGGGTAGGTTTGACCTTAGCAGACGTCCCATAAGGAGTTGGGCTGGTGACATACCACACTCGAGCGGCGTTGTGCGGTATACAAGCATGCTCTGGTAGAAGTCAGTTCCACTGTCTCTTGCCTTGTACATCAGTCTTTTCACTGTCTGGACCGATTTTTCCACTAGTCCATTGGACTGTGGAAAGTGAGGACTTGACGCTGTGTGGACAAAGTCCCACTCTTTGGCAAAGTGTCAGAAACTTGCATTGTAAAACTGGGGTCCGTTGTCTGTGAAGACCTCGCTTGCCACGCCATGTCTGGAGAATATGGCTTTCATACATGTTATCACAGCATCTGCAGTGGTGGTGCACAGTCTACAAACCTCTGGATACAGGGAGTAATAGTCTGTGGCTACAAGATAGTCCTTCCCTTGACATACGAATAGGTCAGCGCCTACCTTCTGGTAAGGTCTGTCTGGCGCTGGGTGTGGCTTTAGTGGTTCAACCGGATTGCTTGCTCGATATTTCAGGCATATTGTGCAGTTTGACACCTCATTTGTCACATCTTGGTTGATTTGTGGCCAGTACATCACCTCTCGTGCTCTTTTCTTACACTTTTCGATTCCCAGATGTCCTCCATGGATCCTTTTTAGCATCTCTTTTCTCAGACTCTTTGGGATAACTATTTTACTTCCTTTGTAGATGATGTCTTCGACCACTGATAGTTCCGCCCTGCAGTTCCAGTACTCTGCCATGTCAGGTGAGCAGTCTTGCTTCATGTTGGGCCATCCATCCAAGATGCTTTTCCTCAGTCGTCTCAGTGTTTCATCTTTGTTTGTCTCAGTCTTTATGAGCTCCATTTTTGCATCTGCTATGGGCAGTGCACTTGTGATCATGTCCACGTAGGCGTTCATTTTTTCATCCATTTTGGTGTTTGCGGGCTCACTTGGGTCAACAGCTCTGGACAACGTGTCTGCTGTATACATCAGCTTACCCGGTGTGTACACAACATTCAGTGTATAGCGTTGCAGCCTGATCATCATTCTTTGTATTCTAAGCGGACAGCTATTTAGTGGCTTTTGGAACAATGCAATCAAGGGCTTATGGTCAGTCTCTACACTGATTGCTTGTCCTGCCACAAACTGGTGAAATCTTTCACATGCATATGTGATGCTGAGCAGCTCCTTTTCTATTTGAGCATATCACGTCTCCGCGTCTGTCATTGAGCGTGATGCATATGCAATAGGTTGCCAGTAGTCATATTTTTGCAGAAGAACAGCACCGAGCCCACTCTATGATGCATCTGATGATATCTTGATGGGTCTCGCTGGGTCATAAAACCTCAGAACTGGTTCCTCTGTGAGCAGTTTCTTTAGATCGCTCCATGACTTCTCATGCTCATGATTCCATTCCCATTCTATGTTCTTTTCAGTTAGTCGTCTCAGTGGCACCATCTTTTCTGAGAGGTTGGATATGAATTTACACATATAGTTGATCATTCCATTAAACCTCTGCACATCCTTTTTGCATTGTGGCTTTGGCATATTCTCAATGGCGGACACCTTTCTGGGATCTGGTCTGATGCCCTCACTGCTAAGGATATCTCCCACGAATGTCAGTTCTGTTACCCCGAGCTGGCATTTCTCTCTATTCAGCTTCAGGTTTGTTTTCCTTGTTGCTTCCAGCACTTTTTTCAGTCTCTCGTCATGCTCAGTTCTCATGGTTCCCCATACTATGATGTCATCCATTGATGTAGCAACTCCCTCCAAGTGCTCATAGATCATATGGATAGTTTTGTGATACACTTCAGGAGCTGAGGCAATGCCAAATGGTAACCTTAGGAATCTGTATCTGCCAAATGGACTGTTGAACGTGCACAGTCTTGAACTTGCCTCATCCAGTTTCATCTGCCAAAATCCTGATGATGCATCTAACTTGCTGAAATACTTCGCATTTGCAAACTGTGACATGATTTCCTCACGTGCAGGAAGCTTGAAGTGCTCTCTCTTTATTGCTCTGTTTAGATCTCTTGGATCCAGGCAAATTCTGAGCTTTCCATTCTTTTTGTCCACAACGATGAGGGAACTCACCCACTCAGTTGGCTCATCTATCTTCTGAATCACGTTCAGGCTTTCCATCCTGTCCAACTCTGCCTTCAGTTGCTTTTGAAGAGCAAACGGAACTTTTCTGCATGGATGTATGACCGTTGGCATACTTTTATCTACTCTGATCGTGTGTTCTCCTGGAAGGCAGCCTAGACCCTTAAATAGGTCGTTGTACTCTTTCATGAGTTCATCATAGACTGTCTCTCCTTCGCTTTCCACAACGAGGACCCTCTTTACCAGGTTCAGTCTCTCACAGGCTATTAAACCTAATATGGCTTGCACATCCTTTGGCACTACGATTAATGCTGGCGTGTGCTCTCTGTCCTTGTGTGTCACTTTGACAATGCATTTTCCTTTCACTGGTATATCAGTACCTGAGTATCCTGTCACTTTCACTTTTATTCCATGTATCTTTGGTCTGGGTCTAATTTTCTTAAAATCAGTCTCTGATATCACATTAACTTGTGCTCCAGTATCCAATTTAAATGGAATGTGTATGTCATTCACTTTTAGTGTCAACATCCAGTCTCTTTTTTCTTTTTTGTTTTCAGACACAACATCTACATAGAACTCCTCTATCTCGCTTTCATCTACTGTATGGACCTTGCTTTGTTGTGCTTGGTTCTTACAGCAACGGGCATAATGGTTGTTTTTGTTGCAACTATTGCATGTTTTACCATATGCTGGACACTTTTTTGGTGGATGCTGTGTACCGCATCGACTACATGACTTTCATTTTTGTTCGCTGGCCACGCCTCTTTTTTCACATTGGCGCTCTTTTTGTTAAACGGTTTGTGTCCGTTCTTACTCACTGCATCCACGTTGCAGCTACTGTCACTGAACAGCTCCTTTGCCTGCAACTTCACAGTCTCTGTAGCCCTACACAGTGCTATGGCTTTTCCCAGGTCTAGATTTTGCCCTCTTAGCAGTCTTTCCCTTAGACCATTATCTGGAATACCACACACCAGTCTGTCTTTTATCAGCGAGTCTGTCAGTCCCCCAAATTCACATGTTTTGCTTTGGTTTCTCAGTTCAGTCACATACTGATCAATAGTCTCTCCCGTTTTCTGTACACATGTGAAAAATCTGTGCCTCTCAAACGTCACGTTACATTTAGGTATGCAGTAGGCCTCAAACTGTCCATTATTTTATCCAACTTCATTTTGTCTCCCTCAGCAGCGAATGTGAAGTTATTATACACCTCCAGCGCTTCATCACCCACGACATGTAAGAACACTGACGCTTTCATTTTATCACTTTTCTCGTCAGCTCCGATTGCCGCTAAATACAACTCCAAACGTTGTTTGAACCTTCTCCAATTTTCAGCCACATTACCTGTCAACTGAAGCTTCGCCGGTGGGAGTAAACCTTCCATTTTTTCACTTCGTTAGCTATTCTCCAATGGTAAGTAACGATGTTCTCTTTTGGCTTGCTAATATGTTTAGAGCTGATTTAACTTCAGATTTTTCCTCTTCATCTCTTTCAATCACTTCTTCTGACACCATGTATTGATTTGTATGTGGGTTCAATGACGACACATTCATGAAAGAGAATGTTTTTTAACCTAAAATTTGTTCAACTCAGTTAACAGCATTACAGGAGACACCATCTTAGAGATCCATCTAAAAACGAAACTAAAATTAAACTGTCTCTCTCACATGCCCTCTGCTGGTTAGGCATAAATAATCAAACAGGCAAATATGCTGGTAAGGTATCATAATCAAACAGGCAAATGCCATCACTATTTGCTGATATCATTACAGTCCCCAACGCGAGAACACTTCCCGGACCAGGATCCTGGCAGTACCCAGAGCTGTGGCTGCCTTGCAGGGAAAAGCCTCTACCCACTTGGTAAACATGTCCACCAGGACTAAGCAGTGCTTATAGCCTCCCTGGGCGGTGGGCAGGGGCCCGATGTAGTCAACTTGGATCAACTGCCATGGTCCCTCTACCCTCCTGATGTGTCCCATAGGGACCTTCCTTTTGTGGGGGTCAGGGTTGTTTGCCGCGCACACCAGACAGCCGGCACAGAACTCACGGACATCGTCCCTGAGACCCGGCCACCATCCCGCCTGTTCCACCAGTTGCCAGGTGGTCTCAGGCCCGGGGTGTCCCGCTCCTGGACCCTCATGGGCCAGTTGAAGGAATTCCCTCCGGTGCTACTGCGGCACAACCCACTGTTCCCCCCGGAACAGCATGCCCTCTTTAACGGAGAGAGTTGCTGTGCCGTACGGACCTTCTATTCCCTTTCCCTCAGCAACTGCGCTGAGGACTGCTTTTAGGACGGGGTCTTGGGCTTGGACCATCTTAAGGTCCGGGGCTAATGCTACCCCTACACTCCCTTGGGTCCTGTCCCTGCCTCTGACCACCGCCATGGGTCTGGACCCAAATGGGTCCCAGAAAGTGCCTGCGCGGGCACCCTCCCTGGCAAGCAAGTCAGCCTGCTGGTTGCCTTGGCTTCGGGGTTCTGTGGAGGAATGGGCCTTCACTTTGTGAATGAAAACCTCCCCTTCCTCCCCCACTGCTGCCAGGATCTTTTCCAGCAGGGGCTTTACTGTGAGGGGTCTCCCGTCAGCGGAGGTATATCCGCGGCGGGACCAGATGGCCAGGTACTCCGTACACGAATTGCACGTGAACATGCTGTCCGAGCAAATCGTGTAGGGGGTGGGGAAGATTTCGGGGTGTGTAACAACGTACACCACCGCGGACAGTTCAGCCTGCTGGGCGCTCATGGTGCTGGGGAGCTTAATCGCCAGGGCAATGTTTGCCGCTGGGTCGTAAACTCCACACCCCGTGAGACGTTCGCCAGCAGATACCATGCTGGAACCGTCTACGTAGATTTCGCGGCCTGTGGGATGTTTCCTGGCCCGTAAACCTATGTTTACTTCCCAATCCCCTTCAATGGAACAACGGTGGGCTGTTCCAGGATATACCATGTTGGCTGCGAGCTTTGGCTCACAGAGACCCTTCACCTTCAGATCCATCTGTGAGAGGAGCAAGATCCAGCGAGCAATGCCGGTACTGCTCACTGTTCCATCCTTGATCCTCCCGTCCAGAAGCATCTGGGTGGGTGTGTGATGGGTGAGGAGGGTGATGGGAGAGGTGCCTGTGAAGATCAATGATCTCTTCACAGCCCAATGTGTGTCCAAAAGATGCCGCTCACAATTGGAATAGCTCCTTTCCACATCTGTGAGTATCCTGGAGGAGTAGACCACCGGCCGCAGCCGGCTGTGCCGCTCTTGGAGCTGCACAGCACTCAGGCTGTCCCCGCTGGCCACTACCTCCAGGAAAATCTCTTTCCTCCCATCTATGGCCCCTAGAGCTGGCATGGTCTGCAAGTCTTTCTTGAGCCTGACAAATGCTGCCTGGCAACCCTCATCCCAAAGCCACTCCACTCCCTTGTGTAGGATTCGGAGGAGAGGGGCTGCGGTGGCTGCATAGTCCTCAATAAAGTCTCTACAATACCCAGTTAGCCCTAGAAACGACCTCACACCCGTTTCTGTGTTAGGGACAGGTAGTTCTTGTACCGCCTCCCACCTAGCCTTATCTATGGCCCTTTCTTCAGCACGTACGGTCAGACCGAGGAATTTCACCTCCTGCTGGCCAATCTGCGCTTTCTTAGGATTTGCCTTGAAACCCTTCTGTCCTAACAGCTCCAGCAGTTCGGCCAATAGCGGGCCATGCTCCTCTTTCGAATCAGTGAACAGGAGCAGGTCATCCACATATTGAACCAACTGTCTGGGCTGGCTAAAATCCTTCAAACTGTTGGCCATGCACTGATGGAAAATGCTGGGGCTGTTGTGGAAGCCCTGTGGCAAACAGTTCCACGTGTACTGTTGCCCTTTAAACGTAAAGGCAAACTTGTACTGATCCTCCCTCCTTACAGGGATGGACCAAAACCCATTTGAAATATCCAGCACCGTGAAAGTGGTCGCGGATGCTAGAATAGTCCCGATGAGGTCGGCAACTGCTGCTACTGTGGGTGTGAAGGCTGGGATGTTACTATTGAGCACCCGATAGTCCACCGTGGCCCTCCAGGAAGTGTCCGGTTTTCTGACTGGCCATAACGGAGAATTCACGTGGGTCGCTATCGGTCTCAGAACTCCCTGCTGCACTAACGAGGACATGGCTGCTTCCATGTCCGGGTCTGCTTCCCTGGGGAAGTTATACTGTTCCTGCAGTCGGGCCATGGGGTCCCCGACTATGCTGACCTCAAACCCTGTGACCCTCCTGCAGTCGTGTTTGTGAGTGGCAAATGTGGCCAGGTGGGCCTGCACAAATGCCTGGAACTCTGGTGGGGTGTTGCTGACCATGAGCCCGAGGTTATAATCCTCTTTGGGCTTCATGGTGCAGAGGGTCCCCTTCCCTTCCTTTCCCGGGATAACTACTATGTCTCCGTTCTTTACTCTACCTGCCCCCCAAAGGCAGTGATTCCTCAAATCCACTAGGATCCCATGACCTACGATAAAATCAGCCCCCAGGACCCCTCTTCCACCCTCCACATCCCATTTCATCAGGACACACGTCCACTTGGAGCGGAGCGGTTCTATCCGAATAGCGAGCGGGATGGAAAACGAGCCTGCCGGTTCCCTACCCGTGAACCCCGATAGAATGTATGGGATCCCGCTGGAGAGAGGTGTGGTGGTGGGGTTAGCTGAGTAGATCACGGTACATGAGGTCCCCGTGTCTAACAGATAGGTCCTCGTCACCTTTTCCACCTCCATCTCCAAAAGGGGTCTTTTCCACTCATCATATCGGAGAGAACACAGATAAACAGGCTGCGCTGGCTCTAGCCACGGCTGTGGGTTGGATGGGGCGGATGGGGTGAAAGCACCGGTGGCGGCTGCTACTCTCCCCTGGCCAGTCAGCAAGGACCTCATGGCATCCAAAAGTGACTCGACCTCTGCGGAAAGGGTCCCTACCCCCGCCTTTTGGGCTGGGGCTGTAGGATGCTTTCCCTTGTTATCCTTCCAAGGGTTTTTGCACTCCTTCCGCCAATGACCATCCTTCCCACACCCGTAACAATTGGTCTTGGTGGGGGGGGGGTTACTCCCTGCCTGGTGCCACTCTTTCCTACCCGATCCGGGTTTTACCTCATGCACCTTACCCTTGGGTGGGTGTGCATCGGCTCTCCTATCATTTTGTAAGCTAGAGTGAGCTGCCTAATCACCGTGAGTTCGGTGGTTTGGGGTTTTTGGGATCAAACCAGGCTTCTGCCTTGGCCCGGACCTGTGGCAAGCTGTTTGCCACCAGGCAACAGGGCCAATGCGTCAGGGAATCCCCGTTCAGGAACGCCCGGTCCGGCGTCCCCTGGCAGGCCCTCCGGTACACCGGCCACAGCCGGTCCGAAAAAGCCTGTGGGGTTTCCCCTGACAGCTGGATCGTTTTCTCCACAAGGGAGAAAGAACTTCCTTCATCCATCCCCATGGCCTCTAGAACCACATCTCTAAGCTCCTCGTACCCGCTCTGCCCCCTTTTACACTCGTCAGAGAGGGATTGGAGGAGATTACTCTCCAGGGAGAATAGCAGCATTTTGACTTTCTCCGCGTCATCGCAGTCGTTAATGCTGGCAGATTGCTCTATTTCCCTGAAGTGGATCGAGGGGTCTCCCTTTTCGGAGAGCCTCGGGAGATGGCTGACCATCGCCCTAAGCTGTTGGGTGTTAAAGGGCAATACGAACTGGTTTTGGAGGGATCCCTCAATGTCGCCATTGGCGGGTGGGTCGAACATCCGATGCCACGCTGGGCACATCGGTCCCGGCTCCGGCCTCTCGGGCAGGGGTTGCTCTACCTCCGCCTCCACCTCTGGCTCCACTTCAGGTTCCACCCCCGGTTCCACCCCACCTTGCTGCCAAACCTCACTGAAACTTGGCGCAACGGGTGGTGGCCGTGAGGTCCCCTCTCTCTCAACCGGGTCATCCCTGGGCACTATCGGTGATGTTGGAACTGTCCGCCCCTCGTTCCCCATAAAATCTGCCTGGCCTGCCTTTGGGCTTATGAGGCATACCGTGCCTTTTGCCTTCCAGAGGGCCCAGCTCAGATTTTCTATCCTCTCTCTACAGGGGCTGTGGTCTGCCTCCTCAAACACCTGTTCACTTGCTAGCTTATGTGCTGCCTTTACCTCCTGTACTTTCTCTTCCTGTTCCCTGATCTGCCTTGCCAAGTGGGCGTTCTTCTCCCGCAACTTGAACTCATGTCCCTTGGCCTCGGTGACTTGGCACCGTAGGTATTCCAACTAGGCCTTGTGTTCTCCCACTAAATGCACTCTCTCCTGATTCAAAGCCTGTAAAGCTACTAATAACTTTTCCCCCACAAGAGCCTTTTCCTGGATCTCCAGGGCTGACTCCCTCAACTCGACTGCTTGTGCTGCAACGAGCCCTTCCAAGAGCTGGACCTGCTTTTTAAAGCACATCAGCCAAACTGCCTTCTCTAAGGACTTCTTGTGTTCCTTTCCCTCTGTCCACTTAGCTGCTGCATCTATCGGATGCCCAGCCCTTAACAGAGTGGTGATCCACTTCTTAGTGATATTCACCTTGCTAAACACATAATCAGAAATCCTTTCCTCCATCATGGTTCGCTCATCCGAACCACTGTCTACTGCATCGCAACCTTGTTGCTGGTGTCCTGTCGCGGTCACCATTTCTGTAGGGGGGGGCGTGTGGTGGTGTTGTATGGCGCGTACGCCCAGTCAGTTATGCTGCTGACTGTTTATGAGCGGTTTGAAACGCTCCCACGCCCCTGGGTTCTAGACACCGGACTTAGGTACAAGGCGGCGGTACAGAGAAGACTTGAGTAGACAGGTGGTTGGATGTAAACAAAAACCAAGATTTTATTGAAGAGGAAAATTGATACAATCTTATGGAAAATTACTAGTGTACACTTCTACAGGCAAAATACAAAAGAATAACTATACTTATACAGAGAATGGGGAACACACGGCACATCGAGGGAAAACAACTATCTTAACAATCCCCTTATCCTTATCCCACCCCCTATACCTAACTAGATCAAGCTATGAGGGGTCAGAACTTCATGCTCACCAATCAAAAGGGGTCCACTGGACTCAAAACAGCGGTTGAGTTCGGGGTTCGCTCTTGGTGCTCTCTGGAGCCTGCCATTGTCACGTGGTCTCCGAGTGCTGCAAGGGCGTTGTCCAGGTTCGAGTACCCCAAAGTTAAAGTCTCTGTTTGGATACTTTACCTTGCAGGGATGATTCTTCACCGTCGGCCGACAGTTTGAGTTTGTATGAAGATAGTCGCAGGTCGGCTGAGGCTGAAGGCCCGATGATTCGAAGCCTACCCTCAGTTCATCTCCTCAGTTCGTCTCCTCAGTTGGTCTTCCTCAGTTGGTCTTCTTCGGTCGGTCTTCCCTCCTCCCCTCGTCGCGTCCCACCTCGCCTGGCCTGAATTGTCCGTGTCCGCCTGATGCAGTGCCTGGGCGAGTTCCAGATGGAGTGGGGAAAAGGCACGGGCAAAGGCCAGGGGGTAAGCGCGGGACGGGGAAACAGCGACAGCCATGAGGGCGAGGGGTGGAAAAGCCGAGCAGAGCAGAGAGAGAAGAGAGCGATTGCTACCCGGGACCTTCAATTATACTCTTTGCGAAAACCCTTATCTGCGCAACAAATCAGGTTAGTTCTTTGTCTTAATCTTGGCAGGCTATTTTAAATAATGGTAGCCATCTATACTAACTGTTTTTAGATGGCCGGTAATCGCATCTACCGGCCCGAGAATTGACTTGTTTTGTCATGAATGTTCCTTGATGGGCCTGTCCAACCTCGATGGCTCTCTTAATCTGTTTCCGATTATATATGTAAACTGCTTGATGGCCTTAACTGTAGGCCTAACTGAATTTAGATTTGTCTCCAATTCGGTCTAATACATAATTCAAAGTCCTGTCTGGTTTCAAAATACAAAGTCTCTCTTCACAGAAACTGCAGCTTTGGTTTCAATCCACAAGCTGTCTGCGTTGCAGAGTCCATTTTAAAATCTCACAGGTTTGCTGCCACGAGGCGCAGAGATGGAGCCAATCAGGCAACACTGGCTCCTGATCACCCTTTCATGTCGGACTTGAGCACATAACATAGGCTGATACTCCAGTGCAGTACTGAGGCAGTGCAGCATTGTCAGAGGTGCCGTCTTTCAGGTGAGATGTTAAACCAAGGCCCTTTCTGCCCTCTCAGGTGGGCATAAAAGATCCTAAGACACTATTCAAAAAATAGCAGGGGAGTTCTCCTGGCCATTACTTATCTTTCAACCAACATCACTAAAACAGATTATCTGGTTATTTATCTCATTGCTATTTGTGGGACCTT
The DNA here is from genome assembly GCF_052327205.1 of Somniosus microcephalus. NCBI lineage: Eukaryota > Metazoa > Chordata > Chondrichthyes > Squaliformes > Somniosidae > Somniosus > Somniosus microcephalus. Next base: position 143,791,103 of record NC_140988.1, on the reverse strand, counting down.
GCTGTGCACAAATTGTCTGCTCTGTTCCCCTACATGACAACAGTGACTACACTTCAAAAATACTTAATTAGCTGTGAAGTGCTTGGGGACGTTCGGATATGATGAAAGGTGTTATACAAATGCAAAATTCTTGCTTCTTTCTTTCCAAAGAAGCAGGCAACATTATGGTGAGTCAGATATTTACATACCTCAGTAACATCACAGGATCTGCTGTCCTAGCTATCTTCCTTTGCAAAGAGGAGCCTCCACTAGCACTAAAGGTCTGTTTATGTGAGCTATTTTCTGTCCCCTGTCTACAGGTGTAGGTGTGCAGATACTGATGTATGGGATAGAGCATTGCTCATACAGCCTGTTTTGACTGCATCCCTCTATAGGTTTCCTGGAGCAAAGGCAGGTAAATGGAGTTGAGGTACAGATCAGCCAGAATGGTGCAACAGGCTTGAGTGGCTGATTGGCTACTCCTGTTCCTATCTTCCTGTGCTCCCATTCCTGCCAGAATTACTGATGGTTGGAAGTATGCTGTATTTTTTGTGTGAATTAACTATGTTCAGAAATCAAATTCAGACCATAATGCATGGCCGTTAGAACCTCATTGATCTAGAGCAGAATGTTCTCACAGAGCTCTCTAGCCATATTGAACGATTGTCCAGTAGCAGGGGAGTATTAAGAGCTGTCATGGGTAATGGAGATATTTCTCAGGCGATGTCACATCCATACCCCACTGAAATGATTACTGATGTGCCCTTGACTCTACTGGCCCAGGCAGCCACCACATGAATCCAAATTGGTAGTTGCAGAGCCATCTACTGACCAAGCACATGGGGGTTTTGAGCCACCTCCTTCCAGAAGTTGGCAAGGCTCAGTGAGTTAGCACCACGGGGTGCCCAGGGCATGCTGATGGCCCATGGCAGGAAATTTGGGAAATTTGTACCACTATTTTTGGGTCACTTACGCCCTGTTTATGCCAGGTGTGGCGAGTTAAAAGTGACCGATACATTTGAAGTATTGTTCAAAGTAATCCAAATTCACATTTTTCAAATCCCAACTTCTCAAATTCTCTCTAGTGCGGCTTTTTAATGGTTCTCCATACTGTGTGCTTGTATCGGTAGATTTTACCATTTTGCCTCCCTGGCAAGAAGCTTCGTGAGTGGAAATTGATAATTGGGATGTGGATGTCAGTGGTTCCCGCAGGATTTTCCATCCAATTAAAACTTATGGAAAATTTAGTGACTCCCATTAAACTCTTCACCTGAACTTTCAATGTGCAATTCTGGTGCCTGAAGCTCTGTGCCGGAGCACGTATTGGTTAACTCTACCGTGTAGGAGAATGTACTATATGGGGGAGAAATTGGGCTCTGTATTGTCTAGGTTTTAGGCACTAAACAACCTTCTAATGTTCAAAAATGGAGTCTGAGACGTATGTACGCACTTCCAATGGGAAGCTATCTTGGTAAAGGGGCGTGCGTGCCTAATGACTGCTGGCAGCATGCAGAGCAGCCAAATTATGACATCAATTAATGCGCAACACCGGCGCTACCATTTCCGAACACCATGCTCCAGCCCACACCCTCCCTTAACCTCGCATGGCTGAACACGATGATAAATAACCCCCCCCACCATCATTACTTAAAGGGATCACGAACGACCTATTTCTTCTGGCTGCTGGTGCAATTCTATGCATTTTTGCTGCTTTCCTATACTTGTCTAAAGTTTGAATAGTCTACAGAGAGTGGTCTGGTTGGTGCTGAAGTACGTTTTTGGTGGTTTAAAGGCTCATGCTGAAACAAGTTGCTTCCAGACATAGGTGGCCTATGTCTGGGAATTGAACATGACTGGGAGAATGAAGAGAGGCCATAGAAACATAGAAGATAGGAGCAGGAGTAGGCCATTCGGCCCCTCGAGCCTGCTCCACCATTCAATGAGATCATGGCTGATCATCCAAATTCAGTACCCTGTCCCTGCCTTCTCCCCATACCCCTGGATCCCTTTAGCCTTAAGAAATATATCCAACTCCTCCTTGAATATATTTAATGAACTGGCCTCCACCGCCCTCTGTGGCAGAGAATTCTACAGGTTCACCACTCTCTGGGTGAAGAAATTCCTCCTCATTTCTGCCCTAAATGGCCTACCCCTTATCCTTAGACTGTGACCCTTGGTTCTGGACTCCCCGACCATCGGGAACATCCTTCCTGCATCTAGTCTGTCCAGTCCTGTCAGAATTTTATAAGTTTCAATCAGATCCCCTCTCATTCTTCTAAACTCCAGCGAGTACAAGCCTAATCGTCCCAATCTCTGCTCATACGTCATTCCTGCCATCCCAGGTATCAGCCTGGTGAATCTTCGCTGAACTCCTTCCATGGCAAGAACATCCTTCCTCAGATAAGGTGACCAAAACTGCACACAATACTCAAGATGTGGTCTCACCAAGGCCCTGTACAACTGCAGCAAGACATCCTTGTTCCTGTACTCAAACCCTCTCGCTACGAAGGCCAACATACCATTTGCCTTCTTAACTTCACATTTATCCATGTTATATTGCATCTGCCATGCTTTTGCCCAATCACCCAACCTGTCCAAATCATCCTGGAGTTTCTCGGCATACTCCTCACAGCACACACGCCCACCCAGCTTTGTGTCGTCTGCAAATTTGGAGATATTACATCTAGTTCCCTTGTCTAGATCATTAATATACATTGTGAACAGCTGGGGTCCAAGGACCGATCCCTGCGGTACCCCACTAGTTACTGCCCGCCACTCGGAAAAAGACCCGTTTATTCCAACTCTTTGTTTTCTGTCTGCCAACCAGTTCTCTATCCAAGTCAATACCGTGCCCCCAATCCCATGTGCCTTAACTTTACACGCTAATCTCTTATGCGGGACCTTATCAAAAGCCTTCTGAAAGTCCAAATACACCACATCCACTGCTTTTCCCTTATCTATTTTACCAGTTACATCCTCAAAAAATTCCAGTAGATTAGTCAAGCACGATTTACCTTTTGTAAATCCATGTTGACTTTGTCCGATCCTGTCACTGTTTTCCAAGGGCTCTGCTATTACATCTTTTATAATGGACTCTAGCATTTTCCCCACTACCGATGTCAGGCTGTAATTCCCCGTTTTCTCTCTACCACCTTTTTTGAATAGTGGGGTAACATTAGCTACCCTCCAATCCATGGATACTGTTCCAGATTCCATCGAATGTTGGAAGATGATCAGCAATGCATCTACTATTTCTAGGGCCACTTCCTTAAGTATCCTAGGATGTAGATTATCAGGCCCTGGGGATATAACGGCCTTTAATCCCATCAATTTCCCTAACAGCATTTCCCTACAAATACTGATTTCTTTCAGTTCCTCCCTTTCATCAGACCCTATGTTCCCCGACACCTCTGGGAGGTTATTTGTGTCCTCCTTTGTGAAGACAGAACCAAAATATGAATTTAATTGGTCGGCCATTTCTTTGTTCCCCATTATAAATTCCCCTGATTCTGACTGCAAGGGACCTACGCTTGACTTCACCAATTTTTTTCTCTTCACATATCTATAAAAGCTTTTACAGTCAGTTTTTATGTTCCCTGTTAGCTTACTCTCATATTCTATTTTCCCCTTCTTAATTAATCCCTTTGTTGAATCCTAAACTGCTCCCAATCCTCAGGTTTACTGCTTTTTCTGACCAATTTAAATGTCCTCTCCTTGGATCTTATGCCATCCCTAATTTCCCTTGTTAGCCACGGTTGAGTCACCTTTTTTGTTTTATTTTTATGCCAAACTGGGATGAACAAATTCTGTAGTTCATCCACGTGGTCTTTGAATGTTTGCCATTGCCTATCCACCGACAACCCTTTGAGTGACATTCCCCAATCAATCCTACCCAACTCGCGCCTCAGACCATCGTAGTTTCCTTTATTTAAATTCAGGACCCTAGTCTCTGAGTCAATTACTTCATTCTCCATCTTAATGAAGAATTCGATCATATTATGTTCGCTCCGACCCAAGGGGCCTCATACAACAAGATTGCTAATTAATCCTTTCTCATTACATAATACCCAGTCTAAGATGGTCTGATCTCTGGTTGGTTCCTCGACATAATGGTCCAGGAAACCATCCCGTAAACACTCCAGGAATTCCTCCTCCACAGTATTGTTACTAATTTGGTTAGCCCAATCTATATGTAGATTAAAGTCACCCATGATGACTGCTGTGCCCTTAGTGCACGCTTCTCTAATTTCCCTTTTAATGCCATCCCCAACCTCCGCATTACTGTTTGGAGATCTATATACCACTCCCACTAACGTTTTCTGCCCCTTGGTATTTCTCAGTTCTACCCATACAGATTCCACGTCATCAGAGCTAATATCCTTCCTTACAATTGTGTTAATCCCTTCTTTAACCAGCAATGCTACCCCACCTCCCTTTCCTTTTTGCCTATCTTTCCTGAACATTGAATACCCCTGGATGTTGAGCTCCCAGCCTTGGCCACCCTGGAGCCATGTTTCCGTAATCCCAATCAAATCATATTCGTTTACCTCTATTTGCGCAGCTAATTCATCCACCTTATTACGAATGCTCCTCACATTAAGACACAAGGCCTTCAGGCTTGTTTTTTAATGCTCTTAGACCTATTAGAATTATTATTTACTGTGGCCATGTTTGATTTAAACCGTTGATTTCTCTGACTGCCTCTTTTGTTTTTCTCCTTCCTATCTTTTGCTTTTATCCTTGTTTCCCTTTCCTCTGTCCCCCTGCTCAGGTTCCCAACTCCCTGCCGTTTTAGTTTAAACCCTCCCCCAGAGCACTAGCAAACACTCCCCCTAGGACATCGGTCCCATCCCTGCCCAGGTGCAAACCGTCCGGTTTGATCTGGTCCCACCTCCCCCAGAACTGGTTCCAATGTCCCAGGAATTTAAATCCCTTCCCCTTGCACCATTCCTCTAGCCACGTATTCATCTGAAATATCCTTCTATTTCTACTCTGACTAGCACGTGGCACTGGTAGCAATCCTGAGACTACTACCTTTGAGGTCCTATTTTTTAATTTACCTCCTAACTCCCTATATTCAGCTTTTAGTACTTCATCCCGTTTTTTACCTATATCGTTGGTACTTATATGCAACACGACAACTGGCTGTTCACCCTCCCCTTCCAAGATGTTCTGCAGCCGCTCTGAGACATCCTTGACCCTTGCACCAGGGAGGCAACACACCATCCTGGAGTCTCGTTTGCGGCCGCAGAAATGCCTATCTATTCCCCTTACAATAGAATCCCCTATTACTATAGCTCTACCCCTCTTTTTCCTCCCGTCCTGTGCAGCAGAGCCACCCCTGGTGCCAGGAAGTTGGCTGCTGCTGCCTTCCTCTAATAAGCCATCCCCCGCAAAAGCACTCAAAGTGGTGTATCTGTTTGAGAGGGGGTTGTCCACAGGGGACCCCTGCACTACCTGCCTGTGCCTAGTACTCTGTCTGTTGGACACCCATTCCCTTTCTGCCTGTCCAACCTTTGCCTGCGGTGTGACCAACTGATTAAACGTGCTATTCATGACGTCCTAAGCCTCACAAATGGTCCAGTATGTATCCAATCGCAGTTCCTGCGCCGCAATGCCATCTGCCAGTAGCTGCAGCTGGACACACTTCCTGCACACATAGTTGTCAGGGACACCGGAAGTGCCCCTGATGTTGTGTCGGTACCTTTCTACCTAGACACGATTTAGGACTCAGAACCCAGAGATTCAAACATGAAGTGCTTTATTGGAAGTGAAGGAAGTTCTGGATAGTTCTGAACAAAGAGAGCTAAACTTAACCAAGAGAACACCCAACCAGTTATCTGCTGTGACAGCGCCACCACAGGTGGGAGGAGAACACACAATACATAACATATTCCTCCCCTCTTAAATGAAAGGTCCACATTATTCCTCAACAGGTAAGTTACTTTCAATGCACTCACTAACCAAGGGTAGAGGTAGACTGCCTCAAACCCTGACTTTACCCTGGGGTTTATTCTGCCCCAGTCTTGTGGGTAAGTCACTAAGCCTACAGATCCAAGTGTCTTGGAGGCCGCCGCTCCCTGACAGGATACCGGCGGTCATCGCTGGCTTCCACAGCAGTAGGCATTGACACAGGCCTGGATGGAGGAGGTGCCTGTGTCAGTCGAAAGTCAGGAGTTTGCACAGGTGGAACAGTCTCTATGACTTCCTGTGTTGGAGAAGAGCACTGTGGCAAAGGATGCTGGTTTTCGGTATCATCCGTAAACAGTTCAGGCCAACCAGCCGTTGGAGCCTCTGTGGTTGTCTCTGCTCCTAGCAACAGTTGATCTGTGTGTCTTCTCCAGACGACGTCCTCGGCAGTCTCAACCGTGTAAGACACAGGGCCTGTCTGCGCGATCACCATAGTAGGAACCCATTTCGGTCCAGTGTTGTAGTTTCGAGCTAGGACGTGCTCTCCAGGGTGAAACTGTCTCTCCTTGGCTCTTTTCTCTCTCTTTTCAACTTGAGCTTGTTGTTGACAATGGACAACCTGTTCTGCCCTTGGAGGTTTGAGTAATTCAAAACTTGTCCACAACTGCCTCTTCATCATGAGCGAAGCGGGGGAAGTTTTGGTTGTGGCATGCGGCTCGTTCCTGTAGGACAACAGGAAGCTGTTCAGACGTTGGTGGATTGAGCCCTGATCTTGCGATGCCTTCAAGGCATGCTTCAAAGTTTGCACGAACCTTTCTGCCTGGTCGTTAGTAGAAGGATGATAGGGCGCAGACCTGATGGGTTGGACACCATTCACATGCAGGATGGTTGCAAACTCCTGTGTTACAAATTGTGGACCGTTGTCACTTACGAGTTGTTCCGGTGAGCCATAACGGCTGAACATCTCACCAAGTTTCTCAATTGTTTTCTCTGCCGTGGCAGACCTCATCACAGCGACCTCTGGCCACTTGCTATGAGCGTCCACAACCACCATAAACATCTTCTCTTCGAAAGGACCGGCGAAGTCCACATGTACTCGCTGCCACACTTCTGCAGGCCAATCCCAGGGGTGTAGGGTTGCCAGCTGTGGAACATTCCGGACCCTTTGACATGGGGAACATGTTTTGGCTTTCTCCTCAATATTCCCATCGAGACCTGGCCACCAGAAGTAGCTTCTTGCCATTTCCTTCATCCGAACCATCCCACTGTGGCCTGTATGAAGTTGTTGCAGTATAGGTTCCCTCAGAGGTGGCGGAATGATGACACAGCGTCCCCAAAGAAGACAACCTGCCTGGACGGAGAGCTCATTTATTTTTGAAACATAAGGTTTCAAACTAGGAGAATCTCCTATAGCTCTCCCTCGAATGACATTGTCCATTACCTCAGACAGGACTGGATCATTGCGGGTGTACCTTCGCACCTGAACTGCTATGACAGGTGCTCCCTCCACTTGTCTAAAGTGGAAGATGTCTATCTGACGAGGCTCTGGGGGAGTAACAGGCGAGGGTAGCCTCGAGAGACCGTCTGCGTTGCCGTGCAAGTCTGATTTGCGATATTTGATGTCGTATGTGTGTCCTGACAACAGTAAAGCCCACCTTTGCATCCTGCTTGCAGCAAGAGACGGAATTCTGGCGTGGGGCCCGAAGATGGAAGTCAATGGACGGTGGTCCGTCAGGAGTGTGAACCTTCTCCCAAACAGGTACTGATGAAATTTTCAAATTCCAAAAACGATTCCCAAGGCCTCGCGCTCAAACTGTGCATAGTTACTCGCGGCCTTGTTCAAGGTGCATGATGCGAAGGCGATAGGTTTCTCTTCACCAGAAGGCATGATGTGGGATATGACTGCTCCCACACCATATGGTGACGCATCACATGTTAGCTGCATGGGTAGCTTTGGGTCGAAGTGTGTCAGGACCTCCGATTTCAGCAATGCTTTCTTTGCTTGGGCGAAAGCTTCGTTGCACAGTTCAGTCCATTTCCATGTTTTGCCTTGACATAGCAACTGATGTAACAGCTTCAGCAATGTTGCTAAGTCTGGAATAAACTTCCCATAGTAGTTAAGTAGCCCCAGAAATGAACGTAACTGGCTCACATTCTGGGGTGCTGGGGCCTCCACGATCGCCTTGACCTTTGATGGCGCCTTATGCAGACCAGTAGCGTCAATCACATGCCCCAGGTACTCAACTGAAGACTGAAAGAATTCACATTTGTCCTTACGAACTCTGAGTCCGTAATCTTTCAGTCGTTGTAGTGTCACATCCAAGTTCAGAAGATGATCCTCCTCATTTGTCCCAGTGACAAGGATGTCGTCCAGGTAGCACTGGGCTCCTGGCAGTCCACTCAAAATCTGATACATTGCCCTTTGGAATAGAGCAGGGGCCGACATAATTCCAAATGGAAGGTTGCAGTACCTGTATAGCCCCTTATGTGTCACAATTGTCAGCAGCTCCTTTGATTTGTCATCGACATGCATTTGTAGATAAGCCTGGCATAAGTCTATTTTGCTGAACTTTTGCCCTCCAGCCAGGCCCGTAAAGAGATCATCAATGAGGGGAAGAGGGTACTGTTCCACAGACAGCACCGGGTTAATAGTCACTTTAAAATCCCCGCAGATTCGAACAGATCCATCCTTTTTCAGGACAGGAACAATGGGTGTGGCCCATTTGCTCACACTCACAGGCTCCAGGACTCCATTCTCGACTAAGGCCCCCAAGTTAGCCTCAACTTTTGGCCTAATTGCATAGGGTACAGGTCGGGCTTTGTGAAACTTCGGCTTGCTGTCAGGTTTAATGTCCAGTCTCACGCTGATCTTTTTCATGCTCCCAAGTTCCCCATTGAAGAGTTCTGCATGTTTGTTTAACACTGCAGTCAGACCTGACTCCCCTTTTGACATCATGCGGACTGCAGGCCAGTCCAGCGTGATTTTCTCTAGCCACGCATGTCCCAGTAGCGATGGGTAATTTCCCTTTACCACATATAGTGGCAGTTTCGCAGTCTGTCCGTTCAATTTAACTGTCACCTCAATGACGCCTCTCATGGCCACAGGTTCGCCGGTATACGTCTTTAGCACAATGTTTGTTGGCTGAAGGGTAAGATGCTTTAGCATTTTGTTGTAGACAGTGTCTGAAACAAGGGACACAGCCGCGCCTGTGTCCACCTCCATCCGTACTGATTGTCCCTCCACCAGTGGTGACACCCAGTAGCCATTTGAACCACCTGCAACCGTCAGTGTGTGCACCTCTTCCTCCTCAGAGGTGTCGCTCCCCTCTGTTTTGCTTGCTCCATCATACTGCACTGAATGAACACTCTTTTTCCTCTCTTGTCCAAATACAGACATTTTGCTTCCATGCTTCCCAGCCCTGTCTGTTTTTTTTTACCTCTACAGGCGCGTTCAATGTGACCCTTTTTGCCACAATTTCGGCATTCCAGCTCCGTACACCAGCAGTCATTAGCATGATGGCCCGTTTTCCCACAACGGTAACATGTGCCGTTCCGCGCACATTTAGGCTCAGACGACACCTTGTGAACTCTCCCTGTTGAACTCAACTGGTGAGCCTCCTTTTCCGCCATCTCCATGGAGACACTAACTTCAATGGCCTTTTCAAGAATAAGGTTGTCCTCAGTAAGAAGGTGCTTCTGTGTGGCTGCATTTTGCAGACCACACACGAGTCTGTCTCTAATGGTGTCCTTCAGCACCTCCTTGAACTCGCAGTGTTCTGACAACCTTTTTAAAGCAGCAATAAACATCATCACTGATTCCCCCTCCTCTTGATTCCATTTGTGAAATCTAAATCTCTCAGCAATAACCAGAGGTTTTGGTGAATAATGTGCTCCAACAATTTCCACTAGTTGCTTATATGTTTGAGTTCCTGGCTTATCTGGCTGCACGAGGCTGCGAAGTAAATTGAATGTCTTCGGCCCGATTACACTCAAAAAGGTAGGCACGACCTTTTCATTTGCCACCACATTCGCCAATACAAAATAGTCAAAACGTTCTGTACATGCGCTCCATTGCTCCACATTTTCATCAAAATCACCGATGTTTCCTAATATAGTCGCCATCTCACGTTTCAAATTAAAATTTCTGTTTACTCACAGCCGTAACATTAATGTGATGCTGCAATCTCTGTTCCAAGTGTTTTGTAGTCGAAAACAAGAAAGTTCCCACAACGCAGATTCATCTGATCCTCGTCGCCACTTGTTGTGTCGGTACCTTTCAACCTAGACACAATTTAGGACTCAGAACCCAGAGATTCAAACATGAAGTGCTTTATTGGAAGGGAAGGAAGTTCTGGATAGTTCCGAACAAAGAGAGCTAAACTTAACCAAGAGAACACCCAACCATTTATCTGCTGTGACAGCACCACCACAGGTGGGAGGAGAACACACAATACATAACAGCTGAATACCTACATAGCGCAGGAGGAGCATACCACGGTACCGCGCTGTCCTGCCATGTCTTACCCTTTAATTAATTGCAATTAAATTAAATCAAATCAATCCCACCAATTACACTACAGTTAAATTGTATATTTAAGGGCCCTGGTTTACAAAGAGAGCTTATAAACCACAGAGTTAAAGTTTAAAAAGAGAAAAATACTCACCAACCAATCACTTACCTGCTTTCTGGTGATGTCACAGTTTGATTACTTTTTACTTCTCTCTCCCGCTCTCGGAGCTGAGATTGGAGATTGGAAAGCCTACCTGCTGCTCTGCCACCTCGGGGTCGCGTTAAATACCACCGCCGCCGCTTCCCACACAGGTCCGCACTGCTGCCGCTCCAGGGCCTACCTGCTGCTTATTGAGGTACTTAACTGCTCATTGAGAGACCCTTAAGAGACTTTTTAACCTGAGGCTTCATTTTTAACTGGTAGCGCACGGGATTCACAGATCTCGGGAAGCTCGCCTGTGAAGGGGAGGTGGGAGCTCAGTGGCCATTGTGCTACTTCATTAAGTGACAGCTGGAAAAAGCACATAAATACATAGGCCTTACACCTGCTTCCTTGCCTAAGGGAAAGGTTCTTGCTGACACCATTTTGTGCAGAGACTTAGCTTTCAGGAGTTTGCAGGTGATCTCTGCGATCTCGGAAGCCACTCTCACCACATTGCAAGTCACTCTCACTACAGTGCCACTGATCTCCACTTTACCTGGCATCTATCAGATACGCATGTGTGCGGCTTATGCTGTTTCAACTTGGACCTTAGATTTGGACCAAGATGAGCCCCAGCACCAACAACATCAGCCACAGCAGCAGCAGCAATAACATCAGTAGCCTTCTATTCACCGACCTGATGCTCCACTGGAGAGGGGGGATCAGCACAGGGCTGCACCGTGCTGGAGGTGATACCCCCAACACAGGGTATACAGGCAGAGGATGAGCTTCCTCAACATGACAGAGCAGCAGCGCTTCAGGAGGCTCAGGCTATTGCGCCAGGTCATTGCAAACATTTGCAGCTTGCTGGAAGAAGACCTGCTGCCCAGAGGACCTGGTGGACATGCCTTACCAGTGGCTGTCAAAGTCATCACCATCCTCAACATCTTCACTTCAGGCTCCTTCCAGGGATCTGCAGCAGACATTTGCAGGATCTTGTAGTCGGCCACACACAAATGCACCACCAAGGTGACCGATGCCCTGTTTCACAACTCAGCCACTTATGTAAATGTTGCCACTGATGAAGCCAGTGTTACTGAGTGGGTGCTTGGCTTTGCAGCTCTGGTTGGCTTCCCATAGGTGCAGGACATCATTGACTGCACACATGTGGCCATCAAGGCACACCCCAGATCACCCAGGCATGTTTGTGAAATGGAAGGGCTTCCACTCCCTCAATGTGCAGTTCGTCTGCAACCATAAATAGTTCATCATGCATGTGTGTGCCAGATTCCCAGGGAGCTGTCATGACTCTTTCATCCTGCGCCAGTCCACCCTCCCTCAACTCTTTGCTCCTCTGAACAGACTTTATCAGCTGGCTGTTTGGAGACAAGGGCTAACCACTGAAGATGTGGCTGGTGACACCCTTGAGGAAACCAAGCAATGAGGCTGAGGAGCACTATAATGAAAGCTATATGTCGACCAGATGTGTCATAAAGCAAGCAATCGGCATGCTGAAGATGCGCTTCAGATGCCTTGACAGATCTGGAGGAGCCCTTCAGTATGCACCAGCCAGGGTCTCCAGAATCATCGTCCTATGCTACGTGCTGCACAACATAGCGCAGCAGCGAGGGCTGGAGCTGCAGGAGGAGCAAGGCGCAGAGTGCACAGCCTCTTCGGACAAGGAGGAGGAGGAGAAACCTGAGCTGGCCATGACACCAGCAATGGCACACATTGCTGCCCGGGAGGCCCAGGATGGACTCATAATGGCCCAATTTAGTTAAGTTGCACCAGTGCACCCATCTGGCTCCCAGATGCTGTACTAACTTCCACCCCACCCCCCACACTGCCCTGCACCACCCATCACCAACATCACAAGGAGTCAGAGCACGGAGCAGTCCTAAAATGACCAAATCATTCCTGTCACACACACCCATTGCTCGAGGTTAAGCAATGTCTCACCATTCACTCCAAGTGACAAGGCCACTTCCCAGGTAGCAGGCAAAAATGGACAAGACCTGAAAGTAGTGCAAAGAAATAAATGTATGTGCGTCATAAATAGAACTGAAACTTAACACTAACATTTTGACAAACATCCATGTGAATACCCTTGTGCATCTACAATTGTGTCTTTTTTCTTTTCTGAGTGCTTCTACGAGGTGCAACCCCTGTGTCTTCAGCAGAGGTAGAGGCAGGTGGTTATTCAGATGGGGATGTGAGTAGGTGCATATACAGTGAGGGATGGGTGCACCTACAAGGTAGGTTGGTGAGAGAAGTGACATGCAGGAGTAGGCTGGGAAGGCAGAGTGATGGGGTTGGGGTGACACGCACATCAGGATGTAGTTGAATGTGACATTGTACTCACCTTTCCTGACCTCATGAGATCATCAAATCTCTTTCGACACTGTACCCAGGAGTGGCTCACTATGCCCCTGTTGCTGACTTCTTGGGTGATCTCCAGCCATGCCCTCCTGGTATCACTGGCTGGTCTCTTCCTGCCGTTACCAGGGAATAGGACCTCCCTCCGTGCTCTGACTCCTTGGAGCAGGGCTTCCAGGGAGCTCAGCTAATGAGCTGAACTAGGAAAATTGAGTGCAAACAGCCAACAGAGGAAGCCCTAGGCCCAAGCATATTCCACATCTCCACTAACAAAACTATAAGAGTACGTGAACTGAGAAAATATCCATTAACTTTGCTGCCTTCACTGCCCTATTTTGCATTATTGATCTGAGATGAATATCTGCCCGCTGCATTACATATTTGGCAGACCAGTTGTACTGCAGGCTGACCATAGTCTGACTGGTAACAACACTCAATGCCAAAGATGCTCTGAGCCTGCGAATTTGATACATATGCAGAGCTCCACTCCCAGCTGTAAAAATTAAATTCACTGACAGAATGGGCGGAAATGTCTACACTCTCAATACCTTCAAATAAGCTCGGGGTAAATGTATGAAGTGACCAGGATTTCCAACAGAGATCCCCTGAGTACAGTACTTTGTAAACACGATCTGACACCTCACTGAAGTTACACTCTGGGAGTCCAACAACGCACCTCTCTGGAGTCAGGTTAAGACCCAACTCTGGAGTTATGCTGGAACTTTCACATTGCTAAACAGAAACAAGTACTAATGTCTGGGTATAAATAGGCAGTTTACATATCACCTATTTATCTCTCTCTAAAACTAGTCATGTTTTGGACTGATGCTTTAATAGTGGAAAAAATTACCATGGTACTTTTTTTTCATTCATTCTCAGGATGTCACAATGGCCAATATTTATTGGCCATCCCTAGCTGCCCTTGAGAAGGTGGTGGTGGGCCTTCTTCTTGAGCCGCTGCAGTCCATGAGGTGAAGGTGCTCCCACAATGTCCTTGGGTAGGGAGGTACAGAATTTTGACCCAGCAACAATGAAGAAGAGGCAACATATGTCCCAGTCAGGATGGTGTGTGACTTGGTGGGGAACTTGCAAGTGATGGTGTTCCCATGTAATTGTTGCCCTTGTCCTTCTAGGTGATAGAGATCATGGGGGAGAAATTCAGTATCGCCCCGCTTGGGGCGCGATTATCAGCCGGGCGCAAAGGTTTAGTGCCTGGTGCTAATTATCACCTCCGGCTGCAAACTTGGCTTTTATCGCCCCTGGAGTTGATTGGAGCGCTAAATCAGGCGCTGCACACGTGTCTTAAGGCGCAAAGGCCGAGGAGCGAGGCGTTAACTCAGAGCGCGGGCGCAACGCAGGCGATGTCAGTTAGCGATGGAACACAGATAGACTGGAGCCGGACTGTTCTTAAAGGGGAGGGTTGATCTTGCTCTCCAGCCACACCCTGCTCATTGGAGCCTTGAATCTCGGCCTGGAGAGACCTGTGACTACATTTTCCAGCCAAGGACTATGGAGATGGTGAGAGAATGAGCTCAGCGCTTCAGCTAGCGGGCCTTGGAGTGTCTGGTTGGCGCGGTGGAGCACAGAAGATCTATACTCTACCCTGAGAGTGCCAGGAGGCCTTTGCTGCGCGACTACAGAAGAGTGTGGAGGGAGATGGCTCAGCACATCTCCTCCAGGAGCACGGTGACCAGGACCCATACTCAATGTCACAAAAAGTTCAACGACCTCACTCAAGTCGTCAGGGTGAGTGGCTTTTTTTCAATACCTCTCCATCCCTCCATCTCAACCTCACTCTATGGCCAGAGAATCTTAAAACCCCAATACCCAACACTCATCCAACACCTATGGCCCTCTCATGAAACACCCACGCACATTCCACATTTTGCATACAGTAAGGGCTATTCAACTATGGGAGGCACATCAGGCAAGACCATGGCTGCATACATTAAGGGCTAATCAATTATGGGAGGCACATCAGGCAAGACCATGGCTGTATTTTTACTCAGACGCCTTCCGTTTTCTTGCAGGCCAAGCTATCTCATAATAGGAGACAGCAGCAATGGGCGGGTGGAGGGCGGCCTCAGCTGCAACCCCTCAGCGATCTTGAGGCGCGCGTCCACAGGATTGTGGCAAGCCAGTCGATCGGTCCCATCACCCCTGGAGAGGTCGACCCCATTCGGGACAGCAATGGTAAGGTCATCAGCTTTCTCTCCTCTCTCATTCCCTCACTTGTCCCTCACAACACCAGTCTTTGACACTGTCAATCCAGCTTACTAAATCGCTGCACTCCTTCCTCCCTTACTGCCACCCTGTCCTCACGCTAAAGCCACTCTTGTACCTCCCTGCTTTCAGATGGTGAACCACCAGCTGAGGAGACGGGCCCTCAAGCTGCCACTGGGAGTGAAGCTGCAGGCGAGAAGGAAGAGGAAGCCGGAGCATCAGCACCACCCTCTCCCGAGGAAGCCCATGACCACACTGGGACCACGTCTTCCCTGGAGGGGAGCAGAGGGGAAGTGTCTGTTGAGGGTGAAGCTCCAGGACCCAGCGGGCTGCAGTAACGCGATGGGGGTAGGGAAGCTCGGTGGCCTTCTCCCCGGAGGGAGAGTAGGCCAGCGAGTCCTGCTGCACTGGACGCAGTGGAGGAGCGGCTCATCGCTGAAATGAGCACCCAGGCGGTGGACATGCACACTGAGCTCATGGGTGCAGTGGGAAGGGTGCCCGAATGCATTGATGCACTGGCAAGGAGTGTGGAGCACTTCGCTGTAGCACAGGCGAATGCCACGCTAAAGCTTAGTGCTGCAATTCAGTCACTGGCTGCCGTGATCCCATCTCAGATTGCTCTCATGCAGACTCAGATTGAGGCCGCACGAGCACTGACTGCTGCCATTGTCGCTGGTTTGGACACATTTCTCCGGGGCTCTCACCGCACCGCAGCAGGCCAGCAATCTGTGCTCCAGCAGATTGCTCTGGATGCTGATGTGCTGCCCCATGGGAGTGCCAGTGTGTCAGTCGAACAGGGAGGTGCTGTCTTCTCTCAAGATGACAGTATTCCTGCTGCCACCACTGTCACTTCCCCATTGCACTTGCCACCACCTGTAGCCCAGACTGCTGCCGCCCATGCAGAGTTGGTGCAGTCTGCAGGCGGGCCCTCCAGGCCCAGAGCTGGTCGAGGCCGTCCTTCAAGGGCATCTGTAGTCTCAGGTTGTGACAATCAGCAGCCTTCCACCAGCCTTGCTGCAGCCACTGGGGCCCCATTACAGAGGAGCAGTAGGGTGGGAAGGGGGGAAGTGCGCAAGGGAAGGAGATCACCCTCGAAGGGTGAAAAGTAGGAGGTGTGACGAAATGTTGGTCAATTTTTTATTAAAGGCCGAGGTTCATGTTCAAACTTTTGTTTAGTGTTTTGGACATTATCTCCAGGTTGTGAGAACCAGTTGTGTTAATGATTGATTTTTTGTGTTTGTTTCTATTAGTTTGTCATGAAGAAATGACACACACAGAGTTTGTAAAATAAAAAAGTTTTTGTATTCAAAATGTACAGGTTTGGCCTTTGGAATCATTGCTGCCTTGGCCGGCTTAGGGGTTGCGGGTTGGTTTCATTCATGGTGTTCTCCATGGCAGAAGCCATTTCCTCAGTAGGGGCCTAGAAGCGGCTTGCTATCAGACGTTGACGGACGGCCCTTGCAGTTTCAACATTGTGGGCCACCCTCCCGCCTTGGTGCTGCTGATGATCATCCTCCTCCTCTTCCTCCTCTTCCTCCTCCTCCTCCGGTGGTGCTCCAAGGCCTGGTGGCATTGGCTGGGCCCTGAGGATTGCCAGGTTATGCAGCATGCAGCACACAACTATGAAGAGGGAGACTCGCTCAGGCGAGTACTGCACGGCTCCTCCTGAGTGGTCCAGACAGCAGAACCATTGCTTGAGCACGCCAATCGTCTGCTCAACGATGTTCCTGGTGGTGAGATGGCTCTCGTTGTGCCACAGCTCAGCAGGGGTGTTAGGGTTACGGAGCGGTGTCATCAGCCAGGTGCACGGTGGATAACCCTAGTCCCTGAGGAGCCAACCATTTGGATGATGCGGTGCCTGGAAAAGTTCTGGCGCAGCAGTCTGGCGCAGGATGAAAGCATTGTGGCTGCTGCCAGGATAGCGGGCATTGACAGCGAGTATCAGCTGTCTGTGGTCACAGACCAACTGGACGCTTAAGGAGTGGAACCCCTTGTGGTTGCGGAAATCCTCTGCATTCTCATGCGGTGCACGCAATGCCACATGCGTGCAGTCAATGGCGCCCTGCACCATGGGGAAGCCCGCTATCCTCACACAGCCCAATGCGCATTCCTACTGTTTGGCCTGGGTCATCAGGAAAGAGATGTACTGGTGTCTCCTTTTATAGAGGGCATTTGTGACCTGACGGATACAGCAATGAACCGCGAACTGGGAGATATTGGCGATGTCCCCAGTAGCTGCTTGAAAGGAGCCGGTGGCATAAAACTTCACTGCCACCGACATAGACATCCTGGTCCTCAGTAGAGGCTGCAGGTCTGGCTGCAGCAGGTGGCAGAGCTCAGTGACCACCTCCTTGCTGAAGCGCAGCCTGCGCAAACACTGCTCCTCAGATAAATTAATGTAGGAGAATTGTTGCCGAAATACCCTGGGAGGGTAAGGTCTCCTGTACAGAGGCCAGTTAGCCCTCCTCCGTCTGATTGCCACTCTCTCTCTGTGTCTCTGTTGCCTCTGATTCTGCAGGCGCAGGACAACGCCCCGAATCAGTGCAGCCCCCATAGTCTCTTGGTAATCAAAGTAATGAAGGTCAAATCCAAAAGTACCTGCAAAGTGATGCTCAGTAGCCAAAACTATTTCACACAGCGTTGACTCAATGCAGAAGTCTCTCCTTCTCTCTCTCAGAATCTCTCTCTGTCAGAATGAGTGGTGCAAAAATGTCTACCACAGAAAAAGCCAGGAAGAGGCCCCCTTTAAATAGCACCCCCACCCCAGCCCCTCACCGACTGCGAAACGTTCCAGTCTCCCTGTCGTTGCTTGCGCCAGGCGGAAAGGAGGGGGCTGCCACTCAATATCCGGTCCGGGGCGCCACAAGGGCATTGCACACTCGACTGACATCAAGATCTGCAGGCGCAGGAGATCGAGGCCGTATTGTTTAGCACCGCCGCAAAATGTCTGGTCAATTTCACGTGCGGCGCAGATATCGCCGTGCCCGGGCGCTAGTTGCTTTGCGCCCCATTAGCGCCCTCTTAAGGCGCTAACAGGAGGCGCAAACCAACCGAATTTTTCCCCCCATGGGTTTGAAAGGTGCTGCAGAAGATGCCTTGGCGAGTTGTGGCAGTGCACCCAGTAGATAATACACACTGGTATATTTATCAGTGATGATATGATAATATTTAATAACTTAACTGCATATCCTCCCACACACGAACCACACATTGAAACTAGGCAGTTATTAGGCTATTTCAAAATGATATCAATCAAATTGCAGTGTCCTATTATTTAGGTAACAAAGATGTTTAACAGACTTAAGACTCAGATGAATTAGAGAAATGTGCTGTGTATTTACTAAATTGCATGATTTTAAACAATTCACAATTGCTGCAGCTCAGGAGCGTGCATCAGTGTAAGCTCTGTGTATAAAACAGCTGTTTCTGTAAGAAAAGTAGTAATGAAAGCACACATAATCCTACCTCTGCATCGAAAAAGAATTCTAGTGGGAAAATTGAAATGCCAACAAGATTTATATTTAATGATTGCTTAGGCTTGAATCCTTGCTTAGAAATATCTTATCAAGAATAAAATAATTCTTCCAATGAATCCAGATGTAATCAGCAAAAGAATCTTAACCTTTTGCTTTACATAAAAACATTTAATCAGGGATTGGTTATGATAGCTGAATATTCTTATATCTTGCTTTATTTTTATAACATTTAAATAAATGAAATATGATTTACTGCAAGGCTAACTACTTCACATATCAAGTTGAATGTTACAATTATTGCTAGCACTAGGGCAAGCACCCTGTGAAAACTGCTCGTTTGTGACGTAGGTTATTCTATTTATCTTTATGCTGCAATACAATGCGGGAGATTTTAACCCTATGCACCTGGCTGAAACTGTCAGGCGGGCACTTAAAGTACTCCAGGTAACTTACCCACCGATTTTTTTTATTCATTCATGGGATGTGGGCGTCACTGGCAAGGCCAGCATTTATTGCCCATCCCTAGTTGCCCTTGAGAAGGTGGTGGTGAGCCGCCTTCTTGAACCGCTGCAGTCCATGTGGTGAAGGTACTCCCACAGTGCTGTTAGGGAGGGAGTTCCAGGAATTTGACCCAGCGATGATGAAGGATTGGCGATATATTTCCAAGTCAGGATGGTGTGTGACCTGGAGGGAAACTGGGAAGTGGTGGTGTTACCATGCGCCTGCTGCCCTTGTCCTTCTGGGTGGTAGAGGTCGCTGGTTTGGGAGGTGCTGCCAAAGAAGCCTTGGCAAGTTGCTGCAGTGCAGCCGCGGTACGCCGGTGGTGGAGGGAGTGAATGTTTAAGGTGTTGGATGGGGTGCCAATCAAGTGGGCTGCTTTGTCTTGGATGGTGTCGAGCTTCTCAAGTGTTGTTGGAGCTGCACTCATCCAGGCAAGTAGAGAGTATTCCATCACACTCCTGACTTTTGCCTTGTTGATGGTGGAAAGGCTTTGGGGAGTCAGGAGGTGAGACACTCGCCACAGAATACCTAGCCTCTGACCTGCTCTTGTTGCCACAGTATTTATGTGGCTGGTCCAGGGGCAGTGCTTAGAGGCTCGCTTGTTGGGGATAGTCATTGCCTGGCACTTGTGTGGCGCGAATGTTACCTGCCACTTATCAGTCCAAGACTGAATGTCGTCCAGGTCTTGCTGCTTGCGGGCATGGACTGCTTTATTATCTGAGGGGTTGCGAATGGTGCTGAACACTGTGCAGCCATCAGCGAACATCCCCACTTCTGACCTTATCATGGAGGGAAGGTCATTGATGAAGCAGCTGAAGATGGTTGGACTTAGGATACTGACCTGAGGAACTCCTGCAGCGATGTCCTGTGGCTGGGATGATTGACCTCCAACCACCACAACCATCTTCCTTTGTGCTAAGTATGACTCCAGTCAGTGGAGAGCTTAACCCCTGATTCCCATTTACTTCAGTTTTACTAGGGTTACTTGATGCCTCTTGTAGTTGACGCGTGGTGAAGATCATGTCCATTGTGCCCCTTAGTGGGCGGAATCCACATTGCGACTCTGGGAGGAGCTCTTCAGCCACTGGGAGAAGGCGATTGAGGAGGACTCTTGCGATGACTTTCCCTGTGGCAGACAGCAGGGAGACTCCTCTGTAATTACCGCAATCAGACTTGTCACCTTTCTTGAAGATGGTCACGATTATGGCATCTCTGAGTTCCCCTGGCATGCTCTCCTCCTTCCAAATAAGAGAAATTAGTTCATGTATTCACGCCAATAGTGTTTCTCCGCCATGTCTTAGTGCCTCGGCGGGGATTCCATCTGCTCCTGAGGCCTTGTTGTTCTTCAGTTGTCAGATGACCTTTTAAACCTCATGCCAGGCTGGGGTTGTGCTGAGGTGGTGGCGGGTAGCATGCTGTGGGATGGAGTTGAGGACACTCGCATTGAAGACAGAGTCTCGGTTAAGGAGATTTTCGAAGTTCTCCTTCCTGCGGGCACTGACTGCCTCGCTGTCCTTGATGAGTACCTCTCCGTTCTTGGCCCGCAATGGACATGATCTTTACCACACATCAACTACAAGAGAAATGCAGGGAACAGCACCAACTGCTGTACATGGCCTTCTTTAACCTCACAAAGGCCTTCGACACCGTCAACCGTGAGGGATTATGGAGTGTCCTCCTCAAATTCAGCTGCCCTCAAAAGTTTGTCACCATCCTTCGCCTGCTTCACGATGACATGCAAGCTGTGATCCTGACCAACGGATCCACCACAGACCCAATTCACGTATGGACCGGGGTCAAGCAAGACTGTGTCATCGCACCAATGCTCTTCTCGATCTTCCTGGCTGCAATGCTCCATCTCACCCTCAGTAAGCTCCCTGCTGGAGTGGAGCTAATCTACAGAACAAGCAGGAAACTGTTCAACCTCTTTCGCCTCCAGTCCAGATCCAAGGTCGTCCCATCCTCTGTCATCAAATTACAGTGTGCAGACGACGCTTGCGTCTGCGCACACTCTGAGGCCGAACTCCAAACCATCGTCAACACCTTCACTGAAGCGTACGAGAGCATAGGCCTTACACTAAACATCCGCAAGACAAAGGTCCTCTAACAACCTGCCCCCGCCACACAGTACTGCTCCCTGATTATCAAAATCCATGACAAGGCCTTGGACAACGTGGACCACTTTTCATACCTCGGGAGCCTACTATCAACAAGGGCAGACGTGGATGACAAAGTCAAACACCGCCTTCAGTGTGCCAGTACAGCCTTCGGTCTCCTGAGGAAGAGAGGGTTTGAAGACCAGGACCTCAAACCCAGCACCAAGCTCATGGTCTACAGAGCAGTAGTTATACCCGCCCTCCTGTATGCTTCAGAGACATGGACCATGTACAGCAGGCACCTCAAAGCACTGGAGAGGTACCACCAACGCTGCCTCCGCAAGATCCTGCAAATCCATTGGCAGGATAGGTGCACCAATGTCAGTGTTTTCGCTCAGGCCAACATCCCCAGCATCGAAGCTTTGACCACGCTCGATCAGCTCCGATGGACGGGCTACATCGTCCGCATGCCCGATACGAGACTCCCAAAGCAAGCGCTCTACTCGGAGCTCTGACACGGCAAGAGAGCCCCAGGTGGGCAGAGGAAATGCTTCAAGGACACCCTCAAAGCCTCCTTGAAAAATTGCAACATCCCCACCGACACCTGTGAAACCCTGGCCCAAGACCGCACAAAGTGGAGGAGAAGCATCTGGGAAGGCACCGAACACCTCGAGCCTCTTTGTCGGGAGCAAGCGGAAGCCAAGCGCAAACAGCGGAAGGAGCGCACGTCAACCCAAGCACCCCACCCACCCGCCCCTTCAACCACTGTCTGCCCCACCTGTGACAGAGACTGTAGTTCCCGCATTGGACTCATCAGTCACCTGAGAACTCATTTTTAGTGTGGGTGCAAGTCATACTCGGTTCCGAGGGATTGCCTAAGAAGAGAAGAGAAGACTTGATGCCACACTCGGTCAAATGCTGCCTTGATGTCAAGGGCAGTCACTCTCATCTCACCTCTGGAATTCAGCTCTTTTGTCCATGTTTGGACCAAAGCTGTAATGATGTCTGGATTTGAGTGGACCTGGCGGATCCCAAACTGGGCATCAGTGAATAGGTTATTTGTGAGTAAGCTTGATAGCACTGTCGATGATACTTTCTATCACTTTGCTGATGATTGAGAGTAAACTGATGGGGCGGTAATTGGCTGGATTGGATTTGTCCTGCTTTTTGTGGACAGGACATACCTGGGCAGTTTCCCCTTTGTCGGATAGATGCCAGTATTATAGCTGTACTGGAACAGTTTGGCTAGAGGAGCGGCTATCTCTGGAGCACAAGTCTTCAGTCCAACAGCGGGGATGTTGTCGGGGCCCACAGCCTATGCTGTATCCAGTGCAGCAACCGTTTCTTGATATCATGTGGAGTGAATCGAATTGGCTGAAGCCTGGCTTCTGTGATGGTGGGGACCTCAGGAGGAGGCCGATATGGATCATCCACTCGGCACTTCTGGCTGAAGATAGTTGTAAACGTTTCAGCCTTGTCTTTTGCATTCACGTGCTGGGGTTCACCATGATTTAGGATGGGGATATTCATGGAGCCTCTTCCTCCTGTTACTTGTTGACTGATCCACCACCATTGACGACTGGATGTGGCAGCAGCAGAACCAGGCAAAACAGCAGCACCAACAACAGGAGCACCAACCTTCTCCTCAGCCACCTGGTGATGCACAGGGCAGAGGGCGTCAGCGCAGGGCTGCACTTAGCCGCAGGAAATACCCCCAACACAGGGTTTACAGGCCGAGGATGAGCTTCCTCAACATGAGTGAGCAGCAGTGCCAAAGAAGGCTGAGACCTTTGCGAGAGGTAGCCACTGACATCTGTACAATGCTTCACCAATACCTGGAGCCCAGAGGAGTGGGCGGACACTCCTTACCAGTGGCTGCCAATGTCACCACCGCACTCAACTTCTTTGCTTCAGGGTCCTTCCAGGGATCAGCAGCAGACATCAGCGGCATCTTCCAGTCGGCCGCACATACCTGCATTACGCAGGTTACTGATACCCTCTTTGCAAAGTCGCACAATTACATCCACTTCTCCACGGATGAAGCAAGTGTAACTGTGCGTTCGGTTGGCTTTGCAAATATGGCAGGCTTCCCAAGGGTACAAGGCATCGTAGACTGCACACATGTGGCCATCAGGGCACCCCATCACAACCCAGCTGTATTTGTCAACCGCAAGGGCTTCCACTCCCTTAACGTCCAGCTGGTGTGTAACCACAGGAAGAACATTATGCATGTTTGCGCCAAGTTCCCTGGCAGTTGCCATGACTCGTTCATCCTGCGGCAGTCTACTGTGCCTCAGCTCTTTAATCCGCCAACCCAACTTTTCAGATGGCTACTTGGAGACAAGGGCCATCCCCTGAAAAAGTGGCTAATGACACCGATGAGGAGGCCATCAAACGAAGCTGAGGAGCGCTACAATGTGAGCCACATTTCCGCCAGAAGCATCATGGAGCAAACCATCGGCTTGTTCAAAATGCGATTCGGATGCCTTGAGAGATCTGGTGGATCCCTACAGTACACCCCAGCCAGGGTCTCCAGAATCATCATGGTCTGCAGTGCCCTGCACTACATTGCGCAGCAGCGTGGCTTACCTGAGGAACAAGTGGCTCAGCGCACAGCCTCCTTGGAAGAGGAGGGAGAGGAGGAGGAGGAGGAGGCAGCAGATGAGGGACACCTTGCGGGGGCGGATGTGCCGGTTCCACCAGCACGCAACAACATTGCTGGCCGTGAGGCAAGGTGTTGTGTATGTCCCTTTAAGGGAATAACTGGTCTTAGACTGCAGTACCGGCAGTGACCACCCCTATATAAAAGGCCCTAGCAGGCTTCTGTAGTTTCAGTTTCAAGCTGCCTCTTGTTCAGTAAAGTACCTGTTAAACTGTTCTCCCGAAGTCCGTGTATTATTGAGGCGCGGACTTTACAGTGGCGACGAGTAAGTTCGAACTCGCCTGCAGTGTGGCATCATCTCACGGGGATCTTGCCTGAAAGGAAGGTCCTGGAAGGTCGTAGTCTGAGCAACGGGCGTCGACCGAGGGCAACCGCCCAAAGAATCCATCGGTGTTTGGAGACTTGCGGGAGAGACTGTGGTTCCAGCGAATCGTGCTGGTAGCAGGTAGCGCGCTGACCCTTCCGGACTGTGGCGGGCTCAAGCTCGATCGAGCGGCTCTACAAATCGGGCCGCGCAGCGTCGCCGGGAAAAGAAAACAAGAGAGAGAGGGTGGAGCGCACAGGGCGAGGTCGGTGCTCGAGAACAGGACAGCGAAGAGAAACTAAATGGGGGGGAAGGAAAGCGAGGCCTGCCGAAGCTGCGGGTCGCCGCCATTACCCCGTAGAACGCTAGGAGCAGCGTGGCAGTAAGGGGAAGAAGCAAAAGCGCGGGAGGCGCCATTTTATCCCATTGGGGTAGAAGCAAAAGCGTGGGAGGCGCCATTTTATTCCATTGGGGAAGAAGCAAAAGCGCGGGAGGCGCCATTTTAAATCGCCCAAGATGCCGAAAAGTGGCAGTATCACTGCTTTCGACAACGAGGTAGAAGACTGGACCGCGTATGTGGAAAGAATTGAAGTGTACTGCAAGGCACATGAGGTGGCTGATGGAAAGAGGGCGTCGGTATTATTAAATCTGATGGGTGCGAGTACGTACGGCCTATTGCGGAATTTAATTACCCCAGCTAAACCAATGGAGAAAAGTTTTGAGGAGGTTGTTCATATCTTACAGGAACACCTAAGCCCTACACCACTGCGGATAGCAGAAAGATTCAAGTTCCATAAAAGAAACCAGCACAAAGATGAGAGCAATGCTGACTATCTTACGGAACTACGCAAGTTATCGAAGCACTGCCAGTTTGGAGCAGGACTGGCAGACACCTTACGGGATAAGCTTGTCTGCGGGCTCCAGAGTGAAGGAACCCAGAAGCGACTACTTTCAAAAAAGGACCTGACGCTAGAACAGGCTTTCAGCGTGGCAGTATCCTACGAAGCAGCAGCACGGGGAGCTGCAGAAATACAACAGAAACCACAAGAATACAACGCTAACGAAATGGCGTATGGAGCCGAAAAGTGCTATCGCTGCGGCAGAACAACCCATGAGCAGAAGGACTGCTGGTTTAAAGACAAAATATGCAGGCAATGAGGGAAAATGGGACATATAGCAAGAGTCTGCAGGTCGGGAAAGAAGACCAACACGACAAGAACTACTAAAGAACAGTACAGGAAAGTAAAGAAACTGACAGATAACAGTTCAGAAGATGACGAGAGTGATAAGGACTCCGGGAGCAGGCGACTAAGTTGTTTAAAGTTACACAACGTGATCGCAAAAGAAGATCACCGAACCATTTGGGTCACCCTCATGATAGCAGGGTCCCCAGTGAAGATGGAATTGGACACAGGATCAGCCCTAACTGTCATGAATCGATGAGACTATGAGCGGCTATTCTCACACATACCCTTAAAGGACAAGTCCATTGTATTGAAGACATACACGGGGCAAAAGGTCTACCCCAGAGGAAAAATAAGGGTGCCAGTTGAATATAACGGAAAGGAAACAAAGAAACTATACATGTATATACTACGAGATGGAGGACCACCATTATTGGGACGTGAATAGATCCGAAGACTACAATTGGATTGGCATTCCATTCTGGCACTAACTGTGACTGACAAAAAAGATGATGACGTCGCACCTGGACGTCTGTCACAAATTCTATCTGACGCGGAAGAGGTGTTCCAACAAGGACTTGGACTCTAAAAGGAGTAAAGGCAACCATAAAGATTGAGGATAACGCAACCCCAAAATTTTTCAAGGCCAAACCGGTGCCATACACGATACGCCCAGCTGTGGAAGCTGAACTGGAGAGTCTGGAGCATTCGGGGGTG
Organism: Somniosus microcephalus; assembly: GCF_052327205.1. NCBI lineage: Eukaryota > Metazoa > Chordata > Chondrichthyes > Squaliformes > Somniosidae > Somniosus > Somniosus microcephalus. The sequence continues at coordinate 143,765,023 of NC_140988.1, read as the reverse complement.
CTGTCTAAGGTGGACTGGAGCGAGTGGGCCACACCCATCGTTCCTGTAATGAAGAAAGCATTGAGCAGCACGCCTGGGGAGCCAAGGAAGGTTCGCATCTGTGGGGACTTCAAGGTGACTGTGAACCCAGTCCTGCATAAAGTACAGTATCCGCTTCCGTGGATAGAAGATATTTTCGCCTCACTATCTGGAGGGAAACGTTTTACAAAGATTGACCTGGCTCAAGCGTATCTACAAATGGAGGTGGAAGGAGCATCTAGGAAAAACCTCACGATAAACACTCACAAAGGCCTTTACCAGTACAATCGACTGGTATTTGGGGTAGCATCGGCCCCGGCTATGTGGCAGAGGGCAATGGAACAAGTCCTAAAAGGGATCCCGGGGACCCAGTGTTGTTTGGACGACATCCTGGTTACAGGCGAAAATGACAATGAACACCTTGCCAACCTGGAACAGGTGCTCACGAGATTGCAGGAATATGGGCTACGAGCCAACCGTCCCAAATGCGAGTTCTTCAGGAGACAAATCTCGTATTGTGGCCACATGATTGATGAGGAAGGGTTGCATAAGTCGCCGGACAAGATTGAGGCTGTAGTCAAGGCTCCAGCACCAGAAAATGTGTCGCAACTGAGGTCGTTCCTCGGGTTGGTGAACTACTACCATAAGTTCTTGCCAAATTTATCTACAATTCTGCACCCACTGAACGCCCTCCTTCAAACTGGTGTAACATGGAAATGGAGTGATGAGTGTAAGCGTGCCTTTCAGGAATGTAAATGCCAAATCACTTCAAAAGAAGTATTGGCCCACTACAACCCAACACTACCGATTCGGTTGGCATGTGATGCGTCACCTTACGGCATTGGAGCGGTGCTGTCACACAAATTCCGTGATGGTTCAGAGAGGCCAATAGCCTTTGCATCGCGCTCGCTAACCTCAGCTGAGCGTAACTACGCCCAGATTGACAGGGAGGCCCTCAGCCTGGTGTGGGGGATGAAGAAGTTCAATCACTATCTGCATGGGCAGAAATTCACCCTACTGACTGATCATCAGCCCCTGGTCTCCATTTTTAACCCAATGAAGGGCGTTCCGGTGATGACGGCGCAACGGCTGCAAAGATGGTCACTTTTTCTAGGGGCACATCAGTATGACATAGAGTACAAAGGTACGAAACAACATGGAAACACTGATGGGCTGTTGCGCCTACCGTTCCCTATGGCGGAAGAAACACCTGCAGTGGACCCTGTGGAGATATTCCATGCGACCATAGTCGAATGTACGCCTGTTACAAACGCAAGTATTGAGAAGGAAACCCGAAATGACCTGGCACTCTCTCGGGTCTATGATTTGACGGTGAAGGGATGGCCAGCATATGGCGACTCACTGTTGCCAGCATTCTTGCCAAGGAGGGAACGGCTGTCAGTGTGCCGGGGAACCTTGATGTGTGGATCCTGAGTGGTAATTCCACCCAAGTTGAGAGATAGAGTACTCAATGAGCTTCACGAGGGTTATCTGGGAGGGGTGAAAATGAAGCGCCTAGCCAGGGCGTTTGTGTGGTGGCCGGGAATCGATAAAGAAATCGAGGATATGACCAAGAGATGCACAGGATGCCAGAAGGTCCAAAACGCTCCACCACAGGCCCCGCTGCATCCATGGGAGTGGCCCTCATCTCCATGGCAACGGGTACACATTGATTTCGCTGGTCCATTTATGGACTCAATGTTTCTAATCGCTGTGGATGCCCATTCGAAATGTCCAGAGGTCATTAAAATGTCCTCCACCACCACGGAGAAAACTATTGCAGTCCTAAGGACCATCTTCGCCAGGAATGGGTTGCCAGAACAGATCTGTTCCGACAATGGCCCACAGTTTGTGTCTGAGGATTTCCGGAGGTTCCTGAAGAATAATGGGGTGAAACATTACACATCTGCCCCATATCATCCAGCCACAAATGGATTGGCTGAGAGGTTTGTTCAGACCTTTAAAAAGGCCATAAAAGCAATGTATAATGACGGCATACCACTGCAACACAAGGTGGATAACTTCCTGTTTGCTTACCGGAATGCGACACATGCAGTAACCAACCAAACTCCAGCCGTACTGTTTTTCAACCAGAGACTAAGATGTCGCTTGGATTTGCTCAAACCAAACATAAGGCGAGATGTTGAGGATAAGCAGTTCCAGCACATAAATGAGAAGCCAACCAGGAGCTTCAAGATAGGGCAACCAGTCTTGGCCCGTGACTACCGAACAGAAAAATGGCAGCCAGGCACGATATGCACACAGCAGGGACCACTAATGTACACAGTGGACGTTGGAGAGAGCATCGTGAGACGCCATGCTGACCAGATTCTGGAGTCACAGGAACAAGCCAAACCTGTACCACAAGCATGTGCACCTGGTAATGAGCCCGAAGTACAGATTGCGTCTACCTCAGAAGCAGGGGTATTGGAAGCTGACGAACCAACCAATGACAATGAGCCAGAATTGACTCCACCGCCAGAACAGGATACTCGAGAAAGGCGCTATCCAGTCTGGATCAGGAAGCCTCCTCAAAGATTGAACTTATAAATGACTATTTCAGTTGATGTATATATTACTGAGAAAATTGTAATTGTAATTAGTTATTATTTAGTTGTTAAATGAATGTTATGTACTGTTTATCTAAAAGGGGAGGAATTGTTGTGTATGTACCTTTAAGGGAATAACTGGTCTTAGACTGCAGTACCGGCAGTGACCACCCCTGTATAAAAGGCCCTAGCAGGCTTCTGTAGTTTCAGTTTCAAGCTGCCTCTTGTTCAGTAAAGTACCTGTTAAACTGTTCTCCCGAAGTCCGTGTATTATTGAGGCGCGGACTTTACACAAGGGATGCACTAATACATGCCAGATTCGCGTAAGTTTACGCATTAACCACATGTGGCTGCCACATGGAAATAAATGCCTGGCGGACCTTCTTAACACACCATACAGCATCTGTACAATAAACTGTGGGCTCCTATCACTCTCACTACCATCATTACAGATGAAATGCACCATGACCCCTCACTGTGCATCATCCATTTCTGAGCACACATAGGCCAACTCTTTGAATCTTTGCCATCACATTTCTTTAATACATTTAAAATCACGATGGCAAACTTTACTTTGTACGATATCAAAACACCCAAGTGACTACCCTTGTGACTATTTGTGTGTTAACTTTCTCTTACATGTGCTTCCAAGTGGTGCGTCCCCTGTGGCTTCAGCAGATGTAGAGGCACCTTGCTCACGTCTATGCTGCGCCTGCTTAGACGCCTTTGGTGAGTGTCCTCTGGGTTTGGGAGCCTGGGAGAGCTCCGCAACAGTCTGCTCATTCTGCGGCTATGCAGGGCCTGAGACAGCCATCTCAATTGGGTGAGGAATCTGGGGCTCTGACCAAGGGCTTTGTAGTGTATGTAACCGTTCCACCTTTAAGAGAACTATTTTAAGGGTTGCACTACTTTATCTTGGCTGCGGTATACTGTAATACCGGTGGTGACCACACCGGTATATAAGTGCTGTGCAATGATTTATTGGGCAGTTCCGCCCTGACCTTCGACTAGTAAAGACCTGTTAAAATTTACTCTTGTGGTCTGTGTAATAATTCTCATTATAACACACAGACTTAACAGTGGCGACGAGTACGATCTTACCCTGCGGCAGAGATACATCCAAGGCAGTTTAATGGGAGTTGAGAGGAGGCATCCGCCCTCATCATCCAGCTGAGAAAAGACTCGGGTCTGCAGAGCAAAGGAAGAATTCTGACATGAAGCCTTCCATCAGCAACAGGCAGTGATCATCCCTTCTATCACGGTGGTGGGTAAGCCGATCAGCGACGAGCAGCCAGTCGGCCACGTTGGCTGTGAAGTAGGGGAGGGAAAAATGGAGGATATAAGGGCGGAGAACTCGACCACGGCCGGGGAAAAGAGCCGGACAGAAGTCGGGGCCAGAGGCGCTGAGACTGGGGCAGCGTAAGGCAAGTAAGCCGCGGTGAATGCAAACGCAGCTGGTGTGAGAGACTGGGCTACAAGCGGGCTGGGAGATGCAACAGCGTCGAGAGAGAGCTCGACCGCGACCGGTGAAAAAGGCCGGGCAGCTACCGAGGCCGCGAGGCGCAGCGACCGAGACAGCGTAAGCGCGGGAGAAAATTTAAAAAAACCGCGGAGAACTCAGCCGCAGCCGGGGGGGAAGGACCGGACTGCAAGAGGGGCTGGGAGGCACGATTTGAAAACCGCTGGGGAGGGCGAACGCAGCAATACGGCAATCGCCATTACAGCCAGCGGGGGAGAAAGGCAAACGCGGGAAGCCGCCATTTTCGTAGGCGGGGGAAGAAGAAGAGCGCGGGAAGCCGCCATTTTCATAGGCGGGGGAAGAAGACGAGCGCGGGAAACCGCCATTTTGAAAAAAAAAATAAAAGAAAAATTTCTTTTTGTCTCTCAAGAAGATTGCGAGGATGCCTAAGCGTGGTAACATCAACGATTTCGATCCCGATGTTGAAGATTGGGCCACGTATGTAGAACGCATAGAGATATATTGTAAGGCAAATAAAATATCAAATGAAGATAAAGCACTAACCTTACTAAACTCAATGGGTGCGAAGACATACGGGCTATTGAAGCATCTTCTATCACCAGCTAAACCGGCGGATCAGACTTTCGCTAATATTGTTGCTGTCCTGAAGAATCATTTGAACCCCACACCGCTGATGTTAGCGGAACGATTTAAATTTTATGCGAGAACGCAACTGAAAGAGGAAAGCAACGCGGGGTATTTAATTGAACTGCGTAAGCTAGCGAAATACTGTCAGTTTGGGGAAAGACTGACAGAGGCACTGAGAGACAAATTCGTGTGTGGATTGTCGAAAGAAGGAACACAAAAGCGGTTGCTTGAAGAGAATGATCTTACACTTGATAAGGCTGTCACTATTGCAGCATCGCACGAAGCCGCAGCGAGAGGCACTGCAGAAATGCAGCTGAAGGCAGCGGTACTCAGCGTAGATCAAATGGCTTTGGGTACAACGAAATGTTATCGTTGTGGAAAGACAACACACGATCAGAACCAATGCTGGTTTAAAGACCAGGAATGTAGAAAATGTGGCAAGCTTGGTCACATAGCTAAAGTATGCCGGTCAGGAAAGAAGACCAGCAACAAAAAGTCACCGCAGGAAAAGTGCAGAAAGGTACATAAGGTGGCTGAGAAGAATTCGGATGAACAGAATTCGGATTCAGACTCCAACAGCAAGGAACTGGGTAGTCTGAGAATTCACAATGTGAGTAAGGAAGCTGACCTACAAACTATCTGGATCACACTGCAGATAGCAGGAGTCCAAGTGAAGATGGAATTGGACACCGGATCGGCGTTGACGGTCATGAATAAGCAAGATTACAAAAGATTATTCAAACATATTCCCCTACGGGATACGGAGATAGTATTGCAGACATACACGGGGCAAAGAGTATACCCCATCGGAAAGGTAAAAGTCAAGGTGATACACAAGGGCAAAGAACACCAAGGAATGGACTTATATGTACTACCTGAGGGAGGTCCACCACTTCTGGGACGGGAGTGGATCAGGAAAATAAATATGGACTGGCACTCCCTAAAAGCAATAACGGTAGATTCCGGAATAAAAGATGTCAAACCTGAACGATTGTCCAGAATATTGGATGAGGGCATATGCAGCAGTGACAGTGACAAAGAAGAGAGTGAGAACTCGGTGAAGACAATCAGCTCAGACTCTGGAACTGATGATGGTAAGACCAGCCCATGTGCAAAAGACAAGTCTAAAATGGACTTGCAGACTAATGATGGAAAAACGAAGGAGTGCATAAATGCTTCAGAAGAGAACAAAGTATCAGAACAGAATTCCACTGAACAACAACAACATAGTTTGACAGAGAATTCTGAGTCTGTCCAGTCTACAGACATGCACATTTCTGAGGAACACCGGGCTCGAACTCAACTCAATCTCAAACTACAACAGCAATTAGAACAAATAATTCACCGTTTTGAGCAAGAGATGAATGCAAAGAAAAAGTTCTTTGACACAGAGTGGGAGAATCTGGAAAGAGAGCAGAAGCAGCTGATTGAGAAAATGGAACAGGAACACACAAACCGTCTGCGCGATGAGGCCAAACGAATCAAAGCTGAGCAAGAAAGGGAATATGTCAAATTCATCGATCAGTTGAAAGCTAAGAAGAAAGAGCACCCTTTTGTGAGCAGTGTCAGCAGTAATAAGCCACTCAGGGAATTGGTGACAGAGGCAAAAGCTGAAGTGATGGAGGAAATAGAAGACAATAGAGAAGAAGCAGAAGATGATGACTCATCTGAACCAGTATCACCCCTACCAGGTCATGCACGTGGTCCCTCCGAACTGAGCCAAATCAGTCTGGAAGTAGAAAAACTTCCCAAGGTACTCGAGCCTTTAGAAGTCAGCAATGCTGGTTCTGCAGTTACGAAAGTTCAAGCTGTTAAGTCCAGTGAAGGACTATTAGATGAGTCACCCCAGCAACAAGAACCTACTACACCACCGAAAACTACTACACCACCGAGGCATTATCCGGACCGAGTCAGGAGGCGCAGGAGGCGCCGCCTCAGAGACTGAATCTGTGAACTGTTTTTACATGAAGTTGTGTATATATGTTAGTATGTTATGTTTAATGGGGAATATATACTGTTAAGCTAAAAAGGGAGGATTGTAGTGTATGTAACCGTTCCACCTTTAAGAGAACTATTTTAAGGGCTGCGGTATACTGTAATACCGGTGGTGACCACACCGGTATATAAGTGCTGTGTAATGATTTATTGGGCAGTTCCGCCCTGACCTTCGACTAGTAAAGACCTGTTAAAATTTACTCTTGTGGTCTGTGTAATAATTCTCATTATAACACACAGACTTAACAGGCTTCGCAGTGGCATTGTAGTGTAAACGCTTGGAGAGGAGCCCACACTTCCTTGTTGTCGACCACCAACATCTCTCTCATGGGTCACCCGCACTTCACTGCTAGCAAGTGGCTGGAGAGCACCTTGCTGCACATCAGCGGGGCCATGAGGACCCGTCTCTGTAATGACTGTCCTCATAATGGGTACGTCCATGTACCTCTGGTGTCTCTCCTCAATAGATACCCATCTATCCTCCATAGCATTTAGAAGAGTCACCATGCTCATTTGAGTCTGATGATTTATGTCCTCCATGGAGGTTAACATCCTTTCCATGGCAGCACCTACATTCACCATTGCGTGCACCACGGCATTGCTCATGTTTGAGATGGACTCCTCCATTCCCTGCACACTCGCAGTTACCCTGGATGCAAACCCTGTCAGAGACTCCTGCACTTGCTCCTGAAGTTCCACCACTGCTCTCTTTCTGGATGGCCCCAGAGGCACAGCGTCTACATGCAGCGGAGCAGAGCTAGGAGCATCCTGCGACCTCCGACGAGGACTCTCCAGTGCTGTCCCTGTCTCTACCATCTGCTGATGCTCACTTGTGAGCTGTGAAACACCAGGTGACAACACTACTCTATCTCACGTAGGACCCACCAAGGTGTGCGTCTCTGCGCTGGAGCTGGGTGCGCTGATTTCTGGTGACGCTGCACCCTCAAAGGTTGCAGTTTCCTCTGAGGAGTCATCCAGCTTTTCCTCCTGGACAGTGGGGAGGGGGGCTCTCAATGGTCCTGTGGGGGAGTAAAGGCATGAGTTAGACATGTGATGTTTAGGTAGCAGACACATCCTTTTGTGCAGGTTATCAGAAGTCAATCTGTATGAACCTCAGATACCATATCAGCCACTCATGAAATCTAAATGAGAGGGTTGCAAATCTATTCTGTCACCAGCTTGTTCTACTGCGCCCGCTTCTCTGTCCCCCACTTCCAGCTCCTCTGCACCTCCGACGATGTCGAGAGCAGCCTCCTCAGTGTTTGTTAAAATCGCTTGGGATGGTGGGCCTCCTCCTGTCCTCTCTCTCTCCCTCTTATTGTGGGCTCTCTTTTCCTGCAATGAGGGGCACAAGTGGAGTTTCAGTGAGAGTGAGTGTAAAGAATCCATAATATAGATGCTTAGAGGGAGACAAAGATGGAGTGAGGTGCCAATACCAAGGTGCCTCCCTGTGCGTTGTTAGTTATTGTCATTTTATAACAGTGAGAGCGAGTGTGAGGGGTGCATAGTTTAGGAATTAACAACGGGGTTGGGGTTATTGTCTCTGGCCAGTCAGAAGCCTCTGAGCTGCTCCAGGGACCCCTGTGCGGTTTCGAAGCGCTCCCCTATTCCTGGTTCTGACCACCGGACTTATTCGGTAGCGATGTAGACAGAACAACACTGAGACTCGTGGTTTGGGTGCAAAACAGACCAGTATTTATTGAAACAAAAGAAAGAAACAACTTAAAATAATCGATACAGCACACCTGTGCCTGGTACAGCACTTTTGCTTAACGCAGTACACTTAGGCCTAGAAATTGAGTAGCCTTAGCGCCGCATTTGAGGTGCTAGAGGGCCTAGCGCTGGAGTTATGGCCAGTTTAGAAATTCCCTGGGGCCCTAGAATCGGCGGTAGACCGGTTGCGCTGCGCCGGCACCGATGACATCATCGGTGTGCGCAGCGTCCCGGTTGCCGTGGTGACGGGCCCCAGCGCCGAAATTGAGTTGCGGCCGCCTCGCCCGTGGCAGCCGCAACTAAGATTTTTTCAACCGAGTCTTCCCCGAGTTAGCGCCGGCGCATTAAGGTCGCGCAGCGGCCAGCCGCTTTCCCGCCGGCCGCCTGCCCGCACCTCCCTCCCCGGACTCCTCCACCGCCCCCCCCGCGGAACAGATGCGTCTGGCCTGCAAGCCCGGCACTTGTCCGAGGTGCCGGGCTCATTTTTTTCAATATTTGAACGGACAGCGGGCGGGTGCAGGCAGCTCCTCCTTAACTGAAGGAGGAGGCCTGCACTTCCCCAGCCTGCCGCACCACATCGGGTCCCGCAGCGCCGGATTAGCGCCGCAATGTGGCAGTCAGCGCCCATTGGGAGGCGCTCACGCCCGCCAGTAGCGCCGGCAGCCGTCTGGGCGCGGCGCTGCTGAATTTTTGGCGCGCGCAGGGGGACTTAGCGCCGGCGCTAAATTTCTGGCGCTAAAGCCCTGGCACGGCGCCAACTCAATTTCTAGGCCTTAGTGTCCACTAGAGCGCTCTTTGCTCAGTGCAACACTTCTTTATTTAAATACAGCACTTTTAAATACAGCTACTTAGCGTTCACTACAGCACTTCTCTGCTCAGTGCAACACCCTTTTAATAGCACTTTCAATATAGAAACACCTTGCTCACTACAGCACCTTTGCTTAGTGGCTTTGACTTAAAAACAGCACTTTAATACAACTACTTAGTGTCCACTGAAGCACCTCTCTGCTTATTGCAACACCCTTTTTAATAGCACTTTCAATATAGAAACACCTTGCTCACTACAGCACCTTTGCTTAGTGGCTTTTACTTAAAAACAGCACTTTAATACAGCTCTCAGTGTTCACTACAGCACTTTTCTGCTAGTGCAACACTGTTACTCAAACAGCACTTTACTTCTTACGGACTTAGTGGCTTTACTTAAATACAGCACCTTAATACAGCTACTTAGTGTCCACTGAAGCACTTCTCTGCTTAGTGCAACACCCCTTTTAATAGCACTTTCAATACAGAACTCAGCATTCACTACAGCACTTCTCTGCTAGTGCAACACTGTTACTTAAATAGGGGAGGAGAGAATGGACACAACAAGGGAAAATTGACTAAAATCACAGTTCTAACAAAATTCCCACTTAATTCCCACCCCTATACCTATTCTAAGTTGCCTTGTAATGGGCCAGAAAAATATATGCTCACCAATGAAAAACACCTGCTCCATGCCCTGCGATCTTTGATCTTCACTGCCCCGAAGTAAAAACACCCTAGTATTTTAAAAGTAAACTGCTGGTGTTCCACTCCTTTATGCAGGCTCCCACATTGTAGAGGGCATGGAGGCGAGGCCACAGAGAGAGAGATGGCTTCTGAGAAGCTATCTTTTATACCCCATTTGGGGCCGAAACCTTCCCGCCCAAATGCGAATGTATCTGAGCTAAACAAAAGGGATCCAAACTGTCCCCATTGTCTGTAATGGGTTTGGGTGAATTACCCATTCATTTAAACTGGTTTTTTTTAGTTTAAATGTGTCCTCATTGTCTGTGATGGGCTTTGAATAAAGCTGCAGTTTAAATGTGTCCTCATTGTCTGTGATGGGCTTTGAATAAAGCTGCCGTGGTTTGAAAAAAAGCTTGTCTATTTCCTTGATTGCTTGAGTAAACAGCCTTGGAGGTTAGTGTAAACAAAAGTCATTGTCCTTGTGGTCAGACTGAAGCCGTAGTCTCAAGTGGTTAATCCTTTGTGCAAACATTGTAGCAGTTTCTGTAAACACATCGATTGTCTGCTGCAGGGAGGGGAACTCCCTGAACTGCTGTTGATTGGCAGTTTGACTGCTCCATTGAACCTTTTTCACAGACACAGCAGGCTGCCTTTTCAAGTCCTTGTCTTCTGCCACACGGTCCGGTGGCCATTTTGATCCCTGGATTTTTAAAGGTATATTACCCAGGTATTCTTTAATCAAAAAATCAATCTTTGGAATTGTAGGAAATTTTGAAATTATTGCGAAATCCCTACAATAGTCGGATGGTGAAGTTATTCTGTACATAAAGAGAGAGGGATAGTTAAGGGTGCAAGGGATGTAAGGGTAAGTTGGGATGTGAGGGAGTAGGTTGACAATACAGAGTGCTAGTGATGAGAAGAGATGGAAAGCAGATTGAAGGTAAATGTGGTGTTATACTCACTGTTCCTGAGCGTAGCAGATCATGGAACCTTTTTCGGCACTACACCCAGGTGCGTGAGCACAAGGACCAAGCGCTTACCTCCTCAGCAATTTGCAGCCAGGCTGCCTTGGTTTGCTGAGGAGGCTTCCTCCAGCCATTGGGAGGGAACAGAACCTCCTTGCACCCTCTTACTCACTCCACAAGAGCAAGCAGGGAGTCATCATCAAATCGAGGAGCAGCCTTCGATCTTGCAGCAGTCATGTTCCAAAGGCCCGATTTCAGGAGCAGCAGAAAGGAAATGAAACCTAAAGGCTACATGGGCCCTTAAAAGCACCTGAATCGAAGACGTCAGCAGAGACGAGCAGCAGATCCGAACCCATTGATTGGGCCGGGTAGCGCGCACGATGGGGTTAATAAGCCCAGTTAAGTCAAAATAGTTATTTTGAAGCGGCTGAAACCGACAGCGGGACCGGAACCTGCCAACCTGACACCAACCCGCCTCCTATGTCAAAATCGCAGCCTTCGTCTCCACAATGACTGTGCGGTGGTCACTGCTACCAATGTTATCATGTCCCGCCTGCTATGTGGTGATCCTGATTTTAAGAACATAAGAACATAAGAAATAGGAGCAGGAGTAGGCCAATTGGCCCCTCGAGCCTGCTCCGCCATTCAATAAGATCATGGCTGATCTGATTTTAACCTGCTCTTCTGAGAAGCAAAGGCATTCATTGGAAACCAGTGGACTCCTTCGTTAAATATGTAGATCAGGGTCCAATGATATCACCGGACCCCAACTGCAATTTTAACTCTGGCCTCAGCGGGGAAGCCACTGCTGCATTCCCACCAGGTGAAGACAATGAGAAGAGGACCAGACGAGGCCATTTATGGTCATTTATTTTTAACTTTCCTTGTGTGGCCAAGAGGAGCAGATGTATATTCCCTTGAATTTAGAAGCATAAGGGTTGATCCACTCGAGATATTCAAAATGATAAAGATATTTACTAGGGTAGAAATGGAGAAGCTATTTCGTCTGGTGGGGGAATCCAAACCAGGAGGGCATGATCTTAAAATTAGAGCTAGGCCATTTAGAAGTTAAATCAGGAGCATTTTCTCACACAACGTGTAATGGAAATCTGTAACTCTTTCCCCAAAAGGCGAGGACATTTAAAATTTTTAAGGTTGAGATTGATAGATTTTTGATGGGTAACAGTGTCAAGGGATATTGAACAAAGATGGGAAAATGGAGCTGAGGTACAGATCAGCTCTGATCTAATTGAATGGCAGAGCATGCTCAAGGGACTGAATGGCCTATTCCTGTTTCTATGTTCCTGCAGTTTACCCAAGTGGCCATACGCATTGGGCAGTAAGTGCTAGCAAACAATTGCCCTTGAGAGCCATCCCTGCACTTTAAGCAGAAGTTCCTGGAAATGCTGGATAGCAATCTGGAGCAGGAAACCTGGCTGCATTCCCTGTCTGTCCTGGGAAGCCAAATCCAACACCCCCACCGTTTCCCTGGCTAACATGATAAAGGGTTGAATCAGGCACCTAGTATTTCTGGCTAGGTGTTATATCACACTATGCATCTCACAACTGAGCCATCAGAGACAGGATTTACGCCACAACTGTCAGCAAATGCTTGTTCATAAACCCAACTTTAATGGTGGGGGGGGGGGAGGGGGAAGTGATATCATGCAACACCTTGCTGTAGCATAAGAGAGCTGGTTAAAACCAGCCTTTGAAAAGCAATTGTGTCCACTTCTGCCCAGATCAGTGCCTCACAAACCTGTATGTCTATTTCAGGCAGGTTTTTTAGCACTGAGGGCAATTGAGAGGAAACAGACAGGAACTCCAGCCAATGACATTAGCCTGCCAGTTCCACACTTAAGGAGGCAGATGCACAAACCGCCCCCTCCACCGCCAGATAAATGTTGTTACATGAAAAAAGAGGGAGGAGAGTAGCGGCATAACAAGTTCCCGCGTCAAACTCCTCCGTTGCCCGTCCAGAAAAGAGGAATTTCATAGTCTTAAATAATACATTGAAGGAAAATAAAGTACTGCATACAAATAAACATTGTATAACGAGAGATCAAATGACAATAAATACCTAGTCTGACCACAACATCAGAGCAGTATAAATTTGTAGCTTAAAGCAGTATTTGATTTTATTACCCAAAATAAAATGAAAATAATATTGAATTTAATATTAACTGATATATTAAATTAATGTTTCGAGTCATCTTTCCACGACTCGTTATTAATAGCATATCTCTATATAATACATTACTGTCCTGAAACTCCATGGGCATGACCCCAGCGTTAACCACTGGGGTCATGCCCACTCGCAACCTCCAGCCCTGACCCCACCAGAGATTGCAGGGTCAGCGGGAGGGCACTAATTTATATGTGGTCAGGGGGCACCTGCACCATTATGGGTGTGTGCCTAGCACCCATCTGCCTCATACAGCCAGAAAATATACCCACTCCTGTGAAAGGGAGTTGATATATATTTTTTAAATAAACCTTATCTTTTGTTCCAAGGTCCAGGACAGTTCCCTGATGGAAATGGAGACTCCCAGTGTAGGGAGTCCCTGCTTTGGCTCCTCCCCCTTAGTATTATTGGCTTTGTAAAGGGTGAGCAGAGGTTCTGTCCTTTACAAGAAAAACCTGGAAATCCTGGAATCGGCAGGGTCCCGACCTAACCTGCCTTTGTCCCATGGGTTCTCTTGGACCTCTACCAGAATTATAGCAGGAATCTGGTGGGATCCTTGAGGAAATTTAGGGCCTGTTAATTTCCACTCTTGCATTCCACACTTGTGGAAATACATGTGATATTACTCAGAGAAGCAGTAACCATTTACTGTTTTCTTGTTTGACCATTGACAAGTATGATAAATGCCAATTGAAGTACCTCTTGGCGATGGCAAGCAAACATTTAAAGTATGGTTTTATCTTTTTATGTGTGTAGAAATTCATTGGCCTTATGGGCACACTAAACCAACCTGGAATAAGCAAGTTAAATGAGAAATGTTGTTTCTCTGTATAAGATGACATTCAGATTGGGCTCCCAGTCTTTTATCCACATATTAGTCCACCTGGTCTCCTTTGTTTTCTTTGCCAAATACTGCAGGAAAATCAACATGTTTGACATATAACTGCTGGCCTTTTAATTTAGTGCAGAGCTAAATTGGCAAAATCTCTTCCTACATTTCAACCATAACATTCTTTCTTGACTTAGAACCATCTTTAAATATCTAAACCCATGGTTCATTATGTTTTGTTAACAGATTTATGATATTTTAATTGTTACACTATAAATAATATTTACAATGGAATTATTTAAACAAGTGATTACCAATGGCATTCATGACTTAATTAACACATAATAAGCTAAATAGAAATCTCTAAGTATATTAAGGGCATCTGTATATTTGATCTGTATGGAGTGATATGTGATCGGCAGATCCAAGTTACACTATTTGCCATTCCTACTTTGCTCTTTAGCAATGAAGCTCTGTGCATCTGCTTTAATACCCATATGCAAACGTCAATCATGACCATCCGAATATTGATTAAATTTCAAAGTTAAGAGAGCGCCGCTAGGACCATCTGCTAACACGAAAACCATTGAAAGTGAAGATCATTAAGTTACCAGCCTCAGAGGAGAATTGGTGGATGAATGTGGGATTCTAATACGTGCTAAATCAAAACAAAAGAGATGAAATGGGTATATTAGTCAAACAGAATATAGTTTACATTGGATTTGCACCAAGGATTGTGCTAATGGCAACTTAGACAAAATGGGGCTGAAAATCCTTGACCCAGCTCCACTGGCAGAATTTTGGTGTCACGGGCACTGATTACTCTCGCCCCATCCCCCTCACATTCTATTGGAGTCTGGTGGAATGTCCAGGAAACAGGCAACGGCTCGATACACCAGGTCACCGCTGACTCTGGATGTTCCCAGTTGGTCTTGTAAGCAATGGAACCTGTGCCCACCATTTACAAGGCCAATGATGTCACATAGGCAATGCCAGGGCCTGAGATGTGGTCTCCCTACACTGGAAGTTCCAGTTTCCCAGCCCCAGAAGGGGTTCGGTGTAAGACTGGGGCTGGTACACCAAAGGAAATAAGACATACTGGCGTTTGATAAAGTGCCACATAATAGGCTTGCCAGCAAATTTGAAGCCCATGGAATAAAAGGGATATTAGCAGCATGGATACGAAATTGGCTAAGTGACAGGAAACAGACAGTCGTGGTGAACGGTTGTTTTTCAGACTGGAGGAAGGTATACAGTGGTGTTTCCCAGGGGTCGGTACTAGGACCACTGCTTTTCTTGATATATATTAATGACTTGGACTTGGGTGTACAGGGCACAATTTCAAAATTTGTGGATGACACAAAACTTGTAAGCAAAGTGAACAGTGAGGAGGATAGTGATAGACATCACGAGGACATAGACAGGCTGGTGGAATTGGCAGACACGTGGCAGATGAAATTTAAAGCAGAAAAGTGCAAAGTGATACATTTTGGTAGGAAGAACGAGGAGAGGCAATATAAACTAAAGGGTACAATCCTAAAGGGGGTGCAGGAACAGAGACACCTGGAGGTATATGTGCACAAATCATTAAAGGTGGCAGAGCAGGTTGAGAAAGTGGATAAAAAAGCATATGGGATCCTGGGCTTTATAAATAGAGGCAACGGCCGGAATTTTGTTCGGGGAGGCGGGTTGGGGCAAGTGGGGGGGTGGGCCGAGACAGGGCCGAGGCGGGCGGGAAACCTGGGAGGCCAGGTTACCCACAGGCCCTGCCGATTTTACCTCATTTGAATGCGAGGCCTCAGATTCCCGCCCGCAGTCAACCAGCTTGAGATACTGGCTGGCTAAGGGCGGGTAGGCCTCAGTTGCGAGGGGTCGGTCCGAGTAGGGATCGAAGAGCGGGGTCAGGATCGGCAGGAGGGGGATTGGGATTGGCGGGAGGGGGTCAGCGATCGGCGGGAGGGGGTGCTGGCGAGTGGGGGGAGGGTCGGGAATCGGGAGGGGTGGGATCTGGACCGGGAGTGGGGGGGTAAGCAATCAGGGGGGGTTGGTGATTGGTGGGTTCAGGATCAGGAGGGGGAGAGAGGATCGGGGGGTTGGTAATTGGGGGGGTCAGGATCGGGAGGGGGTAACAGTGATCGGGGGGGTTGGTGATTGGGGGGGTTGGGACCGGGAGGGGGGAACAGTGATCGGGGGGTTGGTGATTGGGGGCGTCAGGATTGGGAGGGGGAACAGCGATCGGGGGGGTTGGTGATTGGTGGGGTCGGGACCGGGAGGGGGGAACAGCGATCGGGGGGGTTCGTGATTGGGGGGGTCGGGATCGGGAGGGGGGAACAGTGATCGGGGGGGTTGGTGATTGGGGGGGTCGGGACCAGGAGTGGGGAACAGTGATCGGGGTGGTTGGTTATTGGGGGGGTCTGTATTGATTTCTTTGTGGGTTCAATGACGAGACATTTATGAAAGAGAATGAGTTTTAATCTAAAGTCTGTTCAACTCTTTTATACAGCTTTTACAGGAGACATGATGCTTTGATGCATCTAGAACGAAACCAAAACTAAACTAACTGCCTTGCTTCTCTCGGTCACATGCCCTCTGCTGGTCAGGCACAAGCAATCAATACATACAAACATGCTATTAAGGCATCATAATCGAACAGGCAAATACCATCTCTATTTGCTGATATCATTACAGGGTCGGGACCGGGAGGGGGGAACAGCGATCGGGGGGGTTGGTGATTGGGGGTGTCGGGACCGGGAGGGGGGAACAGTGATCGGGGGGTTGGTGATTGGGGGGGTCGGGATCGGGAGGGGGTAACAGTGATTGGGGGGGTAGGTGATTGGTGGGGTCGGGATCAGGAGGGGGTAACAGTGATCGAGGGCGTTGGTGATTGGGAGGGTCAGGATCGGGAGGGGGGGAACAGCGATCGGGGGGGTTGGTGATTGGTGGGGTCGGGATCGGGAGGGGGGAACAGCGATCGGGGGGGTTTGTGATTGGTGGGGTCGGGACCGGGAGGGGGTAACAGCAATCGGGGGGGTTGGTGATTGGGGGGGTCGGGACCGGGAGGGGGAACAGTGATCAGGGGGGTTGGTGTTTGGGGAGTCGGGATCGGGAGGGGGGAACAGTGATCGGGGGCGTTGGTGATTGGTGGGGTCGGGATCAGGAAGGGGTGACAGTGATCGGGGGGGTTGGTGTTTGGGGGGTCGGGATCGGGAGGGGGGAACAGCGATCAGGGGGGTTGGTGTTTGGTGGGGTCAGGATCGGGAGGGGAGAACAGTGATCGGGGGGGGTTGGTGTTTGGTGGGGTCAGGATCGGGAGGGGAGAACAGTGATCGGGGGGGTTGGTGATTGATGGGGTCAGGATCAGGAGGGGGTAACAGCGATCGGGGGCGTTGGTGATGGGGGTTCGAGATCGGGAGTGGGTAACAGTGATCGGGGGGGGTTGGTGATTGGGGGGGTCGGGACCGGGAGGGGATAACAGCGATCAGGGTGGTTGGTGATTGGTGGGGTTGGGATCGGGAGGGGTTAACAGCGATCGGGGGGGTTGGTGATTGGTGGGGTCGGGATCGGGAGGGGGTAACAGCGATCGGGGGGGTTGGTGATTGGTGGGGTTGGGATCGGGAGGGGGTAACAGCGATTGGGGGGGTTGGTGATTAGTGGGGTAGGGATTGGGAGGGGGTAACAGCGATCGGGGGGGTTGGTGATTAGTGGGGTAGGGATTGGGAGGGGGTAACAGCGATCGGGGGGGTTGGAGTTTGGTGGGGTAGGGATTGGGAGGGGGTAACAGCGATCGGGGGGGTTGGTGATTAGTGGGGTCGGGATCGGGAGGGGGGGAACAGCGATCGGGGGGGGTTGGTGATTGGTGGGGTTGGGATCGGGAGGGGGGAACAGCGATCGGGGGGATTGGTAATTGGTGGGGTTGGGATCGGGAGGGGGTAACAGTGATCGGGGGGGTTGGTGATTGGTGGGGTCGGGATCGGGAGGGGGTAACAGCGATCGGGGGGGGTTGGTGATTGGTGGGGTCGGGATCGGGAGGGGGTAACAGCGATCGGGGGGGGTTGGTGATTGGTGGGGTTGGGATCGGGAGGGGGGAACAGCGATCGGGGGGATTGGTAATTGGTGGGGTTGGGATCGGGAGGGGGTAACAGTGATCGGGGGGGTTGGTAATTGGTGGGGTCGGGATCGGGAGGGGGGAGCGGCGATCGGGGTGGTTGGTGATTGGTGGGGTAGGGATTGGGAGGGGGTAACAGCGATCGGGGGGGTTGGTGATTAGTGGGGTCGGGATCGGGAGGGGGGAACAGCGATCGGGGGGGTTGGTGTTTGGTGGGGTCGGGATCGGGAGGGGGTAACAGCGATCGGGGGGGTTGGTGATTGGGGGAGTCAGGATCAGGAGGGGGAGAGCAATCGGGAGGGGGAGAGAGGATCGGGGAGTTGCAGAATTGGCAGTGGATCGGCAGGTGATGGGGGGTGGTTGGGGATTGGGGAGGTCCGGGATCGCGGTGGGAGTTAGCCAGGGATTGGGTGGGGGGGGCCGGAGGATCAGGGCTGGCCACTGGAGGATTGTGGCCAACCTCATCATCATCGTTGGGGGGTGGGGGGAGGCCTGGGAAGGCGATCAGAGGCCTCGTGGGGGGTCTCCAGTCGTGGGGGTTGGATTTGGTCGGGACCCTGGATCCAGGAGGTAGGTATAAATCCACTTACCTCCTGGATGCAGCAGTCCCGCCTTTGTTTAACTGCCGGGTTTCACGAATTGTATGAAGCCCATCCACAGGCAGTTAAACACAAAATGGACGGGGAAAAAGAGGCTTCCAGCCTCATTATAATATTTAAATTGAGGTACTGTCCCCTGCCAGTATGTTGGTAGCCCGCCCCCCGTCCCGCCTGCGGGAAAACGCAGATTGGGTGACTGCTTTACTGAACACCTCCATTCAGTCCATAAGCATGACCCCGAGCTTCCGGTCGCCTGTCACTTTAACTCCCCGCTCCACTCCCACTCTGACCTCTCAGTTCTCAGCCTCTTAACTGTTCCAACGAAGCTCAACGTAAGCTTGAGGAACAGCACCTCATCTTTCGATTAGACACTTTACAGCCTTCTGGACTCAACATTGAGTTCAACAATTTCAGACCATAACCTCTGCCCCTGTTTTTTCACATGGCGGCTGCTGATGATTCTGCTATTCCCATTTACATCTCTTCTAGACTCATCTTTTGCTTCTTGTCCCATTACCATCTCCTCTTGCTTTGTACTATCATCCCTTTTGTCATTTAGTCTCTCCTGCCTTCCACCCTACCACAGACCATCCCTTTTGTTCTTTCCTTCCCTTCCCCCCTTTCCCTGTTCCTGCGCTTGCTTAAAATCTGTTACATCTCGCTTTTTCCAGTTCTAATGAAAGGTCATTGACCTGAAACGTTAACTCTGTTTCTCTCTCCACAGATGCTGCCTGACCTGTTGAGTATTTCTAGCATTTTCTGTTTTTATTTCAGATTTCCAGCATCCACAGTATTTGGCTTTTGCAGAAGATGTGCCTGTTGGGTGGAGGGACTGCTGTGCCAGAATTCAGATAGCATCCAGAACAGGGGTAGAGAAAGGCATGGATGCATGTTCATATTTATAATGTTTTCTGTCTCTACCTGTGCGATCGGCAGACCGTTCCATCTGTTCAGATGTCTTTAGCTTGTAGTTTCAGAAGATGCTGAATTTCTTGTCTGATTTGTCACTTAGGGGCAAAGATCCCCACTTACATAGATTTTTCCCTACAACAACAACAACTTTCATTTATATTGCACCTTTAATGTAGTGAAACTGCCCAAGGCGCTTCACAGGAGTGTTATCAAACAACATTTGATGCTGAGTCACATAAGGAGAAATTAGGGCAGATGACCAAAAACTTGATCAAAGAGGTAGATTTTAAGGAGCATCTTAAAGGAGGAAAGAGAGGTAGTGAGGTGGAGAGGGTTAGGGAGGGAATTCCAGAGCTTAGGGCCTTGGCAGCTGAATGTACGGCCACCAATGATTGAGTGATTAAAATCAGGGATGCTCAAGAGGGCAGAATTAGAGGAGCGCAGATATCTCGGGGGGAGGGGGGTGGTTGTGGGGCTGAAGGAGAGGAGAGAGATAGGAAGGGGTGAGAACATGGAGGGATTTGAAAACAAGGATGAGAATTTTGAAATCAAGGCGCTGCTTAACCGGGAGCCAATGTAGGTCAGCGAGCACAGGGGTGATGGGCGAACGGTACTTGGTGCGAGTTGAGACACGGGCAGCCGAGTTTTGGATGACCTCAAGTTTACAGAGGGTAGAACGTGGGAGACCAACCAGGAGTACGTTGGAATAGTCAAGTCTAAAGGTAACAAAGGCATGGATGAGGGTTTCAGCAGCAGATGAGCTGAGGCAACGGTGGAGTCGGTGATGTTCTGCCAGTGGAAATAGGTGGTCTTAGTGATGGTGCAGATATGTGGTCAGAAGCTCATTTCAGAGTCAAATATGATACCAAGGTTGCGAACAGTCTGGTTCAGCCTCAGACAGTTGCCAGGGGATGTGATGGAGTCGGTGGCTAGGGGACAGAGTTTGTGGCAGGGACCGAAGACAATGGCTTCGGGGTCTTCCCAATATTTAGTTGGAAGAAATTTCTGCTCATCCAGTACTGGATGTCAGACCAGCAGTCTGACAGTTTAGAAACAGTGGAGGGGTCGAGAGAGGTGGTGGTGAGGTAGAGCTGGGTGTCGTCAGCGTACATGTGGAAACTGACGCCGTGTTTTAAGACCATGATGTAGAAGTCAATGGAAAAGAAAATCGGGTGGCGTGTGAAACAGATGGCCGATTCACTATCGCCCATTTGGCGCTACCGCCCACATCAAATTTATACCGCAATGTACCTGTTGGATTATTTTTAAGTTAAGTTGGCAGCTGGACCGAGCTCCATGCCCATACGGTTCCATGGGCACGATATCACCAGAAGTCCCCAGCAATATTATTTCTATAAAATATTCCTTTTATGAATCAACTGAATACAGTAATTTAAAGGAAGATTTTCAGCTTTGTTGCTCCTGTTGATTAGCTCTTTCTCCAGCTAAGCTGAAACATTAACTCATCTCTTCTCTTCACAGATGCTGAGTGTTTCCAACATTTTCTGTTGGTTTCAGATTTCCAGTACCTGCAGTTGTTTTGCTTTTTGTTCATAAAAATGATGCATTTGGTTTCAACGTCTGTCTTTAATTGTTATTTTATATTTCACAGAATTCCCTGCACTGCCATCTTCTCCCACCCCCTTTTACGTTCTTTGGGGGTGCGCCTGCGCCCATTCAAAGTGGTACAGGCAGCATTCAAAATTCGTGCTGCCTGCTCATTATGGTGATTGTAGTGCTGATTTCAGCGTTAAACGCACTGCTGATTGGTTTAGCGCTGAACAGGGGGGTCAATATCGGGTGCAGACGACTGACCAATAAAATTCGGCGTAGGCTCTCTGCACTATTTAAAGGGGAGGTGCTTTGTTGCAGAAGCACCTCATTGTCAGTGTGGATGAATTCATGGCCCAACAGGCAAGAGAAAGGGCGAGGAGGTTTTTGGATATGACACAGGAGGCTTTGGTCCTGGGGATTCACAGATGACGTGAGGTCCTCTACCCATGGTGGGGGGGGGGGGAGGGCGGGGGAAGGAGGGGGGCAGGAGGCCTTCCAGGTAGAACGCCAGAAGGATGTTGGAGGAAATAGCTCAAGCTGTCAGTGCCATGGATGTTGTCCCCAGGTCCTGGATCCAGTGCCTCAAGCAGTTTAATGACCTCACACATGGTCAAGGTGAGTGAATGTATCATCAAATGTCATATCCCACCATCTGCACCACTAGTCTCTCACACTGCTCAATGCACCACACCCCCATCACTCACCTACCAACAATCTCTAGTAATCACCACACATACCTTACAATTATAACTTCACCTCACCCTCACTCACTTACCACTACTGCAAGACTCACACCCAAATCTCACACCTTGCACACACTGCCAGCTATTCAACCGTGGCATGCACATCACCCAAACACATTGCAGCACACTTCCCTTGCTCTTGCAGACAAAAATGGCTCATTACCACCAGGAGCAGCAGCAGACGGGTGGAGGGACAGGCCGACTGCAGAACATCACGGAGCTGGAGGACAGAGTGCTGGAGATAATTGGAGGGGCCGTCACTGAGTCTGTGGCAAGTGGTGAAGTTGAAAGCAGTGCTGAGGATGAGGGTATGCTCATATCTAATCCTTCTTCTCATATCCCACTTCCCCCTCATCCCACAACCTCTTCTCACTTACAAGCCACTGATGGTGTATGCATGGACATCTTGCTTTCCCCCTCTCCCCTCACCACAACCCAACCATTGTGCCTTTCCCCTTTCAGATACCCAAGAAGTCCCACAAACCCAGCCTGTCCCCGAAGTTATGAAGAAGGAGAGTGAAGGAGAAGACGAGGCACTGTCACTCAATCTGACATTCCCAGGCACCAGCTCAAGAAATGGCAATGTGCAGACTTTAGAGGGTACTATAGAGATGGGACCTGCACGTGGTGAGTCACCAGGAATGAGTGGACTGCAGCCAGGCCAGGGGGAAATGGTAGTTTGGTTGCCAGCTCCTCGGAGGGCTAGTTCGCACATGAGTTCTGCTGCACAGGACTCAGTTGATGACCCTGATGGGGCAGCCTTCAGAAGAAGGGTGATGGGCATGCACACAGAAATGCTTGGTGCAATGGCAAGGCTGCCAGAGAGCCTCCTGTTAGTGTCAAGGAGCATAGAGGAGCCCGGCTCCAACATTGCATGGGGCTTTGTGTGGAGCTAGGAGCCCATGATTTCCAGCATGGAAATGATGGGCAACTCCATTAGAGAACTTATGGACCCAACCATGATGCTGGGTGTGATGGGCGATCTTGCAGCTTCCATTGCAGCATAGATGGAAGTGTCCCAACGTCTCAGTGCTGCAGTGGAAGTTCTGACTGCTCTCCTGCAGTCTCAGCTTGCTGCCGCGCAAGATCAGACTGCTGCCATCGTGGCTGGGTTTAAGAGTGTGGAAAGGGGCTTGCAGGGTCTCACAGTAGTCCAGCAATCTGTCCCCAACAGATGGCTAGGAATGCTGAGTCACCACCCCAGTGGAGTGGCAGTGGCTCCAGGAAGCAAGAACCTGCTGTCCTTTCTCAGGATGACCATATTCATACTTCCACCACTGCCACTCCACCAGTGCCCTTGCTGCTGCCTGTCATCTAGCTAATCCAGACTTCTGCTGCCCATGCCGAGGTGGTGCCATCTACAGCCAAGCCTTCTAGGCCCAGAGCTGCTCGAGGTTGTCTGCAGTCTCTCCCACTGAAAGACAGCAGCCTTCCACCAGCCATGCTGCAGCCACTGGCGTAGCACTGTACAGGAGCACTAGAGTAGGAAAAGGAACATGAAAGAGAGACACTAAGGGATTGTACAAGGGTGATTAGTTGTCGTTGTGTTGAATTGGAATTGTTAAATTTATAAATTATCTTTGGAATGTTTGTTTTGTGGTGTCTCTCATTTCAGCTTTGTGCCCAAGAGGACGCTGTGATGTTCCGTAAGTTAGGGAAGTGGTTAGCAATGGGGATCTGGGGTTTCATTCATTGGAACCAGGGTCTAATGAGGCATTCACGGACAGCCCGCCCGAACAGGGATCTGCTGCCTGTCTCTTCCCTTCCTCCTCCTCCTCCACTTTCTCTTCCTCCTGAGGTGGTCCCGGAACCCGTGGTGGCAAGGGCTGGGCCCTCATGATGGTCAAGTTGTGGAGGATGCAGCAGACCACCACAAAATGGGACACCCACTCCGGTGAGCACTGGAAGGCTCCCCGCCGAGCAGTCAAGGTTGCTTCAACCACCCGATGGTCTGCTCGATGACATTCCTCGTGGCTGCAAGGCTGTCATTATATGAGTGCTGGCCACGAGTGGTGGGGTTGCAGAGGGGAGTGATCAGCCAGATGCAGAGCAGATAGCCCTTGTCTCTGAGCAGCCACCCTCGGGTTTGACATGGTGGCTGAAAGATTGCTGGCACACCAGACTGGCGCAGGATGAAGGCATGATGACTGCTGCCAGGATAGCGGGCATTCACCATCATGATGTGCTGGGCATAGTCACACACTAACTGCACATTAAGTGAGTGGTAGCCTTTGCGGTTATGGACGTCTCAGGAGTGCAAAGCCATGTGTGCGCAGTCAATGGCACCCTGCACCATGGGGAAGCCCGATATCATGGCAAAGCTACATGTGTGCTTCTCCTGCTTCTCTCTGCTCAGAGAGAAGACAATGAAGTCCCTTCTCCTGGAGTACAGAGCCTCTGTGACCTCTCGGATACAGCGATGGATGGCAAACTGGGAGATGTTAGCTATGTCGCCTGTTGCAGACTTGAAGGACCCGATGGTGAAATATTGAGGGCCACAGTGAACTTGAGGGTCACTGGCAGCACAGCCATTGCCCAGCTATGAGGCTGCAGGTCTGGTTCCAGGAGATGGTAGGTCAAAATCCTGGAACTCCCTATCTAACAGCACTGTGGGAGTACCTTCACCTCACGGACTGCAGCGGTTCAAGGAGGTGGCTCACCACCACCTTCTCAAGGGCAACTAGGAATGGGCAATAAATGCTGGCCTTCCAAGCGATGCCCACATCCCATGAATGAATAAAAGAAAAGTACTCTAAGTGCAGCCTGATCAGGGTCCTATACAGGTTTAACGTAACTTCAGTACTTTTGAATTTTATACCCCTAGAAATAAATCCCAGTGCTAAGTTAGCATTTTTAATTGCTTTGCTGACCTGTGATGCTGCTTTTAATGATTTGTTTATCTGCATCCCTAGATCTCTTTGCACTTCTACCCCATTCAGTTTCTTATTTTCTAAGGTGGTGTTTCTGTTTTTCCTACCAAAGTGCATCACCTCGTTTTTATCTATGTTAAAGTTCATTAGCCACTTAAATGCCCAGTCTACAAGTTTTCTAATGTCTTCATGTATAATGTTGCATCCTTTCTCAGTGTTACCTATACCCAGCTTGGAGTCATCTGCAAATTTTGATATTGTTTTACTTATTATCATTAATGTCAATTATGAATAACAGTAGTCCCACCCAATGCTCCCTCTATTTTTTTTTTCCAGCGCGGTCCCTTTAAATTTTCTGCATGGTATCTTCAAGCGGCAACAGCTTGAAAGTGGCCTGCATGGGACCTCCTGATTGATGTGCGGCCATGCACCTTAGGGAGAACATTAGTCCCAGCACTAATTCTTGTAGAACACCGATTTCTACCTTCCTCCAATCTGAATAACTACCCTTTACTCCTACTCTCTGCTTTCTATTTTTTAGCCAATTTGCTATCCATTCAGCCCTGACTCCACATGTCCTAACCTTTGTCATCGTGTGGTACCTATCAAAGGCCTTTTGAAAATCTAAGTATATGACATCTACTACATTCCCCTTGTCTACTCTTTCTACTACCTCTTCAAAGAATTCTATCAGGTTAGTTAAGTATGACATAGCCTACGGAATCCATGCTGTCTTGTTAATTATATTTTCTGTCTCTAGATGCTCTTCTATCACTTTTTTAGTATAGATTCCAGTATCTTTCCTATCACTGACATTAAGGTGACTGATCTTTAGTTCCCAGGTTTTGTTCTAGCTCCCTTTTTCTATACAGGCATTAAGCTTTCTTCTAT
This sequence comes from Somniosus microcephalus, assembly GCF_052327205.1. NCBI lineage: Eukaryota > Metazoa > Chordata > Chondrichthyes > Squaliformes > Somniosidae > Somniosus > Somniosus microcephalus. Next base: position 143,739,497 of record NC_140988.1, on the reverse strand, counting down.
CGAACTTTTATATATAAACTAGTGCCTCTGCTATCTCCTCCCTAGTTTCCATAAGTATGTGTGCCGTACAGACCTGGGGTTTTATAACTCTTTTAGTTTTGCTAGTTTGTCAATTATTTTCTCCCTTTCTTTCCCAACTGTATTACTATTCTTTTTAACCTCATCCTCTAGTGAAGTATTTATTTTGTTATCTTCTTTAGTAAGTACTGAGGCGAAGTAGTTATTCAATACTTCTGCCATTTCTCTGTCATTACCTATGAGTTTATTTTGCTCATCCTTTAGTGGCTCTATCCCTACTTTAATTTTCCTTTTGTTATTTATGTGTTATAGAACACTTTATTATTTCTTTATATATTCCTTGATCATTTGATTTTGTAATTTCTCTTTGCCTGCCTGATTTTTTTAAACTTTTCTCCTAAGTTCTTCATATTCCCTTTGTCGTCCTCTCCTTTAGAATCTAAATACTTCATATCAAAAAATTGTACAGCATTGCCCATGATGTTTCGTTGACTAAAATTAATGGTTGGAAAATCATGGGTAATTTCCTGATATGCACCAGTGTGCACTGTGGAAATCGCTCCTTTTGATTTTGGTTTTCATATAATAGGTAAGCAGAAAACTGACAAAATGCTGTAGAATATAATCTATACCCCAATTTGGGTGCTGACCAGAGCTTACTCATTGATGATAAGTTATCAAGTTAGCCTATAAACCTCAGTTCTCCAATATGTATTTCCAATTTCCTTTAGATTTATATTGTAAAGTGATGGTAAAAAAAAATGTTTTTTAAAGAGACTTGTATATATAAAGCCCTGTGATAATTCACGATTATTAATTAGATTTGCATCAGCCTAGTATTGCTCAACATCTTTTTATCTATTCAACAGCTCTGTTACCTTTGATTTGCAGTGAGAAAACCCAGTGTTCTAGGAATTCTCATCTCATCATCTTTTCTAAAGCCCTGGGGGGAGAAAGTCATGTGTTTAGTGCCACATGTTAGCGCCACGAGATGGTGCTAAAACGCTGGTCAGCACTCTACCGCTAGCTGATGGCAGTTCCAGCAGCCCACACCATTTCTATGTTGCTGGTAACGCTGTTGCTAAACCCGATCACCGGGGACATCACAATCACAGAGATCATGATGTCAGTGAGTGTGCAACGCTCACTTGATGCCCGATCTGCCAACTTCATTTTGGCCATTGCAGTTACCGGCTGGAGAAAGCAACAACAGGTTGAGGTGATGTGCAGCAGCAGGAAGCCAACTGCAGTGATGCTATTTAAAGGGATCCTCACCAATCACTCGCACCTAACAGGGTTTTGCAGCTTGAGTGGCTGTGTGCTACTTTAGTCATTGCAAGGTTAGTTGGTATCAGGGAGTGTTCTGGCAAGTACAAAACTCCCCCATTATTTCTGACACGCTTCAAACTACAACACTTGCTTAAAGTCATGGGCCTAGAAATTCATTATAGCCACTTTTGGGGCGGTAAAGTCGGGCGGCCGCTAAAGTTTGCGCCCGGCGCAAAGTCGAGGCCACTTCGCTGATATTCAGTTGCATCGCCCTAAGAGGTTGCTGCTGCGCTAAAACAGGCGATGCACGACTATCATTTGGTGCTAAGCCAGCAGCCCGGGGCGCTAACACCGGAAGTTGGGCGCAGGGCAGGTGCGGCGAGCTGCTGATTGCCGGCAGACACTCTGGCTCCGGTGAGCTCTTAAAGGGGGAGGGTGGATTTGTTTTTTTGACAGGCCGAAACTAGTGTATTTGTGTTCTTGGGGAGGGCTTTTTTCCTCCTCCTCCTCCTCCTCCTCCTCCTCCTCCTGAAGGAGTGTTGCAAAACGGCTGCCTTTTCTACTGCAGGAGTGCCCTTTAATTTGCGCTCCCCGTGGCCTGCCTCGGCTGTGTACCGTTCCACTTCACAGTCATTCGGGCCACCAGGTGCACAATGGGGCGGCGCGAGTGAAGTTCCGGTTCCGGGCGCACAAAGGGCGTTGCACGACGAAATGACATCATGATCTGCACGCGCAGATGAGCGTGTGCAAAGACTTTGCGCCGGCGCTAAATGTCTACTGAAGTTGGGGTGAGGCGCAGATCGCGCTGCGCCCGGGCGCTAAGCACCTAGCGCTCGAGATCTACTCCTCCTAAGGCGCTAACGGCTGGCGCAGCCAACTGAATTTCTAGGCCATGGGGTCTGTACTGGCAGTCGACCTCGCCCTCCAGGATCTACAGCAGAGGGAGCGGAGGCAACGAGAAAGATGGGAACATGTGCACAGAGGGAGGAGGAGGGCCACGAGGGCTCTCAACAGGAGGCCTTACCCACCTAGGGTCTTCCAACAGCACTTCTCCTACATTCAATTAAGTGAGAAGCAGTCTATTAGGAGGCTCCGCTTCATCAAGGAGGTGGTCACTGAACTCTGCCACCTCCTGCAACCAGACCGCCAGCCTCAGACCAGGGTGACCACAGATCTCCCAGTGGCAGTCAAGGTCATTGTGGCCCTCAATTTCTTTGCCAGTGGATTCTTCCAGTCTGCAGCAGGAGACATATCTAACATCTCACTGTTCATCATCCATTGCTGCATCCAGGAGGTCACTTAGGCTTGCTACACAAGAAGAAGGGACATTGGCTTCCTGACCACCAGAGAGAAGCAGGACGAGCGTGCACATGGCTTTGTTAGGATAACGGCATTCCCCATGGAGCAGGGCGCCATTGACTGCACCCAAGTGGGTTTGCGGGCACTGCATAACAATCCTGAGATCTTCCGTAACTGCAAAGACTACCACTCACTTAATGTGCAGTTGGTGTGTGACCACACACAGCGAATCCTCAATGTCAATGCCCACTATCCTGGCAGCAGCCATGATGCCTTTGTAAGGGGTATTAGATCGCAGAGGTTTCTCTCTCTAGAGGCCTCTCTCTCTTGCACAGTAAAACCATGAGTGGTTCGACCCACTCGCCCCTTAGATTCTGTACTCTGGACTTTGGGGCAAGAACTACAATGTAGAGAAAACTCTTATAGACCAAGTTTGATGAAACAAAATGGAATTTTATTGCATAACGTAAAACAAATCAAATGCAAGCAAATAAGAGGGTACATGGGAGGGGAAAAACACAAATAAATCATAATGTCACAGTACTAACTAAGGCAAATACAGGCATATTATGCTCTACAAAGATCATCATGAAATGGGGAAAACACACGGAACATCGAGGGACAACAACTCGTGTTAATTATACCCTTAAATGTCCACCCCCTTAAACCTATCTAGATCTGATTATGAAGGGCCAGAAACATGCTCACCAATCCAACTAGGAAGTGTAAGGTTTTGAAACAGGTCTGCGTTTGATCCTTTCAGGCGTCCTGTCTCCACGTGGTTGGTGGAGCCCCAGTGAGCTGCGCCACACCTCTCTCCTGAGGTGGGGGTCGGGGACGGCTGGACACCGGCTGGTCTGGATGTCGGTGGGGTCGGGGATCGTCTGCTCGACCCCGGTCAGAGGAGCCTCGGGCTGGCCCCCATCATTTCTTCTGTCGCTTTTTATTGTCTCTTCTCCCGAGCCGGAGTGGGTCGATGGCCTCCCGTTTCGTCAACGGCCCGGGGTTGGTCGATGATCTCCCGATGTTTTACCCTGGGGCGGGACGCCAGCTCGAACCGTCTTCTTCTCCTTCTTCTAGCGATGATGCTACCAATACGATGGTAGCACCACGATGACCGCTTTTCCTTTCTACCCCTGGGTTCCCAGATATACTTCTCATCAGAAGCCCTTATCTCGTGCCAAATCAGGTTAGTCTTTTGTTTTAATTTTGGCGGGCTGGGAGCACAACGGGGTAGTTATTATATTTTAAACTGTTCTTGGATGGCCGGTAACGGGCCATCTCTGGTCTGGAATGACCTTCATTGTTTATAATGTCCTGGTGATGTCCTTAATGGGTCCTTGATGCTCTTCTCATGAATATGAAACTGTTCCCTTTTGTCTGGTTAAACATTTAGATGGCCTTTATCTACAGGCCGATCTTGACTGGATCTGCATGCAAACTATATGTATATGTGGGTGTCTGGTTTCGTTCTCTCAGAAACGGCTTCCAGAACTTACTGTGGGCTGAATCCACAAAGCTGTCTGGGGACTGCAGGAACCATTTTAAAGTGTCCCAATAAGTTGGTCACGGGGTCTGGTGGCCATTTTGAATGCCCCTTTTTCCTAGGCTTCTTTTAAAACAGTCTTTAAAATCATGGCCTCTTCTGCCATTTGACCCTCTATAATATTGTGGTGATTATTCCTTGTTTAGTAAAAGTATTGTGATTGGTTGTTTGTTAACTGCCTTGGGATATATGTTGTAATCTCATTGGTAGTTGATGTCACATGATGTGTGGTGGCCACCTTAAATTCAGTTCTTTTCCAGCTTTGGTTGGGACTGGATGTGGAAAGATGTGCTGCAGATTTTAAAGTTAATAAAGCCTAGCTTTGGAAGGCAAATCTATTCTTTATTTCAATTTATTAACTTTATGTTAGAATGGAGCGATATCTTCAACCAGAACGATTCAAGGCTGACCCCAATTCTGCTGGAGTGGATGATAAATGGAAACATTGGTATTGTACATTTTAAAACTTTTTGGGCGTGTTGGATCAAGAGTCTCTAAATAAGCTGAATATGCTGATCAACTACATTGCTCCGGATGTATATAAATATATTTTGGACTGTAAAACTTATGAAGTGGCTATTTCTACATTGGAAAAGATTTTTGTTAAACCAAAGAATGAGGTATTTGCACGTCACCTTCTATCTGCCCGTAGGCAGCAGGTGGGAGAATCTTTGGATACTTATTTACAAGCACTTCGGTGCCTTAGTGTTAACTGTAATTATAAGGCCGTGACGGCTGAAGAATATAAGGAAGAATCAGTACGGGATGCTTTTATTAATGGATTACTGTCTAGATCAATTCATCAGCGGTTGTTAGAAAATAAGACTTTGGGTCTTAAAAGTGCTTTTGAGCAAGCTTCTACATTGGATGTGGCTCAGAGAAGTTCGGATTCTTATGCTCTTTTTAATCGGCCTGCGACTATGGTTTCGGCAGTTTCGGATGAAAAGGAATTATGTGGACTTAATGGGAGTGGTTTACTAGATTCTGAAACAGTTTCTACTTCAGCGGCTGTTGCCTCTAGGATTCAGAAGTGTTATTTTTGTGGGAATATCCGGCACCCTCGTCTGAAGTGTCCTGCTCGGGAGGCTGTGTGTAGTAAATGCGGCAAGAGAGGTCATTATGCACGTGTGTGCATATCATCAGGTTCAATTACCTCCTCCTCTCCTGGTGTGGGAGGGCCCTCCTCTACCACCTCCTCCTCTGTGACTATTCAGCCTTTAGATAGGGCGTTTATTGCATCAATTTCTGCTGCATTTGCTCATGGCCTAAACAAAGCTATAGTTACGGCTCAAGTTAATGGGTTGGAAGTGAAGGCCCTTATAGATACGGGCAGTACTGAGAGCTTTATAAGTTTTCAGTTTGCGAAGGAGAAGCATTTGAAAATTTCGCCTGTTACGTATCAGGTGTGTATGGCTCAGACGACCCTTACTTCACAAATAGCTGGTTGTTGCTTTGTGAAAATGATTCTTCTAGGTAATACGTATACTGATATACGCCTATCTGTTTTGCCTAATCTCTGTGCGGATATTTTGATTGGACATGATGTGCTTCAGTTACACGAGTCTCTTAGTCTTTCATTTGGAGGGACTAAGCCACCTTTATCTATTTGTGGATTAACCTCTTTATCCATTTCTCCATTATCACTTTTTTCCAATTTGATGCCGGATTGTAAGCCAATTGCTACCAAGTCAAGAAGATATAGTAGTCAGGATAGAGAATTTATTAATTCTGAAGTTCAACGTCTCTTATTGGAAGGAATCATTGAACCTAGTTGTTCGCCTTGGCGAGCACAGGTAGTTGTCACGACTAACGAGAGACACAAGAAACGAATGGTGATAGACTATTCCCAAACTATTAATAGGTATACTCAATTAGATGCGTACCCTTTGCCTAAGATTGATGAGCTTATCAATAAAGTATCTCAGTATAAGGTTTTTAGCACTATTGGCTTAAAGAGTGCTTATCATCAGATTCCTATTGTTAAGAAGGATCAACCATATACGGCCTTTGAGGCTGGTGGAAAGCTGTATCAGTTTTGCCGAATACCATTTGGTGTTACTAATGGTGTTGCTTGTTTTCAACGGACAATGGATGCTTTTATAAGTGAAACTCCCTCTCTGACACCTTTTCATACTTAGATGACATCACAGTGTGTGGCAAATCAAGGGTGGAGCATGATTCTAATTTAAAAAGATTCCTTCAAGCTGAGGAAAAAGTTGATTTAACTTTTAATAAAGAGAAATGTATCTTTTCGACTACTGAGGTAAATCTATTGCGGTATATTATCTTGGGAAACAAGATTAAACCAGATCCAGAACGTCTGCGACCATTGATTGATTTACCTTGTCCTACTAATTCTAAGGCTTTTGCAACGAGTTGTTGGACTGTTTTCTTATTATTCTAATTGGATTGCAAATTTTTCACGGAAGATCCAGCCTCTTATTCGGGTTATGACATATCCTCTATCATGGGAGGCCAGGACATGTTTTGAGAATTTTAAAAAGGATATTTTAGGAGCAGTTGTGCATTCTATTGATGAGCAGGTTCCTTTTGTGATCGAGACGGATGCTTCTGATTTTGCAATTGGGGCTACTCTGAACCAAAATGGAAGACCTGTGGCCTTTTTCTCACGTACTTTGAACAATAGTGAAAAAAGACATTCTTCAATAGAGAAAGAGGCATACGCAATAGTAGAAGCATTGCGTAAATGGAGACATTATTTATCGGGGCGACATTTCACGTTGGTAACTGATCAAAAATCTGTTTCCTTTATGTTTGATGTTAAACATTTTGGAAAGATCAAAAATGATAAAATAATGAGATGGAGGATTGAGTTGGCATGTTACCATTTTGACATAGTTTATCATCCGGGGAAGGATAATGTTGCTGCTGATGCACTGTCGAGGGCTTATTGTTCTGTGATTCACGGAGATACGCTTATTAATCTTCACAATGCCTTATGTCATCCTGGGGTTACGAGGATGATACACTTCGTACGCAGTAAGAATTTGCCCTTTTCAGTTGAAGACGTCAAGCGGATGACTTCATCATGTTCTATCTGCGCTCGGTGTAAACCGAATTTTTTTAAGCCTCAACGAGCTCATCTTATAAAGGCTACTTCTCCTTTTGAACGTTTCAGCGTCGATTTTAAGGGGCCTCTTCCTTCAACTACTCAAAACCGATATATTTTTACTGTTGTGGATGAGTTTTCAAGGTTCCCTTTTGCTTTTCCTTGTGCAGATGTATCAGCTGCTACAGTTATCAAATGTCTGACTCAACTTTTTGTCATCTTTGGGATGCCTGCGTATATCCATTCGGATCAGGGAAGTTCTTTTATGTCTTCCCAGTTGAAGGAATACCTTCAGAGTCGGGGAATTTCTACTAGTAGAACTACCCCGTATAATCCCCAGGGTAATGGACAGTGCGAACGATACAATGGGGTGATCTGGAAGGCAGTTATGTTGGCTTTGACATCCCGGAACCTTAAGAATACACAGTGGGAAATGGTACTGCCTGATGCCCTGCATTCCATTAGATCATTGCTTTCAACGGCTACTAATGTGACCCCCCATGAAAGGCTCTTTAACTATCCGCGGAGATCTACTACGGGATATTCGGTACCTTCATGGCTTACTATGCAGGGACCTGTGCTGCTTCGACGCCATGTTAGATTGTCAAAATATGATCCTTTAGTGGAGGAGGTGGAGCTGTTGGAGGCAAATTCCCAATATGCTCATATTCGATTCCAAGATGGGAAAGAAAGTACCATTTCAATTAAAGACTTGGCTCCTTGTGGTGGCCAGCCCTCTTCTGAAGATATTAACAATAGTCATGATTTAGATAATGTGGATGCTGTTACAGATACTACGAATGTCTCCAATCCGATTGCAGATAATTATACTTCTATTAGTCAGCCCTTGATGGATGTTTATGACCGTCCCAGTTTACCTTCTGATGGGATTTCTAATCCGGAAACCGTTGAAAATCGGGATATGGATAGCCTTCCTGCTGAAGATACTTCTGTGCCTTCTGGTGTGGGAGGGCAAGGAATTTCACCAAGGTTAAGAAGGTCGACACGAACAAGATATCCGGTCGACCGATTGAAAATGGACTTTTAAATTGATAGTAATGTTTTAAAATTGTTGAAATATTATATTATATTGTTTTAGTTGAGAGATACTTAATACTTATGTGCAATGTTATTATTTGTTGTTGTTCACTTAGTATTGTGTCATGTAAACAGTTTTACTCTTGTTGTGCATAGTTTTAGTTGTAAATAATTAATTATAAATTGTAAAGGTTATTTAGGTTGGAGTATATTTTAAAAGGAGGGGTGAATGTGGTGATTATTCCTTGTTTAGTAAAGTATTGTGATTGGTTGTTTGTTAACTGCCTTGGGATATATGTTGTAATCTCATTGGTAGTTGATGTCACATGATGTGTGGTGGCCACCTTAAATTCAGTTCTTTTCCAGCTTTGGTTGGGACTGGATGTGGAAAGATGTGCTGCAGATTTTAAAGTTAATAAAGCCTAGCTTTGGAAGGCAAATCTATTCTTTATTTCAAATATAAAGTTCAATTTTGTGAATCCTACACTCCCCCCTGATGATACTGTAACTTGCTTGAAGTATCATAATTCTGGGTGAGCAAAATTTTCTGACTTTCCATAATCAAACCATCCCCAGTATTTACCTATCTATGACCCCATGACACATGCATTTCCCATTTCAGAAAAAGCTTGTGTACATTAAGCATCTATAGATGGCAATACTTCAGATGTGAAATTTGACATACTCACTTCCAGGCGTGGAGGGGGGCCTAATACCCCTACATCACCTGGTGCATACACACTATCTTTTAATAATAACAACACATCTAATAAACTTCAAGAATAAAAATAAAGTACACACACAAAAATCAAATGCACATGAATACATATCAAAATAATACAGAGGAGGGAGGGAAAACTTTAACTTTATACAAAGCAGCAAAAATCTAAACGGGTGTCTCTTCTTCTACCCACACATAATGCTCCCTCCATTCCCCTCTGTTCTCATACTTTTGCGAATGTTTGACCCTTTTACAGTGTACAAACAGTAAATAAACTATAATGATAACCTGGCACACTACAAGAATGTGGGAGGCTATCCTAATCCAAGAAGGGACTTCTATATTAGTGAACAGGTCCCACCACGGTGGGGTCACTATATCCAATATGTCTGCCCCTATCTCTAAAGTCTTCTGCCCCAGTGTATAGAAATGTTTCTGTGAAACAACAACGGCTTTTAATATCTTGGTGAGGTGTTCAGGGAGAGGGGGAATGATATACCAAAATGTGCAACGAATCGCTGCAGATCGGTGAAATTCTCTTTAACAGTGATGTGAACAGTGGAAGGTTCAGGAATGGGGACGATTCACTCTTGGGCCACTTGAACTTCTGCCCTGGGCTTGAAACAGAAGCTGCTGTCACTAACCGGACACCAACCATGCTGTCCATGTTGGTAGTGGGGCGCTGCAGTGGTGACACAGTATGTCCCACCTCCTATATATGCCACCTGCGGGGGCACATGGCCTTGTGCCATTGCCTCCATGGTGCAATTTATAGGCTCCGCACCAGCAGTTCTGAACCCGCACTGTGGTTTTGAATGGGCATTCAAGTGCTGGGGACACAGGATGATGTGTGCTCCCTGGCTCCGGCACCCCGAGAGGTCGGTACCCGTCATTGCATGCTCCCATTGAATGACGTAAGGTGGGAACCCTGTGTAGCGAAAGTGCGCACCCCCCTGAATGACTCCAATGTTCTCCACCCTGTATACCGGGGCGGGTTTAGCTGTCTTTCCCATCACCGGCATTCTTACCACTATACCCATAATGGTGTAGTTAGAACGTCCACAGTCCACTGGGACTGGGTAGGCTTCTGAAGCTAGTCTGAGCTGGCACGGACTCAATGCGTTCTCAAAAGGGTGGAGGGCTGCGAGGTGCTTGTTGCTGATCCAGGAGGGGACTAAACCTTGTTTCAAATCCTCCAGGTTACTGCGGCCCTCGCCCAGTAACCACGCCCCGTACAGCACACAAGCTTCATTCTGCGCAGCCTGATCGGACGCATTCCGATCCTCCCTGATGAGAGCATTTACCGTTTTGGCGTGTTTCTCCAGCTCAGCTATTATCTCTTTTAAATGTCGTGTCATGGCCTGGTCCTCATGTAACTCAGAACCCACTACCTTGTTCTCGTCAGTCAGTATCTTTACTAACTGTGTTTTCAAACCATTGATCTGGGTTTGCAGCTCCACGTCATCCAGTGTGTTGATGACGGAAGTTCCTGTATTTAAAGCTGTGAAAATATCATTTACTGCACCCCTTCTTTGCCTCCCTATCCTGTCCAAGACCTCATGTGGTGTGGTGTACAATTCGGCTCTGTCGACATCAGCAAAGTCGAATTCGTAAAACTGTTTAAACATGTTTGTTAACAGGACCTGGTACAATTGTTCCGTTTCCTTGGGGCACCACTCAGGCAAGCGCACCTCGGTGAGGTTTAAAGTCACCGAAGCCACCGCGTAGTGTACCCCTTGTTCCAGCACCTGACCTGTGGGTACTAATACCAATCCGTTCCCGGGTCCCTTGGTAGTGGTGGGGCACCCTTCCTTGTGGGCTTTGGCTACCGGAATCGTGGGCAGGGGCTTGCGGGGGCGGGTGATGAGCTCAGTGGCGTTCACTGGGATTTGAGAGTATGGGACTCCGCACGCCCATGTGCTGACGTCCCACTTCATTCCTCGCCCAGCATCTTGCCACTGCCTCTGGAAAAAGATGAGGACGCCTGTGGGGCAAGCGCGTTCTGAACCCCACATACAGATGTAGATCCCCTCATCTGGTTCCCACCATTTGTCCCAACAGACACTCAACCCCCCATGAGTCCCCGTAATAGTCTGATGGGTGTTGTTACCCAATCTTTCCCACTCGACTGTGGAGTTCTTCATGGTGCTGCTCAACTTGCGCAGCCACCACCAGCGATTCAAAGGTGCATGTCCGTTGCAGACCAGGCAAATCTTCTTCCCGACGGTGACGCTTATTCTGGGTGCAACGATCCGCACCCTGGGGCACATCAGAGATGTCTCTCTGTATGCAAACCCCGTCTGGCTGGAGTATTCAGTAGAGTTCGACCCCAGCCAGCCTGGCCATTTTCCTTCATGGAAGTAGGCAGCAGTCTCTTCAGCGTCCCGTGGGCCGGTTCCGTCGATCGCAATGGGGCCTCTGTTGCCAGAGCACCCATATACCGTGGAGTCCTTAGTGCGGCCCCGATAGGCCCAGCTCCACCCGATTACCACGACCATAAGGAGGATTCTGTTCATCATCCTCTTGGTTCCTGTAACAAATTAAACAATATAGCCAGGCTCCCGAGAGATTCTGGCTTAGGTGAAGGCATAATCGGGTCTTTCGACCTCGATCCAAAACAACACACATACTGGGCAGATTCCAAAACTACTTAACACTAATCACTTTAATATTTACACAACTTAAACTTAAAACTTAAACTTATGTACAGCGCCACCCGTCCCTGGGCAGCTTGCCTAATCCCTGATTGGACTGCAGCTTGCCGCTCCCTGTGGCGGGGCTGCAGTGGCCTGTGGCTTGGGTTCCTCGCAGCCTTTTGCTGTCAACTGGGGACTGCGTTCTGCCAGGGGTTTCCCAAGTCTGCGTTTACTGAAGGTGGGGGAATCGGGCCAGGGCTTCCTTGGCTGGGGCGCCCGAGGCGACCTGCGAGGGGGTGCCTTTGGTGAGGCTCCCGTAGCGAGTGGACCTTTGGGTGGGACCTTGGCCCTCACAGCCCGTGGCTCCTCCACAACTGCCGGCTTCAGCTCCCTTCCCTCAGGCTCCGCCCCTTTGGGATTTAGGTCTGTGACAGATGGAGGATCTTTGCCCCCAATTTCTACCTCCCCCAAACTTGAGTCGAGGGCGGGATCTCCGTCCTCCGACTCCACCTCCTCCAGAATCGTTTCAAGGGCGTGGCCCAGCTGTTCGGGCTCCTCGGCTCCGATAGAGTTCGGATCAGGGGGAGGGCCTTGATCTCCAGGCTCCTCCTCGTCCGAGTCCCAGGCCATAGGGGAAACCTCCCCCCAGGTGGGCGGGACAGTTTCTCCTTCCAAGCAGGCTACAACACCAGCTTATGTGGTCTGTGGCTCATCGCACGCCTCAGGCTGAGGATCTTTACCCTCAGACCTGGCTTCGGTTGCTGGTATTCTTGCACCTGGCTTAAACAGTTTGCACTGATTGATGTGAAACCACTTGTTGCGTCGGGGTACCTCCACTGCACGATTGGCGGGGACCGGTGGATCTTGCACCGATTCCTGTCTATCCTGGCCTGTGCCTCTCTCGCCAGCGCGGAGGGTCAGACCCAGGAATTTGACTTCCCGCCGGCCGACCCGTGCTTTCGGTGGGTTTGCCTTGACTCCCCCTACTCCTTGTTCCCCGTGCCCGCTCCCCAGAGACAGTGATTTCTCAGATCCACGAGGATCCCGTGTGCTACCAAGACATCGGCCCCAAGGACCCCTGTTCCACCTCCCACCTCCCACTTCATTAGCGTACACTTCCACGTGGTGCGAAGTGGTCCTAAACGAATGGAGAGGGGAATGGAATATGCGCCAGCCTGTTCTTCGCCTGTGAAGCCCGATAGAAGATAGGGAACCCCGGTGGACAGCGGTGAGGTGACAGGGTCATCTGTATGGATCAAGGTGCACGATGCCCAAGTATCCAACAGATAGAGCCCCTTCACTTCCCCCACCTCCAATTCCATGAGGGGCCGCCTCCATACATCATATCGCAGCGCACACAAGTAAACGGGCTGCGCCGGCTCTAGTCATTTGGGCACAGCGGTCGGGGTTTCGGGAACGACAAGACCAGTAGCGATGGCTATCTTCCCCTGCGCGATCATCAGAGACCGCATTGTCTCTATGATTGATTCTATCGCAGCGGGATCCATAGCTGCACCAACTCCTTGTGCTGGGGCAGGAGCTACGGCTTGGGTTTGGGCTGGTGCTGGGGCGGCGGTCTGGGCTTGGGCTTGGGCTGCAGGAAATTTTCCCTTATTATCCTTCCACGGATTTCTACAGTCCTTGCGCCAATGTCCATCCTTCCCACACCCGTAGCAATTGAGCTTGGCTTGGGCAGGGCGATTCCCCTCCTGACGCCACTCCTTCTTGCTTGGGGCTGCGGGTTTTGCCTCATGCACCTTTCCCTTCTGGGGAGGTGTTTCCTGACCTCTACAATTCTTATACGCAACGTTGAGCTGGCGGAGCACCGTTTCCTCCGTGACGCCGGGACCTTGGGGATCAAACCAAGATCTGGCTAGGGCCCGTATCTGCGGCAAGCTGTTGGTAACCAAGCAATGGAGCCAATGAACCCGCTGTTCGTCGTTCATTGCAGCCCGGTCAGGCATGCCCGGACAGCTGCGTCGATACACTGGCCACAGCCTTTCTGCGAAAACCCGTGGGGGTTCTCCAGATAGCTGCACAGTCCCTTCCACACGGTCGAACGGACTATCGTCATCCACTCCCATTACTCCTAAAACTTCCTCCCTGAGATCTACATACCCTTTCCGTCCCCTCTTACTCTCATCTGAGAGGCACTGAAGGATTGTGCAATCCAGGGAGAAAAGCAACATTTTCGCCTGTTCCTGATCATCACAGTCATTAATGGCTGCTGTCTCCTCTATCTCCCTGAAATGAATCGAGGGATCTCCCTTTACTGTGAGTCTTGCGAGGTGGCTCACCATGGACCTTAATTGCTGGGCAGCGTAGGGCACCACGACCTGGTTCTGGTGGGGTCCGGCATCGCCATTTGCGGCGTTGGGACCGAACCTCTGGTGCCGAGCAGGACACATCGGTGCCGGCCCCGGCTTTGCTACCAGTGGCTGTTCTTCCTCACATTCCACCTCGGCTACCTCCTCTTTTACCACCCCCTGTTTTTGCGGCCAAGCCTCACTATAGCTCGGCGGTGCTGAGGGCTCGGTGGCTGGTACCACAACTACTTCGGCTGGAATCGGCTGTTTCGATTCCTTTAAAAAGTCCATGTGACTGGCTCTCGGGCTGACGAGACACACCATGCCTTTTGCCTTAACCAGGGCCGTTCTCAGGTCCTCTATGGTCTTTTGGCAGGGGCCATGGTCTGTGCTCTCGAACCCGTGCTCGAGGGCTAGCTTGTAAGCTGCCTTAACCTCCACTACTCTCTCCTCCTGCGCTCTTAGCTGTTGTGCGAGGAGGGCGTTTTTCTCCTGTATCCTCGTTTCATTGATCTTTGCCTCAGTAACCTGGCACTCCAGGTACTCTATTCTAGCCTGATGTTGACTAGCTACCATTTGGCGTTCCTGATTCAGCGCGTGAAGCGCTGTGATGAGTTTTTCCCCATCCATGGCCTTTTCCTCTATCTCTGCTGCCTGGGTTGTGATTCTGGCTGCCTGTGCTGCAACGACTCGGTCCAAGATCTGGACTTGCTTCTTGTAACACATCAGCCACACTGCCTTCTCCACTGACTTCTTATGCTCTTTGCTCTTTGTCTACCTGATGGCTGCGTCCTCCGGACGCCCATCCAGTAAGAGATCGGAAATCCACTGCTTAGTGAGATTTAACTTGCCAAAGACATAGGCCTAGAAATTCAGTTGCTTGCGCCACCAGTTTGCACCCAAAGAGGCCACTCAGAGGCTTTAGCGCCTCTGGCCACAACCACCGCGATATTTAGCGGGGCGCTAATGGCGGCGTTAGCCTGAAGCGCTGCGCCGCCACCGATGACGTCATCAGTGTGCGCAGTGCCCCGCTACCGCCCCGAGCGCCATATTAGGTTGCGCCCGCCTCTTCCGCGCCGGCCGCAAATAGCGACCGGTACACAGGGGCCTACCTGTGGCGGTAGTGGGGCGAGTTAAGGTGGAGGTGCGGCCGGCCGCTTTTTCGGCGGCCGCCTGCCCGCACCTCTGTCCCCGGCCTCCTACACCACCCCCCCCCCGCGGCATTGCCGGCTGTTTCCCGAGAGCCCGGCACTTCTCCTTGGTGCCGGGCTCATTTGCCGGCACTCGCGAGCGGGGATCGCGCTGTTGCAGGCACCTCCCCCTTAACAGTGGGAGGAAGGCCTGCAGTACCGCAGCCTGCCGTGCCACAGCGGGTGGCGCTGCGGCACTTTGCGCGCCGATATTCAGTTTCAGCGCCCCAAGCGGGGCGTCGAAAGCCTTGTTTAGCGGCCGGCTTCCACTTGGGGCGCTGAAACTGAATATCCCGATGGCGCAAGTGGCTCCGCGCGCAGCGGTAATTCCGGCGCCCAGGCGAGCTTGGCGCCCCAAACTGAATTTTTAGCCCATAATCTGCTATCCTCTCATCCATTGCATTTCGGCCATTCAAATTTGGATCTAGTACATTGCAATCCTGCTGCCAGAGTCCTGCCATGGTCGCCATTTTCTGTAAGGGGTTTTAGATCGCAGAGGTTTCTCTCTCTAGAGGCCTCTCTCTCTTGCACAGTAAAACCGTGAGTGGTTCGACCCACTCGCCCCTTAGATTCTGTACTCTGGACTTTGGGGCAAGAACTACAGTGTAGAGAAAACTCTTATAGACCAAGTTTGATGAAACGAAATGGAATTTTATTGCATAATGTAAAACAAATCAAATGCAAGCAAATAAGAGGGTACATGGGAGGGGAAAAACACAAACAAATCATAATGATACAGTACTAACTAAGGCAAATACAGGCATATTGTACTCTGCAAAGATCATCATGAAATGGGGAAAACACACGGAACATCGAGGGACAACAACTCATGTTAATTATACCCGTAAATGTCCACCCCCTTAAACCTATCTAGATCTGATTATGAAGGGCCAGAAACATACTCACCAATCCAACTAGGAAGTGTAAGGTTTTGAAACAGGTCTGCGTTTGATCCTTTCAGGCGTCCTGTCTCCACGTGGTTGGTGGAGCCCCAGTGAGCTGCGCCACACCTCTTTCCTGAGGTGGGGGTCGGGGACGACTGGACACCGGCTGGTCTGGGTGCCGGCGGGGTCGGGGATCGTCTGCTCGACCCCGGTCAGAGAAGCCTCGGGCTGGCCCCCATCGTTTCTTCTGTCGTTTTTTATTGTCTCTTCTCCCGAGCCGGAGTGGGTCGATGGCCTCCCGTTTCGTCAACGGCCTGGGGTTGGTCGACGATCTCCCGATGTTTTACCCTGGGGCGGGACGCCGGCTTGAACCGTCTTCTTCTCCTTCTTCTAGTGATGATGCTACCGATACGATGGTAGCACCACGATGACCGCTTTTTCTTTCTACCCCTGGGTTCCCAGATATACTTCTCATCAGAAGCCCTTATCTCGCGCCAAATCAGGTTAGTCTTTTGTTTTAATTTTGGTGGGCTGGGAGCACAACGGGGTAGTTATTATATTTTAAACTGTTCTTGGATGGCCGGTAACGGGCCATCTCTGGTCTGGAGTGACCTTCATTGTTTTTAATGTCCTGGTGATGTCCTTAATGGGTCCTTGATGTTCTTCTCATGAATATGAAACTGTTCCCTTTTGTCTGGTTAAACATTTAGATGGCCTTTATCTACAGGCCGATCTTGACTGGATCTGCATCCAATCTATATGTATATGTGGGTGTCTGGTTTCGTTCTCTCAGAAACGGCTTCCAGAACTTACTGTGGGCTGAATCCACAAAGCTGTCTGAGGACTGCAGGAACCATTTTAAAGTGTCCCAATAAGTTGGTCACGGGGTCTGGTGGCCATTTTGAATGCCCCTTTTTCCTAGGCTTCTTTTAAAACAGTCTTTAAAATCATGGCCTCTTCTGCCATTCGACCCTCTATATTATAAAGTTCAATTTTGCGAATCCTACACCTTCATCCTGTGCCAGACCGGTGTGCCAGCACTCTTCCAGCCACCAGGTCAAGTTTGAGGGTGGCTGCTTGGAGACAAGGGCTATCCACTCTCTACCTGGCTCATGACTCCACTCTGCAACCCCAACACTTGTGCCCAGCTCTCATATAATTAGGGCATGCTGCCACCAGGAACATCATCGAGCTGACCATCAGCCCGCTGAAGCAATGGTTCTGTTGCCTTGACCGCCCGGGTGGAGCCCTCCAGTACTCAGCTGAGCAGGTGTCCTATTTGGTGGTGGTCTGCTGCATGCTTCACAACTTGGCCATCATGAGGGTTCAGCCCTTGCCACCAGGGATTGCGGGACCACCTCTGGAGGAGGATGAGGAGGAGGAGGATGAGGAGTAAGAGGAACAGGAGAGAGAGAGGAGGCAGGCAGACAATCAGCCTTCCGGATGGGCTGTCCATGACTAGCTCATTAGACTCTGATTCGCATGAATGAAACCCCAGATCCCTGTTGCTCCCCACATCCCCATCATAGCATCTCTGTCTCACGCCAGATCACAGCGTCCTCCTGGGCACAAAGCTGAAATGAGAGACACCACAAAAGATTCCAAACACAACTAATATATTTATCTATAATCATCTCACACATATTTACATGAATGCTATTAACTAATCACCCTTGTGCAATCCCTTAGTGTTTGTCTTTCGTGTGCTCTTTCCTGTTCTAGTGCTCCTATGCAGTGCTTCCCCAGTGACTGCAGCACGGCTGGTGGAAGGCTGCTGAGTTTCCATGCGGGACACTTCAGATGGTTTTGCAGGACTGAAGGGATAATTATTAGTCCTAGTCCCTTTCGGGCTACCCCAGATCAGGTGTTTTCCCCAGACGTTCACCTTCAACTAAAGTTAGAGGTAGCCAAATCCTAAAGATGCTTAATTAGATCCAAAGGTCCAGACTATCTCTCCCTAAAGGAAAAGAACGACCTGAAGATGTTACCGTCCTCCAGATAGCACTTTTAATAAGTTTAGCTAGACTGTAACCTTCCAGATATTATGAGGGTCTGGACAACTTCTCACTAAAGAGTGCCCCAGAGATTGAGTTCGCGAGTTTGATACAGAAGTACTATGTGAGACAATTCTAAAAATATATATTTATTAAAGAACCGACATGTAATTACAGCTGGTGATTCAATCACAACTTTAACAGTTCCAAAAACAAATAGCTTACAATTCTTATTCTCAGAGATCCTTATTTTCAAATCTTAACATCGTTAAAATTTTACATTTCTTACTTAGTCTTAAATCCAGGATATCCACCAAAATCAAATATCTTTGATACCCGAGACTCAAAGAGTTGTACGCTTACAGAGCCCCTGAAGCCGAGAATCGCTTTGCCCCTTCCAGCGAATTCTGTCTTCCTATTTGAAAGTTCTATATTTAGACTCTTTTTTCAGTGGTATATCCTTTGAAGTTTTCTGCTAATGTAAGCTAATTATCTCTAGTCATTTTTCTGTTGACCCCTGCTATTCTTATAGTTAGTTCAGCTTGTAGCATTCAGACACGTGTCTCTCCTTTAGGTGTTCAAAACTTATCATAAAAGCAATATGACAGCAGTGGTTCTATTTGATGCCATTCTTATGAAGGTCTTCTGTTTGTATCTTTTTACAACATGTAAATTAAAAACACTTCAACTAGGGTGATCTATGCAATTCTTATTTAGCTCAGCTGGTTGTACCACAGACTTCATGTCTCCGAGGTGTTCCAAGTTTAACACAAAAACAATGTAATGGCTGGTGCCTCCCGTGGTTCATTTGATGTTATTTTTACAAAAGCACATGTTTCTTTAATTTTATGTGTTTCTTTCCTGAAGTGTTGGTTTATGACACTTTAACTGGGCATTCCATTGTGTTCCCTACAAAGCTCAGACTTTCTGGAAGCTCTAAACTTCTGCTTCAATAGGGCTATTGTTTCAGTGTCAACAACTTATCTTATCTCAAAAGCTTGTATGCTATTTCCAGCTTTTCCATTGTTGAAGCTTTTAGACTTCCAAACCCAGTATGTCATGTTGTAATAAGACTTTCTCTTTCATAGGATGGTGTATTTATCTGAATATGGCTATTCCTTCACAGGGCGACCTCAACCAGCTGTGGACCTAGAAGGTCTGGCTGCAGACTGCAGCACCTCAGCATGTGCGGCAGAAGTGTGGCCTGGTTGGATGACAGGCAGCGACAAGATCAATGGAGGAGTGGCAGCGGTAGGAGCAGGAATGCTGTCATCCTGAGAGAGGACAGCAGGTTGTTGCTCCACTGACCCACTGTCACACCCCCGCTGCGGGGCCTCAGCATTCCTAGCAATGCTGGCCTGCTGCGACACCGTGAAAGCCCTGTCGATGGTGGTAGACTCAACCACAATGGCTTCAAGCTGAGACTGCATGGCAGCAGTTAGAGCTTGGATGCCGCCAAGCAGAGGCTGCATTAGAGCAGTCAGAGGTTCCGCTGCAGCACTAAAACCTGTGCTGCAATGGAAGCTGCGACACCCTGCATCATGCGTGCCATCATGTCTGGGTCGCCACGGCCACTCTGGCAGTTTTCCATCATTTCCAGATGGGAAATTATGGGCTCCATGCTCTGCGCAGAGCCCGTGCAATGTTGGAGGCGGACTCCTTCACGCTCCTTGACATTGCCAAGGCGCTCCCTGGCAGACTTGCCATTGCACCTATCATTTCCGTGTGCATGCCCATCACGTTTCTTCTGAAGGCAACCCCACCGAGGTCCACAAATGAGTCCTGTGGAGCAGAAATCGCGCGTGAACTCGCCCTCCAGGGGGCTGGCCCTCAAGCTACCCTTTCCCCCGGCCTTGCTGCAGCTCACTTGTGCTCGGTGCCTCACCCTGTGCAGATCCTGCTACTATACTAGCCTCTAAAAAATGCATAGAAACATAGAAGATAGGAGCAGGAGTAGGCCATTCGGCCCCTCAAGCCTGCTCCGCCATTCAATGAGATCATGGCTGATCATCCAAATTCAGTACCCTGTCCCTGCTTTCTCCCCATATCCCTTGATCCCTTTAGCCTTAAGAAATATATACAACTCCTTCTTGAATATATTTAATGAATTGGCCTCAACTGCCTTGTGTGGTAGAGAATTCCACAGGTTCACCACTCCCTGGGTGAAGAAATTCCTCCTCATCTCAGTCCTAAATGGCTTACCCCTTATCCTTAGACTGTGACCCCTGGTTCTGGACACCCCACCATCGGGAACATCCTTCCTGCATCTAGTCTGTCTAGTCCTGTTAGAATTTTATAAGTTTCAATGAGATCCCCTCTCATTCTTCTAAACTCTAGCGAATATAAGCCTAATCGACCCAATCTCTTCTCATATGTCGTTCCTGCCATCCCAGATATCAGTCTGGTGAACCTTTGCTGCACTCTCTCCATGGCAAGAACATCCTTCCTCAGATAATAGTGCCAGTATCTGAGCTGGTGTCTGCGATGAGAGATGCAGTGACGCAGTGTCTTCCTCCTCCTCTTCTCCCCCCTCGCTCGCTTTGGTGCCCTCAGAGACAGGGTACTTGCAGATTATCTGAAAACAGTTGGGTTATGGTGAGGGGAGGGAGGCAGGGAAGCCTAAAATGCATGCAGTCAGCATGAGTAGCTTGAAAGTGAGAAAAGACTGTGGGTCGAGGGGAAAGTGGGACGTGAGAAGATGGATTAGGAATGAACATACCGTTGTTGTCCCCAAGGGGGTCAACGTTGCCAGTGACCACGGTACCAATGACCTGGCACCCAATGATCTCCATCACTCGACTCTCCAGCTGGCACAGCTCTTCAATGTGAGCCTGGCCCCCACCTGTCTGCTCCTGCTCCTGGCGATTGTGAGCAACCTTAGCCTGCAAGAGCAAGGGAAGTGTGTGAGTGAGTGTGGTGCAATGTGTTTGGGTGATGTGCCTGCCATGGTTGAATAGCTATCATTGTGTGCAAGGTGTGAGATGTGGGTGTGAATGTTGATTGGTAGAGATTGTTGGTGAGTGAGTGCTGGGGGTGTGGTGCATTGAGCAGTGTGTGAAGCTTGTGGTATAGATGGTGGTATGTGGCATTTGCTGAAGCCTTCCTTCACCCTGACTACCCGTATGAGGTCATTAAACTTCTTCCTGCACTGGGTGTGGGTCCTGGGGACCACAGTGCTGCCCGTGACGTGGTCTGCTATCTCCCACCACATAGTGTGGTAGACTTGTAGCGAGGGTCTCCTGCCACTTGGCGGGTACAGGACTGCCCGCCTTCTCTCCACCATGAAAACCAATGCCTGAAGAGCTTCATCGGTGAATCTATGGGCTCTCTCCTTCCTTCTCCAGTCTGCCATGGTTGCTACGAATGTCTACTGACTGTTGTTTGGATTGCTGTTGAGGCAGCTGCGCACCCAACAATCCTGACAATGAGGTGCTGGAGCGTCAATGAACCTCCCCTTTAAGTAGTGGGAAAAACCTGTGGCAATCATGACTTGCCATTAGCTTGCTCCCGATATTGGTCCAGCTTTTCAGTGTAACACCAATCAGCTTGAGTTTTTAGACTAGAATCATGACTACAATCATTTTAATGAGGAGTTAACATGAATTTTGCATGAATCCTAAACGATTTTCAGGTAACCATTTTTAGTCTAAACACTTCCATTTCTTGGCTTTAACGTATTGCTAGCCCCTGGTCTTTTCTAGCATCACATCACACAAGGACGGCAACATTTCAAGGAGAATGCCCACCACCACCTAGTCAGGGCAACTAGAGATGGGCAATAAATGTAGTCAACAACCCACGAATGAATAAAATAAACACATCTTTCCCCCGTGACAGTAGGAATGTCTCCAATTACCTTCCCATAGAAAGGACACCTGCTCCATGTATAGTGTAGGCATGCCATTGGCTAGTGGCAGCAATCCCAGAAAATCTTCAATGCATTTGAGAACAATTATAAAACTTGAACTTGTACCAGCTCCTTTAGTTCTTGAGATGTAACTGTGACTAT
This sequence comes from Somniosus microcephalus, assembly GCF_052327205.1. Taxonomy (NCBI): domain Eukaryota; kingdom Metazoa; phylum Chordata; class Chondrichthyes; order Squaliformes; family Somniosidae; genus Somniosus; species Somniosus microcephalus. The sequence goes on along the minus strand of NC_140988.1, from coordinate 143,717,517 downwards.
TTATACTATTCAGAGAAATGCATCAGAATTGCCAAATTCCCTGTAGAGATATTAGCAACCCACCTCACATATGCCATCATACATATTTTAATAAAAAAAGTCAAACATCAAAATAGAGCATTGTCCAAACCAAGAAAAAAAATGTATAATGGGTATTTCTTTTGCCAGAATTTTCTGCATGATTGAACTGTGGAGTCATCAGCTGGTTATTTTTGTTCACAATATGGAAATCTTTGGCAAGAAGACCATAACTGCAATGTCCAGGGCACTGAAGTGCACTGCCGAGGCATACTTCTAAGCTTGGTCAAAAGCAGACAAAACAGCGGAGCAGATGCAAGATGGTCAATTTTGGTCTGCTGGTGGTTGTAGAAGACACTCAGGAGCAGCATTGCTGATGATATGGTGATAACAGTATGTCACATACTCAAGATGGAAAGCGACCATATTGTCTCTAAGAACTGTGGCCAAGCTCTTTAGATTGGGTAACATCTATGCTGCTATTTTACATATGCATGTAATAGTTACAACAGAGATGTCATCGTGGAAAGGTACCCCTAGGGCCACAAGGCTATCCGTGCATATATATAATTCTATCAGAGGCCGCAATCTGCCCTGAGAATTTTTTTTACAAATCAGTAAGCTGCCGGGCTGCCATGTTGCTATTGATCTCCTTTGTAATACAGATTTTGTGTATTTAAATTGTAAAGTGACTTGGCACAAATCTTTTTGGGTTTTTTTGCAGAAAAATGTATCCATAAAGCCTTGTAATAGTGTACTGTTATTAATCATTTTCTCTGTAGGATGTATCAGGTTCTATTAGATTAAATACCTAGCAGCGCAGATGCTACCTTACATTCATACAGTCATTCAGTTGTAGTCTTTAAATCACCAACTCAATCATAATCCGTTACCCAATAAGATTTAGTTGAGAACTTATTTAAGGTACCTATCTAAGCGCTCATGTGACAGATACAATCCTTTAGCATGTTATAAAGTGACAGATATCTGTGCTGGGGATTTCAGGTAAATCAAACAGAAGCTAAAGAGATTAGAAACAAGGAAATTGTAAAGTTCAAAATAAAGTAAAAGCAGCTTTTGGACTGAAGGCAACAAATCCTTCCTGATACGCACTATGAAACCAGACTTCAAAACTAATTTGGTGCTTGTTTTAAATTGTATTTTCCATACATTTTATTGCAGAAATTTGACATAATCTTCGAGTCTAATTTTTTCAGAGCAAATCATTTGTAAGTCGAGCTATTCAAATATAAATGGTTATGTTGCAAAGAAATCTGCCGCAGTAAGGTAAAGACATTTGCTGCAGGATATTGTCAGATAAAATATTTTGGGTTAGTCTACTTTTTGCGCACCTTTCCTCTGGTGCTTTTGTTGTCATTGACCTCCACACCATCCCTCTTCAACAAAAAACCTGTAAGGCTGCATTCTCCTTCACCCCAGCTGGTATTTTCGATTGTACAGCAGGAGAAGTGTCTCTGTTGCAGGAAGGATGGATGAAATGATATCGTTCCCTGACCAACATACTCCAACTAACAACATGGTTAAGTTAAAGTATTTCTTTCCTTTGCTATCACAGAGAAGTGAAAATGTTATATCCCATTCATTAGAGATAGGCTTACTGATTTCGCTTTACATATGTAATCCATTCTGAAGCATTCCACTCTTAAAAATAAATGCAACTGTATTTGTTTTCATTTGTTTAGTAGGTTTTCATTTCTCTCTCTACCTCTTTCTTCCTCTTTCTTTGTCTCTCTATAATCCTATATCACAATCCTAACATTTTCTGCACGTAGACAGCCTTGTGCACATTAAAACAGAAACATAGCATACTTTGCAGCGAGGGGGGTTTAAGGAGAAGGAGGAAGTTAGTGGTGCAGTAAGTTAGCAGACTGTTCCAATTTATTTAAATGGATTTCACCTTAGTGACCAGGTTCTGAATCCAGCCCACAAAGGTAGAATGAAAGTGTTTTTTCAGCTTCATGTAAGGATTATGGATAAAATCAGTTTAACATTTCTCAACCTAGTTCTTTGTGGACACAAATGGATACCACGAAAAATATCAGTGTGGCAAATGACATGTCAAACTGATGCAGTATGGAATGCACTTTGGATTTTGGATGTATTTTGGTATTGCGCAGGGAGCTTTACTCTACATCTGATCCATGCTAAACCTGAGGTGAGAGTCCTTCATGACTACAATGGGCGTCAAAACTGGAAGGGAAAAACCATTCCCCAGGATTGATATCCCTCAGTATGCTGAGCATAAAATTGAGCAAAAAGTAAAAATATAAAAATAAAATTAAAACTGATCCAAAGGTGTTTCAAGTAATAAATATATAATAATGTATTCAGTGAATTTGAAGTTTGATGAGTGCTACCTCTGTGTGAAATTGGAGACTACTGAGCAGGTCCAGCAACAAGAGGAGTTGTTTCGAATTTAACTGGCATCCTTTCATTGCTCATTAGAAATATAGAAACATAGAAGATAGGAGCAGGAGTAGGCCATTCAGCCCCTCGAGCCTGCTCCGCCATTCAATGAGATCATGGCTGATCATCCAAATTCAGTACCCTGTCCCTGCTTTCTCCCCATATCCCTTGATTCCTTTAGCCTTAAGAAATATATACAACTCCTTCTTGAATATATTTAGTGAATTGGCCTCTACTGCCTTCTGTAGTAGAGAATTCCACAGGTTCACCACTCTCTGGGTGAAGAAATTCCTCCTCATCTCTGTCCTAAATGGCTTACCCCTTATCTTTAGACTGTGACCCCTGGTTCTGGACTCCCCGACCATCGGGAACATCCTTCCTGCATCTAGTCTGTCTAGCCCTGTTAGAATTTTATAAGTTTCAATGAGATCCCCTCTCATTCTTCTAAACTTCAGCGAGTACAAGCCCAATCAACCCAATCTCTCCTCATACATCATTCCTGCCATCCCAGGTATCAGCCTGGTGAATCTTCGCTGCACTCCTTCCATGGCAAGAACATCCTTCCTCAGATAAGGCGACCAAAACTACACACAATACTCAAGATGTGGTCTCACCAAGGCCCTGTACAATTGCAGCAAGACATCATTGTTCCTGTACTCAAACCCTCTCGCTACAAAGGCCAACATACCATTTGCCTTCTTAACCGCCTGCTGCACCTGCATGCTTACCTTCAGCGACTGGTGCACAAGGACGCCCAGGTCTCGTTGCACTTCCCCTTCTCCCAATCTATTGCCATTCAGATAATAATCTGCCTTCTTGTTTTTGACATCAAAGTGGATAACCTCGCATTTATCCACGTTATATTGCATCTGCCATGCTTCTGCCCAATCACCCAACCTGTCCAAATCATACTGGAGTTTCTCAGCATCCTCCTCACAGTACACACGCCCACCCAGCTTTGTGTCGTCTGCAAACTTGGAGATATTACATCTAGTTCCCTCGTCCAGATCATTTATATATATTGTGAATAGCTGGGGTCCAAGGGCCGATCCCTGCGGTACCCCACTAGTCACTGCCTGCCACTCGGAAAAAGAGCCGTTTATTCCAACTCTTTGCTTTCTGTCTGCCAACCAGTTCTCTATCTAAGTCAATACCGTGCCCCCAATCCCATGTGCCTTAACTTTACACGCTAATCTCTTATGCGGGACCTTATCGAAAGCCTTTTGAAAGTCCAAATACTCCACATCCACTAGTTCTCCCTTATCTATTTTACCAGTTACATCCTCAAAAAATTCCAGTAGATTAGTCAAGCACGATTTACCTTTTGTAAATCCATGTTGGCTTTGTCTGATCCGGTCACTGTTTTCCAAGTGCTCTGCTATTACATCTTTTATAATGGACTCTAGTATTTTCCCCACTACCAATGTCAGGCTTACCGGTCTGTAATTCCCCATTTTCTCTCTACCACCTTTTTTGAACAGTGGGGTAACATTAGCTACCCGCCAATCCATGGGTATTGTTCCAGAGTGTATCGAATTTTGCAAGATGACCAGCAATGCATCCACTATTTCTAGGGCCACTTCCTTAAGTACCCTAGGATGTAGATTATCATGCCCTGGGGATTTATCAGCCTTCAATCCCATCAATTTCTCTAACACCATTTCCCGACAAATACTGATTTCTATCAGTTCCTCCCTTTCATTAGACCCTATGTTCCCCAACATCTCTGGGAGGTTATTTGTGTCCTCCTTTGTGAAGACAGAACCAAAGTATGTATTTAATTGTTGCATTATTATGAGTGGTTCTAAGAGACTTTCAGATTCCAAGAGGTTTTCAGAAATGACACGCAAACAGATCACAGTCAGTAATCTAGAATACATAAGGGGTAATTTACTGACTTCGCACTTCCGGCAGGAACCTTTGCCCTCTGGGAGTGCATATCAGAAAATCGGACATACGCTGCACCTGATTTTCTGGCCATTTAAATTCATGGTTGGAAAACTGAGCGCAACGCACACCCAAATTTCCAATATCTCAGCAAGCGAGCTTCCCCATTGTGAGTTGGAAAATTACCCCTATCGAGTTCATCTTTTTCGAAACCAGTATGTTCCATTGTGTGCCTTGCTTTTATCAGCTGTTAACTGGTAGTTTTGTTTAAATTTTTCCAAGGAATTATTACAGCAAAAAAATTTCTGCGATGTTGTTACTGGACTGTTATGTAGCCACATGGCAATTGATAAGCTTTTAACTGCGTGGTAAGAAATAATGTAGAAAAACCTTTTCAAAACTTGACGTGATGAACCAGAAGGATTTTGTGTCTGATTTTCATCTTATTTGAAAATTCATAAATGTACAACCCAAAGTTCAATAGTTTTGCCAAAACATTCCCCAAAACGGATGATGAAAGTTATTTTGTGGGTTATTTTGGTGAAAGGGTGAAAACAGGTGCTAAATGGGTGCTGTGCTAATAAGACATGCTTCTTTGGAAGTCTGGTTTTAGCGTGCAATTTTGGTCCTAATTGCTGTTACCATAATTTCAACTTGCCTGGAGGTACTAAACCAGACACCTGCAGGTTTAGCATTCAAACGCTGATTCGACACAGTTTTCGTGGAGCAGTCTGTGTGGGCTCCTTGCACCCACTTCCACTGAAGGTGTGGAGTATGCCGGCTGACGCACAATGGCTAGTTGCAGGATGGTTCAGGGACCGAGTGAGAGGGCGTACAGGTTCATAGACGCGGCACTGTAGGTCCTGGTGGAGGATGTCTAGAGGAGGAGGGATGTCCTGTACCCTCAGGATGGGGGGAGGAGGAAGTCCACCTCGCCTTCCTGTCCCTCCTATCCCTCTCTCCTGCAGCAGCTGGTGCTGCTCTGCCTGGCATCATGTCCTCTTCCCATTCCTCCTGCAGACCAAGGGGGATCCCTACCAAGATGCCAATGACCAAGCACTCCCTTTCTCCTGGTGACTCCTATAAGATGTCGAATAAGGTGGAGTAGCACAGCACTTACTTTTATAGGTGAAGTCCTCAGAGAATTTTCAGAATAAATGTTGATAGAGTGTTGGTGAAGTCTTATCAAAGTGTCCCAGAAAGGCTCCCGATGTGTTTCAAAAGTGCTCTTCAAACCTCTAGCACAACGTGAACAGTAAAAGGTGATATACCTTTAAGAAGTGCTCAAAATACTCTGCAATGACTAGTTTACTCCCAATCAGTTGGTCGCTGTTAGGAGAGGGCATTAGGTCAAGTGCTAGCCACCAAAATGCCGTGCAGTGTCCTTAATGAGCGCTAGCAAGCAATTTAAGTGGCAATCAGCCCCTTAACGATCCTCAAGGCGGCCGGTCCTACGCAGGCTTCACCTCATTTACCAAGATGACGTCTTGCGGTAAACGTGGGCTAAACTGGCATTTCAGCTTGGAGGCTCTTTAGCACCTAAAGTATCCGGGGAAAATCGGCCTCAAAGTGTATTCTTCGGTGGGTCAACAGACATGAGCTAAAATACGGTCTAATGATCTGAAATTTGGACAGAAGAGAGATACATGCAGAATAATTCTAACAGTTCCCTTCAGCATGTTTCCCATTTGTTTGTATTTTTTGACAATGAAAACTGCAAAGATTTCTCACTAGATTTTTTACTACTTTCACAGAAATTTGAGGTTTTTCATATGAAACTGGTTTATTTAACTGTTTTTTATGGCCTTGCTAACCTGTGTCACTACTTTTAGTGATTTGTGTATTTGTACTCCAAGATCCCTTTGTTCCTCTACCCCACCTAAACTCGCACCCTCCAAGTGATAAGTGACCTCCCTATTCTTCCTACCAAATTGTAGTACCTCACATTTATCTGTGTTGAACTTCATTTGTCAATTATTTGCCCATTCTGCAAGTTTATTAATGTCCTCCTGTAATTTGTTGCAGTCCTCCTCAGTATTGACTATACCCCCCAATTTGGTATCATCCGCAAATTTAGAAATTGTGTTTTTGATTCCAAAGTCTAAATCGTTAATGTAAATTGTGAACAGCAGTGGTCCTAGCATTGATCCTTGTGGAACACCACTACCCACCTTCTGTGAATAGCTACCATTTACTCCCACTTTCTGCTTTCTGTTTTGAAGCCAGCTAGCAATCCATTCTGCTACTTGTCCCCTGGCTCCACATTCTCTGGCCTTATTCATTAGTCTATTATGGGGTACCTTATCGAAGGCCTTTTTAAAATCTAGATAAATTACATCTACTGCATTACCATTGTCTACTCTCTCTGTTACCTCTTCAAAAATTTAAATGAGGTTGGTCAAGCAAGATTTTCCCTTTTGAAATCCACGCTGACTATTCATTATTATATTTTTCATTTCTAGATGTTCTTCTATTCTCTCCTTTAGTAAGGATTCCATTATTTTTCCTACCACTGAGGTTAAGCTGACTGGTCTATAATTCCCTGGACATGTTCTATCCCCCTTCTTAAATATAGGTATTACGTTAGCTGTCTGCCAGTCCTCTGGCACTAAATCTTTTTCTAACGAATTATTAAATATGTGTAGTAGTGCCTCTGCTATCTCTTCCCTGGATTCTTTTAAAATGCGTGGCTGCAATCCATCCTGACCAGGGGTTTTACCCTCTGAGTTTGATTAGTTTATTTAATATATCCCCTTTTTTATTTTAAATGCACTTATCTCATTACTTATCTCATCATCCAATGTCATGTCCACCTGTTCTATCTCCCTGGTAAATACCGAAGTGAAATAATGATTTAATATTTCTACCATCTCCCTATTGTTAACTGTGGTATTGTTCTGTCTATCCCTGAATGACCCTATTCCCATCCCAACCATCCTTTTTTTATTGATGTGCCTATAAAATATTTTACTATTTTGTTCTATGGTCCTTGATAATTTAATTTCATAGTTCCTCTTTGCCTCCCTAATTGTTTTTTGATTTCTCTCCTAATCCCTTCGAATTCTCTCTTATCATGCGCTCCTCTGCTGTTTACAGAATTAATGTGTGCCTCTTTCCTTACCCTCAATTGTTCCCTTATGTCTTTATTCATCAATGGAGTCTCATTAGTGTTTAGTTTGTTCTTTCCTTTTAGCGGAATATATTTTTCCTGCACTTTGTTGAACATCGTTTTAAATGTTTTCCATTGTTGTTCTACATCATTGTTTGCCAATATTGTTGCCCATTTTATCTTTCCAAGTTCTATTCTCAGCCCCTCAAAATCAGCTTTTCTCCAATCTATTAACCTGGGTTTTGTCATACTTATGTCCTTCTCTATTATCATCTTAAAGTGTATTATATTATGGTCACTATTGCTTACATGTTCCCCTATTTTACTTCCCTTATCTGCTCTGGTTCATTCCCCATTACTAGATCCAATAGCGAATCCTCCCTTGTTGGGCTTTTTATATATAGGGTTAGAAAGGAGTCCTGTAGACATTGTAGGAACTCCATTCCCTTATCCTCTTTACCTACCTCTTCTGTCCAATTAATAACAGGGTAGTTGAAATCCCCCATTATTATTATTCTATGTTTTTTACTCATTTCTCTAATTTATCTGTATATTTCTTCCTCCACCTCCCTTCCACTATTAGGTGGTCTATAGGCTATGCCTATTAGTGTGATTGATCCTTTATTATCTTTTATCCCTATCTATATGGATTCTATTTTTGTCTTGCTGGTACCTACATTCATTTTTTCTACTGCCATTATGTTATCCCTAATAAGTACAGCTACTCCACCTCCCCTTTTTCCCTCTCTATCTTTTCTAAATATGTTATACCCTGCAATGTTTAATTCCCAGTCCTGATTTTTCTGTAGCCATGTCTCAGTAATCCCTATTATGTCTGGTTCCTCCTAACGCATGATTACCTCCAGCTCCCCTATTTTATTACGGACACTGTGTGCATTGCTGTACAGACAGTTTAACTCATTTTCAATAGGATTTCCTCTCACTTTATGTTTAACCATCTTTTTAGACTCCTGTTCTATAACTCTATTTGCTCCCTTGCCATCAATGTCCTCCCTTACTTTATTCTTTCCTATTATCACTTTTCCTGTTTTGTTTATATTTAGGCTGCTTACATTTCTTGTAGATCCCTCCCCCCTTCTTACTAGTTTAAAGCCTTTGCTACCTCCCTATTTACCCTTTTAAACAAAAAATCATTCTTGTAAATGTGAGGTAAAAAAATATATACGTTACGAGGTACAGTAAAAACTCAGCTCTTAAATGGTTAACAGCTGCTAGAGTTTATAAAACTTTCTACCTAATCCTGTAATCTTTCATCCAAATCAGATTTATATTCAGTACAAGCTCTTTTAAATAAGCACCAAGTGAACTCATAAGACACCTGTTTATTGTGATTTCAAAGCTCCTGAATCCCACTATCCTCATTAAATTTTGCAAGTCCCTATATTAATTGTTTTCCCACAGCACCTGCATGTGCACAGAAATGTCTCTCATTTGCTTTTTCTTTACTATATGAACCACTTATACTGAAGTTTTTGTGCTAATGTAACACAATTTACATGCCACATTGATGCAAAAAATTTGCAGCATAATTAGGGAGTGAAGCTGCTACACTAACTGTCTATCATATTTATGTCACACTGTGTGACACCATGAGGAAACAGTCTCACACCAGTTGAACTCTGCACTGGCTGAAGTGCCTCTTCCTCGTATTCTATCTATGAATGGACCTAAGCCATTCATTCGTCTACCTCTCAGTAGGGACTGTGTCTGCTGCAATATCAACTTTCTGAGAAGAAAAAGAATTTGTAAATGAACATTTCCAAAATAAATGTCCTTCTGAAATTAGCATTCACAATTATTCCCTTTGTTACTTATGAATAAATTACCAACCAAAAGAGTTAATCAATTTATTTCACAGAGAATATAGGCATTTTTGTTCATTTTTCATAGATCATTTTTATTTTACAAAACAGTTTTTTTTAATTAAAAGCCAGTTTTCAGGCAAAGGGGGTGAAGCACAGAGCAGCAGTAAGCAGGAGGAGCTGCAACAAGATCATAGAACCATAGAATAATTTTTCACAAAAGGAGGTCGTTCAGCTCATCGTGCCTCTGCTGGCTCTTTGAAAAACCTATCCAACTAGTCTAATTCCCCTGTCCTTTCCCCATTGTTGTGCAAATTTTTCCTCTTCAATTATTTATCCAGTTCCCTTTTGAAAGCTATTATTGAATCTGCTTCCACCAGCCTTTCAGGCAGCACATTCTGAATCATAACAACTTGCTTCGTAAAAACATTTCTCCTCATCTCGCCCCTGATTCTTTTGTCAATTACTTTAAATCTGTGTCCTTTAGTTAATGATCTCTGAAACTGGAAACAGTTTCTCCATATTTACTCTATCAAAACCCTTCAAGATATTGAACATCTCTATTAAATCTCTCTTTAACCTTCTCTGCTCTAAGGACAACAGCCCCATCTTCTCTAGTCTCTTTGCTGAAGTCCCGCATCCCTGGTACGATTCTAGTAAATCTCCTCTGCACCCTCTCTAAGGCCTTGACATCCTTCCTAAAGTGCAGTGCCCAGAATTGGACAGTACTCCAGCTGGGGCCTAACCAATGATTTATAAAGGTTTAGCATAACTTCCTTGCTTTTGTACTCTATGGGCTGGATTTTGTCAATGGGGACGTGATGGAGGCGGGACTCCCACTTTTTGGGTTGTAGTCCCGCCTCCATTGATTTGTGGCCAACTCACGTGATTTTTCCTTGATTGACCTTGTTGAGCCCGCCCAGCGGGCTCAGCAGGCCAATTAAGGAACACCCAGTTACAGGTGACATCAGGGATTGACATTTCATCTGTGAAGCTGTCAAACACTGAGGGGCCGATTTTCCTGGAGCTGTCAGGCGGCCTATCAGGCGTGTGGGGGGGGGGGGGAAATCGCAAAAATAGGGGGTCGCGACCCCTCCTGCCTGATTCCCCGCCCCGTCTGATTTTCACCCAGGCATTTCTGTCCGACCCGAATCAGTCCCGCCCGCAGCAGGCGGGACTGGTCTTCAGGCACCTTAATCACCAATAATTGGCATCTATAATGCCATTTTAAGGGGCCCTTGCTATTTTCAGCCTTTTCCCACGTTAAGCATGCCTGGTAGGAACCCCGCTGATGAAACCTGGTGTGAACAATATCGGATTGCTGACTATCAGTTGCAGGTCAATCAGGAAAGAAGAGATTTAATCAGACATCATTTGTAGTTTGCAGGACCTTGTTGTTTCAGGCTTGGGGCAACTTGTTCCAGGCTTAGGCACAGCTGTGGAAGGTTGGAGCCTCACACACTTCTCCAGTGTGAGCTCCTGGGAAGGCCCTCTCGCCACCCTCACTCAGCGCTTCCTCAACTAAGGCACCTACCAGAAGCATGGGAGACCTTTTCTTCCTTCCCTTCTTGGCATTAGAGGACCTCCAGCCCCATTCGCGAAATGACACATGCCACAACTGCAGAAGTTGCCATCAGAAATTGTATTTACAATAACCAGCTGATGGCATTTTTCAAATAAACACAAGTGACTACCCTTGTGACTATTAGTGCTTTATTTTCCTCTTACGCGTGCTCCTACGTAATGGTTCCCCTGTGGCTTCAGCAGATGTGGAGGCCCCTTGCTCACTTTCCTGCTGCTCCTGTCTCAACACCTTTGGTGGGCGTCCTCTGGGATGGCGAGTCTGTGAGGGCTCACCAGCAGTCTGCTGCTCCTGTGGCTGTGCAGGGGTTGAGACCTCTATCTCCATTGGGTGTGGACTCCGGCGGGGCTCTGACCGAGGGCTCTGCAGTGGCATGGAAGTAGGAGCGCTTGGAGAGGAGCCCCCATTTCCTTGAGGTCTGCCACCAACCTCCCTCTCATGGGTCAGGTCCCCCTCAGTGCCTGCAAGTGGCTTGAGAGCAGCTTGCTGCACATCAGGGGGGCCATGGGGACTCGTTTCTACAATGGCAGTCCTACTCAGAGGGCCTGCCATGAAGGTCTGGTTTCTCTGTTCAATAGCTGACCATCGCTCCTCCAGAGATGTCAGTCTATTCTGAACACTCACCATGTTTTCAACACTCTGGCGACTTAGCTCCTCCATGGCCGTAGCCATCCTCTCCTCTACTGTAGCCATCCTTTCCACGGAGGTTGCCATCCATTCCGTGGTGATGCGTTCATGCGCCAATGACTCCACAAAGGCTCTGCTCATGTTCACTATGGACTCCTCCATTCGCTCCACACTCGCAGCGACCCTGGAGACAAAACCTGCCAGAGACTCCTGCATCTGTGCATGGAGATCCATCACCTCTTCTCTTGCGGATGGACCCAGAGGCAGAGGGTCAACATGCAGCTGAGCTGAGCTTGCAGAGTCCTGCGCCCTCCGACGAGGACTCTCCACTGCTGTCCCTGTCTCCACCATCTGCTGATGCTCACTTGTGACAACACTACTCTATCTCGCGAATGTCCCACCGAGGTGTGAGTGTCTGCACTGATGCTGGGTGCGCTGAATTCTGCTGACACTGAGCCCTCAGAGGTTGGAGCTTCCTCTGAGGAGTCTGGCTGCTCAGCCCCTTCCTCCTCCGCAGTGGGGACGGGGGCTCTGGATGGTCCTGTGGGGGAGTAAAGGAAAGAATTAGAGATGTGATGCCAAGGTTACATGCACATTGCATTTTACAGATGTTCATAAGTCCAAATGATGTAGCTTCAGAATCATAACAGCGACTCATGCTATGTCAATGAGAGAGATGGAAAACTATTCTGTCACCAGCTTGCGGGACTGCCCCTGTTTCTCCTTTCCCAACTTCCGCAGCCACATCAGCCCCGACAATTTCCAGCACTCCTTCCTCCCAGGGGGTCAGGTGGGCTATTGAGGGTGGTCCTCCTCCAGTCCTGGCTCGCTCTCTGTTGTTGTGAGCTCTCTTTTCCTGCAGTGAGGGAGACAAGTGGCGTTTGAGTGAGATTGAAGGAGTGAGTGTAGAGATTGCATAGCATAGATACTTAGAGGGAGACAAAGATGGTGTGAGGTTGCAAGACCAAGGGCCCTCCCTGTGTGTTGTCAGTTGTGTTCAAAGCATCAGAGTGAGAGGGAGTGTGAGGGCTGCATGGTGGAATAGTTATGTGAATGTGAGCATAGAGAGAGAGAGGGAATGGGTAAGGGTGCATGGATGTGACTGTGAAGTGGGATGTGGAGGAAGAGAGTGCTAAATCTGAGTGCTGGTGGGGAAAGGCAATGGGGATCAGTTTGAGGGTGATGGAAACTTCATACTTACTTTTCCTGTACGGTGAAGGTCATGGAATCGTTTCTGACACTGTATCCATGTTCTTCTGGTGACTCCCAGCGAGTTGACATCTGCTGTCACCTGCATCCATGCAGCCTTGGTCTCAGTGGGAGGCTTCTTCCTCCCTGACCTAGGGAAGAGGACCTCCCTGTGGGCCCTGACCCCATCCAATAATGCCTGCAGCGAAGCCTCATCGAATTTGGAGGCAGCTCGGGGTCTGGCACTGGCCACAGCTGCTACAGGCTCCTCTGCCATCCTGTATGGTTCATTTGGAAGCCTGCAGAGGAAGCAATGCTTGCTGTGGACCTTAAAAGCACCACGAATGATGACATCATACTGTGCGACTTTCTGACTGGAAATAGTCAATTAGCAAGGGTTCCCACACGCTGGAAATGAATTGGCCAATTGAGGGAAAATTGCATCAATCTGGCAGACCCATTTACATTCGTGTGGGAACCCCGACATTCGGGGAACGCAACAATTCCCCACACCTGCAGGAAAATCGGCCCCTGACAATCTGACTTCTAACTTGAGTCTTCTCCACAGACTCAGTTTGAAATCTCTCCAGAATAGAAAGCAGAATGCTGCAACTTTTGACAGCTCGTGGCCATTCTGCTTTCTGTGCCAGTGAGATGAGGATCTCCCAAGACCTGAAGGAAGGAAGCCTGCATTAGTAAGTAAAGGTAAGTAAAACTTCTTTAAACACTTTACACACACCAAGCACACTTACCTCTGCACTCATGCACCCATCACTCACCTGAATACCGGACATTTCGAACCCTCCAAGCACTTCAGCCCGATGGGCCGCCTCGCTAACTTGGCGTGGTTTGGAGCCGTTGGGCAGCCCACACTTCAGGGCTAAAAATAGGGATTAGGCCAAAAACTGCCTGTTAACTACCTGTTAACAGGCAGTTAATTGGCACTAATCCCCTTCCCGCCTCGGGGAGGCGGTTCCCAGCACAGGTCGGGTACCCGCCTCCTGGGAAACGGGCATGGAGGCGGGTTGGGGGCGGGAAAGGTTTGTGCCCCCCGATTCTGCAATTTTCCCCCCACTCCCGCCTCCAAACCCGCCTCCACGGGGCTTGGAAATTCGAGCCCTATGCCTCTGTTTATAAAGTCAAGGATCCCATATGCCTTTTGAACAGCCTTCTCAACATGTCCTGCCACCTTCAAAGATTTGTGCATGTGCACCTCCAGGTCTCTCTGTTCCTGCACCCTTTTTAAAATTGTACCATTTAGTTTATATTGCCTCTCCTCAGTCTTCCAACCAAAATGCATCACTTCACACTTCTCTGCATTAAATTGCATCTGCCATGTGCCTGCCCATTTCACCAGCCTGTCTATGTCCTCCTGAAGTCTGTTACTATCCTCCTCACTGTTAACTCCATTTCCAAGTTTTGTGTCATCTGCAAACTTTGAAATTATACCGAAGTCCATGTCATTAATATATATCAAAAAGAGCAGTGGTCCCAATACCGACCCCTGGGGGACACCAATGTATAACTCCCTCCAATCTGAAAAACAACCATTCAGCATTACTCTCTGCTTTCTGTTTCTTAGCCAATTTCATATCCATGCTGCCACTGCCCCTTTAAACTCATGAGCTTCAATTATGCTAAGAAGTCTATTATGTGGTACTTTATCAAACATTTTTTGAAAGTCCATATACACAACACTACTGCACTATCTTCATCAACTCTCTCTGTTACTTCATTAAAGAACACAATCAAGTTAGTCAAACATGATTTGCCTTTAACACATCCATGCTGGCTGTGATTTATTAGCTCATATGTTTTCAAGTGACAATTAATGTTGTCTCGGATTATTGTCTCTAAAAGTTTCCCCACCACCGACGTTAGCCTGACTGGCCTGTAGTTGCCAGATTTATCCCTCTCCCCTTTTTTGAACATGGATGTAACATTTGCAATCCTCCAGTCCTCTGGCACTGCACCCATATCTAAAGAAGATTGAAAGATTGTAGCCAGAGCTCCCTCAGTAACCTAGGATGAATCCCATCAGGACTGGGTGACTTTTCTACTTTGAGCGCTGCCAATGTTTTAAGTAACTCTTTTTTATCTATTTTTATCCTATCCAATTTCCCTACTACCTCCTCCTTTACTGTGACATTGGCAGCATTCTCTTCTTTAGTGAAGACAGATGCAAAGTATTCATTTAGTACATTAGCCATGCCCTCTGCCTCCACAAGAAAATTCCCTTTTCGGTCCTAATCGGCTCCACCCTTCATTTGGCTACCTTTTTACAATTTATATGTTTATAAAAGGCATTTGGGTTCCCTTTTATATTACCTGATAATCTATTCTCATATACTCTCATTGCCCCTCTTATATCCTTTTCAGTTCTCCTCTGCACTTTCTGTATTCAGCTTGGTTCTCTACTGAATTATGAACCTAACATTTATCATAAGCCTCCTTTTTCTGTTTCATTTTAACCTAAACATCTTTAGTCATCCAGGGAGATCTAGCTTTGGATGTCCTTCTTTTCACCCTCATGGGAATGAGTCTAGTCTGTACCCAAACTATGTCCCCTTTGAAGGGCTCCCATTGCTCATTTACTGTTTTACCTGACAATCTTTGATTCTATTCCACCTGGGCCAGATTCCCTTTCAACTCACTGAAATAAGCCCTCCTGCAGTTGAGTATTTTCACATTTGATTGTTCCTTATCCTTTTCCACAGCTAATCCAAACCTAATGAAATTGTGATCACTGTTTCCCAAATGCTCCCCCACTGAAACATGCTCCACTTGCCCCCCTTCATTCCACAGAACCAAATCCAGCACTGCTTCCTTCCGCATTGGGCTGGAAACATACTGATCAAGAAAGTTCTCAGGTGCACATTTCCTGAATTCCTCCCTCTCTTTGCTCTTAGCACTGTTATTTTCCCAGTCTATATTAGGATAATTGAAGTTACAGTTCTTGCAACTTTCTGTAAGTTAATTGCAAATATGTTCCTCTCTCTCCTTCCCACTATTTGGTGGCCTATTGTACACATCCAGCAACATACTAGCTCCTCTATTGTTCCTTAATTTTAACCAAATACATTCCATCTTTGAATTCCTCTCCAGTGCTGTAATAATATCTATGATCAATACTGTCACCACCCCCTTCCTTTTTTTCCTTCAATATCTTTCCTGAATACCTTGTAGCTGGGAACATTAAGTTCCCAATCCTTCCCTTGTTTGAGCCAGGTCTCCATTATTGCCACTATATCATAATCCCATGAGGCAATTTGTACCTGCAGCTCACCAACTTTATTTATCACACTCCATGCATTTACGAACATGCACTCCAAACCCACGCTGCTTTTCCTCGCATTTCCCCCTGTCTGATCCCTCCTATTTTTGAACTACTCATTATTCTAATGCTGTTTGTCTCCCTCAATCCTCTGTTCACCTTGTTGCTCTTCTCTAATGCATCACCCTGGTGCCCCTCCCCCTCTCCCGGGAACTTCCCAGAGGGGGAGGGCAGAAACAACTGCCCTTGACCGAGGAGCAGAGAGACCTAGATCTCAAGGGCCCAGTATTCAAAAGAACTATAATTCAGGAGCATCGATCTCATGCAGGCAGTGGAGGCAGTCTCCTTTTATTTGTTGCAGAGTCTGAATCGGCGCAAAATTGGGATCAGTAGAGCCCATTGTTTGGGCGCTACGGGTGCCGTTTGGGTACCAAAATTGCATCCAATGTGCACGCACACACTTGTGGGGTGAATAACACTGGATGCCATATTGGTGATGGCGTTAGCGTGCATGCGGCTAACGTCCACCGAAAATATGCAGAGCAGACAGATCATGACATCAATCAGCATTTTGAGCTCAACTCTCCAGCCAATGCCCTCTCTTAACCTCGCACAGCTGAACACGCATTCAACAGCGGGAAGGACACCCCCCACCAGTGCTATTTAAAGTGATCATCAACTACTTACAGGTTAGTTGCTGGTTGATGTCTTTTGGCTGCTGCTACGATTCTACAAGTGTTTGGTGCTTCAAGTTGCAGAAGTCTACAGGGAGGTGTGCCAGGTACTGAAGGACGTTTTCCTGACTTCAAGGCTTCAAGGCTTCTGCACAAGTCACTTGCTGCCAGACATGGTGTTAGTAGGAATTCCCCTTGGAATACAGCATGACTGGGAGAATGAGCAGAGGCCACACAGAGCAGGACAAGCTGCTGGAAGAGGGAGGAGGAGGAGGGGGGGAAGAAGGGCTCTTAGCAAGAGGCCATATCCACCCAGGGTGTTCAGGGAACAATTCTCCTACCTGAACCTTAGCGAGGAATAATGCGTGAGACGTCTGTGCTTCAGTAAGGATCTCTTTACAGAAATCTGCCACCTGCTACAGCCACAACTGCAACCTCAGAACAGGGCAAGGGCCGCATTGCCAGTGGCTGTGAAGGTGACAATGGTGATGAGCTTTTATGCGTCGGAGCTGGAGATATTTGCAACATCTCACAGTTTGTCATCCACTGTTGTGTAAGGGAGGTCACTGATGCTGTCTATTCAAAGAGAGCTGACTACATTTCATTCTCTCTTGCTAGAGAACAGCAGGCGAAGTGAGCACATGGCTTCGCGAGGATTGCAGACTTCCCCATGGTGCAGGGTGCCATTGGCTGCACGCACATCGCTTTGTGGGTGCCGCATGTCAACTCTGCCCTACAGCAGGACCGACAGGGATTCCACTCCCTCAACATGCAGCGGGTGTGCGACAATAGGCAGCGACTTATGCAGGTCAATACCTGGTATCCTGGCAGCAGTCATGATGCCTTCATTCTGTGGTGTCCACTGTGCCAGTTGCATTTCAGCCACCACAACAAACCAAAGGGTGGCTCCTGGGCGACAAGGGCTATTCACTGACAACATGGCTCTTGACTCCAGTAGGCAACCCACACACACGTGCACAGCATGCATACAATTAATGCTATGCTGCCAGCACTAATTGTGATCGAGCAGACTATTATCATGCTGAAACAACGATTCCACTGCCTGGACCGCTCTGGAGGAGCCCTGCAGTACTCGGCAGAGCGGGTGTCAAGATTCATCGTATTCTGCTGCATGCTGCACAACCTCGCCACCATGAGGGGACAGCCCTTGCCACCAGCTATACAGTGAGCATCTGAGGAGCAGGAGCATGAGGAGGAGTAGGAGGAGGCAGAGAAGGGGGCTGAGGAGGAAGAGGAAGAGGCAGGGAGGAGGCAACCTAGACAGACCCTTACTGCCTGGGCTGTCCATGAAGAACTCATCTGAGTGCGATACCAGTAACCGTAGCCTCAATTCCTCATTCACCAACAGTCTCACAGCTTCCCTTCCCCCTGTCACTGACCATCAAAGCGTCCTCTTGGACACAATGCAAAAATAAAAGCCACCACAAAATAAACATTCCAAACCAAATTTGCATATGAATTCATGTCATATTGCATACAAAAGTCAACTAATCATCCTTGTGCATTCCCTTAGTGCCTGCCTTCTGTGTGCTTTTGCCTGTCCTAGTGCTCCTATGCAGTGCTACCCCAGTGACTGCAGAATGGCTGGTAGAAGGCTGCTAAATTTCAATGGAGGAGACTGCAGATGGCCTTGCAGGACGATCTTGAGCAGTTTTGGGCCTAGAAGGCCCAGCTGCAGACTTTACCATCCTGGCATGGGCGGCAGCAGTCTGGGCTGGCTGGCTGACAGGCAACAGCAAGGACAGTAGCAGAGGTGGGAGGACGAATGCTGTCTTCCTGCGAGAGGGCAGCAGTTTTATGCTCCACGGAGCCACTGCCACTCCCCTGGGGCAGTCCCTCAGCAATCCTAGTAGTCTGTTGGAGGACAGATTGCTGGACTGCTGTGACACCTTGCAAAACCTTTTGCACACTGTAATCTGATGTGCCTCAATTATTCCGAGACTCGAAGTTAGCAGAACAAAAGTAAGGCTTTTATTAACTCAGAACATAACACGTAAAATAGAGAGATGTCTACCTTCAGGAGGCTGATGCCCGACTGAAGTTAGATTACAAAGGAGCCAGGTACGGGCGGAGCCCTGCACACAACCAGTTCCAGCACATTCCAATATATAATACATGAGGACTGGGGGAAGGGAAAAGACACAGAAAGCAGGCAGTTACAAGACACAGAAAACAGGCAGTGATGAATGGAATATATTTCATCACATTCACCCCTTCTATAGATTTAGTCTGTTCGGGGGTTTGATAGTCCTCTGCGACCGACGTGGCTGTTGTGGTGCCGCGGGTGTCGGCTGGGTGTCCCCGGTAGCCTCCTGGGTCTCTGCCGGGGGTGCCGCTGGGGTTGTTGAAGGGGTAGTTGGTGGGGGTGCCGTTGGTCGATGTTCTTCCGGGGGTGATGAAAGAATAGTGGGTGGGTAAGGGTTGCTGTGATCGTCGTCGCTGCTATTGCCGTGGTTGTTGTCGATGCCGGCTGGGGCGACGTCTTTTATGGACACGGTGTCCTCCCTTCCGTCGGCGTGCCGGACATATGCGTATTGGGGGTTGGCGTGGAGTAGGTGTACTGGCTCCACGAGAGGGTCCGTCTTGTGGCCCCTCACATGCCTTCGCACGAGTACCGGACCTGGGGTGGAGAGCCATGACGGCATGGATACGCCTGAGGTGGATTTCCGAGGAAAGACAAACATTCGTTCATGAGGCGTGGCATTAGTGGCCGTACACAATAGCGACCGTATCGAATGGAGCACATCCGAGAGGACTTCCTGCCAGCGGGAGATAGGGAGGCCCTTGGTCCTTAGAGCTAGAGTGACTGCTTTCCACACTGTCCCGTTCTCTCGCTCCACCTGGCCGTTACCCCGGGGGTTGTAGCTGGTGGTACGGCTCGTGGCGATCCCCTTGGACAGCATGTACTGGCGTAGCTCTTCACTCATGAAGGACACCCCCCTATCCGTGTGGATATAGCTCGGCATACCGAACAGGCAGAACAGGCTGTTGAGGCATTTAATGACCGTGGCGCTGGTCATGTCTGGGCAGGGGAAGGTGAATGGGAAACGGGAGTATTCGTCCACAATGTTCAGGAATAAACATTGCAGTCGACGGACGGGAGGGGGCCCTTGAAATCTAAGCTGAGCCGCTCGAAGGGCCGTGTAGCTTTGATTAAGTGGGCTCTATCTGGGCGGTAGAACCGAGGCTTGCACTCAGCGCAAGTGCGGCAGTTCCTGGTCAGAGACCGAACTTCCTCAATCGAGTAGGGTAAGTTACGGGACTTTATGAAGTGGAACAGCCGCGTGACCCCTGGGTGGCAGAGGTCGTTGTGGAGGGTCTGTAGCCGATCCTCAGTGGCGCTGGCACACATCCCTCGTGAGAGGGCGTCAGGGGATTCGTTAAGGGCCCCTGGCCGGTAAATGATGTCGTACTCGAAAGTGGAGAGCTCGATCCGCCGCCTAAGAATCTTATCATTTTTAATCTTCCCCCTCTGTTTATTGTTGAACATAAACGCTACCGATCGCTGGTCGGTAAGTAGGGTGAAGCGTTTGCCGGCTAGGTAGTGGCGCCAGTGGCGCACTGCCTCCACGATGGCTTGGGCCTCCTTTTCCACGGAGGAGTGTCTGATCTCAGGGCCTTGGAGGGTCCTCGAGAAGAAAGCTACGGGCCGCCCCGCCTGGTTGAGGGTGGCCGCCAAGGCGAAGTCGGACGCATCACTTTCCACTTGAAATGGAGTGTTCTCGTCCACTGCCTGTAGCGTGGCCCGCTCAATATCCTGCTTAATGCTTTTGAAGGCGGCGTGGGCCTCAGCAGAGAGCGGAAAAGAGGATGCTTTCAAGAGGGGGCGGGCTTTGTCGGAGTAGTTGGGGACCCATTGGGAATAGTAAGAAAATAACCCCAGGCACCTTTTCAGGGCTTTGGGAGTGTTGGGCAGGGGCAGCTCCCGTAGGGGGCGTAATCAGTCGGGGTCTGGTCCGATTTCCCCATTCTCCACCACGCTGCCCAGTATGCAGAGGCGCGTGGTGTTGAAAACGCACTTGTCCTCGTTATAGGTGAGGTTGAGTTTTTGTGCGGTTTTCAGGAACCTCTCGAGGTTCGAGTCGTGATCCTGCTGGTTGTGACCGCAGATGGTGACGTTGTCGAGGTAGGGGAAGGTTGCCTGCAAGTGGTGGTCATCGACCATGCGATCCATCTCCCTCTGAAAGACCGAGACCCCGTTCGTCACCCCAAAGGGGACTCTGAGGAATTGGTAGAGGCGTCCGTTCGCCTCGAAGGCGGTGTACGGGCGGTCCTCTGGTCTGATAGGGAGCTGGTGGTATGCTGACTTGAGGTCGATGGTGGAGAACACCCGGTATTGGGCGATTTGGTTCACCATTTCTGATATGCGGGGTAGCGGGTAGGCGTCTAGTAGGGTGTACCTGTTGATTGTTTGACTATAGTCGATCACCATCCGTTTCTTCTCGCTACCCCTTACCACTACCACTTGGGCGCGCCACGGGCTGTTGCTGTGTTCAATAATGCGCTCTTTCAGGAGCCTGTCTACCTCGGTCGCGATAAACCGCCTGTCCTCCCAGCTGTACCTCCTGCTTTTGGTCGCTATTGGCCGGCAGTTAGGGGTAAGGTTCGCGAATAGCGAAGGCGGCTTTACCTTCAGGGTAGCCAGACCGCACACTGTGAGGGGTGGCTGGGACCCACCGTACTTGAGCGTGATGCTTTGGTGGTTGCACTGGAAATCCAAACCCAAGATCACGCTCGCACATAGATTCTTCATGATTAATACTTTAAAATTATCATACACAGTTCCGTTAACGCACAATTGTACCGTGCAGTAACCCAGAATGGTCAATGTCTGGGTTTTATCGGCCATAGAGATGGTACCCTGAGCAGGGACCACCTTTAGGGAGAGTTGTTGTGCCAGTTCAGGGTGGATAAAACTCTCCGTGCTTCCACTGTCAATTAAGCATTTAACCCGGCACCCATTTACCTCGATGTCCACCATTGATTTGGATAGCGGATGCGGCCTGGTCTGGTCCACTGTGACCGATGCCACTGTAGGGCCCTGATCGAGACAAGATGGCGTCCAAGATGGCCGCTCCCACGGCGCACACGCGGCGGTGGCGGGTTTTCCGGCGGTTGGTTTTCCGGCGGGGTTCCCTCTGCACACCTTCCCGAAGTGCCCCTTCTTACCGCACTTAAAGCAGGTGGTGCCTTTCGCCGGGCACAGGTTTCTGGTGTGCTTTGGCTGCCCGCAGAAGTAGCAGTTGGGTCCTTGACGCGTCGCGGCTGTCGTAGGGCTTCTGGGGGGAGAGCTGGGCCCCGCCGGTGTCGGGCTGCCGGGCGGGGAAGATGCCTTCCAAGATGGCGGCACCCTCGGTGCACACGTGGCGGCGTGGGTGGCGCGGGCTGAAGAGTAGGCGTCTGAGTTTCTCTGGGCCATCTCCAGGGACCGCGCGGTGTCCGCAGCCTGTTTCAGGTCCAACTCCGTTTTTTCCAGCAGTCTTTGCCGGATGTGAGTGGAGCTGAGGCCTGTGATAAAGGCATCGCGAACAAGCTCGTCGGTGTACACTGCGGCTTTTACATCTCGGCACTTACAGTCCTTGCCAAGCTTTTTCAGGATGCTTAGGAACTCCTCCACCGATTCCCCAGGTCGCTGTGCGCGAGTAGCGAGTAGATGCCTAGCATACACCTCATTCGTAGGCTGCTGGTAATGCGCCTTTAAGGTGTTGCAGGCGGCCAGGTACGTATCGGCGTCTTGGATGAGGGGGTAAACCCGGTGGCTTACCCAATTCCGTAGCATTCCGAGTCTCATCTTCGCAGTGTCCGTAGCGTCTTTGACGGCTGCGGAATTGTCCAGGAAGAATTCCATACAGTCAAACCAGTGTCCGAAGCGTGCTGATGCGTCCGGAGCATGTTGATCCAAATCCAAATGTTCGGGTTTCAGGAGTTGATCCATAGTGTTGAAAATTGAGTTAATAAAATTGATGTGCCTCAATTATTCCGAGACTCGAAGTTAGCAGAACAAAAGTAAGGCTTTTATTAACTCAGAACATAACACGTAAAATAGAGAGATGTCTACCTTCAGGAGGCTGATGCCCGACTGAAGTTAGATTACAAAGGAGCCAGGTATGGGCGGAGCCCTGCACACAACCAGTTCCAGCACATTCCAATACATAATACATGAGGACTGGGGGAAGGGAAAAGACACAGAAAGCAGGCAGTTACAAGACACAGAAAACAGGCAGTGATGAATGGAATATATTTCATCACATAATCCATGATGGCAGCAGTCTGAGCTTGCCTGGCAGCTAGCTGGCCTTGCATGACAGCAGTCTGAGCTTGCACTGCAGCACTCAGACATTGGGTGGTTGCTGCTTGTGCTGCACTGGAAGCTGTGACATAAGATTTTTTTTTTTATTAGCTCACAGGACGTGGACATCGCTGGCAAGGCAAGCATTTATTGCCCATCCCTAATTGCCCATGAGAAGGTGGTGGTGAACCACCTCTTGAACCGCTGCAGTGCATGACACTTCTTTGTAGCGGTTTGGTACAATTGAGTGGCTTGCCAGGCCATTTCAGAGGGCAGTTAAGAGTTAACCACATTGCTGTGGGTCTGGCATCACATATCGGCCAGACCAGGTAAGGGTGGCAGATTTCCTTCTCTAAAGGACATTAGTGAACCAGATGGGTTTTTAATGACAATCCTGTATTTTCATGGTCACCATTACTGAAACTAGCTTTTATTCCAGATTTATTTGATTAACTGAATTTAAATTTCCCAGCTGCCGTGGTGGGATTTGAACTCACGTCACCAAATCATTAGTCCAGACCTCTGGATTATAAGGCCCAGTAATATAACCGCTATGCTATGCTTCACGGTTGGGTCCACAAGTGTGCGAATGGAGTTGACCACCACTTCCATGCTGGAAAGGATGGATTCCAAGCTTTGTGCAAAGCCCTGTGCCAAGTTGGTGCTGGACTCCTCCATGCTCCATATCATTGACTGCAGGCTTTCTGGCAGGCTTCCCGATGCACCAAGCATTTTGTGGTGCATACCCATCAGTGTTCTTCTGTAGGCTGCCATATCGAAGTCCTCATCTGAGTCCTGTGCAGCGGAACCGTCTGCGACCTCGCCCTCTGGCGAGCTGGCACCTGCGTTATCCTTGCCCCATGCCCTGGCTGCAGACCACTCGTGCCCAGCGTCTCACCTCTAATCTATCCTCTATGATACGCGCAGTGTCATTATCTGAGCGGGTGGCTGCGAGTGTGAAATCGAGTAACGGTGCTGTGTTTTCATCATCACTGTCTTCTTGGTGTTCCTCCACTACCTGATCAGGTTGCACCTCTTGGGTATCTGAAAGGAAAAAGGCACAAAGGTATGGCTGTGGTGCGGGGAGGGGAGAAAAGCAAGAGGTGCATGCTTACACTATCTGCAGCTTGTAAATCAGAAGAAAGTGTGGGATGAGGGGTAAGTGAGAAGAAGGATTAGGTATGAGGATACCGTCATCTTCGATGGTTTCATCCTGCCGCTGGCCAGGGCCACAGCAATGGCCACCCCAATAATGGCCAGCACCGTCTCCTCCATGGGGGTTAGGACATTTTTTTAAATTTGTTCTTGGGATGTGGGCATCACTGGCAAGGCCAGCATTTATTGTCCATCCCTTGAGAAAATGGTGGTGAGCCGCCTTCTTAAACCGTTGCAGTCCTTATGCTGAAGGTACTCCCACAGTGTTGTTAGGGAGGGAGTTCCAGGATTTTGACTCAGCGAAGATGAAGGAACGGCGATATATTTCCAAATCAGGATGGTGTGTAACTTGAAGGGAAATTTGCAGGTGGTGGTGTTCCCATGCGCCTGCTGCCCTTGTCCTTCTAGGTGGAAGAGGTCGCGGGTTTGGGAGGCGCTGCCGAAGAAGCCTTGGCAAGTTGCTGCAGTACATCTTGTAGATGGTACACACTGCAGCCATGGTGTGCCGATGGTGGAGGGAGTGAATGTTTAAGGTGGTGGATGGGGTACCAATCAAGCGGGCTGCTTTGTCCTGGATGGTGTCGAGCTTCTTGAGTGTTATTGGAGCTGCACTCATCCAGGCAAGTGGAGAGTATTCCATTACTCTCCTAACTTGTGCCTTGTAAATGGTGGAAAGGCTTTGGTGAGTCAGGAGGTGAGACACTCGCTGCAGAATATCCAGCCTCTTACCTGCTCTTGTAGCCACAGTATTTATGTGGCTGGTTCAGTTAAGTTTCTGGTCAATGGTGACCCCAGGATGTTGATGGTGAGGGATTCAGCGATGGTAATGCCGTTAAATATCAAGGGACGGTGGTTAGACTCTCGTTTGTTGGAGATAGGCATTGCCTGGCACTTGTGTGGTGCGAATGTTACTTGCCACCTATCAGCCCAAGCCTGAATGTCGTCCAGGTATTGCTGTATGTGGGCATGGACTGCTTCATTATTTGAGGCGAGGCGAATGGAACTGAACACTGCGCAATCATCAGCGAGCATCCTCACTTCTGACCTTATGATGGTGAGAAGGTCATTGATTAAACAGCTGAAGATGGTTGGGCCGAGGACACTACCCTGAGGAACTCCTGCAGTGATGTCCTGGGGCTTTGATGATTGACCTCCAACAACCACAACCACCTTCCTTTGTGCTAGATATGACCCAAGCCAGTGGAGAGTTTTCCACCTGATTCCCATTGACTTTAGTTTTACTAGGGCTCCTTGATGCCACACTCAGCCAAATGCTGCATTGATTTCAAGGGCAGTCACTCTCACCTCACCTCTGGAATTCAGCTCCTTTATCCATGTTTGGACCAAGGCTGTAATGAGGTCGGGAGCCGAGTGGTCCTGGCGGAACCCGAACTGAGCATTGGTGAGCAGGTTATTGGTGAGTAACTGCCGCTTGATAGCACTGTCGATGACACCTTCCATCACTTTGCTGATGCTTGAGAGTAGACTGATGGGGCAGTAATTGTCCGGATTGGATTTGTCCTGCTTTTTTTGGACAGGACATACCTGGGCAATTTTCTACATTGTCAGGTAGATGCCAGTGTTGTAGCTGTACTGGAACAGCTTGGTTAGAGGCACGGCTAGTTCTGGAGCACAAGTCTTCAGCACTACAGCTGAGATGTTGTCAGGGCCCATAGCCTTTACTGCATCAATGCGTTTAGCGATTTCTTGATACCACGTGGAGTGAATTGAATTGGCTGAAGACTGGCTTCTGTGATGGTGGGGACCTCAGGAGGAGGCCAATAAGGATCATCCACTTGGCACTTCTGGCTGAAGGTGGTTGCAAACAATTCAGCCTTGTCTTTTGCACTCACGTGTTGGGCTCCACCATTATTGAGGATGGGAATGTTCATGGAGCCTCCTCCTCCTGTTAATTGTTTAATGGTCCACCACCATTGAAGACTGGATGTGGCAGGATTGCAGAGCTTTGATCTGATCCATTGATTGTGGAATCGCTTAACTCTGTTTATAGCCTAGTTGGATTTGCAAACCAACCCAATTTTTCCCCTTAATGGGGTACAAATCCCCTTGTGCCCAGGTGCAGCGTCACTAACGCCTCCCGCGAAATTCAGCTGGAGGTTAGCAGCGGCGGTGTCCGGTATTGTCCCGTGGCGCTGTGCCGCCAGCGATGACATCATCCCCATGCACAGGCAAAATGGAAAAAGAGGAGGGATAGCCCTGATAATAAAGGATGGGATATAGACTGTAGAGAGAAAGGATCTTAGCTCTGAAAATCAAGACGTAGAATCAGTTTGGGTGGAGCTAAGGAACAGTAAGGGGCAGAAAACATTGGTGGGAGTTGTTTAAAGGTCCCCAAAAAGTAGTTGTGATGTAGCACAGAGTATAAATCAGGAAATTAGAGGTACATGTAACAAGGGTAATACAGTAATCATGGGGGACTTTAATCTACATATAGACTGGGCAAACCAAATTTGCAGTAATAGTGTGGAGGACAAATTCATGGAATGTATGTAAGATAGCTTTCCAGATCAATATGTTGAGGAACCAACTAGGGAACAGGCTACTTAAGATCTAGTATTGTGCAATGAGAAAGGGTTAATTAATAACGTTGTAGTAAAGGGGCCTTTCAGGAAGAGTGACCATAATATGATAGAATTTTATAATGAGTTTGAAAGTGATTTAGTTAAATCCGAAAGTAGGGTCTTAAATCTAAACAAAGCAAACTATGTAGGTATGAGGGGCAAGTTGGCTAAGGTAGATTGGGAAACTACAGTAAAAGGTATGATGGTAGGCAAGCAATGGCTAGCATTTAAAGAATTAATACATAATTTACAACAAATATACATTCCTTTAAGGCACAAAAAACCCATAGGAACAGTGGTCCAACCGTGGCCAACAAGAGAAGTTAAAGATATTATTAAATCAAAGGAAGAGGCTTATAATGATGCCAAAAAGAGTAGTAACCCTGAGGATTGGTAGGATTTTAGAATTCAGCAAAGGAGGACCAAGAAATTGATAAAGAAAGGGAAAATAGAATATGAGAGTAAACTAGCGAGAGACATAAAAATAGACTGTAAAAGCTTCTATAGGTATGAAAAAAGGAAAAGATTAGCAAAAGTAAACATGGGTCCCTTACAGGCTGAGACAGGAAAATTTTTAATGGGGAATAAGGAAATGGCTGAGAAATTAAACAAATACTTTGGGCTAGATTTTGCCAGGCCCGAGGAGGCGGGATTGTAAGCGTGTGAGGTGATAAAATCGCAAAAAAAAGACAGGCGGGCCCGATCCCACCTCCATCCCACCTCCGAGCAATTTTCCCACATGCGTGTTTTCTGGCCCCGTTTTCATCCCGCCTCCAAGAGGCGGGATAGGCCCTTAAGGCCCTTAACAACCACTTAATTGCCTCTATAATCCCATTTTGAGAGGCCTTTCTGATTTTAACACTTTTCCCACGTGCTGCACGTCTTCTCTGGAACACGCCAGTGAATCCTGGTGGCATCACAAGTGGACTGCCTACTAACAGCTCCGCTCCACCATTAAAAAGGAGCTTTCAGCAATCATCATTTGCAGGTGGCAGAACTTTGTTGTCTCAGGTCTGGGGGAGCTTTTAGCAGGCCTACTAATTGTTCTGGAAGTTTGGAGCCTGACACCCATCTCCAGTGTGACCTCCTGGGAAACCCCTCTCCCCACCTTGAATGAGCGCTTCCTTAACTGAGGTATATACCAGAAGAATGGGAACCATTTATTTCCTTTCCTCCTGGACATCAGATTTGGATGAAGACCAGCCGCCGCAGCAGCAGAACCCTGAATAACAACAGCACCAACTGCAGGAGCAACAGCAGGAGCTCCAAGCTGCTGCTCACCCACCTGAAGCTGCACAGGCCAGAAGGGGCCAGCGCATTGAAGCCCGTCGGCGCAGGAGATACCCCCCAAACAGGGTCTACAAACAGAGGATGAGCTACCTCAACATGACTGAGCAGTAGTGCTAAAGGTGGCTCCGACTTTCGCGAGAGGTAGTGGGTGACATCTGCGCAATGCTGCAGCAAGAGCTGGAGCCCAGAGGAGCAGGTGGACACCCCTTACCAGTGGCTGTCAAAGTCACCACCGCACTCAAATTTTTTGCTTCAGGATCATTCCAGGGATCAGCAGCAGACATCAGCGGCATATCCCAGGCGGCCGCATACACTTGCATCATGCAGGTAACCGATGCCCTCTTTGCCATCGCTCATAATTACATCCAATTTCACCAAGGATCAAGCCAGTGTAACTGCACGTGTGGTTGCGTTTGACAATCTGCAGGCTTTCCAAGGGTGCAGGGTGTCATTGACTACACACATGTGGCCCTTAAGGCACCCCATCACAATCCAGGTATTTTTGTCAACCGCAAGGGCTTCCACTCCCTCAACGTACAGCTAGTGTGTGATCACAAGAAGGAAATGTTGCATGTTTGCGCCAAGTACCCTGGCAGTTGCCATGACTCCTTCATCCTGCGGCAGTCTAGTGTGCCTCCACTCTTCAGTCCGCCAGACCAACTTTTCGGATGGCTACTTGGAGACAAGGGCTATCCCCTGAAGACGTGGCTAATGACGCGGTTGAGGAGACCATCCAACGAAGCTGAGGAGCGCTACAACTCCAGGCACATTTCCACCAGATCCATAATTGAACAAACCATCAGCTTGCTGAAGATGCGCTTCAGATGCCTTGATAGATCAGGTGGAGCCCTGCAGTACTCAGCAGCCAGGGTCTCCAGAATGGTCGTGGTTTGCTGTGCACTTCACAACAGGGCACAGCATCATGGCTTGCAGATGCCTGAGGAACAAATGGCTCATCACATAGCTTTCGCAGACGATGAGGAGGAGGAGAGCGACAATGAATAGCTTGCAGAGGCGCATCAAACTGGGTCCTGGGATGGGGGATTGTCCTATGAGGAGAGATTGAGTAAACTAGGCCTATATTCTCTAGAGTTTAGAAGAATGAGAGGTGATCTCATTGAAACATACAAAATTCTTACAGGGCTTGACAGAGTAGATGCAGGGAGGATGTTTCCTCTGGCTGGGGAGTCTAGAACCAGGGGTCACAGTCTCAGAATAAGGGGTTGGCCATTTAGGACTGAGATGAGGAGAAATTTCTTCACTCAGAGGGTGGTGAGCCTTTGGAATTATCTACACCAGAGGGCTGTGGAGGCTGTCCTTGAGTATATTCAAGACAGAGATTAATAGATTTTTGAAAATTAAGAGAATCACGGGATATGGGGATAGTGCAGGAAATTGGAGATGAGGTCGAAGATCAGTCATGATCTTATTGAATGGCGGAGCAGGCTCGAAGGGCCAAATGGCCTACTCCTGCTCCTATTTCTTATGTTCTTAATACAGATGCATCTGTGACAGGTAGATTGGTGAGGATGAGATCAAGTAGGTATTTCCCTCATGTTGGTTCTCTCACCACCTGCCGCAGGCCCAGTCTGGCAGCTATGTCCTTTAGGACTCGGCCAGCTTGGTCAATAGTGGTGCTACCGAGCCACTCTTGGTGATGGACATTGAAATCCCACACCCAAAGTACCCTTGCTACCCTCAGTGCTTCTTCCAAATGACATTCAACATGGAGGAGTACTGATTCATCGGCTGAGGGAGGGCAGTAGATGGTAATCAGCAGGAGGTTTCCTTGCCCATGCTTGACTTGAAGCCATGAGACTTCAAGCACACCTCTCCCCTTCTGGTTAGCAACTGCTACTTCTGCTTGTGCACCACCTTGTCATGCAAGAGAGAGGGAAGCGTGTCAGTGAGTGTCGTGCAATCTGTCTGGCTGAAGTGGCTGTCGTGTTTGAATAGCCGCCAGTGTGTGCAAGCTGTGAGTTGTGGGTGTGAGGCTTGCAGCAGTGCTAAGTGTGTGAGAGTGAGGTGAAGTATATGACTGTTAGGTATGAGGCCTGATTAATAGAGATTGTTGATAGGTGAATGATGGAGGTGTGTTCATTTGAGCAGTGGCTGAAGCTACTGGTGCAGTTGGTAGGATATGGCATTTGAAGATACATTCAGTGACTTTGTCCACTCGTGCGAGGTCATTGAACTTCTTGCGGCACTGCATTCAGATCCTCGGGGCTTCACTCCTGCCATTGACCTCCAAAGCTTTCTGCTCCCACTGCCTTTTGACTGTGTGTCTGGAGTGCCTCCTGGCCCCCTGTGGATATAGGACATCTACAGTGCGGCATCGGCAGCGGGTGGAGGCGGAGCTGAGCGGCAGAGCGACTACAAGAGGCTCCAGAGGCCCAGGTAGGCCCCAGTGCGGCATCGGCAGCGGGTGGAGGCGGAGCTGAGCGGCAGAGCGACTACAAGAGGCTCCAGAGGCCCAGGTAGGCCTCACCAATCTCCAATCTCAGGGAAGGAGAGAGTTAAAAAGCCATTTAAAAAAACAGCTGAGGCGGAAGTCCAGGTCGTGAGCTTTTTTTCAGAAGCGGACCTGGTGGGAAGCACCCAGGTGAAAGGTATTTAAGGAGGGCAGGAACCGGGAGGAGCGGGAAGTCGGCGTAGGACCAAGGGGACACAAGACCGGGAAGTCAGCGAAAGACCAGGGAGGTAAGACTAACTGGTAAGTACTTTCCTCAAACCTTCCTAGAAAGTAAAACCAAAACTAGTGGGATTTGGTTAGTTTAAAAAGGAATAAGAGGAGTACAGTATACATTGGTCTAAGTAAGCTTCGGGAAAACAAAAGTCGATAAATAAACTAAAACTAGAAAATTAAAAAGTAATATAAGGGTTAAGTCATGGCAGTAGAGCTCGGACCTGTGTCATGCTCCTCCTGTAACATGTGGGAAATCAGGGACGCTTCCTGTGTACCTGACGACTATGTGTGCGGGAAGTGTGTCCAGCTGCAGCTCATGTGGGACCGCATGACGGCCCTTGAGCTGCAGATGGACTCACTTTGGAGCATCCACGATTCTGAGAGGGGTGTGGATAGCACATTTAGTGAGTTGGTCACACCGCAGGTTAAGGCCAGCGTAGACAGTACATGGGTGACCAAAAGGCAGAGCAAGGGCAGGAAGGTAGTGCAGAAATCCCCTGGGGTTGTCTCCCTTAGCAACAGGTTCACCGTCTTAGGTACTGTTGTCGGGGGGGGTGACGCATCGGGGGAAGGCACCAGCAGCCAGGCTCATGGCACCATGACTGGCTCTGTTGCAAAGAAGGGAGGGAAAAAGAGTGGCAGGGCTATAGTAATAGGGGATTCGATTGTAAGGGGAATAGATAGGGGTTTCTGTGGTCGCGACCGAGACTCCAGGATGGTATGTTGCCTCCCTGGTGCAAGGGTCAAGGATGTCTCGGCGCGGGTGCAGAACATTCTGGAGGGGGAGGGGGAACAGCCAGTTGTCGTGATACATGTTGGTACCAACGACGTAGCTAAAAAAAGGGAAGAGGTCCTACAAGTAGAATTTAGGGAGTTAGGAGCCAAGCTAAAAAGTAGGACCTCGAAGGTAGTAATCTCTGGATTACTACCAGTGCCACGTGCTAGTAAGAGTACAGAGAACAGGATAGTTAGGCTAAATACGTGGCTTGAGCAGTGGTGTAAGAGGGAGGGTTTTAAATTTTTGAGGCATTGGAACCAGTTTTGTGGTAGGTGTGACCTATACAAAAGGGACGGTCTACACCTGTGCAGAGATGGAACTGATGTTCTCGGGGTAATTTTTGATAAAGCAGTTCGGGAGCATTTAAACTAGTATGGCAGGGGGCTAGAAACCTATGTAGTGAAATAGAGGAAAGTGAAAGGCAGACAGAAATAAATGGTAAAAGGGTGAGGAACAAAAAACAAAGGGCCAAACTAATTCATAAAAAATGTGAGCATAAAAAAAGCCTGAGGGTTTTATACCTTAATGCGAGAAGCATCAGGAACAAGGTAGATGAATTAGCTGTGGAAATAGAGGTTAATAATTATGATCTAATTGGGATTACGGAAACATGGTTGCAGGGTGAGCAGGGCTGGGAGCTTAACATACAGGGGTATTCAGTATTTAGGAAGGATCGACAAAAAAGAAAGGGAGGAGGGGTAGCATTGCTAGTAAAAGAGGGGATAAATGCAATTGAAAGGAAGGATATTAACTCAGTTAATACAGAATCTATATGGGTGGAGCTAAGAAATAGCGAGGGGCGAAAAACATTAATAGGAGTGGTATATAGGCCTCCAAATAGTAAAATAGAGGTTAGGGAGGGCATCACGAGGGAAATTAGAGAAGCGTGCAATAAGAGCACAGCTGTCATCATAGGTGACTTTAACTTACATATAGATTGGACTAGCCTAATCAGTAAAAATAATGAGGAGGAGGAATTCCTTGAGTGTTTAAGGGATGGTTATCTGGATCAATATGTCGAGGAACCAACTCGGGAACAGGCTATATTGGACTGGGTACTGTGCAATGAGAAGGGACTAATCAGTAATCTTGTTGTACGGGGACCCTTGGGTCAGAGCGATCATAACATGATCGATTTCTCACTCGAAATGGAGAGCGAAGAAATTGACTCAGAGACTAAGGTCCTGAATTTAAACAAGGGGAATTATGATGCCATGAGACGGGAACTGAGTAGGTCTGATTGGACAACGTTCCTGAGAGGACTGGAGGTAGATAAACAATGGCAAACATTTAAAGATAGAATGACAAAATTGCAAAAATTGTTTATACCAATCTGGCATAAAAGGAAATCTAAAAAGGTGACTCAACCGTGGATAACAGGGGAAATTAGAGACAGCATAAAATCCAAAGATAGGGCGTATAAAATAGCCAAAAAAAGCGCCAGAGCGGAAGATTGGGAACAGTTTAAGATAGAGCAAAGGAGGGCAAAGGGCATGATCAAGAGGGGCAAAATAGCTTACGAAAATAAGCTGGCGGAAAATATAAAAACTAACTCCAAAAGCTTTTATAAATATATCAAAAGGAAAAGACTGGTGAAAACCAAAGTTGGTCCATTGCAGTCAGATACGGGGGAATATATAATGGGAAATAAGGAAATGGCAGATCAACTAAATGCATACTTTGGGTCAGTCTTTACGAAGGAAGACACAAAAAACCTCCCTGGGATATCGGGAAAAATAGGGACATTGGCAAAGGAGGAACTGACGCAAATCAATATCTCTAAGGATATGGTGTTAAGGAAGCTAAAGGGATTGAAGGTGGACAAATCCCCAGGGCCTGATAACATGCATCCTAGGGTACTGAAGGAGGTGGCCCTAGAGATAGCGGATGCACTAAGGATGATTTTTCAGAATTCATTAGACTCGGGAACAGTGCCGATGGATTGGAGGGTAGCTAACGTTACCCCACTATTCAAAAAGGGGGGTAGGGAAAAAGCAGGTAATTACAGACCTGTAAGCCTTACATCAGTTGTGGGCAAAATGCTGGAGTCCATCATTAAGGATGAAATAGCGGAGCACTTAGCAAATGGGGACAGGATAGGACAGAGTCAACATGGATTTACAAAGGGTAAATCGTGCTTGACTAATCTATTGGAATTTTTTGAGGGAGTAACTGGTAGAATAGATGGGGGAGAGCCAGTAGATGTGGTGTACCTGGACTTCCAAAAGGCCTTCGATAAGGTCCCACATAAAAGATTAGCATGGAAAATTGAGGCTCATGGGATAAAGGGGAAAGTTTTGGCGTGGATAGGGAACTGGCTGTCAGATAGAAAACAGAAAGTTGGAATAAACGGCTCATTTTCTGAATGGCAGGCAGTAACAAGTGGGGTACCACAGGGATCTGTCCTGGGCCCCCAGCTGTTCACAATTTACATTAATGACCTGGATCAGGGAGTCGGATGCAGCATTTCCAAATTTGCAGACGACACTAAACTAGGAGGTGGGGTGGGCTCAGAGGAAGAGACCAGGAAGCTCCAGAGCGATTTGGACAGACTGGGCGATTGGGCGGATAAATGGCAGATGCACTATAATGTGGACAAGTGCGAAGTTATCCACCTTGGGTGCAGGAACGGGAGGGCAAATTATTATTTAAATGGCAATAGATTGGGAGAGGGGGAAGTACAGAGAGACCTGGGTGTTCTTGTACACCAGTCACTGAAGGCGAGCATGCAGGTGCAACAGGCGGTCAAGAAGGCAAACGGTATGCTGGCCTTCATAGCAAAAGGGTTAGAATACAGGAACAGGGATACCTTGCTGCAGCTGTACAGGGCACTGGTGAGACCACACCTCGAGTACTGTGTACAGTTTTGGTCGCCTCATCTGAGGAAGGATGTTCTTGCCATGGAGGGGGTGCAGCGGCGATTCACCAGGCTGATACCAGGAATGGCGGGAATGACCTATGAGGAGAGACTATGTAGTTTAGGGATGTACACACTGGAGTTTAGAAGATTGAGAGGGGACCTCATAGAAGTGTATAAAATTCTGACAGGTCTAGACAGACTGGATGCAGAAGGAATGTTTCCCTTGGCGGGTGAGAACAGAACTAGAGGACATAATTTAAGGATAAGGGCTAAACCATTTAGGACAGAGATGAGGGGGAATTTCTTCACTCAGAGAGTGGTGAACCTGTGGAACTCATTGCCACAGAGGGCAGTGTACGCCAACTCATTAAATATATTTAAGAGGGAATTAGATATATTTCTACGGGCAAAAGGGGTTAAGGGTTACGGAGAGAAGGCGGGGACGGGATACTGAATTAAAGGATCAGCCATGATCTCATTAAATGGCGGAGCAGGCACGAAGGGCCGAATGGCCTACTCCTGCTCCTATCTTCTATGTATCTATGTATCTATGTATCTATGTATCTATCTATGTATCTATGTATCTCTCCTCCTTTCCACCTCCTCCACCAAGACCTCCAGTGCAGCATCCAATAACCTTAGAAACCGCGCTCTCTCTTGCTGTACCATTCTTCACTCTTTCTCAGGTCAGAATCTCTTCAACCATGACTCCCAGCACCTACTCCAGCCACAATGCACCTCCCCTTTAAGAGGTGCAGGCTAGCTATAAGCAGTGTAGGCTAGATTTAACTGGTGCCAGCCTCTCACGATATTGGCCCCCTGCTGAGCGTCCAGCCAATGAACAGCGCGGTTAGCGCTGGCTGGACGCAGAGATCATTTAAATGAGCAGGCAGCACAAAGTTGGTATGCTGCCTGCATTGCAATCAACGGGCGCGGGTTAATCGTGCATCGCGATCCCTGCGCCCGTTTTTGGGGGCTATCCAATTTAGCCCCCAATAAGTTGTAGGAGTCCACGACATAGAAACATAGAAACATAGAAGATAGGAGCAGGAGTAGGCCATTCAGCCCCTTGAGCCTGCTCCACCATTTTATGAGATCATGGCTGATCATCCAAATTCAGTACCCTGTCCCTGCTTTCTCCCCATATCCCTTGATCCCTTTAGCCTTAAGAAATATATCTAACTTCTTCTTGAAAATATTTCATGAATTGGCCTCAACTGCCTTTTGTGGTAGAGAATTCCACAGGTTCACTGCTCTCTGGGTGAAGAAATTCCTCCTCATTTCTGTCCTAAATGGCTTACTCCTTATCTTTAGACTGTGACCCCTGATACTGGACTCCCCCGCCATCGGGAACATCCTTCCTGCATCTAGTCTGTCTAGTCCTGTTAGAATTTTATAAGTTTCAATGAGATCCCCGCTCATTCTTCTAAACTCTAGCAAATATAAGCCCAATCGACCCAATCTCTCCTCATACGTCATTCCTGCTATCCCAGGTATCAGTCTGTTGAACCTTCGCTGCACTCCCTCCATGGCAAGAATATCCTTCCTCAGATAAGGCGACCAAAACTGCACACAATACTCAAGGTGTGGTCTCACCAAGGCCCTGTACAACTGCAGCAAGACATCCTTGCTCCTGTACTCGAATCCTCTCGCTATGAAGGCCAACATACCATTTGCCTGCTTAACCGTCTTCTGCACCTGCATGCTTACCTTCAGCGACTGGTGCACAAGAACACCCAGGTCTCGTTGCACTTCCCCTTCTCCCAATCTATTGCCATTCAGATAATAATCCGCCTTCCTGTTTTTGCCACCAAAGTGGATAACCTCGCATTTATCCACATTGTACTGCATCTGCCATGCATCTGCCCAATCACCCAACTTGTCCAAATCATACTGGAGTTTCTCAGCATCCTCCTCACAGCACACACGCCCACCCAGCTTTGTGTCGTCTGCAAACTTGGAGACATTACATCTAGTTCCCTTGTCTAGATCATTAATATATATTGTGAATAGCTGGGGTCCTAGCACCGATCCCTGCAGTACCCCACTAGTCACTGCCTGCCACTCGGAAAAAGACCCGTTTATTCCAACTCTTTGCTTCCTGTCTGCCAACCAGTTCTCTATCCAAGTCAGTAACTTACCCCCAATCCCATGTGCTTTAACTTTGCATGCTAATCTCTTATGCGGGACCTTATCGAAAGCCTTCTGAAAGTCCAAATACACCACATCCACTGGTTCTCCCTTATCTATTTTACCAGTTACATCCTCAAAAAATTCCAGTAGATTAGTCAAGCACGATTTACCTTTTGTAAATCCATATTGACTTTGTCCAATCCTGTTACTGTTTTCCAAGTGCTCTGCTATTACATCTTTTACAATGAACTCTAGCATTTTCCCCACTACCGATGTCAGGCTTACCGGTCTATAATTCCCCGTTTTCTCTCTACCACCTTTTTTGAATAGTGGGGTTACATTAGCTACCCTCCAATCCATGGGAACTGTTCCAGAGTCTGTCAAATTTTGGAAGATGACCAGCAATGCATCTACTATTTCTAGGACCACTTCCTTAAGTACCCTAGGATGTAGATTATCAGGCATTGGGGATTTATCGGCTTTCAATCCGTCAATTTCCCTAATACCATTTCCCTACAAATACTGATTTCATTCAGTTCCTCCCTCTCATTAGACCCTATGTTCCACGACATCTCTGGGAGGTTATTTGTGTCCTCCTTTGTGAAGACAGAACCAAAGTATGTATTTAATTTGTTTGCCATTTCCTTGTGTTATAGACCTATATCTATAACACGTGCAGTAGGTATATCAGGATTGAGGAAATACAAAGAATCACTTAAAAATGGCGTCTTTTCATTAGAACAATTCAGATTACAGGGTGATATGATAGAAGTGTTTAAAATTATGAAGTGATGGGACAGAGTAGATAGCAGCGGACTATTTTCAGTAGTTGAGGGGTCAAGAATGAGGATGCCATATATACAAGATTAAATGTAAGAGATTTAGAATACAGGGCAGGAGAAACAGAAAGTTGTATGGTTGTGGAATTCATTTCCTACATTAGTAGTTCAGGCAGAATGTAAATGAGGTTTCCACCACACTTCCAGCAAAGTTATGGTGGTGGAGCAGGAGCAGCTCCCAAGAACATTCCCAGCCTGTGTCAACATTGAAGATTAGATCGGAAGGTGGATGAAGGAAAAGGGGTTGAAGGGATATGGGAACAGGGTGGATAAATGTGATTTAATTTTCTCGTGTAAAGGATA
The DNA here is from genome assembly GCF_052327205.1 of Somniosus microcephalus. Lineage (NCBI taxonomy): Eukaryota > Metazoa > Chordata > Chondrichthyes > Squaliformes > Somniosidae > Somniosus > Somniosus microcephalus. The sequence goes on along the minus strand of NC_140988.1, from coordinate 143,679,972 downwards.
AACACTTACATGGACTGGTTGGGCCCAGAAAACAAGTGCAATGACAAAAGCCTTCCTAACACCAATAAAAGCAATGCCATTGGCGTTGCCCTGAGACCTATGACACCCTGCAATCTCAAAGTCACAATTTGTCCTGCGCATTCTTCATGGTAGGAAAATCCAGCTTGTTCTTTTCTGGTTATACCACAATCCTCTATAGCATCCAATATATGTGCTGTGACAACCCTGGCCCACTTTAAAGCCAGTAATAGCGAGATTCCTGGCTAGTTTTTAGGTTCACTAGAAGTCCCTACCTTTAGATAGAGACCACAAGTGCACTCGGAATATCGAGTCTGTGCATGCCTCAAAAATAATCCTATTCAACAGCCTCAGAAGGGCAGCTCCAAGGCGAGTGAATAATACAAGAGAAACTTCACATTATGCCTACACTTGCATACCTGCCATTCAATCCTGGATGGCTGTTTTTCACAGATGGCATTTCCATGGTCCCAGAATCAAATGTTTGATGTAGTGATCATCTCTGTCTATTTTTATCCCTAATGCCTTCAATCACATGCTTACATTTCCTTTTTGGAGGTTAATTGATAAAATATTAACTTGTTTTTACTAGGAGCCTGTTTAACAAAATTGTGACTTTGTGGGATTTGTTTTCCATCCCTAGTCTCATTATTGTTAATTTTGTACTCGTGTCCTCTAGCACTGTGCTCGCAGAACTAGAAGTCAAGTTAAATAGTCTGCTTACTTCTACTATTATGTATGCTTTTCAGCAATGCTAAGTAGAAAAGTCAGTGACATTCATTGTGCACTAATAATAATCACATGGAATAGAATTGCATCTTTTTGGTAATAGCATGATGCATGCCATTGTCACTATGCAATCGTGCACAATTATAATGATTTACTTTAATATTATGCTGAGGAAGTGACAAACAACTTAACAGCAATGCAATGTAACAAATACCATCAATCGTTGTTTTTTTACCTTATTCTGCAGTGTTCCGCCTTCAATTCAGCATCACTTATAATACCATTTTAAAGTGGTGTTATATTTGCAAATGAGACAAAATTGTAAAAATATACTTATGCCCAACTGGGCATGGATCTCCAATAACATACATGGCATTTTGTCCAGTTTTTATCATTTTCACTTAACGACGCTAGCTGCTCGAATAAGGAATTTAAATATTGGCAGGATGTCTTTCATTCCTTCCTGTCTCTCCAGCACAATAACAGCAGTGGAAGTGCCAATGACTGACAGAAATATATTGAAATATTCATCTTATGGCACATAGTTTTGGAACACTCTGTCAAATAAAATAACTTTTTAGTGCCATGGTGCTGCAAATCTTTATCGCCACTGCCATTAGCTGCAGGGCACATAGTGAAAATAAAACGATGTCCTGATATAGACTGAAATAAAAGTGTTTGGAAGAAAGATCATTTAAACTGCTCTCATTATTTGGAGCAGAGCTAATTTCATTCACCCTGTGTAGCACTGGCAGAGATTAGTCAAGCATACATGTTCATCATGATGAGCACAGTATTTTAAGTGCAACGTGTCTCACTGCGATTAATGGTGCAGTGGTAAAACACTTATTTCACACTTCCCTAGCCACAAGCTGACGCATTGAGGAGAAGTGATGGAATCTGTTGTCATATAAGGGATGGGTTATAATTAACAAGAACATTTTTCTAGCTTTCTGAAAGAAACAACCAATCAGTTTTCCAGTTATCACACATTGAATCCCTTGCCTTGTAACAAGCCAACAATTGTATCTTAAATAAGTTGGTTATTCATGATAAGTGCCCCATGAGTGTCTATTGTTTTAATCTCAAACGGTTGGCCAGCCGGCAGATTTTCAGCCCCCCCTATCCACCCCAACCTAACATCAGTGGTACTCAGGAGCAGGTATGGCATTCCCTTTGGGCACCTATTTTCGTGCTTCTTCTAGGTGCCACCTGAGGGCCAGGATCACTGGAGATGGTTGGCTGTTGTACGGAAGGGGCATGGGACCAAGGTGGCCATTGCCCCATGGCAGGTGGCTCCTGGCATGGAGTCGCTACTGGCTCAATCTCTGGAGGGTGCTCCTGGCAGCCTGATCTCGCTTCCCATGTTCCACTGGCATGGAGGAAGTCTGGAGGTCTGGCATGTTCTGCTTTTCTGAGGGATGGGGGTATCATGCAGCTGCAGCTCTTGGGTGGCTTGGTTCTCATCATGCTCCTCACCATTATCTTCCTCCTTCAGTGACCCCCTTTGCTGTGGTGGATGTCAATTTTGGGAGGGTAGAAGGCAAGAATGGGTGAGCATGACCTCCTCGGGATTAAGGAGACAGAGAAGGGGCTGGCAGGTTGCGGCTGTGTGATGCTTCACAGGGATGCCAGGGTGACAGTGGAGGTACTCAATCAGTAACCTGGTGCTGGCAAGATGCTGCCAATCTCAGCATCTTCCACTGTAAGAGCCGAATGCTTCCCCATCAGCTGCCTGGCCTTGTCTTTGAATGGAGTGAAGGGTTTAAAGATGGGGGAGCCCCCCTTGATGGCCTGGTTTTACTGGGCATTGTGCAATAATTTCTCCTGCAAAGAGATAAGTAAATGACGGGTTGGCTGACAGTGAAGGAGTTTGTGCAAATGACATAGGAGAAGTGAAGTAGTAGAAGTGGGAAGGAACTTTAAAGTTCTGTAAGGGAACTTGTTGCAAATTAGGGAACTGTATAGCTACAGTACAGGGTAAGGAGTTAGAGTCGTCCTTAACCAGAGGACTTGTGAAGGGTAAGTTATGGAAATGATGCTTTAAGAGAGTGAAGATTGTGCTGGTGCCCAGTGTGGACAAGGAAGAGGTGTGCTGTGTGTTTCCTTGCCTGCCCTGCTAAGGATGTGGAACTTCTTGTGGCAATATTCTGCAGACCTAGGGGTGAGGGGTTGCTGTCAGTATCAGTGTCACGTCCCTCCAGGTAGCATGAGAGATGATTCTAGGTGAATTGGTAGCACCCAGAAGTCTGTTCATCCTGCCTTCAATGCCACCCCCCACCCCCCACCCCCAGGAGGGCTTGGAGATCTGAAGGAGTGAAATTGTTAATTCTTCACCTCTGGCTGGCTGTCATGCCTTGCTGCCCTCTGAGCACAGATGGCACTTGAACATTCATAATTTGTCCAACAGTAATAAAAATATTGGTAACATTTGAAGTGAAGTAGCAGTGTTCCTGGCTTACGTTCTTAACCCCCAGTGTTCTGCTGAGTAGCATAGGCTGAACAGTGCAATTAAAACCGAAGTTTCCTGCTGGTTCAGTTGCTTACACTGCTTTTACACCAGTGCTTGCACCAATGGATATGCAAGTGTCATTCCCAGTAAACTTCCATTACCTGATATAACACTGGCTGATATAACACTGGCCTGGATTTTCCACCGCGCTTCCTGTAAAGTAACGCCAGCAGAGTGGGAGCAGCTCTGAGGAATTTCCTGGCCATGGCAGTTGAACATCACAAATATACTCTAGACTCCAGATTCCAGATTCCATGAGCAATGTTATGGGGAATCTGCTAATTTTATATATAGGGTTAGTGCAATTATTAATAGCTGTTCTGATAAAGAAAAGTAACTTGTTTTCCTCCAGAAAGTTAGATAAATTCCTATTTTATTATATTTATATTTTTTGATAGTCCAGCAAATAATTAGAGACTGCTGAAGGATAAATATGTTGACAGGGAGTGAGCATATAAGCACTTGCTAAGTAATATTGTTTGTATGATACTTATGTATTTATATGTATAATTAAATGGTTCCAAATACAGATAAAGGAACATCATGTCACTTCAGCCTATTGCTTGTACAGGTTAGCAGAGCATTTGGAGGATTTGTTGGTCTTTTTATTATGCTCTGCTGTGTATGTACAAAGTCAAATCAGCTCATTTGTTTTAGTTCACATCTGTGACTGTTGGAAAGGTACTCCTCACTTCATTGATCAGATTCCATAAAATGTACTTGTCAGATTACAAATTTTGAGGTCCAGAATGCAATTATAATAAAGGCCCATCAGTCACATCTCTGTTGGACTGTTGCCATGGTCATGTGATAACAAGTAAGTATCTCCTGCAGAACTTGAAGGAATAGGATAGGAAAAGCAGGATACAGAGTGAAGATAATGAAGATGTGCAGGTTTGAGTGAAAATGGTCTGACTCTACTGGATATCTACATTGCACACCATGGTCTAGAAATTCATTGGTGCTGTGCCCATTTATACAGATGTAAAATGGGCCTAAGCATCTTGTTCCAGTGTAGTTAGGTCCTAGCTCCTACAGCTTGTGCCCAGTGATTCACTACATGAAGACCTTTCGTCCAGCCTACCCTATAAAGTATGTGTGGTGCCAATCTCTGAGGTGGTGCTTGCTAGTGTCATTAAGTGCCACTGCATCTTTAGGAAAGCTACCCACTTCTTCCTGAAGTGGCACAGTGGTATCTACATTTTCAGCACCTGATATGAAAGAGAAGGCCAATGGTTAACTTTTAGAGTGAAGGAGCAACGGAGAGATTTTTTAAAATTTGTTCCTGGGATGTGGGCATCACTAGAAAAGCCAGCATTTATTGCCCATCCCTAATTGCCCTTGAGAAGGTGGTGGTGTGCAGCCTTCTTGAACCGCTGCAGTCCATGTGATGAAGGTACTCCAATAGTGCTATGGCGGGGGGGGGGGGTTGTTCCAGGATTTTGACCCAGCGATGATGAAGGAACTGCGGTATATTTCCAAGTCAAGATGGTGTGTAACTTGGAGGGGAACTTGCAGGTGATGGTGTTCCCATGCGCCTGCTGCCCTTGTCCTTCTAGGTGGTAGAGGTTGCGGGTTTGGGAGGTGCTGTCAAAGAAGCCTTGGCAGATTGCTGCAGTGCATCTTGTAGATGGTACACGCTGCAGCCACGGTGTGCCGGTGGTGGAGGGTGTGAATGTTTAAGGTGGTGGCTGGGGTGCCAATCAAGCGGGCTGCTTTGTCCTGAATGGTGTCGAGCTTCTTGAGTGTTGTTGGAGCTGCACTCATCCAGGCAAGTGGAGAGTATTCCATCACACTCCTGACTTGTGCCATGTAGATGGTGGAAAGGCTTTGGGGAGTCAGGAGGTGAGACACTTACTGCTGAATACCCAGAGATGAGTGGCTGCTGAAAGTGGCTGTGGTCGGGTGAGATAGAAGAAAAGAAAAAGAATGTAAGGTGTGAAGATGTGCACAACATTTCCTCGAACGTTACCACTCACCATAGTCCCCTGCCTGTGATATCCAGCACGTCCTCCTTGGTTAGGGAGAGGGTGTGCAGGCTGCCTCTGGCTTCTCCGGTTGCTTCCCCATGCTGTGTGCAAGTTTTTCCTGAAAGGAAGATGGGAGTGTGTTAGTGACCACCTTGTGAGCTGGTTTGAGAATGTGCCTGTCAGGATTGCACAGTGCTGATGATATGTGCAAGCTGTGAGATGTGGGGAAGTGAGGGTTTTAATAGTGACGAGAGTAGAAAGTGCAGAGTGTGCGAGTATCAGGAGAAGGAGGTAGACTGAAGAGTGGTGCAATGATTGTAGGAGAGATAATGGAGGCGGAGAAGGGGAGTGTTGTGTGTAGTGAGGCTGCAGGTGGTGTCGGTGTAAGGAGAAATTAATTGACGTGAGAGGTAAGATTCTTAACCTTGACAACTCTGCTGAGGTCATTGACCTTTTTTCGGCATTGCAGCCATGTCCTCGGATTGACCTTCTCTGCGGCCTCTTCCCACCGGCGACAGGGATGTTGCCTGGAGAGCTTTCTTCACCCACCCCCCACCAAGGGGAACAGGATCTCCATTCTCCTATCCATTGCCTGGTCTAGGGCCTCCAAAGCGTAATTGGAGAAGCTGGGGTTCCGAACTGCAGGTCTTGCAGCCATTTCTGTCCTTACAAGTGTTCCCTCCTGTCTGCAGCCAGAGTCAGCAGCTCTTTAAAGGTGCAGGCTGCCTTTAAGTGGCGTCAGAGACAAGCGATTTCCCGGTCCCCCCAGGCAATAAGTAGTGCGGGTAGCACTGGCTGCATGTTTGACCCATGATAATGAGCTGCCAACACCAATTTCACGTGGTCCCTGCACCATCCTCGCTGCCCACCACACCCATTTTCAGACAAGATCAAATATCTAAGCCTATCTGTTTGTACATAAGGGTGCTTATAGGTGTTGGAAATTGAGAAAGTGTGAATGAGAGAAAGAAAAAGGATTGGAATGACAGCGAGGGACAGAAGAAGGATAACAATACAAAGAAATTTGTTGCCATTTAGGGTCAATTGTTCTCTACTTATTAGCAATCCTCCTGGCTAAAATGTATAAATCCACTCACCATTTTATTATAACACAGACAGATCGTTGTCTTTCAATTAATACTATGATATAATAGGTGTTCCTTTAAATAATGCATAGTTTACAAGTAGAAAGTATTTATAAGCCGCATGTGTTTTACTTTAGCCACTGAGGTATATTTCACTCAGTTGTATTGTCAGAGTACTATCATGATAAGGAATAGTGGAATAGTTCTAGCACTGCTGTTATAATTTTAGTAAATAAATATATTTATAATAAGATTAATATGTGTCCGTGTGTGTGTGCGTTCCAGGCAACAGAAGAGTAGGTAAAGTTTTAGTGATGCTATTCGATTACCCAAAAAGCAAAATATATCATATCTCTTGAAGCAGAACGTTTGTAAAAGGAGAATTTCAACATTTCATCATACAGAATAACTGGGAAGCAGGTATATTGTTTTTGGTAGAAAAAGCAAGGCAACCCCATTATAATTAATTCAGTTCACAACATAAGATCACCATCTACTGGCATCCACTACAGCTGCAAAGCAGCCTGCATTGCCATAAACACATCTGATCATTTCCAAATAACACAATGTGATATATCACAAATCCCATGGCCTTGGGAAAAAACCAGTTCATCTCAGAAGGAACTACAGCTACTAGTGGATTAATGGGGGGAATTTTGGCCCCCAACAATGGTGGAATGGGAGCGGCTGGTGGGGGGGGTAAAAAATTTAGATTTTTAAGGCGGGAGTGCATTCCCGGCTCCAAGGCGCCCAGTCCGGGTTTAACAGAGGCACGTTTGGATGCCAGCAAGAAACCGACTCGCCAAAGTTAGGGGATTTATAATTCGATGTTGGCAGATACTTATTGGTACAATTAATGGCACAGAAATTCGTGTCGGGGACTTCCCGCGGGTGCAAGCCCCCGACCTACACTTATCTAGTGCGCCGGCAGTTGATACATAGATACATAGATACATAGAAGATAGGAGCAGGAGTAGGCCATTCGGCCCTTCGAGCCTGCTCCGCCATTCAATGAGATCATGGCTGATCATCCAAATTCAGTACCCAGTCCCTGCCTTCTCCCCATATCCCTTGATCCCTTTAGCCTTAAGAAATATATCCAACTCTTTCTTGAATATACTTAATGAACTGGCCTCCACTGCCCTCTGTGGCAGAGAATTCCACAGGTTCACCACTCTCTGGGTGAAGAAATTCCTCCTCATTTCAGTCCTAAATGGCTTATCCCTTATCCTTAGACTATGACCCATGGTTCTGGACTCCCCGGCCATCAGAAACATCCTTCCTGCATCTAGTCTGTCCAGGCCTGACAGAACTTTATAGGTTTTGATGAGATCCCCTCTCAATCTTCTAAACTCCAGTGAGTATAAGCCCAATCGACTCAATCTCTCCTCATACGTCATTCCTGCCATCCCAGGTGTCAGCCTGGTGAATCTTCGCTGCACTCCTTCCATGGCAAGAACGTCCTTCCTCAGGTAAGGCGACCAAAACTGCACACAATACTCAAGGTGTGGTCTCACCAAGGCCCTGTACAACTGTAGCAAGACATCCTTGTTCTTGTACTCGAACCCTCTTGCTACGAACGCCAACATACCATTTGCCTTCTTAACCGCCTGCTGCACCTGCATGCTTACCTTCAGCGACTGGTGTACAAGAACACCCAGGTCTCTTTGCACTTCCCCTTCTCCCAAACTATTACCATTCAAATAATAATCTGCCTTCCTGTTTTTGCCACCAAAGTGGATAACCTCACATTTATCCACATTATAGTGCATTTGCCATGTTTCTGCCCAATCACCCAACCTGTCCAAATCGTGCTGGAGTTTCACGACATCCTCCTCACAGCATACCCTCCCCCCCAGCTTTGTGTCGTCTGCAAATTTGGAGATATTACATCCAATTCCCTCGTCCAGATCATTAATATATATTGTGAACAGCTGGGGTCCTAGGACCGATCCTTGCGGTACCCCACTAGTCACTGCCTGCCACTCGGAAAACGACCCGTTTATTCCAACACTTTGCTTTCTGTCCGCCAACCAGTTCTCTATCCAAGTCAATACCTTGCCCCCAATGCCATGTGCCTTAATTTTGCACGCTAATCTCTTATGCGGGACCTTATCGAAAGCCTTCTGAAAGTCCAAATACACCACATCCACTGGTTCTCCCTTATCTATTTTACCAGTTACATCCTCAAAAAATTCCAGTAGATTAGTCAAGCATGATTTACCTTTTGTAAATCCATGTTGACTTTGTCCGATCCAGTCACTGCTTTCCAAGTGCTCTGCTATTACATCTTTTATAATGGACTCTAGTATTTTCCCCACTACCGATGTCAAGTTTACCGGTCTATAATTCCCAGCCTTTTCTCTACCACCTTTTTTGAATAGTGGGGTAACATCAGCTACCCGCCAATCCATGGGTACCATTCCAGAGTCTATCGAGTTCTGGAAGATGACCAGCAATGCATCTACTATTTCTAGGGCCACTTCCTTAAGTACCCTGGGATGTAGATTATCAGGCTCTGGGGATTTATCGGCCTTCAGTCCCATCAATTTTCCTAACACCATTTCCCTACAAATACTGATTTCTTTCAGTTCCACCCTTTCATCAGACCCTATGTTCCCCGGCATCCCTGGGAGGTTATTTGTGTCCTCCTTTGTGAAGACAGAACCAAAATATGTATTTAGTTGGTCTGCTATTTCTTTGTTCCCCATTATAAATTTCCCCGATTCTGACTGCATGGGACCTACGCTTGACTTCACCAATCTTTTTCTCTTCACATATCTATAAAAGCTTTTACAGTCAGTTTTTATGTTCTCTGCAAGCTTACTCTCATATTCTATTTTCCCTTTCTTAATTAATCCCTTTGTCCTCCTTTGTTGAATCCTAAGCTGCTCCCAATCCTCAGGGTTATTGCTTTTTCTGGCCAATTTATATGCCTTCTCCTTGGACCTTATGCTATCCCTAATTTCCCTTGTTAGCCATGGTTGGGTCACCTTTTTTGTTTTATTTTTATGCCAAACTGGGATGAACAAATTCTGTAGTTCATCCATTCGGTCTTTGAATGTTTGCCATTGCCTATCCACCGTCAACCCTTTGAGTGCCATTCCCCAAGCAATCCTACCCAACTCGCTCCTCAGGCCATCATAGTTTCCTTTATTTAAATTGAGGACCCTAGTCTCCGAGTCAACTACTTCATTCTCCATCTTAATGAAGAATTCGATCATATTATGATCGCTCCGACCCAAGGGGCCTCTTACAACAAGATTGCTAATTAATCCTTTCTCGTTACATAATACCCAGTCTAAGATGGCCTGATCTCTGGTTGGTTCCTCGACATATTGGTCCAGGAAACCATCCCATAAACACTCCAGGAATTCCTCCTCCACAGTATTGTTACTCATTTGGTTGGCCCAATCTATATGTAGATTAAAGTCACCCATGATGACTGCTGTGCCCTTATTGCATGCTTCTTTAATTTCTCTTTGAATGCCATCCCCAACCTCCGCCTTACTGTTTGGAGGTCTATAAACCACTCCCACTAACGTTTTTTTCCCCTTAGTATTTCTCAATTCTACCCATACAGATTCCACCTCATCAGAGCTAATATCCTTCATTACAATTGTGTTAATCCCTTCTTTAACCAGTAATGCTACCCCACCTCCCTTTCCTTTTTGCCTATCTTTCCTGAATATCGAATACCCCTGGATGTTGAGTTCCCAGTCCTGGCCTTCCTTGAGCCACGTTTCCGTAATCCCAACCAAATTGTATTTGTTTACTTCTATTTGTGCAGCCAATTCATCCACCTTATTACAAATGCTCCTTGCATTAAGACACAAAGCCTTCAGGCTTGTTTTTTTAACGCTCTTAGACCTATTAGAATTATTATTTACTGTGGCCATGTTTGATTTAAACCGTTGATTTCTCTGACTGCCACTTTTGTTTTTCTCCTTCCTATCTTTTGCTTTTATCCTTGTTTCCCTTTCCTCTGTCTCCCTGCTCAGGTTCCCAACCCCCTGCCATTTTAGTTTAAACCCTCCCCCACAGCACTAGCAAACACTCCCCCTAGGACATTGGTTCCAGCCCTGCCCAGGTGCAGACCATCCGGTTTGAACTGGTCCCACCTCCCCCAGAACCGGTTCCAATGTCCCAGGAATTTGAATCCCTCCCCCTGGCACCATTCCTCTAGCCACGTATTCATCTGAAGTATCCTTCTATTTCTACTCTGACTAGCACGTGGCACTGGTAGCAATCCTGAGATTACTACCTTTGAGGTCCTGTTTTTTAATTTATCTCCTAACTCCCTGTACTCTGCTTTTAGGACCTCATCCCGCTTTTTACCTATATCATTGGTGCCTATATGCACCACGACAACTGGCTCTTCACGCTCCCCTTCCAAGATGTTCTGGAGTCGCCCGGAGACATCCTTAACCCTTGCACCAGGGAGGCAACACACCATCCTGGAGTCTCGTTTGCGGCCGCAGAAACGCCTATCTACTCCCCTTACAATTGAATCCCCTATTACTATAGCTCTACCCCTCTTTTTCCTCCCATTCTGTGCAGCAGAGCCACCCCTGGTGCCAGGAAGTTGGCTGCTGCTGCCTTCCTCTGATAAGCCATCCCCCCCAACAGTACTCAAAGTGGTGTATCTGTTGGAAAGGGGGATGGCCACAGGGGACCCCTGCACTACCTGCCTGCGCCTAGTACTCTGCCTGTTGGTCACCCGTTCCCTTTCTTCCTGTCCAACCTCTACCTGCGGTGTGTCCAACTCCATAAATGTGCTATTCACGTTGTCCTGAGCATAGTGAACGCTCCAGTATGTGTCCAATCGCAGCTCCAGCACCACAATGCGGTCTGTCAGTAGCTGCAGCTGGATGCACTTCCTGCACATGTAGTTGTCAGGGACACCGGAAGTGTCCCTGAGTTCCCACATATCGCAGGAGGAGCAGGTCATGGGGCCCGGCTGTCCTGCCATGACTTACCCTTTAATTAATTGAATTTAAATTAAATCAATCAATCCCACTAATTACACTACAGTTAACTGGTTTACCAACAGTCCCTGCTACACCAGAGAGACCTTAGAAACTATAAACCAGAGTTAAAGTTTAAAAAAAAAGAGATATACTCACCAACCAAATACTCACCAACCAATCACTTACCTGCTTCCTGGTGACGTCACACTTTGATTACTTTTTACCTCTCTCCCCTGCTGTTGAATTGGTGCTGCTCCTGACTCACTGCCACCGGTTTGAACTGCCGCCGATGCTGTGTTCCCACAAGGCCCGCTTTAGTCGGGCTGCTCCTGACTCACTGCCACCGGTTTGAACTGCCGCCGATGCTGTGTTCCCACAAGGCCCGCTCTAGTCGGGCTGCTCCTGACTCACTGCCACCGGTTTGAACTGCCGCCGATGCTGTGTTCCCACAAGGCCCGCTCTAGTCGGGCTGCTCCTGACTCACTGCCACCGGTTTGAACTGCCGCCGATGCTGTGTTCCCACAAGGCCCGCTCTAGTCGGGCTGCTCCTGACTCACTGCCACCGGTTTGAACTGCCGCCGATGCTGTGTTCCCACGCCTGGGCCTGCGTGGATTTCCTGTCTGTGGCCCGGTTCAGCTCCCGGCGCGCTGTGCTTGCATGATCCAGCGGCGTACTTAGTGCGATGCGTCGACTGGGATCACGTGAGTACTGGGCAACCAATCGGAGGGTGCAAAAGTTCATTCATGAGTTTGACAGTAAGAACTGTCAAACTCATGAAAACTCCGGGCGCCCAAAACAGTACTTAAACTTGAAATAAAATTTAAAAAACATCACACTATTTAAATGAACTATAAATAACTTTAAATAACTATTTTAAACAATAATTTAAATTTTTGAAAAAAATAATTTTATAAAAAATCGGGGCTAAAAATACACTTACCTTACTGTAAAGTCTTTAAAAATAATAAACCTGTGGAAAAAAAATTCTAATTTTAATTAATAGACCACTTGCCTTTTAAAATTAAGTCCTTACGTCTGCTTTTTTAAAGTGTAAAAAGTGGAGGCCTTCACGCAGGGGCAAACCTGGAAAAAAAAAGGAAGACTCCTGCACACATGCGTTCGACCTCTGAACCCCTTGGTTCAGAGGATCGGAAATGCCGGTTTCCCGCGCATGCGCTGTGCATGCAGAAAACCGGTAATTCCATCGGCCCCACGCGTGAGTACACGGTGCTTACTCGCGCGTTGGGACACTAATTTCTGGGCCAATGTCCTTAGGAGAAGTTAATGAAGTATTTTTAAATTGTTTTTAACTTGGCTCCAAATTTTACTTGAGCAGCACGTTTTTCCCGGAGCTCGGGAAACTGACCAGGGAAACAGAGGCAAGTTTGAGCAGCAGTTCAGGTGGGTATTTAAACTTGTCATTGTCCCATCTGAATAAAACCACAATTATTGCAGCTGCTGTCTCAGTTCCCCCTGGCAACTCTTTGGCAGAGAGTGCTTGTGTAGATATAACTTTTTCAACCTTTGAGGATGCCAAACTGAAAGATCAGGATGGGAAGCACCATGGATGTGTTTAGCAGCACATCAGAAAAGGATAAACATCACCATCCACAGCAACAATGTTGTGCAGTGGTAGAATCAGCATGTGTACAAGAGGGAGGTGCACAGGAGAGACGTGTACCCGAGGTCTCAGGAAGCACTACCCATGTCACAGGTTTTACAGACAGTGGCTCAGTTTCCTTGACCTTTCGGAAGCACAGTGCTTCTGGAGGCTGAGATTGTCGCGACAGATGGTGACAGACATCTGCAGCCTGCTGGACCTGGTGGCCACGCGTTACCAGTGACTGTGAAAGTCACCACCGCCTGTAAGATTTGGATCACAGGTCACACATAGATTACCCAAAGGGTCTTAGGAGTTGTAAGGCTTTTTATTAGAGAGCTACAGTTTAAGCATAATCAGATATTACAACATGTGATTGAAATAGATACAGTAGACATACAACCCGTGACAGATGAAGGCGATCTACGGCCCTGGAACGGAACGAAACAACTGGATGGATGGTGAGGCAGTACGGTGGTCTTGGATTGGGTGGATTCCTGCAGTCTGCTGCAGTGGTCACTTCCATTGGGTCATCCCTCAAGCTGTTGGAGGTGTTAGGCTGTCGGCCACCTCAGAGGCTAAACTTGACCAAGGTGTCAGATCGTAGCCACCTCGGGGAAGCATTTGCCCCTGACTGCCTGATTTCCTCTCGGTCATCTGTTTTTATACCTTATTTTGATGGGTTGGTGGATACCTGGTGTCAATCATTTTTACCCATCCCATCATCCAATTACAAGGGGAAGGCTACCTATGACAGCCCCCTCCCATCCTCATGAGGTCATTTTTCTCCTTATCTCTGTTCTAAAGGTCTTGTTGCCCCCTCGTAGACAGCTTGTTTATCCTACAGCTCCTTGCTGCATTCCTTATCAGGCCTAGCTATGCCCACTCAAAGGCCTGTTTTTGTATTCTGACCTCGTAATTCAGCTTTCTGTACAGCTATTTTTCTGACATGACTGGAATCTTTCTGTGTCATCAACTTAGGCAAACTGCTGATCTAGGGAACCCATAACAGACTATTATTTCTTTCAATCCACAATTTCTTACACGCCCTCAACTTTTTCACCTCCAGATATTTCCAGAGGGCTACCAACAACATATCCAGGATCTCGCAAATCAATTAAATGCATAAGGCAGGTCACTGATGGTTTGTTTGCCAATGCCGACAATTATGTATATTTCCCCTGTTATGACAATAGCCAGAATGAGTGGGCATTCGGATTCGCCTCGCTGGCTGGATTCCCACAGGTACAGTGTGCTATCGATTGCACAGGCATGGCAATACGAGTACTACCACAGCAACCAGGAGTTTCTATAAACCACAAGGGACATTTATCCATCAATGCACGGCTGGCGTACAACCACAAGAAGAGGTTCATGCAGGTGTGCACTAGATTCCTTGGGAGCTGTCATGATGCTTTCATACAGTGGCAGTCCAGCATTCCAGACCTTTTTGTTCCAGGAAGCAGACTTAAGGGCTGGCTCATAGGGGACAAGGGATACCCACTTCAAACTTGCTCCTGACATCTGTGAGGAACCCCACCAATGAAATGTAGGAGCGCTACAACGAGAGCCATATGCCCACCAGGTGTGTCATAGAATGTTGAAGATGCTCGTCAGGTGCCTAGATAGGTTTGGAGGGACCCTTTGGTACTCATCAGCGAGGGTGTCCAGAATAATAGTGGTATGCTGCATCCTGCACAACATTGCACAGCAGAGAGGATTGCAGGTGGAGGAGGATGAAGAGGCTTATTACTCATTTTCAGAGGGAGCCCTTTGAGTGGAGTTCCCACTTCCATGTCCCCATTCACCATCATCTCTCTCCTGCACCAGCGCCATATAACTCCTAATACAACGTGATGCATGTGTTTCATAGTCACCCTCACAGAATGCATTGCATCCATTGGATGAATGCTTCACCTTCACTCACTCACAGGTCTGTTTTTTCGCTCCTTGTAGGAAGAGAGCGCAAAGCGCAAGGGAGAGGGAGAGGACTGGAGGTGGCCCACCACAAATAGTCCAGCTAACAGATACAGAGGAGGAAACCCTGGAGATAAGTGGTACATCTGTGTCCCTCTCAGTCAGAGATGGATAGACAGAGAGCTCACACATTGCATAAGGGTTGGGGTGTGTGTTAATGGTGGATGGATAAATGTGGAAGTGATGAACTGCATATAAAGTGAAGGCTAGGTGCTGCTGAAAGTTGAATGGGTGTGAGGAGTGATGTGATGAAAACCATTTAGCAAGACAGAGTGGAAGTGGAGAGGTGGGGGTGTTTAAAGCACAGAATGTAGTTGAATCAGAAAATGTACTCACTTTTCCTGACCTGGTTAGGTCATTAAACCATTTTCTACATTGCCTCCTCAGCTACCTCTAACCACGCCTTCTTGGTGAGAGCAGTAGGTTTGTTCCTCCCATTGCTGGGGAAAAGTATGTCCCTCCTGCTCCTGACAGCACCCAGCAGTAATTCCAGTTATTCATCATTGAATCTGGGTGCTGCCCTTGCTCTATATCCACCATCAATCCTGAACACGTACAATTTCCATTTGTGCACTGTCCCTTTAAATACAGCTGAAATCGCGTCATGCGGGTGTGCATCACGCCCGCTGCGTAGCTTGGAGATGCGAAACCCGGAAGTCAAAATTAATTGGTACAATTGAGTTGACATCACAGATTTCGATTCGCTCAGTTTACTTCCGGGTTTCGCCTATGCAATTCCACCTCCTCCATCCCCAGGCATGGAAGCTGTCTACAGATTAATATTGGGGCCATTGACTTTACTGGGGTGGAGGTGTGGTGTGGATGTCAGTACACTCCCTTCCCAATCAGATTTTTAAACATCATTGCAGTATTTTTTTAAACTAACATTGATGAAACTTCAAAAACTCTTTGACAAAAAGAACATTAATATTTATCAATGTCAGATAAATCTTCTGATGAATTGTTTTTGCACTGTTGATATTTCCTGAGACAGCCCACTAATGTACGGATTGTCTAAGTGTTAATTGTGTCTGTAAAATTCAAGTGAAATGACAGCAGTTTGAGGAGTAATTCGGTGTTCTGCAGCTGCAGCTGGTGGCTAGTTTAATGCTGTAATTGATAGATTCTGCCAGTCACCAGTGGGCTGTAAATTAATATCTAGATTATCATCATTAGGGGTCATAAGAACACATTCTGAATCTTACCTCAACCAAAGTTGGTGTTTTGCTCTGACATTCTGTAAGAAGATATAAGTAAATGTTTCTTTTGCATCCTGTACATTTATTCTAATCCAGAAACAGCACTTTGGGAGCCTCCTGTTTCCTCAAAATAAATAATTACTTAAATATTAATTTGAAGCTTTATTACATTTGACAGATTTACAAAACCATTGAATTGACACTGCTGTGTGGATTGGCAGTCATTTGATGTAATTTGTGACACTCAGTAATGAGTGTCCTGGCCAATATTTATCCCTCAACCAAGATCACTAACATAGATTATCTGGTCATTGACATATTGTTGTTTGTGGGAGCTTGCTGTGCACAATTCAGCTGCTGCATTTCCTACATTACAAAGGTGACTACACTTCAAAAGTACATCATTGGTTGTAAAGTGCCTTGGGACATACTGAGGTCTTGAAAGGCACTATATAAATGCAAGTCTTTCTTTATATATTGTCATCTAAGTAACTACTTAGTTACTTAGGCCTGAGATAGGTTTCTTACCTTAGAACCAAGCTCTAAGTCAATAGTACTCATCTTGTGTCCAGGGGCCACTTGCAGCCCACCTCCCCCACCCATGGCCAACATCATACATGCTGCTCCATGTAGCTTTGAATTTCTGTTGATGGACCATCACCCTGGGGTGCTGCTGGAGCCAGGCAATGTGCATGTAGAGAGAGGGAAAAATTGGTGTTGTGAACCTTGTCAAAAATGAGTTAGAAAATAGTGTCTTATGTATTTATGGCAAGAATGGTCACATTTCCCAATTAAATCCCTGCTTCACCTATGTCATTACATTATGTACAGTAGTGTAGTGGTTATGTTACTGGACTAGTAATTCAGAGAACGTGAGTTCAAATCCCACCATGGCAGTTTGAGTATTTGAATTCAATTTAAAATAGAATCTGGAATAAAAAGCTGGTATCAGTAAAAGTGACTGATGTAAAAAGACTACTGAGCACTTGGTTTGAGTATAAAACAAGGCTTCAATCAACTGTTTCACAACCATGAGATTCTAATTACATCATTAGTTCCTGGTTACAAAAATGTCCTGAACAAGCTGGGCCCATGCCCGAGTATTTATACTCCTTGGACGGCGCCACCAGCTGGCTGCACAGTGTTATTTCATAAGTCATTTCTCCATGAATGATAAGATTTATGACAGTGACCATGAAGCTGTCGACTTGTCATAAAAACCCAACTGGTTCACTAAGGTTCTTATCTGTTGTCCTTACTTGGTCTATTTATATATGTGACTCCAGTCCCACACCAGGGTTGACTCTCAACCGCCCTCTGAAATGAGCTAGCAAGCCACTCAGTTGTATCAAACTGCTACAAAGAATAACAAGAAAAAAAAACAAATGGACTGCACCCTAGGCATCGAATCAAGACATGATGAAGATGCACCCACTCCAGTCGACCCTGCAAAGTCCTCCTCTATACCATCTGGGCACTGGCATCAAAGTTGGGAGAGATGCCCCACAGACTAGTCGCGCATCAACCTGACAGTCATATTCACAGAATCATACCTATCAGTCAGTGTTCCAGACACCGCCATCATCATCTCTGCGTGTGTATTGTCTAGGACAGACCCACCAGAGGTGGGGCACAATGGTGTACAGTTGTGTGTGTGGGGTGGGGGGGGGAGTAGCCCAGGGAGTCTTCAACATTGATTTCGGACCCTGTGAAGTCTCATAGCATCAGGTCAAACATGATCAAGGAAACCTCCTGCTGATTACTACCTACTACCCTCCCTCAACTGATGATTCGGTACTCCTCCATGCTAAACACTACTTGGTGGAAGCACTAAGTGTAGAAAGGGCACAGAATGTATTCTGGGCAGGTGAACTTCAAATTCCATCACCAAGAGTGGCTTGGCAGTACCCCCACTGACCGAGCTGGCCGAGTCCTGAAAGGCATAGCTGCCAGACTTGGCTTGCGGTAGATGGTGAGAGAACCAATACCAAGGCCAAGTCCCATCTTCACACTGAGGACACCCTCCATTGTGTCATGTGATATTACCCTTGTGCTAAGTGAGATAGATTAAGAACAGATCTAGAAACTCAAAACTGGGCATCCATGAGGTGCTATGGGCCATCAGCAGCAGCTGGAGGAGTGGCATATCCATCACTCCTCCATCACCATCAAGCCAGATGACTAATTCTGCTTCAATGAGAAGTGCAGAACAGCAGGCCGGGTGTAGGATCAGGTGACCTGAAAATGAGTTGCCAACCCAGTGAAGCTAGAACACAATACTACATGCATGCTAAACAGTGAAGGCAGCATGCTATAGACAAAGCTAAGCGATCACACAACCAATAGATCAGGCTAAAGCTCTGCAGTCCTGCCACATTTAGTCATGAATGGTTGTGGATAATTAAGCAACTAATGGGACAAGGCTCCATGAACATCCTCATCCTCAACAGTGGGGGAGCCCAGCACAAGGGCAAAGGAAAAGGCTGAAGCATTTGCAACCATCTTCAGCCAGAAGTGCCGAGTGGATGATCCTTCTCGACCTCCTCCTAATCCGTTCACTGATGCTCAGTTTGTTTCTGCCAGGACCACATGGCTCCAAATCATATTACAGCCTTATGCAAACATGGGCACAAGAGTTGAATTCTAGAGGTGAGGTGAGAGTGACTGTCCTTGACATCAAGGCAGCATTTGACTGAGTGTGGCATCAAGGAGCCCTAGTAAAAATGAAGTCAATGGGAATCAGGGGCAAACTCTTCAGTGGCTGGAGTCATAACTGTCACAAAGGAAGATGGTTGCGGTTGTTGGAGGCCAAACTCAGCCCAAGGACATCACTGCAGGAGTTCCTCAGGAGAGCGTCCGAGGCCCAACTACCTTCAGCGGCTTCATCAATGATCTTCCCTCCATCATGAGGTCAGAAGTGGAGCTGTTCGCTGATGATTGTACACTGTTCAGCTCCATTCCCAATTTCTCAGGTAATGAAGCAATCCATGTCCGCATGCAACAACACCTGAACAACATCCAGGTTTGGGCTGATAAGTAGCAAGTAAATTTTATGCCATGCAAGTTCTAGGCAATGACCATCTCCAACAAGAGAGAGCCTAACCACCTCCTCTTGACATTCAATGGCATTACCATTACTGAGTCCCTTACATCAGCATCCTCAGGGCCATCATTGATCAGAATCTCAACTGGTCCAGCCATATATATAGCATGGCTATTAAAGCAAGTCAGAGGTTGAGCTCACCTCCTGACTCCCCAAAGCCTCTCCATCACCTACGAGGCACAAGTCAGGGGCGTGATGGAATACTCTCCACTTGTCTGAATGGACGCAGCTGCAATAACACTCAAGAAGCTCAACACCATCCAGGAAAAAGTAATCTGCATGATTAGCACCTCATCCACTGGCCTAAATATCCATTCCCCCCACCACCGGTATACCGTGGCTACAGTGTATACTATCTACAGGATGCACTGCAGCAAATCACCAAAGCTTCTTTGGCATCACTTCCCAAACCCACAACCTCAACCACCGAGAAGGAAAAGGGAAGCAGTTGCATGGGAACACCATCACCTCCAAGTTCTCCTCCACATCGTACACTATCTTGACTTAGAGATATATCACTGTTTGTTCATTGTCACTGGGTCATAATCTTGGAAATTACTACCTAACAGCATTGTGGGAGCACCTAGGCCATACAGTTTATAATGGTTCAAGAAGGCGGCTCACCACCACCGTCTCAAGGTAACTAGGGATGGGCAATAAATGCTGGCCTTGCCAGCAATGCTCACATTCTTGAATTAATATGAAAAAGAGTAAATTTTCCAGTGCTTGCATTCACTAAAAATAGATATTTGCATAAATATCTTTTGTTGAGAAAATTAATATTTCATAAAGAATTCAATTGTAACTGTTATTACAGTATTCCTAATATTGAAAACTTTAAATGATGAGACTGATTTTAAATGTTCTCCAAAAACCTCAGCAAAGCCGTGTATGCACAATTTTTAAAATAATTTTATTATTGAGTTGCCACAGAGTACAGAATGACAGAGTGTATCCTGCTTTGTAGCTTGCACAGTATTTACAGGTTAAAACAAAGGCCAGCTGGACCCTGGAATCATCCAATAGCATCCCTGACCCTGGTAGCTCGAAGGGAAGCGTGCACCACATTGAAGGTGCCCAGGGTCTATTGGACATCTCCGCACTATGGCACAGCTATGACCTTCCAGACGTTCTCAACATAAGCGGCTTTAGGGCGTGGCACCAGAAGAACTTCACTAAGATAGGCGAGCTGCTTCATGTGGGGCAAATCAACTTATTCCAGCAGTTGACTGACAACGTTCCACATTCCCCAACAGGATCTTTTTCTCTCTGCTATTAAAATATTTCTGTTACCTCTTTTGTTCAAGGTTACCTTGTGATCCAAATTCCTTTACATTGAAAACCTCACAAAATAGATTTAAATTATTATGTTGTACTTAACCCACTTGACCACATATAAACACTTAAGACGTGCTTTAGTACAAATCAAACCTAATTAGTGAATATTAATGACAGAAACCCTTGCATATGCTAGAACTGGGAAGCAGAAGGTTAATAGATGGACAGTGTTGTGAGATACCATTTATCAGTTTCTATTTATCTCTCCTTGGGAGGTGGCAGGTTTACAGTAAATACCTTCTGTCCTCCTAATTTCCTAATGATGGGGATAATGATGGGGAATGGTGAAGTCATTAACTGGGACAGGCTCTCTGCATCACTCTGTCATCCTTGTCTTTCCCAAGCCTGCAATGAAAAGTGATGGAGTCCAGCTGTTCAAAGATTAGGCTGAGGGTTTAGGTAAGGATAGGTGTACATATTATATACTACATGCTGTGTCTACACACATGTATGAATGAGGAGAACTTAACATTTTGGGGGGTTTGGAGTTACAGAAGTCCAGTATCAAATTTTTAAAACATCTTTGTCAATGCTGAACAGTACAACAATTTACATCCCTCAGATTTAGCTGAAAAGCAGTTGAATCATGAACCACTCGTCCGAGAAGGCCTGGTGAATTCTGAGTTCTGAGCCGCAGCTGTTTCTGCACTGTATTCTCAGCACTGATGCCTCTAGCAGGGCACAAATCAGGCTAAATAGAGGATATGATTTGAAACATCTGTCCTGTTATAAATAAGAAGAAATGTATTAAGCAAAATGGAAATGAATTTGCATGTGACGAATTCATGTTAATGCACAGGGTCCCAAGGCTAGTAACTAATCTGCATTATAATCTAAAAACAACACATGTAACAATAAAAGCTTTTAAAAGAATGGCAATGTCATTCAAACTGAAATTCTGAAAGTACCTAACAAAAATGTTTGACTTATTATTTTAAAGTACTGTGAAACTACTGTGCTATTGTTTGATGGATTTTAATCTGCTGACAAAACATGAAGAAAAACCCTAACCTGACCTGGAATTCACATTTGAACATATCCTGAAACAGAAGGTAATTGATTATGTTATAGACAGAGCTAAGCGATCCCACAACCAACAGATTAGATCAAAGCTCTGCAGTCCTCTCACATCCAGTCGTGAATGGTGGTGGACAATTAAACAATTAACGGGAGGAGGGGGCTCCATGAACATCCCGTCCTCAATGATGGCGGAGCCCAGCATGTGAGTGCAAAAGCCAAGGCTGAAGCGTTTATAGCCACCTTCAGCCACAAGTGCCGAGTGGATGATCCATCTAGGCCTCCTCCTGAGGGCCCCATCATCACAGAAGCCAGTCTTCAGGCAATTCGATTCACTCCACAGGATATCAAGAAACGGCTGAGCACACTGGATACAGCAAAGGCTATGGGCCCCGACAACATCCCAGCTGTCATGCTTAAGACTTGTGCTCCAGAACTAACCATGCCACTAGCCAAGTTGGTCCAGTACAGCTACAACATTGGCATCTACCTGACAAAGTGAAAAATTGCCCGGGTATGTCCTGTCCACAAAAAGCAGGACAAATCCAATCCAACCAATTACCACCCCATCAGCCTACTCTCAATCATCAGCAAAGTGATGGAAGGTGTCGTCGACAGTGCTATCAAGTGATACTTACTCACCAATAACCTGCTCACCGATGCTCAGTTTGGGTTCCGCCAGGACCATGCAGCTCCAGACCTCATTACAGCCTTGGTCCAAACATGGACAAATGAACTGAATTCCAGAGGTGAGATGAGAGTGACTGCTCTTGACATCAACGCAGCATTTTACTGAGTGTGGCATCAAGGAATATGAGTAAAATTGAAGTAAATGGGAATCAGGGGAAAAACGTTCCACTGGCTAGAGTCATACCTAGCACAAAGGAAGATGGTTGTGGTTGTTGGAAGCCAATCATCACAGCCCCAGGACATCACTGCAGGAGTTCCTCAGGAACAGTGTCCTAGGCCCAACCATCTTCAGCTGCTCCATCAATGACCTTCCCTCCATCATAAGGTCAGATGTGGGGATGTTCGCTGGTGATTGCACAGTATTCAGTGCCACTCGCAACTCCTCAGAAAATGAAGCAGTCTGTGGCCACATGCAGCAAGACCTGGACAAAAATTCAGGCTTGGGCTGATAAGTGGCAAGTAACATTCGCGCCACACAAATGACAGGCAATGACCATCAACAACAGGAGCGAGTCTAACCACCTCCCCTTGACATTACCATCATGGAATCCCCCACCATCAACATCCTGGGGATTACCATTGACCAGAAACTTAACTAGACCAGCCACATAAATACTGTGGCTACAAGAGCAGGTCAGAATCTGGGTATTCTGTGGCGAGTGTCTGTGGTTGAAGGAAGATATCTCTGTAAGGTGGGAGCTTTTACTGTACATTTGAAGCTGTCAACTCATCAGCTGATGCAATGGCCACTGACCTCCCGTCTCAGCTTCACAGACAAGGTCCAGGCACAGCGGGAAACCAGTGGGCAACCTGTCAAATCCAAAAAGCTGGAAAAAAACCATGGATAAGTGGCTGTAAACAAGCCACTAATTACCTTAATTGCTTCCCCCACCACTGCCCATCTGGTTTGCTCAGCAGAGCCGACATCGATAAGTCCAGTGTGCGCGTTTTGACAGCAGGTTCCCGACCCGCTGTCAATCATTTAAAATTTAACAGCTGACCCGCCACCCATCCCATCCGCTGAGCACTGGTAAAATTCCGGCATACATATCCTGTATCTGCAGGAAAGTATAACTATCATGGCCATTTTATATTGTTAGCTATTTGTTTCCATAATGTTTAAAACATATAAAAATGATTCAGGAAGAAACTATATAAACAATATTGGGTTTTTTATTTGAAGCATCAATTTACCACCCAAATATTGTTGAGTGGATTTTCACTTTGGTTTTTATGGGAACTTCATGCGTTTAATGCAAGGAACTGGAACATCAACTTAGTGAATTATTAGATAGAAGATCCAATTAACTTAAGTAAGTCAGCCATTTCCTGCTACTTTAAACTCCTAATACTGCCAGCATTCTTTACTCTGTTGACATAATTGGCTAAAAAAATTAATCGGAGTTAATTTTCAGTCAAGAAAAAAAATCTCCAATCTCCAAAAGAGATGCAACCAGAGGAACCAGAAAGAAAGTACATAAAACGATTAGATGTTAGGATTATTTTAAAGAGAAACCAGGGTGGATTTTCCTCTTGGCCACCCTGCTGGGCACCAGACAAGTGGAGCATACTAGAGATGTGCTGCAGAGGGATTTTCTTGCCTGGGCCATTAGCCTAGCCCTGACAGAGACTTATGCCAAGGCCTGCAGATCATGCTAGAAGGAGGAAACAGTTACTGACCTGTAGCTAGGTTGGATTTTTGGGTTGCTGCTGGGGCCCTTGCAGACCCTCCAGACCAAGGAGGGTCCTGGCACAAATACCCAGATTTTTGGGGCACCACTCTGTTAGTCATCCTCCTCTCTGGATCACAAAGATAAAAGTGAGGTATCAGTTCTGTGCATGCCCCCTTCTGCCTCATTTGCACAGCCCAGTAACCCTGGAAATCCTGGAGCAGTATAGTAGGGCGGAGATCGGATCTAACTGACCTCTGCCTCCACATCCTGTGCCTGGGAAATGAACATTCCCCAGGAGCAATGAAGAAGATAATCTACCCTATAAAGTATAGAAGGGATAGATTATGTTGAAGATTAAAAAAAAGTTAAAAAGATGAGAATGGGAAAAAGGGATGAGGAAACAGAATTAAAGTTTATTTAAAATTTTTAATTAAAATTGATATATTTTTAGGTGTTTGTTTCTCTATTTCGGTAATATTGCAGCAGTAAAAGCTACTCCGGACCAATGATCCCTGTGGTTTTTTTGGCTCTGTGCAGCCCCTTCAAAATACCATGCACGCGTGGTTTTTACATTGAAAACCCGGCAAGCTGGCTGCGCGGGTTCCCTGGAGCGCTGCGCGGGAATAATTCTCCTGCCATTTAAGTACTTGTATTCCTAGAAGATTTGTGTTTGTTTCAAAATTGCCTCCCATGAGCTGAAAAGTTACAAATCCAGCCATGGTCAGGGAGACTGTGGGCCCGAGATAGATTGTTGGAGTTATGTTCATGGGTAAGTTTGAGGGGTTTTTGTGAATTTTAATGCGTTATTTTAATGATAGATGTTTTATTTTCAGGGGTGTATATTGGGGTGTATGAGCAGCTGTAAGTCAGATGAGTTTTTCCTGGAGTATGATTGTGGAGAAAGTAGAAATTGGGAACAGAAGTTTTGTGTAATGAAAAGTAGAAAATAACCAGCCTGAAAAGAGAAAAACTGTGACTTAAACATTTAACCGATGAAGAAGAAGAAAATTAATTAATGGACAACAAAGCTAGGTGGGAATGTAAGTTGTAAGGAGGATTCAAAGAGGCTTCAAGGGGATATAGACAGGCTAAGTGAGTGGGCAAGAACATGGCAAATGGAATATAATGTAGAGAAACGTGAAGTTATCCACTTTGGTAGGAAAAATAGAAAAGTAGAGTATTTTTTAAATGGTGAGAGATTGGAAAATGTTGGTGTTCAGAGGGACCTGGGTGTCCTTGTACACAAATCACTGAAAGTTAACATGCGCAGCTGTTTGCATGTACCATGCAAATGGTATGTTGGCCTTTATTACAAGAGGATTTGAATATAAGAGTAAAGATATCTTACTGCAATTATATAGGGCCCTGGTGACTCCACACCTGGAGTATTGTGTACATTTTGGTCTCCTTACCTAAGGAAGGATATACTTTCCATAGAGGGAGTGCAACGAAGGTTCACCAGACTGATTCCTGGGATGGGGGGATTGTCCTATGAGGAGAGATTGAGTAGACTAGGCTTATATTCTCTGGAGTTTAGACGAATGAGAGGTGATCTCATTGAAACATACAAAATCCTTACAGGGCTTGACAGGGTAGATGCAGGGAGGATGCTTCCCCTGGCTGGGGAGTCTAGAACCAGGGGTCACAGTCTCAGAATAAGGGGTCAGCCATTTAGGACTGAGATGAGGGGAAGTTTCTTCACTCAGAGGGTGGCGAATCTTTGGAATTCTCTACCCCAGACGGCTGTGGATGCTCAGTCGTTGAGTATATTCAAGACAGAGATCGATAGATTTTTGAATATTAAGGGGATAGTGCAGGAAAGTGAAGTTGAGGTAGAAGATCAGCCATGATCTTATAGAATGGCGGAGCAGGCTCGAGGGGCCAAATGGCTTACTCCTGCTCCTATTTCTTGTGTTCTTATGTTCTAATGTAGATGAAAGACTCCACATATACAACAGATGCAAGAAATTTTGTTATAAAGATTTATCACTTACTAGAATTGGAAGAGTCTGAAGACGTATTGGAGGGGAGTGTTCATCATTACCCAAAACAGTTCGCAGTCAGTGGAATGGTCCACCCAAAGCCAGTGTCAAGAAGCCCAAACTATTTTCAGTTTTAGGGATCATCTGAATGTAGCCAGCAAGTTTGTGGGGAGGGCGGGGAGTGGGTGGAGCATTCGAAGTGCATGGTCCGTTCATTTGTATTTGAAAATTGCAAACGGGGTCCTATAACCTGAAACAGGCGGGCGTACTGCTTGCCCATTTACAGGTCCACCTGAAGGCTGCAACAGCTGGTCCTTGGGCGTCAATGGGAGTGCCAAGGTGCCCCCCCCCACCCCCTTGGATTTTCAACTGCATCCACCCATTTTTCAGGTGAGAAACAAATGGTCAGCAGTTGAAAATTACTTATTTTGGCTTGGATTTTTCTTTCTTTCAATGGTGGGTTGGTGATGTATTGGGACTTCCACCTGCCCGAGTGGCTCCACCACTAATCTGCTGAAGTTTCCTAAAGTGTTTATCGTTAATTAGGCAGGGTGGGTTTACAGTGGTAAAACCACTTGTTACAAATTCTACTTGTTGTTGTATCCGTGTGTTAATGGAGACACGGAATGCAGGAGTTGGTTTAACAGGTGTTTACTAAACAAAGTCTGGAGGTGAACTAAAAGATATAAGACGCTATATAGGCTTATATATCTGAGTGGTCACTACCGATATTACAGTACACAGGGGCTCTTAAAGGTACATACACTACAATTCCTCCCCTTTTAGATAATTAGTACATAACATTTTAAGTAATCATTAATTAACATGTTTACAAGAACAATAATCTACACATTTGCTGCAGTTAATCAATTATAAGTCAGTCTCTCTGGAGGCTTCCTGACTCGGTCCGGATAACGCCTCGGTGGTGTAGTAGGTTCTTTTGGCAAGGTCGATTCGGCTTGAATGCCAGTGTCGGGTTCATCTGGTTCCAGTATCACCGGATCGGAGGTAGATACTATGGGTATCTCTGCTTCATCATTAGGCATATAGAGTTGTGGTGTAGGTTGTCCCTTTTCGGATGACTCTATGATCTGGTCAGCATGGCGCCTTATTATGCTTTCACCAATGTCCACGGTATACATCAGCGGTCCTAGTCGTGTGCAAATAGTTCCAGGCTGCCATTTCTCGGTACGGTAGTCCCGGGCCAAAACTTGTTGACCTATCTGGAAGGTTCTAGTTGGCCTTTCATTCATGCCTTGAAATTGCCGGTTCTCTACGTCCCTTCTGAGGTTTGGCTTGATCAAATCCAGCCGGCATCTTAGTCTTCTATTGAAAAACATCATGGCAGGAGTTTGGTTTGTAACCACATGTGTTGCATTCCTGTACGCAAACAAGAAGTTATCTACCTTATGTTGTAGATTTATGTCTTCATTACCCATGGCCTTTATGGCCTTCTTGAAGGTCTGGACAAACCTTTCAGCTAATCCATTGGTGGCGGGATGGTATGGGGCGGACGTGTAGTGCTTAACCCCATTGATTTTTAAGAACTTCCTGAATTCTTCGGACACAAATTGCGGTCCATTATCAGAACAGATCTGTTCAGGCAGCCCATTCCTGGCAAATATGGTCCTTAATACTGTGATGGTTTTTTCCGTGGTGGTGGAGGACATCTTTATTACCTCCAGCCACTTGGAGTGTGCATCAACCGCGATTAAGAACATTGAGTCCATAAATGGACCAGCAAAGTCGATATGTACCCTTTGCCATGGAGATGAGGGCCACTCCCATGGATGTAGAGGGGCTTGTGGTGGGGCGTTTTGGACCTTCTGGCATCCTAGACAGCTCTTGGTCATTTCTTCGATGTCTCCATCGATACCTGGCCACCACACAAACGCTCTGGCTAGGTTCTTCATTTTCACTCCACCCAGATGCCCCTCGTGAAGCTCCTTTAGCACTTTATCCTGGAGTTTGGGTGGAATCACCACTCTGGATCCACACATCAAGGTTCCTCGGCACACTGACAGCTGTTCTCTTCTTTGCGAGAATGCTGGCAACAGTGGTTCGCCATGTGCTGGCCATCCCTTCACCGTTAAATCGTAGACTCGTGAGAGAATCAGGTCATTCCTCGTTTCCTTTTCAATGGTAGAATTTGTTACTGGTAGACATTCTACTATGGTTGAGTGGAACATCTCCACTGGGTCCACTGTAGGCGCCTCTTCTACCGTTGGCAACGGTAGGCGCGATAAACCGTCAGCATTCCCATGCTGTTTTGATCCTTTGTATTCTATGTCATATTGGTGTGCCCCTAGGAAAAGGGACCACCTCTGTAGCCTTTGCGCTGTCATAATGGGAACGCCCTTTTTAGGGTTGAATATGGAGACGAGGGGTTGATGGTCAGTCAACAAGGTAAATTTTTGTCCGTGTAGGTAATGGTTGAATTTCTTCACTCCCCACACCAGGCTGAGTGCTTCCCTGTCGATCTGGGCATAGTTACGCTCAGCTGAGTTCAATGAGCGTGACGCAAAAGCTATTGGCCGCTCCGAGCCATCAGGGAATCTATGCGATAATACCGCTCCTACGCCGTAAGGGGATGCATCGCACGCCAGTCTGATTGGTGGTGATGGGTTGTAATGAGCCAACACTTCCTTGGACGTGATCAAGCCCTTGCATTTATGGAAGGCACGTTTACAGTCTTCGCTCCATTTCCAAATTACTCCCGTTTGTAGCAGTGCGTTAAGAGGGTGCAGAACAGTTGACAAGTTCGGTAAAAATTTATGATAGTAATTTATCAATCCCAGGAACGACCTTAATTGTGAGACATTTTCAGGTGCTGGGGCTTTTATGACTGCTTCAATTTTTTCAGGTGACTTATGCAACCCTTCTTCGTTAATTATATGGCCACAATATGATATTTGTTTCTGGAAAAATTCGCACTTGGGGCGATTTGCTCGTAGGCCCCGTTCTCTCAGCCTAGTGAGCACCTGCTCCAAATTGGCAAGGTGCTCGTTGTCGTTTTCTCCTGTTACAAGGATGTCGTCGAGGTAGCATTGAGTCCCCGGAATCCCTTGCAGGACTTGCTCCATAGCTCTTTGCCAGATAGCTGGAGCTGATGCTACTCTGAAAACCAGTCGATTGTACTGGTACAGGCCTTTGTGTGTGTTTATCATGAGATACTTTTTAGAGGCCTCCTCAACCTCCATCTGTAGATATGCTTGTGCTAAGTCAATTTTGGTGAAACGTTTCCCTCCGGATAGTGAGGCGAAAATATCTTCTATCCTTGGAAGAGGATGCTGTATCGTGTGAAGGACCGGGTTTACAGTCACCTTGAAGTCCCCACAGATGCGAATTTTTCTCTGTTCTTCAGATTTATCATTATTCAACGTTTTCTTCATGACCGGGACGATGGGTGTTGCCCATTCGCTCCAATCTATCTTGGATAACACGCCTGCTTTTTCCAAATTCTCCAGCTCTGCCTCGACTGCTGGACGAATTGTGTATGACACCGGCCTTGCCTTAAAAAACTTGGGAATTGCCGCATCTTCCACTTTTATTGAGGCGGTGACGCCTTTCAAGGTTCCTAGTTCCTGTTGAAACACTTCTTTGGCGTTAGCCAAGATGTCTTTTAATCGTTCAGGTATGACGTCATCATCATTTTTTTTCTTACTGGTCACCGTCAGTACCTGAATGGAGTGCCAGTCTAAACGTATCTTCCTGATCCATTCACGTCCCAACAACGGTGGACCACCATCTTGCAGAACGTATAAATACAACTTCTGTATTTCCTTGCCGTTGTATACAACAGGCACCCTTATTTTCCCTCTGGGGTATACTTTCTGCCCCGTATATGTCTTCAAGATAATGGATGTGTCTTTCAAAGGTATATGCGGAAATAGCCGCTCGTAATCCCGTCGACTTATGACGGTCAGAGCTGATCCTGTATCTAGCTCCATTTTAACTGGGGACCCCGCTATCGTGAGGGTAACCCAAATGGTCTGGTAATCTTCTTTGGCAATTACATTATGTAATTTGAGACAGCTTAGTCTCTTGTTTCCGGAGTTGCTATCGCTCTTCTGGTCTTTGGAGCTACTGTCCGTCATCATTTGTACCTTTCTGTACTTTTCCTTATTGATTTTTTTTCTGTCAGTGGATTTTTTGTTTCCAGATCGGCATACACGTGCAATGTGTCCCATCTTTCCGCATTGCCTGCATGCTTTGTCCTTGAACCAGCAGTCCCTCTGGTCATGGGTGGATCTGCCGCAGCGATAACATCTCTCGAAACCCCGTGTCATTTCATGGGTGCTGAAGTCCTGTGGCTTTTGCTGTATCTCTGCAGCTCCTCTTGCTGCTGCTTCGTATGATACAGCCACACTGAAAGCCTTGTCCAGTGTCAAATCTTTCTCAGAAAGTAGCCTTTTCTGTGTTCCTTCACTTAGGAGACCGCAGACGAATTTGTCTCGTAGAGAATCTGCCAGTCCTGCCCCGAATTGGCAGTGCTTTGACAGCTTTCTTAATTCGGTGAGGTAATCAGCTTTACTTTCATTCTTGTGCTGATTCCTCCTGAAGAATTTGAATCGTTCCGCTATCAGCAGCGGTGTTGGGTTTAAGTGCTCCTGTAGGGTATCAACAATCTCCTTAAAATTCTTGTCCTCGGTTTGGCTGGAGTGATTAAGTTTCGTAACAGCCCGTATGTCCTTGCGCCCATCAGATTTAGAAGTACCGATGCCTTTTTATCATCCTCTACTTCATTCGCTGTGCAATATACCTCCACTCTTTCCACATATGTGGTCCAATCCTCTATATCACTATCGAAAGCAGTAATATTGCCAGTCTTAGGCATCCTGAAAATCAAAAATGGCGCCTCCCGCGCTTTCCTTTCTTCCCTGCCGAGAAAAAATGCTGCCTCCCGCACTTTCCCGCCGCTGCCGCTGCTGACAACGCTGTTCTCCGCGGTTTTTATTTACAGATATTTTTAATAGTTGGAGACTCGTTCCCGCCGGACTCTCTGGGACTTTTCCCTCCCTCTGCTTGGTCCGAACGCCGACCTGCTTTGCAGTGCCGGCCGTCTCCCGAGTGCTCCACCCTCCATCTCTGTTTGCCTCCGCCTTCCGACTCGCTGCTCGGCCCCGCTGCAGAGCCACCCGATCGAGCCCCAGCCTGCTGCCCAGGAAGGATTAGTGCAGTACCTGCCACCAGCCCGGCTAGCTGGTGAAACCACAGTTTTTTTTTGGGGGGGGGGGTTTCTTCGACCTTCGTCTGAGGAATCGATCTCCTTGAGGTGCTGCCGAATTGCAGGTAAGTCCGTTTCCAATTCGTCGCCACTGTTGTATCCGTGTGTTAATGGAGACACGGAATGCAGGAGTTGGTTTAACAGGTGTTTACTGAACAAAGTCTGGAGGTGAACTAAAAGATACAAGACGCTATACAGGCTTATATACCCGAGTGGTCACTACCGGTATTACAGTACACAGGGGCTCTTAAAGGTACATACACTACAATTGTCTAATATTGTAACCCAGGAATGGAACAATGGTAATGCAGGGCTCCACCAAATTTATTGAGGCACCTAAAATGAGACTTCAAAATAATAATGATCTGCTCTATTGAAATTCTCGTAGTCCCATGGGCCTCATTATATCTATTCTCCTCCTCTGTCTGTGGATTCCTCACCAGTATGATTAGCCATGACTGTAGGGAATATCACTGATTACCAATCAACCAACCATTCTGATGTATGGTTCTGAGTTATCAGTGCTGGTATTTTGGATTGTCGAATGATACAGGTATAATTGACAGCTTTCTGAGTAACATGAAGAATAAGGTGATTGGCATTGCACACTAGTTGGACGTTGATAGAATGAAACCCTTTCCTGTTAATGAAATTGAGAGGGCTGTTGTAGGGAGCTTTGAAGGCCACCTGTGTTCCATCAATCACTCTCTGTACCTATAGGAATGCTGCCAGTTGATAGAATTAGATACAGGAAACTTTCTGGTATCCGGCACGGACGGGACCGACGTGTTGCCGGTTCATCAACAATTCCGGATAACCGAACGCTATAGTAAAAGATACGGAGCTCAGAGCTCCGTATAAAGCAACAAACCCTGTTAGCTTCAAAACAATCGGCACAAGTTGCATGCATCTCTGTAGCTTAGCAACAGCTTCAGCTACACCCTTGTACAGCAACAAATCAATTAAAAAAAGTAACTAAAAGTAAAAAAAGTTACCTGAACCGACTCCTGAATTTTGCCAGTGGATAGAGCGTTCCGGTTATTTAGGGGCCGGTTAATCGAAAGTTTCCTGTAGGTTGCTATTTTTGTTTTGCAGGTTCTGTGGAGCAGGTAATAACATTCGAGGCAGACCTGAAAGAAGCAACAATGACTTTCTTTATACAGTGGTGAGTTACTGCCTGACTAAGGTGAGAAATGTCTTTCAAGGTTGCCTGGAAAGATCCATTGCCAAAAAGTTCAAGATGGTGGTCACTTTTACAGATAATGCTGTGCTCCTTGGTAAAGTGAGCTGTCTAGGCATTTCAGTGGTCCTCTGTAGTTGGCTTTGTTGTTTTACTTCCAATAAATGTTTGATCTATTTCTTCTGTGTACAGGGTGGGCTTGATGGGTTTATTAAAATAATAATTCAGCGTTAATGAAATAGAGTCTATGTGCTGTGCCTTTCCCCTGATCCTGCCCTTTACTACCATAGCACTATAAGCCATGTTTATTTGCACTGTCTTGTTTCTGCTCCTTATTTCCGCTGGTACCTTTCCACTGGTATTAAATCAAGATAAGGTACATTGGAATATTTGGCTTTACTGGTTCAACAATAAATGTGTGTGATCTCATATATGGGCTGTTGAAATTATGTCCTAAATTCTTTAGGTAAACAATATTTTCTAGCTTTGGAAGTCTATTAGGTACTTAGCAGCATGTGTGATTGCATTCTGAGAAGGATAAAGGAAAACCGATTATCAGCCAGAGAAACTGATAGAAACAAAGGCCCCAAAAATGGCAGGATGTTCATCCTGGCATAAGCGCTGAGGCTCACTGGGTCGGGACCATGAAAAACGGGCCTTTGGTTCCAGGGAGTGCTTAAAATTTCTCTGTTAAAAGCAGAAGCTCAATTTGAAACTGGGATGACAATTAGCAAAAATGAATGTGCCAATGACAGATGGCAGACTGTTACATTATTTCATGCCTTGATTTTAGAACCATAATTGTCACTGTTTATATTTAGCCTATCATTAGGTGTGGGGCTTAACATACTGTGTTTTGTTACACTCATATGGTTTAATCCATATTATACGCACATTGTCTATATTTATAGTTTATGTATTATCAGTGGATTATTCATTGAATTTACCAGTTAAATAGAGATTACTTAAGCTCAGATAGATATGAAATATTCTATTCCTCAATGATTTCAAGACTATCACTTCAGCAGGGATGTACTCAAGTATCATTACTGTTTTTGGAGCCTGGACTGGTTGGAAAAGTGCCACATAGTTTTAAAAATCCATATAAACATATTCTATGTGGAATAGAAAAATCGCCAGATTGACTTGAAGCCTTGAATAAATCGGATTTTTCTATTAATTTGATATCATGGTAAACCCAGCTATAGAACTCTTTAACAAGATTTCCATTTTATCTCCAGCTTTTTTATATTTCACCAGATATACATTTGCAGTTCTCCAAAGTAATAACGTCAGTTTGTGTAGTGTTACGTTTTTCCATCTGTAGGCTCCTCTGGCTGCTTTAACACTGTTTTGTGCCTCTTTGCATACACATGAATAGAACAAATCCTTGGAACATTCTGACAAAATCATTTTTCATCAGATAAGCAAACAGTGACAGGAAGATCTTGGAAATGGAGCTTCGACGGTAGTGGCCAATAGACTGTGCACAAATCTGTTTAGAACTAACAGCTGTAAAGGAATGAACATAAGGGAAATGCTATTTGCTGTATGAATTTCATTTGGAAAGGTATCGGTCCTGTAGTGAACTTTTCTGAGTTTATTGACTTCGCTTTTGTTAACCTGCGCAGTTTGTCCGCATTCTTTTAATGGAGATAATGCTTTAAAATCATTCAAACTGCTCTTGTTACTAAAGTACATTGAACCCCAAAACAGACAATTCAATTGATCAAACACAGCATGACATAACATTGGCTATAAACCATAAGTATGGATGGGCACATGGTATCCCTGTGCCGAAGAGTCTAATGAATGTTGATGTGTGGGCCTCATGGGTGTTAGATAACCCTGCTCTTGTTACCATCACTTGTTGAACTAAAATCCATAGCTGTACTAGAACATGGCTCTGATTATAGGGAATTCCATCCTTATAAAAAAGAATTTGCAATAGTTTATTCTGGCAGATGTTTTTAATCATGTTCTGTTATGTATGGTATGGAAAAATCTAGTTTATAACACATTTTCTCCTCCTTCCTGCTGTACTTTGTGAGAAAATCTCACTCAAAAGTAGCCAGATTCCTAACAAAAAGATGCTCCAGATGGGATACATAATTAAAAGCATTTCACTGCAAAAACACTTTTCCTGAACTATTCAGTAATTTGCAGCCAATACACTGAATAATATGAAAATTATTTAAGATATAGATGCACCATTTCAAAATTGGGTAGGAATATTTTCACTGATCCATAAATGTATTTCTTCTAATGATAATATAATCTCAAAGGCAATGTTGCTTCCATTTAGAACAAACCCGATGGCCAGAAGTTTCTTCAGAGCTGCTCCTGCTGTAACTTTTCCGGAAGTGTGGAGGAACGGGGTTTCTGCTGCACTTCTGGCAAGTTATAGTGATGTAGTGGGAGTTATTCTGAGGAAATTGCCAACATTTGATTTGCTTGATCAGTCATATAATGGAATGGCCATGGATTTCTGAATGCTTTGGGTGGTGTGAAAGTTAATGGAAGTATTTCTCATTTATTCTTTTACTGCACTCTGATACATTTAGGCTTTAACATAGAAACATAGAAGATAGGAGCAGGAGTAGGCCATTCGGCCCTTCGAGCCTGCTCCGCCATTCAACGAGATCATGGCTAATCATCCAAACCCTAGCACCCGGTCCCTACACCGACAGCCATCCCACCCAAGCCCTATCCCTGTAACCCCGTAACCCCATGTATTTAATACCCCTAACACTAAGGGTCAATTTTTAATCATGGCCAATCAACCTAACCCGCACATCTTTGGACTGTGGGAGGAAACCCACGCAAACACGGGGAGAATGTGCAAACTCCACACAGACAGTCACCCGAGGCCGGATTTGAACCCGGGTCCCTGGCGCTGTGAGGCAACAGTGCTAACCACTATGCCACCGTGCCACTTTTACTACACCAACACATTTATCAATTGGTTGTAATAGTTCTTCCGGTTATTGTGGGCCTAAAATTGCCAAAGAGTTCGGCTAGAATGCTGTGTATGTCCTGCGAGAGACTGGCTGAAGCGTGAGGTTAATGACAGAGGCCCCGTGTTGTCGGGTTGCTGCCATTCCTGAGAGTTTCTTCATTGACTTCCATTGGGTGGATCTTCTGTCTTCCCCTCATAAGGCAAATGTCTGGCAGAGGGCAGGACAAAGGGTGGGGACTCCTTAAGCTGAGATCTACAGTCACGATCCAGCATGGCGACTGATATGCTGATAGACTGGAAGCGTGTCAATCTCCATAAGGGTGTATGTGGGTCTCACTGGAGGGGTCCAGGCCAAGGCCGAAGGCTCCCCAAGTTTATTTCTGGAACTTTTCTGGAGATCACGGGCAGGTGAGCAGGCACTGAAATTTTTGACAGGAGAAGGCCGACAGGCACCAAAGATGCACCTGATGTGGCGCATGTGCCAGGCTCATGCAAATGACGTCCCCCAGCGCTGGCATCTTTTGTTTCTTAACTTGTCCCATTACCATCTCCATTTGCCTTGCACCATCTCTTAATGTCTCTTAATCTCTCCTGCCTTCCATCCTATCACAGAACTTCCCTTTTGTTCTTTCCTCCCCTCCCCCTTTCCCTGCCATTGCACTTGATTAAAAACCTGTTTGATCTCCAGCTTTTTCCAGTTCTGACGAAGGGTCACTGACCTGAAGTGTTAATTCTGTTTCTCTCTCCACAGATGCTGCCTGGCCTGCTGAATATTTCCAGCATTTTCTGTCAGAAATGGGGATGTTTGCTGATGACTGCACAGTGTTCAGTGCCATTCACAACTCCTCAGATAATGAAGCAGTCCATGCTCGCATGCAACAAGACCTGGATGACATTCAGGCTTGGGCTGATAAGTGGCAGGTAACATTCGCGGCACAAAAGTGCCAGGCAATGACTATCTCCAACTAGCGAGAGTCTAACCACCGCCCCTTGACATTCTACAGCATTACCATCACTGAATCCCCCCCAAATTCCTGGGGGTCACCATTGACCAGAAACTTAACTGGACCAGCCACATAACTACTGTGACAACAAGAGCAGGTCAGAGGCTGGGTATTCTGTGGCGAGTGTCTCACCTCCTGACTCCCCAAAGCCTTTCCACCATCTACAAGGCACAAGTAAGGAGTGTGATGGAATACTCTCCACTTGCCTGGATGAGTGCAGCTCCAACAACACTCAAGAAGCTCGACACCATCCAGGACAAAGCAGCCCGCTTGATTGGCATCCCATCCACCACCTTAAACATTCACTCCCTCCACCACCGGCGTACCATGGCTGCAGTGAGTACCATCTACAAGATGCACTGCAGCAACTCACCAAGGCTTCTTCGGCAGCACCTCCCAAACCCACGACTTCTACCACCTAGAAGGACAAGGGCAGCAAGCGCATGGGAACACCACCACCTCCAAGTTCACCTCCAAGTCACACACCATCCTGACTTGGAAGTATATCGCCGATCCTTCATCGTCGCTGGGTCAAAATCCTGGAACTTCCTCCCTAACAGCACTGTGGGAGTACCTTCACCACTCGGACTACAGCAGTTCAAGAAGGCGGCTCACCACCACCTTCTCAAGGGCAATTAGGGATGGGCAATAAATGCTGGCCTTGCCAGCGACGCCCACATCCCATAAGCAAATAAAAATAAAGGCCTGTCGCTTTTTCAGAGACTAACCCTGCCTCCTCAGCATATCTTTCAATTTCCTTTGTTTCCAGAATTGTCTCTTGAGCCCATTTATATTGTTGCTTCAGTGGCCTTCCTTATTAACTTGTTTCACAGCTCTATTAACCTTTGGATGAAAAAAAAAGTTCTAGCTGGCTTTCCATCTTGCTTCATAGCTTCTTAATGTTTAACTTGTGTCTCCTGGTATTACGACCTGTCACCATAATGAACAATTTGCTTGAATCAAATTTTACCAATTACCTACATAATCTTGAAAACTTTCATTAGCTCATCTCATACTCTCCTCTATTATAAAGGTAACAAGCCTAACTTCCTAAACCTATTTTTTTTGTTCGTTTATGGGATGTGGGCGTCACTGGCAAAGCCAGGATTTATTGCCCATCCTTAATTGCCCTTGAGGAGGCGGTGGTGCGCCGCCTTCTTGAACCGCTGCAGTCCGTGTGGTGATGGTACTCCCACAGTGCTGTTAGGGAGGGAGTTCCAGGAATTTGACCCAGCGACGATGAAGGATCAGCGATACACTTCTAAGTCAGGATGGTGTGTGACTTGGAGGGGAACTTGGAGGTGGTGGTGTTCCCATGCGCCTGCTGCCTTTGCCCTTCTAGATGGAAGATCTCGCGGGTTTGGGAGGTGCTGTCGAAGAAGCCTTGGCGAGTTGCTGCAGTGCATCGTGTAGATGGCACACACTGCAGCTACGGTACGCCAGTGGTGGAGGGAGTGAATGTTTAAGGTGTTGGATGGGGTGCCAATCAAGCGGGCTGCTTTGTCCTGGATGGTGTTGAGCTTCTTGAGTGTTGTTGGAGCTGCACTCATCCAGGCAAGTGGAGAGTATTCCATCACACTCTTGACTTGTGCCTTGTAGATGGTGGAAAGGCTTTGGGGAGTCAGGAGGTGAGACACTCACCGCAGAATACCTAGCCTCTGACCTGCTCTTGTTGCCATAGTATTTAAGTGACTGCTCCAGTTACATTTCTGGTCAATGGTGACCCCCAGGATGTTGATGGTGGGGGATTTGGTGATGGTAATGCCATTGAATTTCAAGGGGCGGTGGTTAGACTCTCGCTTGTTGGAGATAGTCATTGCCTGGCACTTGTGTGGCGCAAATGTTACCTGCCACTTATCAGCCCAAGCCTGAACGTCATCCAGGTCTTGTTGCATGTGGGCATGGACTGCTTCATTATCTGAGGAGTTGTGAATGGCACTGAACACTGTGCAATCATCAGCAAACATCCCCATTTCTGACCTTATGATGGAGGGAAGGTCATTGATGAAGCAGCTGAAGATGGTTGGGCCTAGGACACTGCCCTGAGGAACTCCTGCAGCGATGTCCTGGGGCTGTGATGATTGACCTTCAACCACCACAACCATCATCCTTTGTGCTAGGTATGACTCCAACCAGTTGAGAGTTTTCCCCCCGATTCCCATTGACTTCAGTTTTACTAGGGCTCCTTGATGCCACACTCGGTCAAATGCTGCCTTGATGTCAAGGGCAGTCATTCTCACCTCACCTCATATATTCTCATATCTTAAACTTCTCATATCCAGAGCCATCTTTGTTGCATACCTCATGTGTCCTTCCTATAATAGGGTGGAATTGCACACAGTTCTCAAGATAAGGCAATAATAGAATCTCTTTAGATTAACTCTATCCCTCTGCTAATGCAACTCAGTACCTTATGTACCTAATTTACTACAGCTAAGCACTGTGCAGATGATTTTATTGATTTTACACAGAATTACATAGAATTTACAGTACATAAATAAGCCATTTGGCCCAACCTATGCCAGTGTTTATGCCCCACATGACCCTCCTTCAGCTCTATTTACTTCACCTCACTCTATCAACATATCCTTCGATTCCTTTCTCGCTCATGTACTTGTCTAACTTCACCTTAAATAATATATATACTATAACCCCAAGATCTCTTTCCTCAGTGTTTTACTTCTGATATGGAAGTAACACATTAGTAAATTTAAATGCTGGGAGATTTATGATAGGCAACTTGGAAGCCATAAATAAAGCTCAGGTCTTGAAACTGATGTTTAACAATGAAAAACCGTGAAAAATGGGGACTTCACTTTACAGAAGGTTGCAATTGACATTTAGCAATAAATGAAACAATCCAGCTTCTGTAGTACAGTGGCATTTGTACAGTTGTCTAACAAATTAAATAAAGCAAAGTTTCCCAATTAACAAAGGCATCAAACAGCAAAAATCATAGAAGGAAATATTGTAGGCGGAGAGTGAGCACACGTCAGACTACAGAGAGGTAACCCACGGTTACAATTTTTATCATGACTAATGAGCATATCAATAGTACTGTGCAAAGTGGTAACACTTTCCTTATTACTCATACCAGGAATATATAAACTGGTTATGATATTTTATTCTAATGAAACATCGCAATTATTTCTTTCAGCCTCCTATTTCCCACTATGTTGTTCAAAGAGATTGTTTTTTGGAAGTTGTACAGGAACATGGATTATTCCTGAATCCAGTAGGGATTGTACTTTATGAAATCTTCCTTGGGGCTTGATTGGAATAAAATAACAAAGATTGTCTTTGACAGCAGCAAAATGAGGCTAACCAATACCCTAATGAGGATGTGCTAAGCGAGCCTGATCCATCCTGCTGAATTTGCATTATGAGTGCAGATCTGCATGTCACAGCTCACTATTACATTGGCTTGCAATCATTATTTTAATAGTTTTTGTTTGTGCAGGGTTTATGATAATATTGTGATCTCGCTCAGTATGCAAAGAATATTTTGAAATTGGACTATTTGAGTGCTCCAACATTTCACACAACAGTAATCTGTTTAAAATCAACTCATTTGCTGCAAGCTGCAACTGTGACATTGCTTGCTGCAGCCCCCATCCGTTCTACCCAGTTTCTAGAAACGCAAGCCATCTCCCAGCTCCCTGGGGCCAGAGGCTGCAGTGGGGAACATGTCCAATGGCAATTTTTAAGTAACTATTACTCTGCAAAAGAGGTACTGTAACTATTATGCTAATATTTTCTCAAGGCCGAACCTAGATTTAATTTAAAGATCACACTATTTAACAAAATACAGTTTTTGTCTCAAACCATAGGAACCGGGGTGGGCCATTCAGCCCCTCGAGCCTATTCCGCCATTCAATTAGATCATGGCTGATCTGTATCTTAATTCCAACTACCCACCTTGGTTCCATAACCCTTAATACACTTGCCTTACAAAAATCTATCAATCTCAGTTTTGAAATTTTCAATTGACCCCCAGCCTCAACAACATTTTGGGGGAGAGAGTTCCAGTTTTCCACTACCCTTTGAGTCGAGAAGTGCTTTCTGACATCACTCTTGAATGGCCTAGCTCTAATTTTAAGGTCATGCCCCCTTGTTCTGGACTCGCTCACATAGCCCATAAAAAAACCTCTCAGGCCGCAGACCCGAGACTTTGCTGAACGAAGGTGGGTAGCGCCAGGTGCCTGCACAACCTTTGCCAACACCTCTCTTCAGCTAGCTGGTAGAGGCGTGAAAGTGCAATCTTAGCTGAATTCTTTCACCCTGTCTCCTATCAAGCAAATACCATGGCCTAGAAATTGGAGTAGGCTAGAAACCTACCGGTGCCACCGCGGGCCGAAGTTAACAGCCACCCGAAATAATAGTGCAGTGCGAAACCTGGAGTGCAAGACTGGTTTTCCGGCAGTACTCTCAGCAGGAGTCCCAAGGTAGCGTGGGTGTAGCATCCCTGGAGCAAGAGGAGCATTGTCTTAAAGCAAGGCTGTCATTTTAGAAAGCAGTGTTGGTCCCTTAAAGGGGTACTACCTTCTAAAATGAAAAAAATAAAAATCATATAAAAATAGGCAGTCTTTAGCTCTTAGAGCTCAACTGCCCTCTGAAAAAAAACGTTAAAAATAATTCCCAAATGGCAGTCTTCAGCGCTTAAAGCTGAACTACATTCTGGACATAAAAAATGCTACAAGTGCCTCAGCACTAACACAAATGGCTCAACTGTTGTGTATGTACCT
This sequence comes from Somniosus microcephalus, assembly GCF_052327205.1. NCBI lineage: Eukaryota > Metazoa > Chordata > Chondrichthyes > Squaliformes > Somniosidae > Somniosus > Somniosus microcephalus. Next base: position 143,638,993 of record NC_140988.1, on the reverse strand, counting down.
TTAAGAGAAGAACTGATTCTATACTGCAGTACCGGCAGTGACCACCCCTGTATATAAAGCCATAGCAGGCTTCTGTATTTCAGTCTTAAGTTACCCTCTGTTCAGCTGCAAGCACGAGCAGAGGGAGCAGCCAGACTTTGGAGAGTGGATTAAAGTGGTGGTCCCCTGACCAGGAAGAGGAGGAGAACGTTGGACCACCACCACCAACTCCACCATCATTACATCAACTGAGGTGCCTGGAGAGAGAGGACAGAGGAGGAGAAGGAGAAAGGAGGCCTACATCAACATCAACCAGGGGAGAGGCCTTTCTATCACTGCCTCCCCAATTTGGCCTCCACTTCAGGAGAGGGAGAGAGGGGAGAGAAACCAACTGCTTGAAAGGAGGGAAGAAAACTTCATCCGGAACATCTACAGGTGGGTGTTATTTGGGGCACTCTCCCAAGACTTTGTATTTTAGGTGGGGGGAGAAAAGAAGAAGCAAGGCCGGATCATCAAGGGGTGTAGTGTGTGTGTGTGTGTGTGTGCTCTTGTTAAAAGCTAGGCCACACACACCACTAATTAGCATCCCTTCTATTGCCTGCCCTGGGAGAGCTTGGAGCTGCCCAAGGTGAAGTCTTTAATTTAATTTAATTACATCGTTAAGACCTGTTGCAGGACTAAGCCTGGGCTTCTCCAGCTTTTCCAGGTGAAGACGTCTTCTCCCCCTGCCAGAAGACCACCATCACCAAAGACTTTTTCCATCGGAGAGTGCAACCCTGCCTACACCCACCCACCATCCTGAGTGGCAACACTGCCCTTTGCGGCCTCCCTCCTTCCCACCCCCCCACCTCTCTCTCTCTCTTTGTCTCTCTCTGCCTGTCTTTCTAAGGCACCTTAGTTTCATCTATTTTATTAATTGCCAATTGAGCAGAGGGGAGAGGCCACTCTCCCAATTTAAATCAATAAGGAGAGAGGTGTGTCCTCATTTTAATCAGCTCCCTCTGCTCAATAGAGGACAAAAAAAATATATATACACCGAGGCCATTAACACCTTCAGGCCTGTGACTTGGGGTGAGTGTAGCCCTTAAAAAAAGCACCCCAGAATGGCGACTGCGTCTTCGCCGGTGGCGGGGCCAGCCGGGACCTATGCGAGAGTGGTAGCCACGGCCACAGCTGCTCCCGCTGTTCCTGCTGCCCCGTCACCTTTTCGATTAATAACAAAAAAGCTTGGGGTGAAGAGCTACACTCACCCCACTATGACCATCGAGGCCTGCGTCAAGGCCATGGCTGGGGTTGTCGGCCCCTCAGCCATCGTCGCGGCCTCGAAAATGTATGGGAAGGCTGTGTTCTTCCTGGGGTCGGAGCGGGCGGTGTCCCTGGCTGTCGCCAAGGGGCTCACCGTGGGCGGGACCTTCCTGCCGGTGGATCCTCTCGAGGCCACCGCGCAGAGGATCATTATTTCCAACGTCCCGCCCTATGTTCCTGGTGAGCTCCTCCTTCCCCATTTGCGACAACTTGGGGAGGTGAGGTCGGGGATCACGCCCATCCCGCTCGGCTTCCGGGAGGCCAGCCTTCGCCACGTCTTCTCCTTCCGGCGCCAGCTGTTTATCCAGCTGGCGCGGGAGGAGGACACTGAAGGGGCGTTCGTCGTCCTCCACGAGGGGACCGCCTACCGCGCCTTTTGGACGTCGGACGGTGTGAGGTGCCATGCCTGCAGGGAGGTGGGGCACATCAGGAGGAACTGCCCTGCCTCCAAGGCCGCCGGATCATCTCGTGCGGCCGAGGCTGGCGCCGCCGCCGCCGCCCTTCCCCCCGGATCTGCCCGCGCGTCAAGTACGTCTGATGCGCGGTTGACGTCGGGGGCCGATGCCACCAAGGCCTCCGGCGGGGGGGAGGGAGCATGTCCGGTCGGAAAGAAGGCGCGGGGAAAAAAGAAGCACCTTGGGGCAGGCCCCCCCGTGGATGGTGAGCCCTTGCCCCTTGAGCCCCTTACACCCGCGCTCCTCGCGGAGTTGATCAGGGCAGATGTGAGCGGGAGGGGCCCCGTGCCCGAGCCTGTGGCCGCAACCGCCGCAGCGGTAATGCCAATACCTGCGGCCGGGCTCGGGCCCGAGGAACCCGACAAACCTGCTCCGCCGGAGGGAGTCGAGGAGGAGGCCTTTGCAGACATGGAGGTCTCCCTCGCTCCCTCCGTGCTAAAAAGAAGGCGCGACCCCCTGGATGAGGAGGAGGACCGGGAGGAGGAAGGTCCCTCCGAGCAGGGGGAGTCGTCGCCCGCCGCGGGTACTGCGCCCCCCCGCCCCCCCAGCGCTGTCGTCATCACCAGCGATCGGCAGGGGTCGCCTGTCCCTCGGGAGGCTGAGGCAGATGTGTCTGTCCAGCACGTGCCTCCCGGGGATGGGGATGAGACCCTGCCCGTGGGGGGGGGTTGCGGAACAACCCGCGGCAGTAATTGAAGTTGACCTTTTATCGGTGTCGTTGCCCCTCGCCGGGTCGGGCAGCCTGGGGGCTGGGTCGGGCGAGCTCGAGGATAATGAGCTCGCCCAATGCGACCCGGACGTCTCCCAGGGGATGCTCGTCCTGGTAGAGCTTTTAATTCAAAACCCCCCGTCCGCTGGGTCGGAGGTTGGTGGCGGGGAGGAGGATGGCCCCCTGGCTGCGTCTCTGGTGCCGGACGTACTGGAGGAGCTGGAAATTGTTCACTCCCCGGTTTCTCCGGTCGTTCCGGCGTCTGAGGCGGAGGGGAGCTCTGAACCGCCGCCGTCTTCTGGCCCGGCATCCCTAGAGGAGCCCAGGGAGAAATCCTCTGCCGCCGATCCTGGGGGTGGGATCCGGGCGGAGGCGGGGCTGGCTGGCGCGGCCGAGTCGTTCGCTTCGCACTGCGCGGCGGACGGGTCGGCCGCTGGTGACGACCCCCTGGAGGAGGATGGGGACTCGGTGATGGGCACGGAGGACGATTCGGACTCCAGCGCCGACGTGGCGATGGATGACCTCGTGCCCCTTGCCGAGTCTCCCCTCATTTCCGTAAGGGAACTCCGGGATTTTATGGCCACGTGCCTGGGTCAGCGCAATAAGGTCCGGCTGGCCCTCGACAGGTGGTCGGAGCTGGCGCTGCTCATCGATTCCGTCCGCGCCGCCGTTAAGATCTTGGGCGCGGACGAGGGTGTGAACCCGCTCGAGCTGCGTCGGCTCACAACGTTTCTCACTGGGCTGCTGAGGAAGTGGCGGCGGACCAGCGGCTGCGCTTCCTCGCCCCGTTAGGTGTAGGTAGAGGTTGCACTATGCTTCTGACATGAAGATAACCATAGCCAGCCTCAACATCAACGGCAGCAGGGAGGCGCGCCGCAGATTCAATAACTTCTCGGTCCTTCGGGACGGGAAGTATGCGGTGTGCTTCCTGCAAGAAACCCACACCGTTCCGGGAGACGAAGCCACGTGGCTCCTGGAGTGGCAAGGAGGGGTCAGCATGAGTCACCTCTCCAACAATTCCAGCGGGGTGGCTATCTTGCTGGCCCCGCATTTTCAGCCGGAGATCTTGGGGGTCAAGGAGCACGTGCCGGGCCGCTTGCTCCATGTCACTGTTCGCCTGGGGGGCGTGCCGCTCCATCTAGTGAACGTGTACGCCCCTCAGACCAGTGCGCAGCAAGTGCGCTTCTTCGAAGAAGTGTCCGCTCTCTTGGGCTCCATCGACGTGGGCGAGTGCGTCATCCTCGGGGGGGATTTTAACTGCACCCTCGAGGCGAGGGACCGTTCGGGTCCCCCGCGAAGCCCGGCGGCGATGGAGAAGTTGAGGGACCTGGTTGGGTCCTTCGACTTGGTGGACGTCTGGCGAAATCTCCACCCCGACTCCAGCGCCTTCACTAGCGTGAGGTCTGGGGGAGGAAGGTCCAGAATCGACCGCCTCTACATTTCCCGGGCGTTCGTCTCCTGCGTTCCGGCAGCTTCCATGCGGCCGGTGCCGTGCACGGACCACCACCTGGTGTGGGCGGAGCTCGCTCCGCTGCGCGCGCGGGGGGGGTCCGTGTACTGGCATTTTAACAACCTGCTGCTGGAGGACGCACGGTTCCGGGATTCGTTTCGTCGATTCTGGGCCGACTGGAGAAGGAAGCAGGGGGGCTTCCCCTCCTTGAGGCTATGGTGGGATGTGGGCAAGGCTCACATCCGTCTCTTCTGTCAGGAGTACGCGAAGGGGTCGACCAAGAGGCGGGAGGCCCGGGTCGGGCGGTTGGAGAAGGAGGTGCTCGACCTGGAGTCCCGTCTCGGTCAGGTCGTCGAGGACCCGGCCCTGCGGAAGGTGTACGAAGAGAAGAAGGGCGCGCTGAAGGACCTGCAGCTCGTCGGGTCCCGAGGCGCGTACGTGAGGTCGCGGATCCAGCTCCTGCGGGACCTGGACCGTGGCTCCCCCTTCTTCTACTCGCTGGAAAAAAGACGGGGGGTCCGTAAGCAGCTCTTGGGGCTGCTGGCCGACGACGGATCTCTGGTCTCGGATCCGGAGGGAATCAGCGCGGAGACCCGCGCCTATTACGGGGCTCTGTTCTCTCCGGATCCGTCCAGCGAGGATGCGCGCAAAGTTTTGTGGGAGGACCTGACGAAGGTTGGCCCGGAGGGCGCCGAAAAATTGGACGCTCCGCTAAGTCTGGCGGAGCTGACCGGCGCCCTCCGCCAGCTCTCTAGGGGAAAGTCCCCGGGGCTGGACGGGCTGACCGTGGAGTTCCACAGGGCGTTCTGGGACGTCTTGGGGGGCGACTACGCGCGGGTCCTGGGGGAAAGTTTGGCGACCGGGGAGATGCCCCTCTCTTGGCGCAGGGCGGTCATTGTCCTGCTGCCTAAGAAGGGCGATCTCCGCCTCCTTAAGAACTGGCGCCCGGTCTCCCTCCTCAGCACGGACTATAAAATCTTTGCCAGGGCCATGTCTGCTCGCCTTGGCACCGTGCTGGCCCACATGATCCACCCCGACCAGTCCTACACGGTCCCGGGCCGGACCATCCACGATAACATCCATCTGGTCCGGGACCTGGTCCACCACTCCCAGAGGGCTGGTCTGTCGGTCGCCTTCCTTTCCCTGGATCAGGAGAAGGCGTTCGACAGGGTGGATCACGAGTATCTCTTCGGGACTCTGCGCGCATTCGGGTTCGGGACGCATTTCGTCGCCCGGATCCGACTTCTGTACGCCGCCGCGGAGTGTCTGATTAAAGTTAACGGGTCCTTGACGGCGCCCCTTCGCTTCGGGAGGGGGGTGCGTCAGGGATGCCCCATGTCCGGTCAGTTATATGCCATTTGCGTGGAGCCTTTCCTGCGCCTCTTGCGGAAGAGGTTGACGGGACTGGCTCTGCAAGGGCCGGGCGTGGAGGTGGTCCTCTCGGCTTACGCCGATGACGTGCTCCTCACGGTCACGGATCCCGCTGACTTGCGGAGGATGCGGGAATGCCAGCAGATTTACTCGGACGCATCCTCCGCCAAGATCAACTGGGAGAAATGTTCCGGACTCCTGGTGGGTCAGTGGCGGGTGGACTCCCTGCCGGAGGAGTTCAGGCCTTTCGCCTGGAGCACCACGCACCTCCTCTATTTGGGAGTCTACCTTAGCCCTGCCGAGGATGCTTGGCCGGCGAACTGGCAAGAGCTGGAGGCCAAAGTCACCGCTCGCCTAGGACGCTGGACAGGACTGCTCCGAGTGTTGTCCTACAGGGGTCGAGCGCTGGTCATAAACCAGCTGGTGGCCGCCATGTTGTGGTACCGGTTGGTCACTTTGATCCCTCCCCCTGCGTTTGTCGCCAAGATTCAGAAGAAGCTCATCGACTTCTTCTGGGACAAAAGGAAGCACTGGGTCTCTGCCGCGGTTCTGTGTCTCCCGCTTAGGGAGGGCGGTCAGGCGCTGGTGTGCCTTCGCACCCAGGCTGCGACTTTCCGTCTTCAGACGCTGCAGAGATACCTGTACGTCGAGAATCCTCCGAGATGGTGTGCGCTGGCGACGTTTTTCTTCCGCCAGCTGCATGGCCTCAATTACGACACGCAGCTCCTGTTTGCGAAGGTGGGCGGCAGGCGTGCCGGCCTGCGGGAGCTGCCTGTCTTCTACCAGGAACTACTATGGGTTTGGAACTACGTCGCTTCCAGGCGGAGCTCTCCCCCGTCAGGAGCGGCGGCTCTCCTTCGGGAGCCGCTGCTCAGGAATCCGCACCTCCACGAACACGGGTTCGGGCGGCTGGCGGAGGGTAGGGCTGTGGCTGGCAAGGTGACCAGAGTCGGGGACCTGCTCGATGGCGGAGGAGCGGGCTGGATGGCGCCGGAGGAGCTGGCGCGGCGCCTGTCCTGGGCCAACGTCCAGCTCGCGGTCGAAACCATCGAATCGGTAAAAGCGGCACTGGGCCCCGACTCCACTAGGTGTATCGAGGCGGCTCAAGCACGTGGGGCGATCCCGTCCGAGCTTACCCCCGTTCGGACGGAATTCCTCATCGGCGCCCGGCCCCGAAACTCCCCTCGGGAACCGGCGCCTCACAACTTGAGCCGTCTCGAGGAAATACCCTCCGTGCCTTTTCATTCTGCGCGGAGGGGTTTCCTGTACGGGCTGCTCCTGCACACTCTCCACTTTGCCATCTTCGTCTACCGTCCGGACACGCCTTGGCGTGGCGTTTTGCCGACCGGCGGTAGCGGAGGTCCCCAATGGAGGGCTCTCTATGCGGGAGTCCTCCCTTGTTCCATCGGGGACTTGGCCTGGAGGGTGTTGCATGGAGCGGTCCCGTGCAATAAGGTTTTAAGTAGGTTCACGGACTCCCAGGCCGCCTGCATTTTTTGCGGCCTGGAGGAGTCCGTGTTTCACGTTTATATGGATTGTGAGAGGTTGCAGCCCCTCTTTCACTACTTGAAGGGGCTGCTCCTCGATTTTTGGTTGCACTTCAGTCCCACGCTCTTGATCTACGGTCACCCGGTGCGGAGGGGAGCGGACAGGTTGGAGGACCTCCTTGTGGGCCTGCTCCTGGGCCTGGCTAAAAGAGCCATCAATTGGTCCAGGCAGCGGGCGGTCGAGGGGGTCGTCCAGCCGGATTGCCTGCATCTCTTCCGCGGCCATGTTCGCGCCCGGGTGGCCCTGGAGATGGAGCACGCGGTGTCCGCCGGTGCGCTTGAGTATTTCCGCGACCGGTGGGCGCCACGGGGACTGGAGTGCATCATCAACACGGAAAACCAAATTTTAATTTGATTTGTTAAGCTTTAGTTGAACTTTTGTTTATTTACAGTCGAATTGGGTTTTTTTGGGTCCAAATAAAAGAGTACCCTCTGTTCAGTAAATACCTGTTATTATTGTTCTCCTGCAGTCCGTGTATTATTTATACTCGGACACTACATTGGCGACGAGGATGGGATGGAACTCACCTGCAGTACTGCATCACCTCACGGGGATCTTTCCCTGAGAAGAAGCTTCTTGGAGGTCGAAGTCAGAACGGGCGTCGACCGCGGGCAACCGCCCAAGGATTCATCGGAGTTCGGAGAGTTGCAGGAGAGGCTGTGGAGAGCTGGGCTTGGCTCCCCAGTCAAGGTGTTCCAGCATATCGTGCTGGTAGCAGGTAGTGCGCTGATCCTTCCGGATTGCGGCGGGCTCGAGCTCGATCGAGCGGCTCTGCAAAGGGGCCGTGCAGCGTCGTCGGGAGGAAAAGAGAGAGAGAGAGGGTGGAGCGCACAAGGTGCGGTCGGTGCTCAAGAACCGGGCAGCGTAGAGAAAATAAAACAAGGGGAAGGAAAAGTGAGACGTGCCGAAGCCGCGGGTCGCCGCCATTACCCTGCAGAACGCTAGGAGCAGCGTGGCAGCAAGGGGAAGAAGGAAAAGCGCAGGAGGCGCCATTTTATTCCATTGGGGAAGAAGCAAAAGCGCGGGAGGCGCCATTTTAAATCACCCAAGATGCCGAAAAGTGGCAGTATCACTGCTTTCGACAACGAGGTAGAAGGCTGGACCACGTATGTGGAAAGAATTGAAGTGTACTGCAAGGCAAATGAGGTGGCCGATGGAAAGAAGACGTCGGTATAATTAAATTTGATGGGCGCGAGAACGTACGGCCTATTGCGGAATTTAATTACCCCAGCTAAACCAATGGAGAAAAGTTTTGAAGAGATTGTTAATATCTTACAGGAACACCTAAACCCTACACCGCTGCTGATAGCAGAAAGATTCAAGTTCCATAAAAGAAACCAGCACAAAGATGAGAGCAATGCTGACTATCTTACGGAACTACACAAGTTATCGAAGCACTGCCAGTTCGGAGCAGGACTGGCAGACACCTTACGGGATAAGTTTGTCTGCGGGCTCCAGAGTGAAGGAACCCAGAAACGACTACTTTCGGAAAAGGACCTGACGCTAGAACAGGCTTTCAGCGTGGCAGTATCCTATGAAGCAGCAGCACGGGGAGCTGCAGAAATACAACAGAAACCACAAGAATACAGCGCTAACGAAATGGCGTATGGAGCAGAAAAGTGCTATCGCTGCGGCAGAACAACCCATGATCAGAAGGACTGCTGGGTTAAGGAAAAAGTATGCAGGCAATGTGGGAAAATGGGACACATATCAAGAGTCTGCAGGTCGGGAAAGAAAACCAACACTACAAGAACTACTAAGGAAAAGTACAAGAAAGTAAAGAAATTGACAGACAGTAGTTCGGAAGATTAGGAGAGTGATAAGGACTCCGGGAGCAGGAGACTAAGTTGTCTAAAGTTACACAACGTGATCACAAAGGAGAATCACCGAACCATTTGGGTCACCCTCATGATAGCAGGGTCCCCAGTAAAGATGGAATTGGACACAGGATCAGCCCTAACTGTCATGAATCGACGAGACTATGAGCGGCTATTCTCACACATACCCTTGAAGGACACGTCCATTGTATTGAAGACATACACGGGGCAAAAAGTCTACCCCAGAGGAAAAATAAGGGTGCCAGTTGAATACAACGGCAAGGAAACACAGAAACTGTATCTATATATACTACCAGATGGAGGACCACCATTATTGGGACGTGAATGGATCCAAAAAATACAATTGGATTGGCATTCCATTCAGGCGCTAACTGTGACTGATAAAAAGGATGATGACGTCACACCTGGACGACTGTCAAAAATTCTAACTGACGCGAAAGAGGTGTTCCAACAAGGACTTGGGACTCTAAAAGGAGTAACAGCAACGATAAAAATCGAAGATAACGCAAACCCAAAATTTTTTAGGGCCAGACCGGTACCTTACGCAATCCGCCCAGCCGTTGAAGCAGAGCTGGAGAGTCTGGAGCGTTCGGGTGTGCTATCCAAGGTGGACTGGAGCGAGTGGGCCACACCCATCATTCCTGTAATGAAGAAATCATTGAGCAGCACGCCTGGGGAACCGAAGAAGGTCCGCATCTGTGGGGACTTCAAGGTGATTGTGAACCCAGTCCTGCACACAGTACAATATCCACTTCCACGGATAGAAGATATTTTCGCCTCACTATCTGGAGGGAAACGCTTTACAAAGATTGATCTGGCCCAAGCGTATCTACAAATGGAGGTGGAAGAAGCGTCTAGGAAATACCTCACGATAAACACTCACAAAGGCCTTTACCAGTACAATCGACTGGTATTCAGGGTAGCATTGGCCCCGGCTATTTGGCAGAGGGCGATGGAACAAGTCCTGCAAGGGATCCCGGGGACCCAGTGTTATTTGGACGACATCCTGGTTATGGGCGAAAATGACAGTGAACACCTTGCCAACCTGGAGCAGGTGCTCACGAGATTACATGAATATGGGCTACGAGCCAACCGCCCCAAATGCGAGTTCTTCAGGAGACAAATCTCGTATTGTGGCCACATGATTGATGAGGAAGGGTTGCATAAGTCGCCGGACAAGATTGAGGCTGTAGTCAAGGCTCCAGCACCGGAAAATGTGTCGCAACTGAGGTCATTCCTCGGGCTGGTGAACTACTACCATAAGTTCTTGCCGAATTTATCTACAATTCTGCACCCACTGAACGCCCTACTGCAAACTGGAGTAACATGGAAATGGAGTGATGAGTGTAAGCGTGCCTTTCAGAAATGTAAATGCCTAATCACTTCAAAAGAAGTATTGGCCCACTACAATCCAACACTACCGATTCGGTTAGCATGTGATGTGTCTCCCTACGGCATCGGAGCGATGCTGTCACATAAATTCCTTGACGGTTCAGAGAGGCCAATAGCCTTTGCGTCGCGCTCGTTAACCTCAGCCGAGTGTAACTATGCCCAGATTGACAGGGAGGCCCTCAGCCTGGTGTGGGGGGTGAAGAAGTTCAATCACTATCTGCATGGGCAGAAATTCACCCTACTGACTGAGCATCAGCCCCTGGTCTCCAGAAGGGCATTCCGGTGATGACGGCGCAACGGCTGCAAAGATGGTCACTTTTTCTAGGGGCACATCAGTACGACATAGAGTACAAGGGTACGAAACAGCATGGAAACGCTGATGGGCTGTCGCGCCTACCGTTGCCTACGGTAGAGGAAGCACCTGCAGTGGACCCTGTTGAGATATTCCATGTGACCATAGTCGAATGTCTACCTGTTACAAACTCAAGTATAGAGAAGGAAACCTGAAATGACCCGACACTCTCTTGGGTCTATGATTTGACGGTGAAGGGATGGCCAGCACATGGCAACTCACTGTTGCCAGCGTTCTCGCCAAGGAGAGAACAGCTGTCAGTGTGCCGGGGGACCTTGATGTGTGGATCCCGAGTAGTAATTCCACCCAAGTTGAGAGATAGCGTGCTCAATGAGCTTCATGAGGGTCATCTGGGAGGGGTAAAAATGAAGAGCCTAGCCAGGGCGTTTGTGTGGTGGCCAGGAATCGATAAAGGAATCGAGGATATGACCAAGAGATGCACAGGATGCCAGAAGGTCCAAAACGCTCCACCACAGGCCCCGCTCCATCCATGGGAGTGGCCCTCATCTCCATGGCAACGGGTACACATTGATTTTGCTGGTCCATTTATGGACTCAATGTTCCTAATCGCTGTGGACGCCCATTCGAAATGGCCAGAGGTCATCAAAATGTCCTCCCCCACCACGGAGAAAACTATTGCAGTCCTACGGACCATCTTCGCCAGGAATGGCTTGCCAGAGCAGATTTGCTCCGACAATGGGCCACAGTTTGTGTCAGAGGATTTCCGGAGGTTTCTGAGGAATAATGGGGTGAAGCATTACACATCTGCCCCATATCATCCAGCCACAAATGGATTGGCTGAGAGGTTTGTTCAGACCTTTAAAAAGGCAATAAAGGCAATGCATAATGACGACATACCACTACAACACAAGGTGGATAATTTCTTGTTTGCTTACTGGAATGCGACACATGCAGTCACCAACCAAACTCCAGCCATACTGTTCTTCAACCGAAGGCTAAGATGTTGCCTGGATTTGCTCAAACCAAACATAAGACGAGATGTTGAGGATAAGCAATTCCAGCACATAAATGAGAAGCCAACCAGGAGCTTCAAGATAGGGCAACCAGTCTTGGCCCGCGACTACCGAACAGAAAAATGGCAGCCAGGAACGATATGCACACAGCAGGGACCACTAATGTACACAGTGGACGTTGGAAAGAGCATCGTGAGACGCCATGCTGACCAGATTCTAGAGTCACTGGAACAAGCCAAACCCATACCATGAGCAGGTGCACCTGGTAATCAACCCGAAGTACAGATTGCGTCTACCTCAGAAGCAGTGGTATTGGAAGCTGACGAACCAACCAATGACAATGAGCCAGAATCAACTCCGCCGCAAGAACAGGATACTCGAGAAAGGCGCTATCCAGTCAGGATCAGGAGGCCTCCTCAAAGACTGAACTTATAAATGATTATTTCAGTTGATGTATATAGTACAGAGAAAATTGTAATTGTAATTAGTTATTATTTAGTTGTTAAATGAATGTTATGTACTGTTTATCTAAAAGGGGAGGAATTGTTGTGTATGTACCTTTAAGAGAAGAACTGATTCTATACTGCAGTACCGGCAGTGACCACCCCTGTATATAAAGCCATAGCAGGCTTCTGTATGTCAGTCTTAAGTTACCCTCTGTTCAGTAAATACCTGTTATTATTGTTCTCCTGCAGTCCATGTATTATTTATACTCGGACACTACATCAACAAGCCAGGGAAGGGGTACCCAGGGTCTCGCACGCAGTACTCCAACTTTGTGCAGGGGATCAACGCTGCAAGAGAGGTCCTGTACACGCCCCCATCAATCACCTACCAACAATCTGTACCAAACACGAGGCACACCTCCCATTCCTAGTTTCACCTCAACCCCTCGGAAGAGACGATGCTGGTCATTCTTGGCAAGGGCAAGGCTAAGCCCTTGGCCAGCGGCGGGGCTGAAAGGATGCAAGATGCTGGTATCCTAATATGTTTTCCTCCTTATCACATCCCACTTCCCCCTCATCCCACAATATCTTCTGATTTACAAGGTGCACATGTTGTAAGCATGCAGCTCTTGCATTCCCACCCTCCCCTCACCACAACCTTTACCTTGTGCCTTCCTCGTTTCACACACCCAAGGAATGCAGCCTGCCCAGACAGTAGTTGACCAAGAAGAGAGAGAGGAGAGTGAAGAAGAAGAAGAAATACCATCACTCAATTTCATACTTCCAGCCACCAGCTCATTGAGGTTGTCCTGCAAGGCCATCTGCAGTGTCCCCCACTGAAAGTCAGCAGCCTTCCTCCAGCCATGCTGCAGTCACTGGGGTAGCATTGCGTGACATCAGTAGGATAGGCAAAGGTACACACAAGACAGTCACTAAGGGAATGAGCAAGGGTGATGAGTTGATTTCTTGATGTCATATTGGATGGATAGATATATAAAGTTGGATTGGAAAGATTGCATTGTGGTGGTTTTTATTTCAGCATTGTGGCCAAGAAGATGCTATGATGGTCAGTAACAGAGGGAAGGTAAGGTGTGGGAAAAATGTTGAAAGGATAATTGCAGTTGTGGTTACTGGTACCACAAACAGATGATTCCATCTTGGATATCCCAGCCAGAAAGGGGCTGTCTGGGTCGCATCCTTCCTTCTGCTTCCTCCTCTTCAGCTTCTTCCTCTTCTACTTTGTCCTCTTCTATTCTTCGTCTTCTGTGTTTTCCTCTTCCCTCTGTGAGCGAATGCTGTAAATCTGAAATAAAAGCAGAAAATGCTGGAAATACTCAGCAGGTCAGACAGCATCTCAACCTGAGACATGTACTCTGCTTCTTTCTCCATGGATGCTGCCTGACCTGCTGAGTATTTCCAGCATTTTTTGTCTTCTCAGAGGCCTTCCTTTACCATTTGAGACTTTGCAAGCTTCCAGCAGTACTCCCTGCATACTTTAAAAACTTTTAACATCTATTGCACCAAGTCACTACTTCAATAAAATATTTTTAAATGTCCAAAATCATAAATCCAAACTTACCTGAAAGATGTGTGTGTCCCTTTAAGAAGCGCTGACAGCATCTCTGCAGGGCTGCTTCACACACGCTTTTCTGAGCATGCTTAGGACCCAGTGGTAAACAGAGCCAAAAGATCGAAGTTTGCAGACGTGGCATCAAGACGGCATTGCTATTGCACTTACCAAAATAGTGGCCTCTGTGTCCCATGCCGGAGGCGGGAGGAAGTGAGGCGGCCGCCTTTTTTTTGCCATTACAGGCCTTAACGGCCAGCGCAAATAAGAAGATAAGAACATAAGAAATAGGAGCTGCAGTAGGCCATTTGGCCCTTCGAGCCAGCTCCGCCATTCATCAAGATCATGGCTGATCTTCTACACCAACTCTACCTTCCCACACTATCCCCATATCCCTTAATTCCCTTTGTTCCCAAAAATATATCGACCTCTCTCTTGAATATGCTCAACGATTGAGCATCCACAGCTCTCTGGGGTAGAGAATTCCAAAGATTCACAACCCTTTGAGTGAAGAAATTTCTCCTCATCTCGGTCCTAAATGGCCGACCCCTTATTCTGAGACTGTGACCTCGTGTTCTAGATTCCACAGCCAGGGGAGACATTTTCTCAGCATTATCCTTGTCAAGCCCCTTAAGAATTATGTTTCAATTAGATCACCTCTCATTCTTCTAAACTCTAAGGAATATAGGCCTAGTCTACTCAATCTCTCCTCCTAGGGCAATCCCCTCATCCCAGGAACCAGTCTAGTGAACCTTCGTTGCACTCCCTCTAAGGCAAGTATGTCTTTCCTTAGGTAAGGAGATCAGAACTGTACAAAGTACTCCAGGTGTGGCCTCACCAATGCCCTGTATAATTGTAGTAAGACTTCATTACTCATAGGGCAGGATTTTCATTGAGCCGTGGAGGCGGGCTTGGAGGCGTGCGGGGGGTTCAAATCGCAAAAACTGGCGGGCAGGACCCCCCCCCCGCCTGGTTCCCGACACCAAGCAATTTTAACTCAGGCATGTCTAATGGTCCCAACTCCGTCCCACATCCAACAGGCGGGACTGGTCATTAAGGCCCTTAGTAACCACTAAATGGCCTCTATAATCCTATTTTAACAGGCCCTTGCAAATTTAACCCTTTTCCCATGTAAAACACGCCTGGTGGGAAACACGAATGTGAAAACTGGCGGGAGCACTATTGGTTTGCTGACTATCAACTGCAGGTCAACCATTAAAGAGGAGATTTGATCAACCTGTTATGTCTGACATTGGTGATAGGTATTCGATTGCCTGGGCCTGAGCACATGGAGTTTGATAGTGCTGTTATCGTTGTATTGTGTCTGACATTGGATATAGGTATGCGATTGCTTTTGCCTGGGAGAGTGTGCTTGGATCAGCCATTAAAAGCAACATGAACTGAGCTCTGCATACGGCCTCTGGATTATCTTTGCAAACGCAACATTTGGTGATGAGGATGGCTGAAATCTCTCTTCCACCACCTCCTCCCTTCCTTACACTACCCGGTGAGCCCCCGATCCCATGGGTTCGCTGGTTACAGTCCTTTGAAACCTACCTCATTGCTCTTGGACTAGAAAATGTGAGTACAGCATGGAAACAGGCACTGTTATCCCATTGCTTGGGAGCGGAGGGCCAGCGTGTTCTTGGGACATTATTTGCAGCAGACTTAATTCAAACGTATGATGTGGCTGTGGCTCTGTTAAGCACACACTTTTCTGCCACACAATGTGCCCTCCTGCGGCGATTCATTTTTAGACAGCGTCACCAACTCCCCGGCGAGTCGGTGCATCAATACGTGGCTAATTTGAGGGGGTTAGCTAGCTCGTGCAAGTTCGGTGCACTACAAGACGAGATGGTGCGTGATCAACTAATAGAGCACACCAACAACGTGAGAGTGTGTGAAAGACTGTTACTCGAGTCCGACGACCTGTCATTGTCACAGGCAGTCAACATTGCAGGCAGTCAACATTGCCTTTCAAGTGGAGTCTGCAGCCGAATGTGCAGCGAAACTAGCACACGCACCCAGTGACAGCGCCCTTGGCCCCAACAGCTCTGACACTGTAATGCTCGCGCGACGGCAGCAACGCGCGCTACCGCGGCAACAGTGTGGAAACTGCGGATCTCGTTCACATGCTACCAGAGTGCAGAATTGACCCATGCGCGGCCAAGCCTGTCGCAATTGTGGAAAACAAAATCACTTTGCCAATGTCTGCCGCTCTGCCCCTGTTGCTACAAATGAACACTCTCAGTCCTCAAGCAGTTGGCCTATAATTCACAACGTGAGCTCTGGGCCAGTAGTGGCTTTCAAGTCATGCACAATTAACCTGAATGATGTGTGCATCCCTCTGTTGTTGGATACCAGTGCCAGCGTCTCACTGCTGAATCTGGACACATTCAAATGCTTTTTCAGCTCCCTGCCACTCTCTGCGCCCTCCACTGCCCTTTGCAGGTATGATAATTCGAAAATTGGACTAGTGGGCTCAGTCAACCTCACTGTACGCTATGGAACAAAAATGTTGCCAGATTTTTGTTTTCATGTGGCACGCCAAGGAGCTAACCTGATGGGACGGGATCTTTTCACTGACCTGGGTTTTTCTCTCTTGGACACCGGCGGGTCTGCGATTCTGCACGTCGCCTCACCGTGGCACCTAACATGGCCAGCACTCTTCGAGGGTCTGGGCTGCCTGACTGCCTTCACCCACCAGCCCATGGTTGACTCCACCGTTATCCCTGTCATTCAGCCACTGCGCCGCATCCCGCTTGCTCTCCATGACGGGGTCACAGCTGAACTAAAGCAGCTACTGGAAGCTGGCATCATCGAACCAGTTGAGGCCTCCCCATGGGTCTCCAACCTGGTGGTCGCAATAAAAAAGTCAGGTGGTCTACGCGTCTGTGTCGATCTTCGAGCAGTGAATAAGGCCGTAATCCCTGACAAATATCCACTGCTCACGTCAGAGGAACTCACAGCGCAGTTCTATGGTTCCATCCTGTTCTCGAAACTGGACCTTCGACAGGACTATCTATAGGTTCCCCTTCACCCCAGCAGCAGGGACCTCACTGCTTTTGTGACACATGCTGGCGTCTTTCGGTACACCAGGATGCCATTTGGACT
Source organism: Somniosus microcephalus (assembly GCF_052327205.1). NCBI lineage: Eukaryota > Metazoa > Chordata > Chondrichthyes > Squaliformes > Somniosidae > Somniosus > Somniosus microcephalus. The sequence goes on along the minus strand of NC_140988.1, from coordinate 143,622,493 downwards.
TAGCTCTGCACCCAGCTGCTTCCAAAAGGCGATGTCCTTTGTGCTCGCGGGCATTTCTGGGGTGGCCATCTACCTGGATGACATCGTTGTGCATGGTCCCTCGACCTCCACTCACGATGAACGCCTTCACAGAGTTTTCACGGCTCTAGCAAAACACAAGCTCACACTGAATGGCGAAAAGTGTGTCTTTGCTGTTTCAGAGATCAAATTTGTGGGGTTTCGGTTGTCGGCTGACGGTATATCCCCACTCCAGTCAAACGTGGATGCCATTCACAGCATCGCAGAACCCAGCTCTGCAGCACAGGTTGCCTCCTTCCTTGGCATGACTGGGTACAACCTGAAGTTTTTGCCCAGTACTCAGCCACCACAGCCCCACTGCGTCAGCTCCTGCGAAAGGATGAGCCCTGGGTGTGGTCACAAGCCTGTACGTAAGCTGTTCGCCTCCTCAAATCGCAGCTCACGTCGCCTCCAGTGTTGACTCACTTTGACATCGCCAGCCCTACCCTCGTCACCTGCGACGCGTCCGCTGCAACTGTGGGGGCGGTGTTATCGCAGATACAGCATGGAGTGGAGAAACCAATCGCCTTTGCCTCCCGAGCCCTTAGCCCTACTGAACAGAAGTACTCAGTAGGCGAGCATGAGGCACTGGCGTGCGTCTGGGCATGTGAGCGGTGGCACCTGTACACGTATGGCCGTGCCTTCACCCTGCGAACCGATCACCAGGCTCTCACTGCCCTGCTGTCGACATCCGGCATGGGCCACAGACCACTGTGTCTACACCGCTGGTCTGACCGCCTCCGCCAATACAATTTCAGTCTCCAGTTCGCACCAGGACGTGACAATGTTGTTGCAGATCTGCTCTCCCGCACTGTCTCTGCCCCAGCCCCACTCGTCGGGTCTGAACATGTGGAACAGGATATTGTCCAGATGCTGCACATGCCTCTCCAAACCACAGTCTCTCTCCAGGAGCTCAAAGAGTCCTCTGAACAGGATCCGGCCCTCTCCCAGCTGTGCACCTTCATCAGAGATGGCTGGCCTCGCAAGGTGCCTGAGGAACTGTCTGCCTACTCCAGGGTTAAAGAGGAGCTCTCCTGCTGGAATGACTCCTGTGTTGCACGTGGGCCCTGCACTGTGGTCCCAAGTGCCCTTCGTGCGCGTGTTTTATCCATGGCGCACGAGGGCCACTTGGGCATAGTGAAGCTCAAACAACGATGCCGAGACCTAGTGTGGTGGCTGGGTATCGACAGGGAAATTGAGGCCCTAGTCAAGGACTGTGCAGCCTGCCTTGTAAGTGGCAAGACTGGCCACCAAGCTCCTCCACCCCTGCAAACCCTTGCCTGGCCCTCTCAGCCCTGGGAGCACCTGCAGCTGGATGTCTGCGGGGCGATCCATGATGTCCCCCACCATCAACGGTTCCTAGTGGTGACCTATGACCTGCACTCAAAATGGCCAGAGGTCACTGCCGTGGGCTCCGTCACCTCTCGGGTCATCATCGATATCCTTGAGTCCCTCTTCTCCCGCTGGGGGCATCCAAAGGCCATCACCACAGACAATGGCCCCCAAATGGTCTCTTCGGAACTCTCCTCTTACCTTGAGAGCAGGGGCATCCGTCACATACGCACAGCGTACTACCACCCCGAGTCAAATGGGGGGGTGGAGCGTTTTAACCAGACACTGAAAAATGGCCTCAGAGCACACCTATCCCAGGGGTGTGCGTTTGACAAGGCCCTCCTCCACACACTGCTGCACTACAGAGCCTCCAAGCATTCCACTACAGGGGTCTCACCCGCATCCCTCATGCTAAGCCGTGAGCTCATGCTGCCCCTTGGCAGGCTCCGCCCCTCGCTAGCTCAGAGCCCTGCTCCACGGGCTCAAGCCACAGTTGCTAGACAGCAGGAGAAGATGAAACTCCGCTTCGACCAGTCGAAGAGGGCCAAGGCGCCCAACATCTCAGTCTCCGATTGGGTCAGAGTCCGCAGGCCTCACCGCAACAATAAGATGGCCTCATTCTGGTCCTCTCCTCTCCAAATCAGCCGTCAACTTGGACCAGCCACTTTCTGCCTCACTGATGGCTCTCGGTGGCATGCCAGCCGCCTTCGGAAGGTGCCAGCACCCCCTGATGCGGGATTATACGGACCTAATCCCAAAGCCTTACCCCCAGAGTGGTGGGATGCACATGTGGCTCAGCCAGCCAACCCTCAAGCAGATATTGTGCCTCAGCCTGCTCCTCACCAGTCCCCACTTCGACCTGCTCTTCACCAGTCCGCACCTCGGCCTGTTCGTACACGTTCTCGCCCTGGCCACCTACAGGACTTTGTCACTACATTTTATGTTTGAAATTCTGTGAGGGGGGAGGAAATGTTATGTCTGACATTGGTGATAGGTACTCAATTGCCTTGGCCTGAGCACATGGAGTTTGATAGTGCTGTTATCGTTGTATTGTGTCTGACATTGGATATAGGTATGCGATTGCTTTTGCCTGGGAGAGTGTGTTTGGATCAGCCATTAAAAGCGACATGAACTGAGCTCTGCATACGGCCTCTGGATTATCTTTGCAAATGCAACACAGCCATCATTTGCAGGTGGCAGGATTTAGTGGTCTCAGGTCTGGGGCAACTTTTAGAAGGCTTAACCACACCTGTGGAAGGTTGGAGCCTCACACCCATCTCCAGTGTGACCTCCTGGGAAACCCCTCTCGCCACCTTCACTCAGCGCTTCCTCAACAAAGGCATATACCAGAAGCATGGGAGCCATTTAATTCCTTCCCATCTGGGCATTAGAGGAGCTTGAGCACCAGCCGTGGCACCAGCAGAACCAGGAACAACAGCAGCACCTGCAACAGCAGCAGCAGCAGGAGCGCCAGGCTGCTGCTCACCCACCTGAGGCTGCACAGGCCAGAAGGGGCTAGCGCCTGCAAGCCCGTCATTGCAGGAGATACCCCCCAAACAGGGTCTACAGATGCAGGGTCACCTATCTCAACATGTCTGAGCAGCAGTGCCAAAGGCAGCTCCGACTTTCGCGAGAGGAAGTGACTGACATCTGCGCAATGCTACAGCAAGACCTGCTGCCCAGAGGACCAGGTGGACAAGCATTACCAGTGGCCATCAAAGTCACCACCGCACTCACCTTTTTTGCCTCAGGCTCATTCCAGGGATCAGCAGCAGACATCAGCGGCATCTCCCAGGCGGCCGCACACACTTGCATCACGCAGGTAACCGATGCCCTCTTTGCCCTCGCGCACAATCACATCCATTTCACCAAGGATCGAGCAAGTGTCACTGCGTGAGTGGTTGGATTAGTTCATCTGGCAGGCTTTTCAAGGGTGCAGAGTGTCATTGACTGCACACATGTGGCCCTTAAGGCACCCCATCGCAATCCAGGTATTTTTGTCAACCGCAAGGGCTTCCACTCCCTTAACGTTCAGCTGGTGTGTGACCACAAGAAGGAAATTTTGCATGTTTGTGCCATGTACCCTGGCAGTTGGCCATGACTCCTTCATACTGCGCCAGTCTAGTGTGCCTCCGCTATTCAGTCCGTCAGACCAACTTAACGGATGGCTACTCGGAGACAAGGGCTATCCCCTGAGGACGTGGCTGATGACACCATTGAGGAGACCATCCAATGAAGCCGAGGAGAGCTACAACTCCAGCCACATGTCCACCAGAGCCATAATCGAGCAAACCATCAGTTTGCTGAAGATGCGCTTCAGATGCCTGGATAGATCAGGTGGAGCCCTGCAGTACTCAGCAGCCAGGGTCTCCAGAATCGTCGTGGTTTGCTGTGGACTTCACAACATGGCACAGCGTCGTGGCTTGCAGATTCCTGAGGGCCAAGTGGCTCCTCACATATCCTCCTCAGATGAGGAGGAGGAGGAGGAGGAGGAGGAGGGCATAAACGAACATCCTGCAGAGGCCCATCAACCAGCGGCAGCATTACGCGAGAACATTGCTGCCCGGGATGCAAGGAACGCACTCATCCTGGCAAGATTTGCTTAGCCTAGTCAATCAAACACTTTTGCCTCGCAGCTTCTTACCAAAGCATTGACAATGGCCAAGAACCAACGGATTCCTAGCACTCTGACCACCATACTGACAGTTGCAAATATTCCTAAGGCCTCAATGTGGAAGTCCCAATAGCGAAATGACAGACGCCACAACTGCAACATTTGCCATCAGAATTTTTATGTACAATTACGATGTGATGGCATTTTACACTAAACACAAAATTCCACCCTTGTGACTACTTGTGCTTTATCTTTCTCTTATGCGTGCTCCTACGTAGTGCTTCCCCTGTGGCTTCAGCAGGTGTGGAGGCCCCTTGCTCACTTTCCTGCTGCTCCTGTCTCGACACCTTTGGAGGGCATCGTGGGGGGTTGCGAGCCTGTGAGGGCTCGTCAACAGTCTGTCACCAGCTTGCTGTGTTGCTCCCGTCTGTCCATCCCCCATGCGCGAATCATCCTCAATGCCCATAATTTCCCAGACGGCCTCCTCCCAGGGGGTCAGGTGGGCTATTGAGGCTGTCCCTCCTCCTGTCCTGGCTCACTCTCTTTTGTTGTGAGCTCTCTTTTCCTGCAATGAGGGAGACAAGTGGAGGTTGAGTGAGAATTAAGGAGTGAGTGTAGAGATTGCATAGCATAGATACTTAGAAGGAGACAAAGATGGAGTGAGGTTGCAGGACCAAGGGCCCTCCCTGTGTGTTGTCAGTTGTGTTCAAAGCATCAGCGTGATAGGGAGTGTGAGGGCTGCATGGTGGAATAGTTATGTGAATGTGAGCATAGAGAGAGAGGGAATGAGTAAGGGTGCATGGATATCAGTGTCAAGTGGGATGTGGAGGAAGAGATTGCTAAAGCTGAGTGCTGGTGAGGAAAGGCAATGGGGATCAGATTGAGGGTGATGGGAAATTCATACTCACTTTTCCAGTGCGCTGAAGGTCATGAAATCTTTCAGTGCGCTGAAGGTCATGAAATCTTTTCCTGCACTGTATCCAGGTTCTGCGGGTGACTCCCAAGGAGTTGACCTCCTCAGCCATCTGCATCCACACTGCCTTGGTCTGAGTGGGAGGCCTCTTCCACCCTGATGAAGGGAACAGCACCTCCCTGTTGGCCCTAGCCCCATCCACTAATGCCTGCAGTGCCGCCTCGTCAAAGCGAGGAGCTGATCTTGCCCTCCCGCTTGTCATTTTTGCTGCAGCTCCCTCACACTGCACTGTCAAGAAGCTTGGCAGTCTGCAGAAGAAGCAAGGCTTGCTATGGACCTTAAATGCAGCAGCAATGATGACGTAATCGGAGGGGACTTTCAGTCATGAAAAACCCATTTGCAAAGGCTTCCCACACGTTGGAAATTAATTGGCCAATTAAGTTAAAATTGCATCAATCTCCCACATCCATTTAGATTTGTGTGGGAAACATGAAATTCGGTTAACACGACACCAGCCCGCACCTGAGATAAAATCCAGCCCATAGTACTGGAGAAATTAATGGGACTAAGTGGTGACAAATCCCAAAATCAGGGGTCCCGACCACATCCCGCACCCAAACCCGCCTCCATACCAGTTTCAAAGGAGGCGGGTACCCGCCCCACACTGGGACCCGCCTACCCAAGGCGGGAAGGGATTAGTGCCAATTAACTGCCTGTTAACAAGCAGTTTTTAGCCTAATCCCTATTTTTAAGGTTGAAGTGTGGGATTCGCGATGGCTCCAAACCATGCCAAGTTAGAGGAGGCGGATCGTCGGGTTGAAGGACTTGGAGGGGTCGAGATGTCGGTGTTCAGGTACGTGATGTGTGCATGAGTGCAAAGGTAAGCGTGTTTGGTGTGTCTAAAGTGATTAAAGAAGTTTAAATTACCTTTTTTTACCTTTTCAGCCTTCCTTTCTTTAGGTCCCGGGAGTCCCTCATCTCACCGGCACAGAAAGCAGAATGGCTGCAAACTGTCAAAAGTGACAGCCTTCAGCTTACTGTGCAGGAGAGGTTTCTAACTGAGTCTGTGGAGAAGGACTCTTGTTAGAAGTAAGACTGTCAGTGTTTGACAGCTTCAAAACCTCTTGACAGATGAAATTTCAGTCTGTGACGTTACCTGTTGCCGAGTGGCCCTTAATTGGCGGGCTCAACAAGGTCAATCAAGTTAAAATCGCGTGGATTGGCCACATCTCGATGGAGGCGGGACTACAACCCCGAAAGTTGTAGTCCCGCCTCCAACCCGACTCCTGAATGAAAATCCTGCCCAAAGTATTTGTTTAATGTCTCTGCCATTGCCTTATTGCCTATTATAATTTCTCCTGTCTCTGCCTCTAATGGGCCCACATTTACTTTCACTAATCTCTTCCTATTTACATACCTATAGAAACATTTACTATCTGCTTTTATGTCTCTTGCTAATTTACTCTCATATTCTATTTTCCCTTTCTTTATTAATTTCTTGGTCTTCCTTTGCTGAATTCTAAAATCATCCTAATCCTCAGGCTTACTAATCTTTTTGGCAACATTATAAGCCTCTTCCTTTGATCTAATACTATCTTTAACTTCTCTTGTTAGTCACAGTTGGACCACTTTTCCTGTGGAGTTTTGTGTCTTAAAGGAATTTATATTTGTTGTAAATTATGTATTAATTCTTTAACTGTTAGCCATTGCTTGTCTACTGTCATGCCTTTTAATGTAGTTTCCCAATCTACCTTCACCAACTCGCTCCCCATACCTATGTAGTTTACTTTGTTTAGATTTAAGACCCTAGTTTCGGATTTAACGAAATCGCTTTCAAACTCATTGTAAAATGTTATCATATTATGGTCACTCTTCCCTAAAGGCCCCATTACTACAAGGTTATAACCTTGGGGGGGATCCGATAGCCAGCAGGAAACCCGGAATTAAGTTCAGCACGTCAGTGCCTTTTTAACTCAGCTACCTCATTATCATTTTACTTCCGGGTTTCCCATCCAATCAGTGGCAGTGGGCGTGACGTGGACCCGCATGATGTGATCTAAACTCTAGCATTTAAGGGAACAATCCAAATATGCAAATTGAAGGAGTTGGAATTGGCTGTCAGAGAACTTGAAGTGTCAGAATGGAGTCCAGAAGGGCAAAAGCTGCACCCTGTTTCACTGACACCTCCCTGGATGTACTGCTGGCTGTGAGGAGTAGGAGAGAGATACTCTTTCCTAGCAACAGAAGGAAGAAGCCTGCAGCTGAGAGCAAGAAGGTATGGTTGGAGGTAGCACAGGAGGTCAGCGGCAGGATTGCTTTAATGGCCTAAGCGGGTCAGGAAATATGAGTACAGTGGCACATTCACCTACATCCTACTGTGCGCATCACCCCACCCCCTCACTCTGCATTCTCAAGGTTACTCCATCACATCACTCCTCACACCCACTTACCTTGCAGGTGCACCCATCCTTCTCTTTCTATGCATTTCTTCACATCCCCATCTATCCATCCACCACGCCTACTCACCCTCATCCTTATGCAATGTCATGCCTCACCATCATAATCACCCTCACCAAATGCACTCCCATCCATCAGATGAACACATGCCATTTATTTTACTCATAGGTCTGTTCTTTCCCTCCTTGCGGTGAAGAGAGAACAGAACACCAGGGAGAGGGGGAGAACCGGAGGGGCCCTCCGCAGATCATGCAGCTCACAACTGCAGAGAAGGAGGCGATGGAAATAAGTAGAGTTATGGCATCGCTGGCTGTTGGAGATGGGGAGACAGGGAATTCCCAGCTACCTGGTGATGCAATTAAATAAAAGCCACCCACATGTCATACGGCACTCAGTCATGTTGACTTGGTTTCAACAACGAGTGAAATATGATCATCTTCATAATGATAACTTGCAACCCTCTTACCTTGCCACGACTAATTCATTTCTTTTATCTCCCATTGGGCCTTCACATGTGCAGCAGGAGTGGGTGGATTATTGGGCGACGAGTCCTCACAAGAGCTGAGTCATTCTGAGGGTGCACCATCACAGGACTCATTCAGACCATGCACCAGCTCCGATACTCACATTTTGGTGGGACCAGGAAGACAGATAGTTGGGTTTTCACCTGTTGACTCACACTTCACAAGTGAGCAAGAGCAGACAGTGGAGATAAAGACAGCAGTGGAGAGTTCGCATTGGAGGACACAGCCTTCTCCAAGCTCTGTTCAGCTGGACACAGATGCTGTACCCCAGGGGCCATAGAGGAGAATCATTGGCCTTCAAAGTACACTCACCATGATTGCAGAGAGATTGGAGGAGTCCACCTCAAGCCTAGGCGGTGGGGGTCAGTGGGGGGGGGAACGGGGGGTGGGATTTGTCGCAGACCATTGAGATGATGTATTCTTCTATGGATAGAGTGGCCAGCGCCATGGACTGTCAAACGCTCCAATCAAATGAGTCCATGCACACCTTGAACACCACTGTGTAGACTCTGAATGCCAACATGTCTGCCACCTTAAACAGGTTGACAGATACTTTAGCCTTGGCCTTACAGCACCGCACTGATCTGCGCAAACGTGTTCTCCAGCGCAGTGGTAGCAGTGAAGTGTGGCTGGGCCATGAGAGGGATGATGGCGATAGGGGTCAGGGAAGTGGGGACTCCTCTTCTACCGATATTGTGTCAGCAGCTACCTCAAGTCCACAAGTGGAAAAGGTAGAAGCAATGGAAGGGGTGAAAATTGATAGATAGGATGTACTAGAAAAGCTGGGTATGCTTATAGTGAGCAAGTCACCTGGTCCAGATGGCTTGTATCCCAGGTTGCTAATGGAATTGGGGGAGGAGATAGCGGAAGGGCTTGCCATAATTTTCCAATCTTCCCTAGATGTGGGGGAGGTGCCTGAAGGTTGGAAAGTGGCAATTGTGACACCATTGTTCAAGAAAGGGTGTAAGGACAATCCCAGTAACTACAGGCCAGTCAGTTTAACATCAGTGGTGGGTAATGTTTTAGAAACAATAGTCAAGGAAAAAATTTGTAAAAGGCAGATCATGTTTCACTAATCTAATTGAATTTTTTGATGAAGTAACAGGGAGGATTGATGAAGGGAATGCAATGGATGTTGTCTACATGGATTTTGGAAGGCGTTTGACAAAGTACCACATAGAAGGCTAGTTAACAAAATTGAGGCTCGTGGAATAGGTAGGTCAGTGGCAGCTTGGATAAGGAATTGGCTTAAGGACAGAAAACAGCGAGTTGTGGTAAATGGCTGTTTTTTAGACTGGAGGATGGTAAACAGTGCTGTTCCCCAAGGGTCAGTGCTGGGGCCACTACTTTTTTTGACATATATAAATGACCTGGATATTGGAATACAGAGTAGAATTTCTAAATTTGCCGATAACACCAAACTTGGGGGGGTGGCAAACAGTGAGGATGATACCAATCGACTGCAACAGGACATAGAAAGGCTAGGAGAATGCGCAGACAGTGGCAGATGGAATTTAATACAGAGAAGTGTGAGGTAATGCATTTTGGCAGAAGGAACAGGGAGAGGCAATATACACTTAATGGCACAGTTTTAAAGAGTGTGCAGGGACAGAGGGACCAGGAAGTTAATGTGCATAGGTCCCTGAAGGTGGCGGGACATATTGAGAGAATAGTTAGCAAAGCATATGGGATCTTGGGCTTCATAAATATAGGTATTGAGTACAAAAGTAGAGAAGTTATACTCAACCTTTATAAAGCGCTGGTGAGGCCACAACTGGAGTATTGTGTCCAGTTCTGGTCACCACACTTTAGGAAGGATGTGAAGGCCCTTGAGAGGGTGCAGAGGAGATTTACCAGAATGGTTCTGGGGATGGGGGATCTTAGCTATAAGGACAGGTTGGAGAAGCTGGATTTGTTTTCATTAGAGCAAAGGAGGTTGAGGGGTGATTTGATAGACGTGTACAAGATTATGACGGGTTTGGATAGGCTAGACGGGGAAAGGCTTTTCCCACTAGTTGATGGTACAAGGACTAGGGGACACAGATTTAATGTTTTGGGCAATATATACAGGGGGGATGTGAGGAAAAACTTTTTTACGCAGCGAGTGGTGAGGACCTGGAACTCGCTGCCGACGGAAGTGGTGGAAATGGAGACACTCCATGTTTTCAAGGGGAGACTGGACAGGCACTTGAGGGAAATAAACTTGCAGAGCTACGTGGATAGAGCAGGGCAATGCGACTGACTGGATTGCTCTACAGAGAGCTGGCATGGACTCGATGGGCCAAATGGCGTCCTTCTGTGCTGCTGTGATTCTATGACTCTATGACTCCTTAGTAAACACTGATATAAAGTACTCATTGAGTATTCTAGCTTTGCCCTGCGCCTTTAAACATATATCACCTTTTTCCCTAATAGGCCCTACCCCGTCTCTTACTACCCGCTTACTGTTTACATGCCGGTAGAAGATTTTTGGGTTCCCTTTTATGTTAACCACCATTCTACTCTCATATTCTCTCTTTGCCAATCTTATTATCATCCTCACTTCCCCTCTCAATGAATTGTATTTGGTCTGGTTCTCCCTTGAAGAATTCACCTGACATGCATCATACACCCTCTTTTTTTCTTTCATCATCTTCTCTGTCTCCCTCATCATCCAAACAGGCCTTACTTTGGTTCCCTTACCCTTCCCTATTGTTGGAATGTACCTAGCCTGTATGTGGAACATCTCCTCCTTAAAGATCACCCATTGTTCGTTACAGTTTTTCCTGTCAGTCTTTGGTTCCATTTTACCCTGGCTAGGTCCTTTTGCATTCCATTGAAGTTAGCCCTATTCTAGTTTAGAAGTTTCACTCTAGATTGTTCCTTGCTCTGCTCCATTGCTAACTCTAACCATATGGATTCTGTCCTTGTCCCCTCAAAACATCCTCCCTTTCCAACACTACAATGTCTTCCTTAATCAGCACTGCCACCCCACCTCCCTTTTTTCCTTCCCTATCTTTTCTGAACACCTTGTACCCTTGAATATTAAGTGCCCAGTCCTCACCATTTTTAAGCCACGTTTCCATTATTGCCACAAGGCTAATTGTGCTTGTAGCTCACCAACCTTATTCACCACACTTTGTGCATTTACGTACATGCATTCTAAACCCATTTTTTTATTTTTCGTAGTCTTTTCTTAGTCTGCTCCTATCTATTATGGTACTACTTCCGTCTCTAGTACTACTTTCTTCTCTAGTACTATCCAACACGCTCACTCTTTTATGCACCTTATTCCTCTTTTCTACTCCTATATGCTGGTGCCCATCCCCCTGCCAAGCTAGTTTAAACCCTCCCCAACAGCACTAGCAAACCTCCCTGCGAGAATATTGGTCCCGGCTCTGTTGAGGTGTAACCCATCTGGCTTGTATAGGTCCCACCTTCCCCAGAAATGGTCCCAATGCCTCAGGAATCTAAAGCCCTCCCTCCTGCACCATCTCCCCAGCCACGCATTCATCTGTTCTATCCTCCTATTCCTGTACTCACTTGCATGTGACACAGGGGGTAATCCAGAGATTACTACCTTTGAGGTCCTGCTTTTTAATCTCTTTCCTAGCTCCCTATAGTCTGCCTGCAGGACCTCATCCCTCTTTCTGCCTATGTCGTTGGACCTCTGGCTGTTCACCCTCCCCTCTCAGAGTGTTCTGCAGCCGCTCAGTGAGATCCTTGACCCTGGCACCAGGGAGGCAACATAGCATCCTGGAGTCACGCCTGCATCCACAGAAACACCTGTCTGTTCCACTAACTAATGAGTGAAATGTGGAAGTCGGCGGGTTGGAGCCGGCTTCCCGACGCTCTGTCAATTTTGCATGATTAGACACCCCACCCTCACCCAAACACACACATTGCTTCAGATTAAAATTCAACCCTATGGCCGGAATTTTTCCCTATAAAAATGGATGGGTTTGAAGTGTGGAGGCAGTTAAATTGTTAAAAATGGGATTCCCGACCTCATCCCACCTCCAACTCGCCCATTTCCAGTTTTAGCGGAGGTGGGATGGGGGGGGAGGGGGTGGTGGGGGCAGGCGATCAACCCGTTCCCAGGGGGCGGGGCGTCAAGTTAAAAATTATAATGAGGCTGCAAGCCTCTATTTCCCCTCCATTTTGAATTTAACTGCCTGGAGACGAGTATCACACAATTCGTGAAACCCGGCAGTTAAACCGAGGCAGGGACTGCTGCATCCAGGAGGTAATTTTATACCTGCTTCCTGGATCCAGGGTTCCTGCCTAACCCACCCCCTGCGATTGGACATCCCATCATGAGGCCTCTGATCCCCCCCACGAGGCCTCCGATCCCAACCTTCTGCTCCACCCCACCAATGATGCTGAGGCTGGCTCAAATCCGATCTCCCCCCTGCCAATGCCCTGATTCTTGACCCCTTCCCCCACCAGCGATCCCCAATGCCGACCGCTCGACCCCCCTCCCGCAATGCCCGTTGCCGAATGTCGACCCCTGCGATCCCCGATGCCCGATGCCGAACCCCCCCCCAATCCCTTCCCCGGACCGACCCCTCGCATGTACAGGCCTACCCGCCCGCAGCCAGCCAGCCTCTCAATCTGGCTGGCTGCAGGCAGGAATCTGAGGTCTCACATGCAAATCAGGCCCTGCCGTTCAAGTTGGCAGGGCCTGCAGGAAACTTGGCCTCCCAGGATTCCTGCCCACCTCAGAGGCCCCCTGACCCCAACCCACCTCCCTGGAGAAAATTCCGGCCCACGTCTCCAGTCCTTAGCACTTTGAATCACCAGGACAGTAACTTTACTTTGAAGATGTTATTATTTAAAGGAATGGTTGCATTTTACAGGAGGGTTTATTGACAAGCTCAGTTCTTGGATCATCAAGAAAGAATCCTTATCAGGTTCAGTTTGAGTTGATACAGGTACTATAATTTTCTTCCTTTACATTATTTTTTGACTAATTTGCATTTGATGAAAATTGTCTTAACTAACTAAGTAGCTTACTTGTCACAGGAAAAAAATTGCCAGTCAGAGAATAGTGAATCCTTTGTAACCAATTAATGACCTATTACCACTTCAAAGCAGCTCACAGTTCAGGCGCCAAATAGGCACCTTAAAAGGCTTCAAGTATCTATATATATAAATCGGTACTTCTGTCATTCTGTCTATCTGTCTATCTGTCTGTCATCGCGTGTGCGTTGCGGGTATGCACTCGAAAGTTACAGGGCGTACCTACGCGCGCGTTACCTCCAAAGAAAGCTTACGCTTCCGAGACGGTTTTAAGCGTATTTACGTTTCGGCCGGGCTAAAATCCCGCCCGCGGTATCCCAAAAACCTTCAACGTTCCGCTCATTAGCATCTCATTATCCGCTCATTAGCGACAGAGTGACCTCGAGCTCGACCAATCGTACGCCGGGTTGCTGGCATGTGCCGCCGGGCCAATCAGTGCGCGTGTGGCCGGGCTTTATCGTTCTGAACCGAGGTGAGTCGCCGCCATCTTGATTCCAAACTTTTCCTTTCTTTTTCCCGCTTTCTGCGTCTTAAAAAAAAAACATTGCTTTTAAAACACATATTGTTTTTTAAAAAAATGATTTAGAAAGTAATTAACTTATCTAATCTCATTAATTTTCCTACCTTTCCCGTTTTTCCAGGTAGGCCTAGAAGCCTCGGCGTCTCCTCCGCACCCACGCCCGAGCTAGGCACCTCCCGGCCCCACTCGAAGGCTGGAGGGCCGAGCCTCAGCCCAGCGCCGCTAGGGTGCGCGCGCAGCAGGAGCTGAGACGCCTCTGGCTCGGCCGGGGGGCGGGGCTTGCTGAGCGTCCAGCGTTACCCTGGCAACCGGGCCCGCCGGACGTCTCGCACAGCCGCAATCGGCGGTCTTCACCTGGGGGCGGGCCGCGACCCTCGGGGGGGGGGGGGGGGGGGGGGGCCGCGACCCTCGGTGGGGGGGGGGGTGCCGCGCGCGCAGCAGGAGCAGCTGAGACGCGGCGTCTCTCTCTCTGGCTTGGTCAGCGTCACGGTTGCCCTGGCAACCGGGCCCACCGGCCGAGAGAGACGCCGCGTCTCAGCTCCTGCTGCGCGCGCAATCGGCGGTCTTCACCTCGGGGGGGGCCGCGACCCTCGGTGGGGGGGGGGGGCCGCGACCCTCGGGGGGGGGGGTGCCGCGCGCGCAGCAGGAGCAGCTGAGACGCGGCGTCTCTCTCTCTGGCTTGGTCAGCGTCACGGTTGCCCTGGCAACCGGGCCTACCGGCCACGAGAGACGCCTCGTCTCAGCTCCTGCTGCGCGCCCAATCGGCGGTCTTCACCTCGGGGGGGGGCCGCGACCCTCGGGGGAGGGGGCCGCGACCCTCGGGGCGGGGCGCCCCCCGCCCTCCCTTCCCCCCCCTTTTCCCCCCCTCCCCGCCCTCCCCCCCTCCCTTCCCCCCGCCCTCCCCTCCCCCCTCCCTTCCCCCCGCCCTTCCCCCTCCTCCCTCCCTTCCTCCCCCCCTCCCCACCCTCCCTTCCCCTCCCCCCGCCCTCTTCCCTCCCCCTCCCCTCCCCCTCTTCCCTCCGCCCTCCCCTCCCTCTCTTCCCCCCAGTCGCGCTCTCTCTTCCCCCCAGTCGCTCTCTCTCTTCCCCCCAGTCGTACTCTCTTCCCCCCACTCGCTCTCTCTCTCTCTTCCAACAACAACATTCCCTCGAAAAAGCCTCGGCACCGCCGGGCACTTCAGCTAGTTGAACAGATAAATTGAAGTAAATTAAAATAAATTTAAATTAAAAAACATAGTAAAATATATAGATGAAAATGTCAATACTGTCCCAATCACTTGAGGCTAAACTCTTCACTCTTCTGGCCACTCTGACATATATGCAAAAAACAGGCACAGACAGACACAACGACCTCGATTTTAACTGACCTGTGGAGTCGGGATTGGAGGCGTGCGGGGGGTTAAAGTCCTGAATTCGGGGGTCCTGACACCATTGCGCCCCAAACCTGCCTCCATGTAAGTTTCAAAGGAGGCAGGTACCCACCCCGCACTGGGGCCCGCCTACCCGAGGCGGGAAGGGATTAGTTAACAGGCAGTTTTTAGCCTAATCCCTATTTTAAAGCTTGAAGTGTGGGATTCCCGACGGCTCCAAACCACGCCAAGTTAGAGAAGTCGGGCTGTCGGGTTGAAGGACTTGGTGGGGTCGAGATGTCGGTGTTCAGGTGAGTGATGGGTGCATGAGTGCAAAGGTAAGTGTGTTTGGTGAGTCTAAAGTGTGTAAAGAAGTTTAAATTACCTGTACTTATCTTTTTAGCCTTCCTTCCTCTAGGTTTCGGGAGTCCATCATCTAACCGGCACAGAAAGCAGAACGGCTGCGAACTGTCAAAAGTGACAGCCTGCAGCTTTCTGTGCCGGAGAGATTTCTAACTGAGTTTGTGTAGAAGGACTCAGGTTAGAAGTAAGACTGTCAGTGTTTGACAGCTTCAAACAGCTGTGAAACACTGATATTTCATCTGTCAAAACGTCTTGACAGATGAAATTTCAGTCTGTGATGTCACTTGTTGCCGGGTGGCCCTTAATTGGCCTGCTGAGCCCACTGGACGGACTCAACAAGGTCAATCAAGTTAAAATCGCGTGGATTGGCCGCATCTCGATGGAGGCGGGACTACAACCCCGAAAGTTGTAGACCTGCCTCCTTCCGGACTTCTGTGTGAAAATCACCCCCAGCTAATCTCTCTGGGTTTTTTAATGCAACACACATTTTACTTCCATAGAGATTTTGAAATTTGTTCTTTTGTTTTTCAAAAGTATTTGAAGGAAAGCTATTGAACAGAAGTACTCAATGTTAACAAAAAATATTATTTTAGTATATAATGTACTGAAGCGTCCTGGGAAATTAGGAACACTGCACATACTTAGACTACGGACGTTTGCATTTACAAAACCCTGATAAATGTGGACATTGGAATCTATAATGGGAAAATGTTCATGCAAAATGTATGACAGAAACATGACAGCAAGAAATCAAGTGGTGCAGAGAGGAAGCGCAAGCAGACATAAGATATTAAATAAGAAATGGATGTCTTGATATCCTCTGTCTTATTGACTATTAATGATCAAATTATCTATGTACACAGAAAAACTGTGGCTCCAGGAATCAATTGTCAACATAATCTATACAAATCAGTTATCTCGGCCTAGAAGTTTCATGAGGGTTCTCCCTGCCTCCCATAACTTCAGTGGATGATCGGCAGAACTCCCAGAAAAACAGTGTAAAAAGATGATAGCGGCAGTTTACATTGTATTTCTGGGGTTCCATTGCTGTCCCACCATAACTCTAGCAGGAGATCTGCAGAGCCTCTGTGGAATTTCAGGGCCCATGTGTGAAGGGGCACATGGTATGAGCAACAATATGGTCAAATTATTGCAATGCTGGCCACATTCGCTGCTGCTAATTTATTATTTTCTTAATTTAGTTTTAACAAAAAACAAGATCAAAATAAAATCAATCTCTCCTGCATAAGGCTGTGCTATAACATTTTCAGACAATGCAAATCTGTTGAGGCCATCAGTACAGTTGTACAGCAGGTTCATTATTATAGCAGGCCACTTGCCTGACTATTCCTGACTATGCCCGTATGGAAACTTCTTAATAAAGATGCAATATCTTTTAATGTACAGTTTACAAAATGACCATTATTAATGTTTGAAATGAGTAATTATGGCTAGACCACTGGTACTGGTCTGAGACCACGGTCATATACTCAGTCATGCTGTCAATTGTAGTTTGCAAGGTGCTTAGCATCAATAGGGCTGATTTCATGAGACTGTATTGCCTTGCTGGCTTGGAGTGCATATTAGGAATGTGTGTGTGTGTGTTCCCCATGATTCTTCATCCATAATGGACAGAACATTGTGCAATATACACTGCTGGCTGGTGAGGCCCTGCGCCAGGTCGCTGGGAGCATAGTCTCCTCAAATCGATGCTAAAGCAGTTCTGCAGATAGGTACTCGGGTGCATATGTGGAGCTTGTTTCCTAGCATCACTTTTTTTCATGTTAAGAGAGCATAAGCAGGAGAATTCACTTTCTTCTCATTTTAAAAGCATAGAAAAATATGTTGATAAAGTCCCTATAGGGTACTGAGTACTTTGAATGGCCCTGAAATTAGGATCGGGGGCTTGCCGCGCGTGCAAGCCCCCAATGTGCACTCACCCTGCACGCCGACATCTGAAGCCTGGGCCTGCTTGCATTTCCTGTCACAGGCCCGGTTCAGATGTCGGCGCGCAGTGCTTACCTGATCCAGCGGCGTAGTTAGTGCGATGTGCCGGCTGGGATCAGGTGAGCACTGTGCAGCCAATCAGGGGAGGGGAAACTCATTCATGAGTTTGACAGTAAGAGCTGTCAAACTCATGAAAAGTATGGGCTGCCAAAACACTACTTTAACTTTAAATAAAATTTTAAAAAACATCCCACTGATTATATTAATTATAAATAAGTGTAAAAAAAGTTTTAAACAATTAATCAATTTTTTGAAAAAAATAAATTTTTTAAAAATAGGGTCTAAAACTAAACTTACCATCCTGTAAATTCTTTAAAAATAACAAACCTGTGGAAAAAAAAATTCTACATTATACTAAAAGCCCACTTACCTGAAAAACTAAATACGTCTTGTTTTTCCACGCGTAAAGACCGGAGGCCTTTACACGCGCGCAACTCTGAAGAAAAAAAAGGAATTTTACTGCGCACACGCTGCCTGTGCAGTCGCGCGTGTTCTGCCTCTTAACCCTTTGGGTCAGAGGACAGGAAATGCCGGTTTTCAGCGCATGTGCTGTGCATGTTGAAAACCGGCAATTCCTCCGGGCACACGCGTGAGTACCCCGTCCTTACGCGTTGTGCCCGGAATTACTGGCCCAATATGTGGCTTTGTACCAGGCTGGATTACATTGCAGCTGATGTGAACTCCAAGTGCTGCGAGACTCCCTACTGGAGGTAGTTTCAGATCTCTCACTTCAGAGTGCTCAAGAGTTTGATGGCCGACCTGGCTCCCAAACTATACTGGCACTATCATGTTGCTATGAACCCTGAACTGCTCTGTATTGTCATGAAAGTAACTGTATGGCTGCATCCTACAAGTAACATTGTCTTTTTGCAATTTAATGTCAAGAAACATATAGCTAAAAGTACTGCCAACAGGAGTTAACATTAGGTGTAGAAAAATATTTCCTTTGATTATTTATTAAGTCAATACAAATAACCACCTACCAGGAATTTACTTAACTGGAGTTAGCTGCACCTTAATGACAAAATTCCTGTACAAAAGTTATGAGTCTTAAGGAGAAACAAAATTGTATAATTATACAATAAAAAAACACAGTTTGCTTCATCCACTCATTAGTGTCAAACATCAGTACTTCACAGCAGAACTAGGCGCAAGACTTGGGAATTATTCCTTTCTCTTTGCACTGCTGAGCTTTAAGGCAAAGAGGTTCATTCATCAGTGCATACAAATCATGGGAAGACAGCCTGATCTGCAAAAAGGCACTTTTTTTCTTCCCTCCCTCCCCTTTGCTATGATCCCTTCGCAGCCTGGCAGGCCAGAAGGTGGGGTGGTGCCTTAGGATAATGGCAGCAGAAGGCACAGGAAGCCGACAGCTGGCAAATGCTGCTCCAATATGTTTCCATGAACAAGGCGAGGAAATTTCAGAAGATGTGATGCCTGAATGACACGCTCAGCGGTGGAGGGAGATTAAAAAAAAATTAGTTAACATCTTGCTTATTTCACCCCACGATGCACATTTCAGTGGAGGAACCGGATTGTAGCGGCCATTTACATTACAAAAAAAGCAAACCAAAAACTTACAGTTAATTAGAGAAAATCAAGTGCTGTTTCCTGAAGCTGATCCAGAGACAGATGTGGCCTAAAAAATAATTTAACTACAACCCTTGCTTTTGTGTTCCAGCATATCAAGCCGCTGAAATTCTAATTGATTACTTTTCCTGACATTACCTACTATAGCCGCACCTCTAATGAGGTGGAAAAAATGCACATTAATGACAGAGATATTTAGGCCTGTGAAAGGTAATTGCTTATAATTTCTGTTTACATCCATCAGGTTATTAGTAGACAACAAACCTATCTATTCTACATGCCTATTAGACCTGTTGTAAATGGTATATGTTCTGTCAGTTCGCAGATTGTTTGAAACATTAGTTGATCACAATATTTAATTTTGTTCCAGGGATAAGTGCAGTTATGCTGATGGAAATGAGACTGCTTCTACACTACTTGCCTGCACTTTAATTGGCAGATAATGTAGGATTAAAATGATTCCACATGGCTACAACAGTTAAATTTGACAGTTACTCATACTGTTTTGTAAGTAGTTACACTTCCGCTCCATTCCCACTCAGACCTCACCGTCCTCGGCCTCTTGTATTTTTCCATGGAAGCTCAGCATAAGCTCGAGGAACAGCACCTCATCTTTTGATTAGGCACTCTACAGGCCTCTGGACTCAACATAGAGTTCAACAAGGTCACAGAATCACAGAAACCCCACAGTGCAGATAGAGGCCATTTCGGCCCATCGAGCCTGCACCGACACATATCCCACCCGATCCCCGTAGCCCCATGTATTTAATCCCCCTAACACTAAGGGTCAATTTATCATAGCCAATCAACCTAACCCGCACATCAGATCATAACTTCGGCCCCTATCACATATATATATATATATTTTTATCCACACTTTTTGTTTGGCGCCTTTTTTTCTTCCCTCCCACATGGCAGCTGTCTTTCATTCTGCCAGCGCAATTCACACTTCAACTAGAGCCATCCTTTATTCCTTAACCTGTCCCATTACCACCTCCTCTTGCCTTGAATATCTCTTAATGTCTCTCAATGTCTCTTAATCTCTCTTGCTTTCTATCCTATCACTGACCTTCCCTTTTGTTCTTTCATCCCCTCCCCCACTTCCCAGCCCCTAAACTTGCTTTAAAATCTATTCCATTTCCTGCTTTTTTCCAGTTCTGACGAAAGGTCTTCGACCCGAAACGTTAACTCTGTTTCTCTCTCCACGGATGCTGCCTGACCTGCTGAGTTTTTCCAGCATTTTCTGTTGTTATTTTGGATTTCCAGCATCTGCCGTATTTTGTATTTGTACACTTCGAAGTAGTTGGAAGTGTATGTAAAAGATGGCAAGAATGACATATGAAGAGATAGGTATTTGTGATTGACAGATGCTTTGACATTATCTACTAATTGAATATAATTAGTGCTGAAATTCATACAGTTTTTGCTAAAAAAAAAAGGACCGAGCTCTGTAGGTCACCCTCTCATTCATCTTACAGCTTATGATGCTTATTCACTGTTGATTAATTGTTGAAAATTTAACACGCAAAGTTAACTGAGACTCGCAGATCTCTAGTCATTACTGAAATTGCCTGTTGTAAAGTACTCCCATTTTTCTGATAGTTAAAGAAAAAAAGATTTGCATTTATATAGCACCATTCATGTCCACAGGATGTCCCAAAGTGCTTCACAGCTTATGAATTTCTTTTTGAAAGGTAGTGGTAATTTTCACTTGCGGCAGTGGTGGAAAACTGGCTGTAGTGGATCAATCACCCATTAGACACCCCGCCCGATTTTCCTTTGCAAATGTATAACACAAGGGTCACCCACTACCACCGGTTTTCCACCACTGCCTGTCGTGTATTGATTGCGAGTTTGACACCAGTCAATACGGTAATGTAATGTGCGAGTTTAACACCAGTAAATATGGTAATGTAATGTGCATTGCATTGTGGGAATTACCTGGGAAAGCTGCAGTCAGCCATTTTACCAATAAAGTAAAGATCACAGTTAGAAGCCTGTCTGCCTGACTCTGATTTAATTCGACGTATCTACATGCTTGATTGAACGCATTAAAGCATAGATACAACATTGGCGACGAGGATAACGGACAGAATCTTTTTAAAAAGGTAGTTGCCCAAGTTTTAGTTAGCTAGGATGGAGAAGACCAGCATTCAAAATTTTGCATGTTTCGCCAAGCCAGCCACGTTGGGTCCAAGATGGACGAGGTGGTTAACATCTTTTGAGCTTTATGCCAACGGCAAAGGACTCATTATCGACGATACCTCTACAGCTGCCACAAAGCAGAGGAGAAGAGCTCTACTTCTACACCTAGCAGGACCAGGTGTCCAGGATATCTTTTCGACTCTACCGGACACAGGAGAGCCAGCAGACTACACGGCGGCGGTTAGTGCTATGAATCACTATTTCGTGCCCCAGGTCAACGTAGCATTTGCTAGACAGACTTTTCATAAGTTGTCCCAGAAGGCAGGTGAGACTGTGCAACAATTTGCTACTTGCTTGCGGCAGGCTGCTAAAGACTGTGTTTTTGGGGGGGTTGCGGAAAATCAAATAAGAGACGCTATCCTGAGTAGGTGCACGTCAGCCTATGTGCGGAGGAAATTGCTAGAGGAAGGGCATGATCTAACGCTCGCCCACGTTACAATTGGCCTCACTATGTGAAAACGTCGAGGAGCAGATGTCAGCCATGTCATGTACAGAGAAGGCGGAGACAGATACTGTTCATCGTGTTACACAGAAAAGAGGGTATTACACGAAAAGCTCGACAGGGAAACCAAAAGGAAATGGCGATAGGAACGAAAGGAAATGTTACAGATGTGGACACACAGACCACATGGGCAGAGATCCAAAATGCCCAGCACGCGGACAAACATGTCATAAGTGCAAGGGAAAGGATCATTTCTCCAAAGTATGCCGCACAAAGGGTACAAAGAAACACAGTGTGAACAATGTAGAGGAACAAAATAACTGTGCATTTGCTGCTACTGGAAATAACGTGACAGAGAGACTTACCTTTTGTGTGGGGGGAGTAAACCTGAGAATGTTAATTGATTCGGGTGCAACTAGTAATGTGATAGATGAGAATACATGGGAAGGATTAAAGTCAGAACACATTAAGTGTCAGTCACATGTCCCTAAGACAGAGAGAAAGTTATTCTCTTATGCTTCTAGCTGACCACTGTCAGTTAAAGGTGTATTCACATGTGGGATTACAATAGGTAAGAGAACTGAGCAGGCGGAGTTCATTGTGGTTAAAGGCCATGGAGAGCCGTTGTTAGGAAGGGAGACAGCCATGAAACTGGGAGTTTTAAAAATAGGCGCAGATGCCTCAGCTGTGGTAGATGTAAGACAGCTACTAGAACAGCAGTATCCAAAGGTGTTCCAGGGAGTAGGAAGGCTGAACACAAAACAGATCAGTTTGTATATCGACCCACAAGTGAAGCCTGTGGCCCAGCCACTCAGGCGTATACCATTCAACTTAAGGGGGGCAGTAGAGGCCAAAATAAAACAATTGAGGGACATGGACATTATCGAACCTGTAACTGGTCCCACCCCATGAGTAAATCCTGTGGTTATTGTACCAAAAGCGGATAAGGATGTAAGGTTATGCCTAGACATGAGACGAGCAAACCAGGCAATAGTGAGGGAACGATATCCAATCCCCACCGTTGATGAGATACTCCAAGGTATGAACGGCTCGACAGTGTTTAGTAAGCTAGACCTGAAATGGGGTTATCACCAGCTAGAACTGACCCCTGAGTCACGAGAAATCACAACGTTTGCAGTACATAACGGAATATACACGTACAAGAGGCTGATATTCGGTGTATCTTCAGCTAGTGAGCAATATCAGCACGAGATAGCTAATGCCTTAGCTGGAATAGAGGGTGTTGAAAACATCTCAGACGACATTATCGTGCATGCACACGACCAGGAAACACACGACACACACCTGCACGCTGTCACCAGACTAATGGAAAGTGGACTGACACTAAACTCAGAGAAGTGCCAATTCAACATGGACCAATTGATTTTCATGGGAATCCTGTTGTCTGAAAAGGGCATCGGACCAACAGCAGAGAGAGTGCGAGCGGTGGCAGAAGCTCGGGAACCAGAGAATGCTACAGAGGTGAGGAGTTTCTTGGGACTCGTTGGGTACAGTAGCAGATTCATCCCACAGTTTACAACGCTATCAGAGCCACTGCGACGCTTGACGAGAAAAGACACACCATTTAAATTTGGATCACAACAGAGACAGTCATTCAGTGCACTCAAGGAAGAGTTGGCCAGAGCCGGCACTTTAGCATATTTTGATAAGGACGCACCAACCAAGGTGATAGCAGATGCCAGTCCTGTAGGTTTAGGCGCAGTACTAGTTCAGAACCAACAGGGACAAGAGGTGCCAATATGCTATGTAAGTCGTAGTTTAACAGACTGTGAGAGGAAATACTCTCAAACAGAGAGAGAGGCCTTAGCTCTTGTATGGGCTTGTGAGAGGCTGCATCCATATGTGTATGGCCGAAAATTTAACTTGGTAACTGACCATAAGCCATTGCAAGTGATATACGGCCCACACTCTAAACCCTGTGCCCGTATAGAGAGATGGGTACTTAGATTACAGCCGTACGATTTTAAGGTGATACACATTGCAGGCAAGCAAAACATTGCAGACCCACTGTCACGATTGCTGGGGGAGACAGCAAAACAGGAGAGACATTCTCATGGCTCAGATGAATACGTGAGATTTGTAGCTGTGAGTGCGACACCAAAAGCACTCACTACTAGAGAGGTGGAGGAAGCCTCTGCTACCGACCCAGAGCTGATTGAGGTATGGAAGGCAATCACAAACGGACATTTTGAGAACTGTAAAGCTTATGCAGCAATTGCAAACGAGCTGTGCATAGTGGGGTACCTAGTTCTTCGGGGAACACGCATCGTGCTACCCACAGTGTTACATGCATGAGCCCTGTTGTTAGCACATGAAGGACACTGGGGAATAGTTGGAACAAAGCAACATCTCAGAACCAAGGTTTGGTGGCCTGGCATGGACAAGGCAGCTGAAAAACACTGTAAAGCGTGCCACGGATGTCAGATAGTAGCCAGACCCGACCCACCTGAACCGTTGAGACCAACACCATTACCGGAGGGCCCCTGGCAAGATGTAGCTATAGACTTACTGGGACCCTTGCCATCCAACCACTCCATTCTTGTGGTAGTTGATTATTATAGTCACTACTATGAATACGACATCATGACCTCCACAACAACAGAGAAGGTTATCGATAGTTTAGAGTCAATCTTCAGCCGTCATGGTTTGCCAATCACCTGCAAATCTGATAATGGTCCCCAATTCAGATCTGAATTATTCAAAGAATACTGTGAAAACAACGGGATCAAACACCTGAAAACGACAGCAAAATGGGCTCAGGCTAACGGAGAAGTCGAGCGCCAGAATGCATCGCTGGTGAAGAGAATCAGAATTGCTCAGTCAGAAGGACTAGATTGGAAACGTGAACTTAGAAAATATGTGACTGTGTACAGGAGCATTGACCATGCCACAACAGGAAAGAGCCCGGCAGAACTGCTCTTTAAACGGAAAATGAGAGGAAAGCTGCCAGACATCACCGAGTCGCGCGCAGACATGGAAGTATGTGACCGGGACGCAGAACGAAAAGGCAAGTCCAAACTATACGCAGATGAACAGCGGAGAACACAATACTCAGAGGTGGAAGTTGGCGACACGGTGCTGGTACAGCAGGACAAAGTGGACAAGTTCACCACTCCTTTTAATGCCACACCGCACAAAGTTTTGAGTAATACAGGGAGTCAAGTAGTAGTAGAATCTCCAGAAGGAGCACGCTACTCGAGAAACACTACGTTTGTGAAGAAATACAGAACCAATGGACCAAAAGAGACACTCCATGAGCAGGAGGAAACACAAGGGACTGAGGACAGTATAGTAGACCCTGACACACATACCACTGTGACACAGGCAATACCCACTGACATCAACATGTCAGACATACCCAATACAGTCAGACCTCAAAGGGTTAAAAGAAAACCCCAAAGACTGTCTGATTATGTCACAACATAAACTGTGCAAGAACTGCATGGGTGATGTTAAATGTTTAAACCTGGGAATTATTTAGTTGCGTGGTAAGACACAAGTTTGTAAATAGTTTATAAATCAAATAAGTTATGCAGTGTTATTGTAAGCAACTGTTTGTAAACTGCAAGTTTGTTTCCAAGGAAAAGGGGGATGTCGTGTATTGATTGCGAGTTTGACACCAGTCAATACGGTAATGTAATGTGCAAATTTAACACCAGTAAATACGGTAATGTAATGTGCATTGCATTATGGGAATTACCCGGGAAAGCTGCAGTCAGCCATTTTACCAATAAAGTAAAGATCACAGTTAGAAGCCTGTCTGCCTGACTCTGATTTAATTTGACGTATCTACATGCTTGATTGAACGTATTAAAGCATAGATACAACACTGCCAAACATGAAACTCAGCCACATAGTCATTATGCAGGTATATGCAGCAACCAATTTATGCACAGCAAGGTTAATGACTAATTAACCTAAATGTTGACAAAACCTCTTCTACTGCTGTTTTTCAAATAGTGCCTTAGGATCTTTTACATTCACCTGAACAGAGTCTCAAGTTAACGGGCCAGAAATTATGATCGGGTGCTTGCCGTGCGTGCAAACCCCCGATCTGCACTCACCCTGTGCGCTGACATCTGAAGCCCGGGCCTGCTTGCATTTCCTGTCACTGGCCCGGTTCAGATGTCGGCGCGATGTGCTTACCTGATCCAGCGGCGTAGTTACTGCGATGTGCCGGCTGGGATCAGGTGAGCACTCTGCAGCCAATCAGGGGAGGGGAAACTCATTCATGAGTTTGATAGTAAAGACTGTCAAACTCATGAAAAGTACGGGTGCCCAAAAGACTAGTTTAACTTTAATTAAAATTTTAAAAAACATCCCAATAATTAAATAAACTTAAATAACTTTAAAAAAACTATTTAAAACAATTAATAAAATTTTTGAAAAAAATAATTTTTTACGAAATCGGGTCTAAAAATAAACTTACCTTACTATAAAGTCCTTAAAAACAATGAAGCTGTGGAAAAAATGTAATAATTTTAAATAATAGACCACTTACCTTCAAGAATCCATTCCTTACGCCTCCTTTTTTCATTTCTAAAAAGTCCAGGCCCTTGCACACGCGCAAACCTGTCAAAATGAAGGAAGTTCAACGCGTGCGCGCAGAGTCCTGCGCGCACGCGTTGGACCTCTTAACCCCTTAGTTCGATGGAGAGGAAATGCCGGTTTCCCGCGCATGCACTGTGCATGCTGAAATCCGGCACTTCCAACGGGTCCACGCGTGAGTACACCGTCCGTACTCATGCGTTGGGACCGGAATTACTGGCCCAACATCTAATCAGATCTGAGAGAAGGCCACTTTAACAGTGCAGCACTAGTTAGCTTAGATGGTGTGCTCAAGGCCTGGTGTGGGGCTTGAACCTATAACCTTCTGACAAGAGCCCTACCACTGAGCCAACCTGACATACACTTGTTGCAATACAAATCACTAAAACCTGCAACCTGACCGAGGGCAGAATATTTAGATCACAAGTATAGGCATGTAAGGCAAGGCCTAAACATTTATTATTACAAATGTTCTCATTTATATACATTATTCAGGAGTGGGGTCTGGAACTGCATTCCCACTAGATAATCCTTTAGTATTTTCAACTTCTGCACTTGCAAGTCTGAAAGTATTAGGTTTAATAATCTGACACAGTTCTGGTTAACACTTTTAGCTGCATTGAGACCATAAATAATAGAATCATAGAATCATAGAATGATACAACACAGAAGGAGGCCATTCGGCCTATCGTGCCTGTGCTGGCTCTTTGAAAGAGCTATCCAATTAGTCCCACTCCTCTGCTCTTTCCCCATAGCCCTGCAAATTTTTTCCCTTCAAGTATTTATTCAATTCACTTTTGAAAGTAATTATTGAATCACCCATCCTTTCCACCACCACCCTTTCAGGCAATGCATTCCAGATCATAACAACTCACTGCATAAAATAATTTCTCCTCATGTTGCCTCTGGTTCTTTCGTCAATCACCTTAAATCTGTGTCCTCTGGTTACCGACCCTTCTGTCACTGGAAACAGTTTCTCCTTATTTACTCTATCAAAACACCTCATGATTTTGAACACTTCTATCAAACCTCCCCATAACTTTCTTTGCTCTAAGGAGAACAATCCCAGCTTCTCTAGTCCCTCCATGTAACTGAAATCCTTCATCCCTGATACCATTCTTTTAAATGTTAAATATATATATATATAAATTTTAACATTGCATCCTTACTGAAAGGAAAACACGCTCTCTTCCACACATTATCTAAAGCTTTGCTAAGAACTTACTCTCAACTGCGGTGGGAAAGTTCAAATTATCAGGCAGGCCTGGAATCATATTTTTGTGACGTTATGGTCAGGAGCAAGCTTTGGTTAAGTAACAAGTTGTCATATATGATGTACCATCTATCTATTATTTATTTATCTATATATATATAAAGCGGTTCTTCTGTCTGTCATTCCGTCTGTCTGTCTGTCTGTATTGAATAAACTCGAAAGTTATAGAGCGTACCTACACGTGTGTTACATCGAAAGAAAGCTTACGATTCCAGAACCATCATAAGCGTATTTACGTTTCGGCCAGACAAAAATTTCGCCCGCGGTATCCAAAAAACGTTCAACATTCCGCTCATTATCCGCTCATTAGCATCGAGTGACGTCGAGGTCGACCAATCGTACGGTCGAGCGACCCAACGGTCGACCAATCGCTGCGTGGCGGGGGCGGGTTCCCGGCACTTGCGGGCGAGCCCTCCTAGAGTCGAGTGACGGGACGATTGACCAATCCTACGCTTCGGTGACCTGACGGTCGACCAATCAGTGCGTGTGTGGGCTGGCCTTATCGTTCTGAACCGAGGTGAGTCGCCGCCATCTTGATTCCAAACTTTTCATTTCTTTTTCCCGCTTTCTGCGTGTTTCTTTTCAAATCTACATTTCCGGCAAAAAAAAAGTTGCTTTTAAAACACAAATTGTTTTTAAAAAAAAGTTAATTCATTTGTAAATCTTTTCTGTAACATCTAGAATTTTCCTACCTTTAACCGTTTTTCCAGGCCTCTAAGCCTGGGCCTCTGTTGCCCAGCCACGCCCGAGCTAGGCACCTCCCATCGCGCTGAACAAGCGGCTCGCAATCTCCGCCATCTTTGTGAAGGCTGGAGGGGGCGGGCCTGAGCCGAGCGTCGCCACCGCCGCCATGTTAGTAAAGGCGGGTGGGGCAGGAGTCAGCACGCGCGACTTGAGCCCAGCCGGGCCTCACGCGGTAGGTTGCGCGGCAGCGTCTCTCTCTCTCTGCT